>NC_052314.1:9825429-10425429 GCF_016432855.1 Salvelinus namaycush
CTCTTCCGTAATGATGTTGGGCAAGATGACGCCGACAGACATGGCAGATCTGCTTCTAACTCCTAAGCACAAGCATTTTGCTACACCCGCAATAACATCTGCTAAATATGTGTATGTGACCAATAACATTTGATTTGATTTGAACAGCATCCAATGAAATGTTGACATTAATGACATTAATGATATCTGTAATGATAGATACGTTTATATTTGATCCCTGTTTAATTAGCTTGAGTCAATAATACAGGGGAGATTCAATTGGCAGTGGGCCTTACCGTACTGTTTTGTCTCTGCTTTGGAATTCCTATTACAGATGTACAAGACAGTTACAAGACGGTTATGAATTATTCAATGCATACTCGCCCCAAAGGTGCACTTGTTCAAAGGCTTCACCTGGAATTGACTACGACACTGCCCTTTAAGGGACACAAATATTTTTCCTGCCCATATTGTCTTCCGTTGTTCATTTTTAGAGAAAGCTTTGAGTGCTATCCCGAAATAAATATACTGTCTGCCTTTGTCGTGGCATCTTTCTATCGTCTGTGCTACGTATGATTTCCACTGTAGTCTGATTTGGATTCAAGCAGGCAAATGAATCTATGGCTAAAGAAAACCAAGTGTCTTATTGCTATTATAAACTGCTATTACAAACTTGTTACCAATGTAATTAGATCAGTAAAATAAATGTTTTGTCATACCCATGCTATACAGTCTGATATACCACGGCTGTCAGCCAATCAGCATTCAGGGCTCGAACCACCCAGTTTATAATTGTTTGTAGTCTGCTTGTGGATCTCTGTCAGGTAATGTTTACTTGTGAGGTCATGTTTGATAATATGTGTCTCCTGATTTTATTGTCCAATGGAAATAATGTTTACAACTTCATTAAAGGGCATTAAACATGCAGGACAACGAGAATGACTTACAGTACAATCAACACAAATACACAGTCAATATAGTGTTGAAGGATATACGGCGAGTTAATTTGATATCAGGGTTTGTAACGCGTGGTTGAGATGCAAGGGGAGGCTTGAAGTATCAGTCATCAATATAGCAAGAATGACCTCTATACTGTGCCCTCTATTGCAATGAGGTAGGAAACATGACGCCTGCATGACATTGTATTGTATGTGTGGGGGCAGTGACTTATGCAGTGCACTGAGGCATACTTCAGTTAAATTGCTTTGTGAATGCGCAGGGAAGACATTTTGCTTCACTTTGTCATTTCGTCTATGATGTTGTCATGATTTTTAGCATAACCAAATGGCTAGAGGGCAGTGTGGAGCCCCACACTATCTTTGGTACATTAAGGGCTGTGTCAAGTCGCAGTGAATTCGAAACAACTCTGATTACATTTAAAATCTATCTGTGTATGGAGAAGATCTGTCACACTCTTTAACCCCTGTACTGTTGGGTCATCGAAAGTGATGGTACTCAATTGAATGAAGGCTGTCAGACAGTGAGGTCTGCCTCACGCCACAGTATTCGTCACTTCATTTACATCTTGTGCGTGTCTAATCTCAACTTGAGCAACATCTTGGCATCATTAGAGCGAGTTCATTAACTGAAATGAACGTGATACAGTCGTAGAATAAAGAACATTCTGTGCAATTTTATCTATAGAACACAAGACATGGATATGGAAAAAAGTATTGTTAATCTTTAAAAGTGTTTGCGACAGAGAGAGGGGGGGAGAGCGAGGGGGGGGGGGGCGAAAGAGAGGGGGGGGAGAGAATCTGCAGCTCGAAACATTCAGACTCCTGATGTCAAACCCCAATGTTTTCTGAATCACACATAACATGCTGCATTGAGTCCCCTGAAGTGATGGGCTTGCCATTTTATCGACGGTGGCCGTCACCATAAATACATTGCTTACACAAGCAGAAGGGCTCTCAGAGCCAGATGTCGCATGTCGTCCTGCATCCTCTTCTCCCCTGACGGCTGTTGTGTTCCTATCGATTCCCAGGTCTCCTGATGATGGCGGGGACAGACGCTCCCGAGCGAGAGAGAGGGGATGGTGTGTGAGCTGCTTCCCATAGTCCATCGTCACCGCCTGTGTGGAGCATACGTCGTCTTATCATCAGCTGTCCGTCTATTGTTCTGTGCAGCAGCGTGAAGCCACGTAGAAAGGCCCGGACTCCAAATACAGGAATTGGAGCTTAACATGGAACATATGGACTCTGCAATGCTCTATTATTCCATGGGAGACAGAACTTATTTTTCAGTTGAGTTTGGAGAATTCTGATGTGTGTCGTCATGAACTTCTGGATCTGACCCAACCTAGACTTTGGAGACACGGGACAAAATGTTTATTTTGGAGTTTCCGCTTGGCAACTCCTCTGTAGTGATTTTACAGACCAAAGAAAAAGATAGCCGACTGCTCCATATTTTGGAGACACAGTGGACTTTGGGATGAGGGGTTTAGAGACTTTTCCAAGTTGATGAAACATGCAATCCAATATTCCCTCTCACAATATTACAGACTCTAGACATACCCACAAATGTACACATGGTGATAAAAGTGATGTGTTGTGCAGAGTAATTGTGTACAAATGAATGACGAATACTGAATGGAAAAAGTCAAGGGACGTTGTGTAATTCGTCAATGATGTTTCTCTTGGACTACTAAACTGTACTTGTATACTCACTGCTCTATTTTGAACATACATTAAATCAGATATACATTTTCAATTGCTATATTTGGACAATTTGCAGTCAGCATGACTGGCTATAGTGAAAGAAACACATCATTTCTCACCAGTAAAGAAGAGGAGGAAAAGAGTAAATACATCATATCTGTTTGGGGGAAAGAAACATTAAATGTATTTTCAAAAGCCTAAAGTTATATATTTAACAGTTTTATATGTTGTATCTTTGTAGAAAACCTTATTTAACACTGAAAATGTGGTCACATTGTGTATCCACAGTTTATGATTGGCCTTAACCTACTGGTCTCTTGTTCATTTGAACAAGTTTTTTCATCATAAAAAGTCAATTATTTAACATGAAATGAAGAAGGAACAGAATTAAAGCATTCAGATCATAGTACAGAGCCCATTTCTGAAGAAAGGTTATATGTTCTAATTCAGATCATAGTACAGAGCCCATTTCTGAAGAAAGGTTATATGTTCTAATTCAGATCATAGTACAGAGCCCATTTCTAAAGAAAGGTTATATGTTCTAATTCAGATCATAGTACAGAGCCCATTTCTGAAGAAAGGTTATATGTTCTAATTCAGATCATAGTACAGAGCCCATTTCTGAAGAAAGGTTATATGTTCTAAGTGTTCTACTTTTATAGCCCCTCCCCAGTAACCTTTGTGAAAATGTTGCACAATTTGGGGTTTTACTTTTCAAACCACTTAAACTACATTCAATGACCAAGCTACTGCCATTTTCAATGGAAGGGGGAGACATTTAGTGAGTTACTCATTGGCGACTACAGTTTGCGACCAAAGCTCAGAAAGTGACAAGGCTAGTTTTGCAATAGCCAATGGGGGAGAGAAGCTCTCGTGCTAGTGAACTTCTACACTGCTGGTGAGGCTACCACCAACATGCTGTTTTGCATGCTGTTCAGAAGAAACACACATGAGGATAATTTCATCAACATGGTACGGAAGGTCGCGAGCAGTATGAACGTCCTGTTAGTAGTTCAACCCTAGAGGTGGGATTATGCCACAGCATTGGAGTATTGGATCAATGAGTGGCAAATACGTACACTATTATGGGCCAATTTAAACATAACTTCTACCACTGTCTGTAGTCTCAATGCAAGTTTTCTCTGGGATTCTGTAAAGATTTTACTTTATATCAGAGAGACTTCATGGGAATATCATATACATAGGTAAACATTGATTTACAACATCTATCATCCTACAGTACCATCTCTAGACAAACATGGATTTAACTAATTGTTTCCTCCTTATTTCAACTGACTTCATTAACATAATCCGGTTGCATCAATGTGGCTAATTGGTATAATTAGTGAAAAAGTATCAATAATATACAGATTACACATGGTCTACTTTCACAATATTTCCTGTAGATTTTGAGTCTGGAAGACATGAGTATCATGCTCTTTAGATGTTGTTCGCACATGGCCATTTAAATGCCTTTGTCCCATCAAAGAGGATATCAAATCACTTGCATAGAGTATTTCCATATGACATACAGTCGGGTCCAAAATTTGTGAGCAAAAAACAAAATAATAAAAATACTAAGCTCCAAAAAATGTATTTGTATTTAAATAAACAGAGCATCATATACAGTGGGGTGTGAAATTATTGACACCCTTGATAACGATGAGAAACATCACTGTATAAAATAAATAATTCTAATATTATTTGGGAAATTATATTACTTAATACTAAACGCAATTGCTCAGAGAAAGAGATTTTGTTAAACAAGTAATATCTTTTTTTTATATATATTTTTTAAGATCAAAATGATTGGCAACCTGGTTTTCAATGTCTTTCAATACCTCACATTTCGAGGTTAATGTCACTGAGCCTTTTTCTAAAATGCTTTTGAGATTGGACATCACATTGGGAGGGATCTTAGAACATTCCTCCATACAGAATCTTTCCAGATCCTTGATATCCTTTGTCTGCGCTTATGGACTGTCCTCTTCAATTCAAACCACATGTTTTCAATTGGGTTGAAGTCCAGAGACTGAGATGGCCATTGCAAAATGTTTATTTTGTAGATAACTAATATTTTTGTGTGGATTTTGATGTGTGCTTGGGGTTATTGTCTTTCTGGAAGATGAACTTGTGGCCAAGTTTCAGCCTCCTGGCAGAGGCAACCAGGTTTTTGGCAAAAATGTCCTGGTACTGGGTAAAATTCATGATGCCGTTGACCTTAACATGGGCCGCAGGACCATTGGAAGCAAAATACCCCCATAACATCAAAGATCCACCACTATATTTAAAAGTAGGTATGGTCTTCTTTCTGCAAGACCCACCACTGGTGTCTGTGGCCAAAGAGCTCAATTATCATGTCATCCAACAAATGTAAATGCCAAGAGTTTTCTAAACGGCACTGGCACTTGGATTGGAACCTGTGCTATGGTCAGAAGACATGAAAATAGACACCAGTGGTGTGCATCGCAAGAAAGATGCGTTTATCAAGGGGGCCAATCATTTTGGACCTGACTGTGTGTGAACATATTAACTTAGTAGAACAGATAGAGGCGTTTGAAAACACTACAAATACAGAATGGTTCAAATGTAGGACTTTAGTCTCAGAGGCTGTGGATTTATTATATTGTCCGCTTTTATTTATGAACTTTATTCTGGCCTAGTTTTTGTACCTACAGTACTATTAACACACTTAAACTGAGAGTAAAATGAATTATCCTTCTGAAAGTCCTTATGCCATTTTGGTTTAAGGTATTTGGTAATAAATATACTGTATTTTAAACAAAAGCTAAGTCATAGAAAGACTTCAAAAGTAGTTGACAGTAGGTTAATGTATACATTCTATCTTGCAAAATGTATGTGATTTTAGAATGTACTTGAATGTACTTCACCTTGGCTTTGCACAAAATCGACCACGGAGACAGTGGCATGTAGGTTGGTCTTCGACAGTGACTTTTTTAACCTCAGTTCTAGAATAGACCCCTTAAAAGGTGAGTGTATTGATGTCAGGTGTTCCAAGAGACAATATCCTTCCCTTTAACCAATTTTACCATCAACACTCTTCAGCAAATATTTGTACAGTGAATGTACTCAGTAAGTATTTTCTGCATAAATGATAGCTACCAGCAATCAATTTGTACAGTTGTGTTTTATCATGGATTTCCTCAGGATCAGCAAACAGCCCGGAGAAGAAAATGGCATGAAGTTGCTTTATGTAATGGCTGCCTAACAAGGTGGCTGACATATTTAATTCCCCTTGATTGAATTCCAATAACCTGCTGGTATCCTGGAGGCAAATGTGTTAGAAGTCATGCCTCTACATATTTAATTTGGGTATTAAAATAATCATATGGGGTTTCCTCCTGCTATGGATTTTTCAGGTAAAATGATGGCAAGATGGACTCCCTTCTAATACTCTAAAGCAGGGGTGGCCCACTAAATCTATATTCATACATTTTTGGGAGGGAAGGACATTTTTATTTTGGGTTAAAAAACACTCCAGGCCACACTTGAACGTCTAAAACTAGATAGAAAATATGTAGAAATTATAATGGATCTATATATTTTCAACTGCATTTTTTTCTCTCCTGCAAAATTGATTTTGATTAAAAAATAGGTCCCCCAAAAAATCTGTGCAGCCCTCCATTGAATGTTGGTCCTCGAGCCAAAATGATTCCCTGTTCTAAAGGCATATCAAATGGGTCACGTATTAATGGATTAATGTTCATAAAAACTAACGCTGTGTGTGTGTGTGTGTGTGTGTGTGTGTGTGTGTGTGTGTGTGTGTGTGTGTGTGTGTGTGTGTGTGTGTGTGTGTGTGTGTGTGTGTGTGTGTGTGTGTGTGTGTGTGTGTGTGTGTGTGTGTGTGAGAGAGAGAGAAGAATGAAAGGCATATTACTGAAGTTCAACATTAATGTCATTGAAATGTAAACACAATGTTCCCGCGTTAGTGGAGACTACATTCCCGGTAAACGCTGCATTGGAAATTACCTTAAAATTTTTATCGCGCAATCTGTAACTCTTCAGTGATACTTTGGACTCTATTAAATCTGTATCTTCCTCCAACACAACACTGATTTTCTATTTGCGATGAAGTCCACATAAAAAAGGCCTGACCAATTGAAACACCATAATATGGTGTAAAGTTATTTCTGTTTAATCCTTGAAACCTTTGGTTGACTGTGCTGTAACAAAGTGACAGACCATTTTTCTCATCTCTGTCTTTAGGTCCTCCACCAAAGAAAGTACCGTGTTACAGAGATTAACCAAACACATCAGACACAAATCCTGATGTTTTAATTTGATTGATACATACTGTAACATGAACTTTCAATGCAATTGTCACATTGTCCATTGTTGCTTGAATTACATACAATATGGAATGTTTTACTGTGCTTGCAATGGAGAAAGTACAATCAATATGCAATATACCTTCCACAGCTGCTTCCCCGTACGGCTATGACAGCTATTATTTTCCTTCAGGCGAAAAATGTCAGGGGGAGAAAACATGGAAACACTACAAAGTCCCTTTGGTGTCGTTAGTGTGTCGATATGTAGTGTTTTATCTTTGACCTGCCGACCTATACAAAACGGGTCAGCAAAATGGCAAAACACAAAACCATAAAAAAATTAAAATACATAGCAGATAACGCACAACTCAAAAAAAAAAAAAAAAATGTTTTATACATTCACCCATTTTTGCAAATTACCAGGCAATGATAAACCATGTAATTGTAGATGCTTGGTAGATTACTGCTATGGACAGATTTTAGTGCCCTCTTCTCCCGGACCTCTTGTTTTTCCATTTATCTTCACTCTTTCCTCCTGAGTCACCCCAGCTCTCGTCCTTCATTCATCCTCCTCTTCGCCCTCATCCTCCATGGGCTCAGAGGAGATCTGCCTGTGTCAGCCAGGCGTCAAGGTCCATTTAACATCACTAACAGCCTGCATACATTAGCTCTTATTACACAGCCACCACCAGCCACTCTACCATCACTGCAGCAGTAACCTGGCATATGGTGTGTGCAGGATGGGCAAAAATACAACTACAAAATACCACAAATATCAATGTATAAAAATGAACTATATATATATCCAATTAATTTTTTATGCCTTTGCAAGTACCCAGCACGATCGCAACAACATTCTTAGTAACGGTTACAAAAAAGTGTTTCTTGCTATGACTGTGATATGTTCTTGTATATCTACCTGGAGAAGAGTGTCTGCTAAATGACTAACATGCATATGTGAAAATTAACATAACAAAATTAACTGCAAAGCACACTGGGTATTATTATTGGCCTTGTTTTGGGGCGGAACTCATTATAATAATACTCAGCATGCATTGCAATTGTTAATTTTTATATTTCCATTTTAGTCATTTATCAGACGCTCTTATCCAGAGCATCTTACAATTAGTGCATTCATCTTAAGACAGCTAGGTAAGACAACAACCTACCACAATCGTATCAAGCACATTTTCCCTCAACAAAGTATTTATAAACATTTTTACATATACATTTATATTTAGTTCATTTAGCAGACACTGTTATCACACCATAGTACTATCAGACTTCTTATACCAATGCAGGGTGAATTTTTATTTTATTTTAAATGTAACCTTTATTTAACTAGGCAAGTCAGTTAAGAAAAAACTCTTATTTACAATGACGGCCTATGGGACTCCCAATCATGGCCAGTTGTGATACATCCTGGATTCAAACCAGGATGTCTGTAGTGACACCTCTAGCACTGAGATGCAGTGCCTTAGACCGCTGCGCCACTCGGGAGCAGCTGGGATTCGCAAGATGTGAACTACTATAAAAAATGGTATAGAATAGTATTTTGTATTTTCAAAATACAAATTACAGTATTTTGAAAAAACAAAATACATTGGAGTGTAGTTTAGCCCAGTGTAATTCAAATCAAATCTAATTGTATTTGTCACATGCGCCGAATACAACAGGTGTAGATCTTGCAGTGAAATGCCTACTTACAAGCCCTTAACCAACAATACAGTTAAGAAAAAATACCTAAAGAAATAAAACATTAAAAAAAAAAATCTATAAATAAAAAATTACATAAAATGTATACAAAAAGAAAAAAGAAAAAAAAAACATAAAAGTTACAAATAATTAAAGAGCTGCAATAAAATAATAATAGCGAGGCTATATACAGGGAAATCAGATGACAAAATACGTATTTCAAATACATGTCACAGAAATACTGCCCGTGAGTGTGTGTGTGTGTGTGTGTGTGTGTGTGTGTGTGTGTGTGTGTGTGTGTGTGTGTGTGTGTGTGTGTGTGTGTGTGTGTGTGTGTGTGTGTGTGTGTGTGTGTGTGTGTGTGTGACCATGTCTGCTAACACACCTACCTCCTCACCAGTCAAATCCATCAAGTGTGAATAGCTGAATTATTGAATGGCTCTAGGGTGCAATAGGTAATACTGTATATTTGTAACTAATTGACCTTATGTTTTCATATTTTCATTCATTTCTCTACTGAGACTGTAGCAGGGTTGAATTACTCATGCAATAATATAGAGATTTCTTTGTATTCCATTTGTGAATTTGAGAGTGGTTACATTTCCCCAGACCCATACCTCAGCGTTATACTAGACCAAGCAATTCAGTCTGTGATAAGAAAGGTTTCCATTGGGCTGAAACACCAAACTCAGGATTTTGGATTTATTCCGTTTTTTTAAATGTCTTTTCAAGCCGGTCCAGCAATTGAATCCATGATAAGAAAGCCTTGGGCTGGCTTTCCCTGAAACTGGTTTCAGAAAGGCTTGTGGAAACAAGCACTGTCATTATCTGGGCACGGGGGAACAAACTGAATCTTCTAGTCACCCTGCATGTGCACACAAAATGGACTTGGCAAAGCCAGAGAAGGGTCTATTAAAACCTACCGGCTTCATTGACTGGATGCCATTAAAATGTTACCAATGTCTTGATCAGAGAGTGGCCCCTCTCCCCCCTCTTTAATTTAGTCTGTAGAGCCTGTGTTTTACATTCAGACAGCATCTGCCCAGACATAAAGACCTATCTGGGACTGCATACAGAATGTTTGGGTAATGATGCTGCTTCCACAGATGGTTTCATGGCTGCTCTACATCTACAGGGGCAGTGGAGGAGTCTTGAAAGGGGGCCAGCCGGGGCAGAGAGAAAAGGTACGCGAATTGCCTCTACTTGTGCCCCCCCCCTCCCCAACACAATGGCTAAGTTCAAATAGTCCTACACAGTTTCCTTTCCTTGTCTCCTTCACCTCCTGACCTCAGATCTGATAGGACAGAGTGGGTGTAAGCAATATGGTGGAAATATGGTGCTCACAACTATGAAAGTAGACAAGGTATGGAAGCGAACCAAGAGGATTAGAGCGCAGCCACTGTTTGCCAGGATGGACTAACCCATAAACTCCATTGCTTTCTTATGTCTTTCAAAGCTGCCAATGTAAAGCCAAACAACAGTGATGAATATGTGGAAATGAGGAGACCTCCCGTTCATCATCAGGTCCTGGTGTGTTGGGTTTAGCTCTACTGCATCCAGATGAACCAAAGCAGCTGGAATCCTGGCCTGCTCATTCACAGCCTAAATGAGGAAAATTAGCACCTTTGCCAGTTCCTTTATAACCCCATTTCAATTCTGTCAGCTCTTATTAGGAACAGAGAGTGATGACAATAGACCGAAATATGCATGAGAGAAGGCCCAGCCCATCCTATCACGGTAATTCTGACCCCCACTTACCAAACTGCCAGCTGATTTTCTCATTGCAAAGCTGCTTTTTTTCTCTCCCTTTGCCAAAACTATAGATGGTAACAGCAATTGCCTGATATCCTCCCTTAAGCAGTTTTACACAATTATATGTGCCAGTAACAGTATCAGCGAAAGGATTAGAGTTGCTAAACGCTGAGCCATGAATAAATTATCCCCAGGGTTTTGCATAAGAATGACTACGATGGAAAGAAATAGAGAAAATAATTAGCTTTGAAAGAAAAGTGTTGGTATGCTAACTGTAGCCAACATTTCATTCTGTCAGTTGGGAGATTTAAAAGTACACATCTAAATCTCATTACATATTTATTTATTAGCTTAAATCTATTATGACGTATTGAACATGTGTTTTTGTAATGTTCAACTTGATAGTTACCTAAATTTCCTAGATTCATTTCCCACAATCAATGATCCCTTCTAGCGTTCCATCTGGATGCATGCTGAATGTTAATGATGATTTATTGTTGCGGATGGTTAATGGTTAATATCTGGTGGCAACTATTCAGTCACCATCATGTCCATTTGTTCAGCTTTCCCATTCACTGAAGAGGTTCCCTAAAAACATGCCACTTTGATACAGCTATGACCGGAAGTTACTTTTTTTGTCACAGGTTAGGAGAACTTACACAGCAGGTTCGGAAAATTGGGTTAAGCTCAGTAAAAGGGTTAGGGTTAGGGGAAATGCTCTCATAACCTGCTATAAAAAGTCACTTCCGGTCATAGCTGTATTGAAGTGGTGTGTCTAGGGCGTCCCATTCGCTGAGAGCTTTATAATACAAGGTGTAGGGTAGGTAATCTGCAATTCAAACCAAAAGTTAGAAGATGCTCATGCACAACAATGATTGATCCCTATTGTTGCATCTGCAAAATGTTACTATAAATTGTTGGCTCTCAGCTGTGTCTACGGGCAACAAATACACCTTTTATAGTTGAAGGGAGAGATTTGAAAAATAATTCCTCTCTTTATAGTGCAAATTTATAATTGCATCCATTTGACAAAGATCCACACATTTATAGGTAATTGCGTGTGGGCAATTATCTATTACCATGATAAAACCTTAGCTCACATGAAAACCCACAAGTTCACACCTGAAATGAACAAACGTGTCAGGCGAAAGCTGAAAGGTATTAGAGAAGAAAAAAAACACATGAAGAGATCTATTTTTACCATGCTCAGACAGACTGGCAAAATGAGAAACACCATATCCCGACTGTATTTTCATCAATAAATGAAATACTTGATACTGTATGTTATTGAAATAAGCATATTCTAACCTTTGTTTGCATGCAAAGCAGTTACATTTATCTGCTTTTGTTGAATTGGAACCATCTACTCATGGTTAGAGAGTCACTTGATTACAATTTTATGATATAGTTTTGTTTTTCATGTTTCATTCAGTACTAAAAAAGCAAGTGAAAAATTGCAGTAGAGGCACTTGATAAGTATATATAGCGCTCAGCCTTTCCCTTGTCTCTGAGAATTGCTGTGATGATGTGCACAGCTGAAAACACATTGAGGACCAAATGGTGTTTGAAATGTTTTTAATCTACTCCCGTCTCTTCATTAGTGGAATAATGCCACTCTGGGGGTGGCGTCTTTTCTGTAGTCGCTCCTCTCACAATCCCAGGGGGCATAGTTTCATCACCACTATGTGAAGGAGAAATTAAAAGCTGTGATGTATCCGTAGCGTTCCTCCTTGACAGTCTGCCAGAATTACCTGGCCCTTTCCATTTGTCGTGAATCATGAAGAATAACTCCATTAAAAGGCCCAGACCAGCGGCCTTAATCTCCATATACAATTTATTCAAGGTAACAATAATGTTACTTGCGACCAAACGGCAGCGACCCCACTTTGGACAGCCCGGGTATGTAAGAAACAATGTTACAAATTATATGTCAAATCAAAAAGAAATATGTTTTCATTCATGTGTACAAAACTTTAATTAAATATCACTTTATGTTAAAATATGTATTCAAGAAGCATTCCTGTACTTAAGTGATTTCCCCCAACCTAACAGAATATTTTAGCATAGCAAATCTCTATGATTTGGACTGTTGGCAATCATTCTTCTGTCAATGTCAAATTTGTTATCTTTTCACAGAAAGTTATATTTTCTGTTTTGTGATGGTGTATACAACATTCATCTAAATAACTGTAGGAATTGCATTTGTTTTTATCATCTTGTAAAATTTGAGCAATGAAATATTCCAACTCGTAATTTAAAAAATATACAGTATATTGTAAGTGTTCATAGATTATGTGGGTGAAACAGGACAATTTAATTATCAAAATGATAAATGTCATCTCATTCATGAAGGGTAGGGGATATACACAGGAGAGTTGAGGAAGACTTGGCTCCCAATCTGGGGAGTTGGGTATACACTTAGAAAAAAAGGTGCTATCTAGAACCTAAAAGGGTTCTTCAGCTGTCCCCATAGGATAACCCTTTGAAGAACCCCTTTTGGTTCCAGGTAAAACTATTTTGGGTTTAATGTAAAACCTTTCCCACAGAGGGTTCTATCTGGAACCAAAAAGGGTTCTATCTGGAACCAAAAAGGGTTCCATCGGAACCAAAAAGGGACAGCCGAAGAACCCTTTTGGAGTGTACCCTGTTAAAAGAGTCAGCGAGGTACTGTCCTGTTCTGTCCTACTGCAAATGCCACGGGCATGTGTTGGGACTGTGAGTTGCATTCTAACCCTTCAAGTAGTAGCTGTGACCTAGTCATAAATCATCTACAGGCAGTGTCCCCTGCTCTCTGTGGAATGATTTAGTCCTTCCCCCCTGCTATCATCGTGTCCACAGAGACCTTAGACATCCTAGCACCTGTACACCTCAGCCCAGGGAGGAGCCACATATTCACAGTGTCCGCCGTGTGACCTCCAGCTCCACCAAAAGTCACAGTCCTTCAGGGACATAGGACAGGTGAGGACAGGTTTCCTATCACTTTATGGTACAGACACGTGCACACAGGAGACTCCCATACTCAGCCATGTATTTCTGCATTCCCATCTTGTAGCTCTAAACAAATAGGACATAGACAGACTCAGACACGGACTTCCATTACAACACGGCAGATGGTCTTGGAATCTCCTAAGTTGCAGTAAGAGTACAGTATAATCATTCTCTAGCTAAGATTATGCCTTCAGGATTGCACAAAGTACTGTATGCTACTTGTCTAACATCATCTTCGTAGTCTCAGCATGAGTAGTTTTTTAAGGCCATGTTTTATCTTTCTTCATAATGAATGTTCTCCTGCTGTACCCTTCTCAGTGAATCCCAAACTCTCACCCTCATGGGCTACACAGCATCTGCTGGTTTTTATCCATTCCTTTTAATCAGACTGACTGATCTACACCCAGGAAACCAGGTGAATAGACTATCATGGGAGACTTCAATCAATGGCTCTAATTGATAAATGAAATACCAAGGAAAATGCAAACCAGCAGGGGTCGTGTTCCCTAGGGACTGGGATTCCTCTTGCAAGCCTTTCTAAAGCTTTCTACCTTTTGTAAAGCTTATTGCTGACTACATTCATGATGTTATATTGACTTAAAAGTTATTTTAGTAAGACAATAGAAGATGCCTTCAGGTTTGAGGATCAAAAGATGGACACAACAGAACTTGTATGAAATCATGTCTAAAGCTCATGAGTGATCTCTCAGCTTGAGGGGGAGATGCACTTGATGTTGTGGTGTCAGTAATAATCTTCCCTCACATAAACAACAGAGTTTAGAACAACGCAAGACATATGAAAGACATATCAAAGACCATAAATAGACATGTATCAGGCCATGTTCTGATGTTCTTCAAGCCATAGCCATAGCTACAACTTATAAATACATTAAAACCCTTTATTTTTCCTACATCACCAGGTATTGCACCCACAATACCGGTTATGCAAAAAGCTGAAATGTTTTGGGCTAAGAATATCCATTCCATTATTTGACCTGTCAAAATAGAGCCCATGAAGTATAAGCAATCACATAAGGAAATGTAGGGCTTGATTCAATCTGAAGCTCTATTGAAATGTAAAGGTCATTTCCGATTGAGCCGACATATTCAGCATTACCATGAATGCAGTTTCCACGAATGCGGGAACATTTCCTTTACATTTATAACGGACTGTAGTGCAGGTCTTCAGCACTACGGATTGAATAAAGGCCTTAGTCATTGAAAACTAAAACATTGCATGAAGGCCATCAATTGGATATGCATATTTTAAGTTATCCAAGCAAAAGTACATTAGCTTGGATAACGCTACACTTTATGTTAGAGCCATTGTGTGTTAGATTAAGAATGTACGAGGTCATGTCACATCAGGAGAGTCAGATTCAAACAAAGCAGAAACAATCAGATGTATTTAGCTAGATGATTCATTATGTTGATGTAACAGATGTAGCCTATGTAACATTACAAGTAACATCTACAACACAACATCTTGGTGCTGATAACATACTGAGACAGAATAATAAAATAACATGTCATTGTAATGCCTGCATGGATTCAATAACTGATCAAAATTGACATTAGCTATAAAAACAAAAGTAATTTGTAACCTATATTTACACTACTCATTGCTATCTGCGTAATGAAATAGATAAACAAATATAGGGTTGGGTTGGAATAGTAATGCAATTATGGCTTATAAATGTGTACTAAAGATGTACCCTAAGCCAATACAACATTTCCAAAATAATAAGTCACAAGGTCAATTAAAAAATATATATAATATCTAACTTTATTGGACAGATAATGAGAGGATGATAGTGGGGAAACATAGAGGTTGTGTCAAAGGGCAGTAGGCCGGATTTGAACCTATGCCAAAACCTTAGACGTGCTGGAGGCTGTCAAATTATCGTAGGCCAGCCAGGCAACAGTCACAATGTTAAACAATGTTTGAAAGTTGTACTGAGAGTCTGGCATCAATCATCAATCAAGTATTGATTACATGTCACTATTAACTACATACACCGTCTTACAGATGTCTGAATCATAAATAGAGCAAAGGAAGTCCAGTGTCCCCTTGTACATTGTACAATGATAATGGTAGACACTTGAAACTATTACCATCAGCTTCTTTTACAGGGTTGGAATTCCTTGAGGAGAGTCAGAGCAATGTGAAAACCAGGTCTGGATAATACAATTCACACCAGCCCTATTTCTGGCTGTCCTAAACAACAGGCATCATCACAGGAAGTCAGACCTCACAGGGAGGAAGTCCACCGATGCTGCTAGGATGACTCTTCACAGGGGAGCTCTCTGGACACAAGAGGCAACGTCCCTTTACAAAAACCCCTTTTGAAAAACTCTACTTCTGGGGAAGAAACTGAATTCACCACTTTCAAAGGGAAGACATTTTAACCCTGCTCATGGATACTGTCAGTATATGTAATAATACAGAGAAAAACAGAGCAAAGCAGTCATTCATCAAAATGCATCATTGGTTAGTGCTCATCTATTGGATATAATCAGCTATTATATCTGTGTTCAGTACATGGGTATACAATATGTACATAGGCTTATCTATTTACTTTTGCTCTTGTGGTAACCCTGTGTTTTTGTTGGCTTCTCTATGGTCCGGAACGACACATCTAATTTGTTATCCGGGGAACAATGGTGAAAAGTTGTTATTTTATATTCCTGACAGGAAATAGATAGTCTGGATTATGATTATCAGTTGCATTCTGACCGCCCAGAGGATAACGCAGGAACACTGTGGCTCCATGAATTGAATCATCTCTGACCTTGGAGAATGAGACGTCCATGAACAGAAGGGTTCAGTGCAGCTTTTTACATGACAGTGGACATGTAATGTATCTTCTTGGCGTGAGCATGTCTATGATGTCAGCTTGACAAATCTGTCAGTATGGACCGGCGGTGGAGGGTCCTTAGAGGAGTTTGTTGAATAAGATCGATAAACAGTGTTCGGACACCCATAGAGTGTTTCACATCATTGTTGAGTGACTTTAGCGGATGTGCTAAGGCATCAGCATGCTTCAGTTTGATGGCGGCTAGCCAAGGTCGGCTAGGAGAACCAAATGAGTGTGCTCGTAAACTCCCTTAAAAGACCTTTGTTTGAAAAACAAGGAAGTACTGTTTGTCCATTTTGAGACGCCGTAGCCAGTATACACTTCTTCAAAATAGTACAAATTAATCTTATATAACTCAAGAAATCTGTCATTAACTTAGATATTTTTCCCAGGTTGCGCAATTTTACATCTAGCTAAGATGTTTGGTGCAGTATTTCTCAATAAAAAAAATCATTAAAACAAGTAGTCTCTCATTGAATGACAACAAAGACTGTTTTGAAGAATCCCTAAAGTTGACCAATCACGGACAAAGGGGCATAGACTTTGGCTCTCGAACTTCGGCTGACTTTGAGAAAAAAAATTGTGTGCCTGAACAGCCGAAAAAACCCTTTCAGAAGTCCAAAACGAACAAAAACGTCATGAAATGTTGTCATAGTAAATGGACAGGGTTGGGTAGGTTACTTTCTAAATGTAATCCGTTACAGTTACTAGTTACCTGTCCAAAATTGTAATCAGTAACGTAACTTTTGGATTACCCAAACTCAGTAACGTAATCTGATTACATGCAGTTACTTTTAGATTACTTTCCTCTTAAGAGGCATTAGAAGAAGACAAAAACGTATGTTACCAATTGAACGACATCTATTGCAGGATAAATCAATGTTAAAAGTTTACATAGCTGGTCATATATGGATGTTACATTTGACTTTATGGGTTGGTTATGTAGGCTTCTTCTAACCCATCGCTTTCTACTACATATAATAATATGATAAAATTATATACTTACATTTAAAACCAAATCTATCAGAATTCCAGTCATTACAATAAATGTTATACCCCTTGATCTTCAAGAATAAGACTTGGAAATATGGAAGTATAGATTAGACAAATTGTTTTACCTGAGCATAACCCCAAAACTAAGGACTTATTAGCCAGCCCTACTCTGTTGTTTATGATTTTCTTTTTATGGCGGACTGATTGGGCTCATTGATTCGATTTGAAAAATAAATGCTGCGCCCATGGAATGGCATGTTTTGAGCACTACTGAAAAAATGTTACATTTTTATTTTATTTTAATTTAATTTAACCTTTATTTACCTAGACAAGTCAGTTAAGAACAAATTCTTTTTTACAATGATGACCTAGGAACAGTGGGTTAACTGCCTTGTTCAGCGGCAGAACGACAGTGCTATTTACATGTGCTATTTACATGTGAAAAATGAACGTATTTGCTATAGGCCTATTGTTTGGCTTTTTGTTGGTGACACTGATTTCTTACATTGTAAATGTAAACAAACACTGTATAGCCTCATAACATAAAAACAATAATTTAATGTAATCTGATTACAATATTTTTGCTGGTAATGTAACAGATTACAGGTACAGTTTTGTAATCCGTTACTCCCCAACCCTGTATATGCACAAACTCATCCAAACTGTTTCAGCTGGGAAGCATGCGGACACCTTTAGTGTAACGTGGGGGATTTAGCCATAAATATCAATATCCTGTAGCCGATACTATGCCACCTTTTTTATACACGAGGTGAGGTCCTCGAGACTAAACTAATTCATTTTTTATTTCACCTTTATTTAACCAGGTAGGCTAGTTGAGAACAAGTTCTCATTTACAACTGCGACCTGGCCAAGATAAAGCAAAGCAGTGCGACACAAACAATAACACAGAGTTACACATGGAATAAACAAACTAACACCTAGGTTTACACGTTTCATTCAAATAATCAAACTGACAATGACACTGTTGCAACACTCACGGAGAGAGTGTCCATGGAGAAGGAGGGTGTGTCCATGGAGAAGGAGGGCGTGCCCAGGGAGAAGGAGGGCGTGTCCAGGGAGGAGGGCGTGTCCAGTGAGATGGAGGGCGTGTCTATGGAGAAGGAGGGCGTGTTCAGGGAGAAGGAGGGTGTGTCCAGGGAGAAGGAGGGCGTGTCCAGGGAGAAGGAGGGCGTGTCCAGTGAGATGGAGGGCGTGTCCAGGGAGAAGGAGAGCGTGTCCAGGGAGAAGGAGGGCATGTCCAGTGAGACGGAGGGCGTGTCCAGTGAGATGGAGGGTGTGTCCAGGGAGAAGGAGGGCGTGTCCAGTGAGATGGAGGGTGTGTCCAGGGAGAAGGAGGGCGTGTCCAGGGAGAAGGAGGGCGTGTCCAGGGAGAAGGAGGGTGTGTCCAGTGAGACGGAGGGCGTGTCCAGGGAGAAGGAGGGCATGTCCAGTGAGACGGAGGACGTGTCCAGGGAGAAGGAGGTAGTGTCCAGGGAGAAGGAGGTAGTGTCCAGGGAGAAGGAGGGCATGTCCAGTGAGACGGAGGGCTTGTCCAGGGAGAAGGAGGGCATGTCCAGTGAGACGGAGAGCGTGTCCAGGGAGAAGGAGGGCATGTCCAGTGAGACGGAGGGCGTGTCCAGGGAGAAGGAGGTAGTGTCCAGGGAGAAGGAGGTCGTGTCCAGGGAGAAGGAGGGCATGTCCAGTGAGACGGAGGGCGTGTCCAGTGAGATGGAGGGTGTGTCCAGGGAGAAGGAGGGCGTGTCCAGGGAGAAGGAGGGTGTGTCCAGTGAGACGGAGGGCGTGTCCAGGGAGAAGGAGGGCATGTCCAGTGAGACGGAGGACGTGTCCAGGGAGAAGGAGGTAGTGTCCAGGGAGAAGGAGGTAGTGTCCAGGGAGAAGGAGGGCATGTCCAGTGAGACGGAGGGCTTGTCCAGGGAGAAGGAGGGCATGTCCAGTGAGACGGAGAGCGTGTCCAGGGAGAAGGAGGGCATGTCCAGTGAGACGGAGGGCGTGTCCAGGGAGAAGGAGGTAGTGTCCAGGGAGAAGGAGGTCGTGTCCAGGGAGAAGGAGGGCATGTCCAGTGAGACGGAGGGCGTGTCCAGGGAGAAGGAGGGCATGTCCAGTGAGACGGAGGCCGTGTCCAGGGAGAAGGAGGTAGTGTCCAGGGAGAAGGAGGGCATGTCCAGTGAGACAGAGGGCGTGTCCAGGGAGAAGGAGGTCGTGTCCAGGGAGAAGGAGGGCATGTTCAGTGAGACGGAGGCCGTGTCCAGGGAGAAGGAGGTCGTGTCCAGGGAGAAGGAGGGCATGTCCAGTGAGACGGAGGGCGTGTCCAGGGAGAAGGAGGTAGTGTCCAGGGAGAAGGAGAGCGGGTTTAGGAGGACTAAGGATACTACGCTTAAAACACTACATTTACTTTGTTAAAACCACCATCACCGCCCCCATCCTCCCAAGGCACGCCGACCTCGACATGGCAAAGGGGATACTCTGAACGACAGAAAATGCACAGCTTTTATACAGATGGCCATGCCCTTAATTAACAATTAGACACACCTGCGGCTGGCAAAGGCATGATGGTGTGTTCGCAATACTTTAACGGTTCTATCCTGTCACATGAGTATGCTTCGAAGCCATTGAACAGAAAGTTCAGAAATGTAATAGCACCACTGTGTGTTCAGAATCACCTTTATCTGCCCGAGTACATTTACACATACTCAGACCACCTGTTCATACCCATTCCTTATTTCCAAGCAATGCAAACACAGCAGTTTTCACTTAATGATTGTATGAAACAGAATGTGAGAGAGGGAGAGGACAGTAGAGATGAGATTCACACTTTTGCAATGAACCTCAAAGAGAAACACGAACTGGCTCTGACATTGGTCCCATGGCGACAAATATTCATAAACAGCATGTCCTGAAGCTCCACATTGCCAGAGAAAATCTATTCTATATCATTCAAAGTTCCATTAGATAAATAGCTTCTTTGATTACTTTTAATTTAGTGGGAGGATGGATACACATTGTCTGCGGGTCTCGAATCAGCGTGAATTATGTTGTGGTCAAAGTTAGGGATGGGGTGCTCAATTGAATTCCCTGTATTTTTGGGCTATTTTGACGCACACGCACACGCACACGCACACGCACACACACAGAGAGAGCCCTGGACCCTATTTTCTTCTATGTTTGTTAACATGGCATGCCTATAACAGATGTCTTGCTTTAGTGGTTCCAAACCAGATAGGACCACGTTGGAGACCCCTTGATGAGACAGGACCAGGGTAGAGACTCCTTGATGAGACAGGACAAGGGTGGAGACTCCTTGATGAGGTAGGACCATAATGGAGACTCCTTGATGAGACAGGACCAGGGTGGAGACTCCTTGATGAGACAGGACTGGGGTGGAGACTCCTTGATGAGACAGGACCGGGGTGGAGACTCCTTGATGAGACAGGACCGGGGTGGAGACTCCTTGATGAGACAGGACCGGGGTGGAGACTCCTTGATGAGGTAGGACCAGTGTGGAGACTCCTTGATGAGGTAGGACCAGTGTGGAGACTCCTTGATGAGGTAAGACCAAGGTGGAGACACCTTGATGAAGTAGGACTGGGGTGGAGGCTCTTTGATGAGGTAGGACCAGGGTGGAGACATCTTCTTGGGCCACAGACTGTGTGACAGGCTGACATGTCCATCACTCCAACAGAAAATCAACATCCATTCAACGTAACCAGAACGTCACAATGTTTAATGTACATCATACTCTTTGATCACTGGTCCAGAGAAGCATTGACTGTTCAAGCGCATGATGGTTAACGTTAGCTAAGGGTGGAGCATGGAGCATGTTGCCAAATGGAGCACCTGGTAGACTCTCATGCATCATAATTCACCAACACTCCACCATCAGCAATGGCCTCTGAAGCATTTTCTCTATCAGCAGCTGACATATAGACACAATAAAAGCCCTGTCTCAAACTGTGAATGCTTCAAAATGTACACGTGATTACGCTCCAGTCGGAATACTCAGTGACCTTCCACGGTGTACATTAGTGGTGTCCTATGTCGGAGCCCCTGTGGGGTGGGAAGGGAAGAAGCCAAGCAGAGTGGTAACAGGATTATTGGAGCAAAGAGGAAGCCAGGACTTTGTTGACCGCCATTTATTTTGGACCGCTTTTACCAAAACTGATTGATTTATGTCGGCAGCGACCCACCAGAGACACCTGAATGTCACCTTTCCACATCAGTGGAAGTCACCATGCTGGAGGCCTGGGAATACAGTGGGAGAGATGTAGAGAGAGGGAACAGGGAGAAGGAGGAGCGAGAGGGAACAGAGAGAAGGTGGAGAGAGAGGGAACAGAGAGAAGGTGGAGAGAGAGGGAACAGGGAGAAGGAGGAGCGAGCGGGAACAGGGAGAAGGTGGAGAGAGAGGGAACAGGGAGAAGGTGGAGCGAGAGGGAACAGGGAGAAGGAGGAGCGAGCGGGAACAGGGAGAAGGTGGAGAGAGAGGGAACAGGGAGAAGGTGGAGAGAGAGGGAACAGGGAGAAGGAGGAGAGAGAGGGAACAGGGAGAAGGAGGAGAGAGAGGGAACAGGGAGAAGGAGGAGAGAGAGGGAACAGGGAGAAGGAGGAGAGAGAGGGAACAGGGAGAAGGTGGAGCGAGAGGGAACAGGGAGAAGGAGGAGAGAGAGGGAACAGGGAGAAGGTGGAGAGAGAGGGAACAGGGAGAAGGAGGAGCGAGCGGGAACAGGGAGAAGGTGGAGAGAGAGGGAACAGGGAGAAGGTGGAGCGAGAGGGAACAGGGAGAAGGAGGAGCGAGCGGGAACAGGGAGAAGGTGGAGAGAGAGGGAACAGGGAGAAGGAGGAGAGAGAGGGAACAGGGAGAAGGTGGAGAGAGAGGGAACAGGGAGAAGGAGGAGCGAGCGGGAACAGGGAGAAGGTGGAGAGAGAGGGAACAGGGAGAAGGAGGAGAGAGAGGGGACAGGGAGAAGGAGGAGCGAGAGGGAACAGGGAGAAGGAGGAGAGAGAGGGAACAGGGAGAAGGTGGAGAGAAAGGGAACAGGGAGAAGAAGGAGAGAGAGAGAACAGGGAGAAGGTGGAGCGAGCGGGAACAGGGAGAAGGAGGAGAGAGAGAGAACAGGGAGAAGGAGGAGAGAGAGGGAACAGGGAGAAGGAGGAGAGAGAGGGAACAGGGAGAAGGTGGAGAGAGAGGGAACAGGGAGAAGGTGGATTGAGAGGGAACAGGGAGAAGGAGGAGAGAGAGGGAACAGGGAGAAGGTGGAGAGAGAGGGAACAGGGAGAAGGTGGAGCGAGAGGGAACAGGGAGAAGGAGGAGAGAGAGGGAACAGGGAGAAGGAGGAGAGAGAGGGAACAGGGAGAAGGAGGAGAGAGAGGGAACAGGGAGAAGGTGGAGAGAGAGGGAACAGGGAGAAGGTGGATTGAGAGGGAACAGGGAGAAGGAGGAGAGAGAGGGAACAGGGAGAAGGTGGAGCGAGAGGGAACAGGGAGAAGGAGGAGCGAGCGGGAACAGGGAGAAGGAGGAGAGAGAGGGAACAGGGAGAAGGAGGAGAGAGAGGGAACAGGGAGAAGGAGGAGAGAGAGGGAACAGGGAGAAGGTGGAGAGAGAGGGAACAGGGAGAAGGTGGAGCGAGAGGGAACAGGGAGAAGGAGGAGCGAGAGGGAACAGGGAGAAGGTGGAGCGAGAGGGAACAGGGAGAAGGTGGAGCGAGAGGGAACAGGGAGAAGGTGGAGCGAGAGGGAACAGGGAGAAGGTGGAGCGAGAGGGAACAGGGAGAAGGAGGAGAGAGAGGGAACAGGGAGAAGGTGGAGAGAGAGGGAACAGGGAGAAGGAGGAGAGAGAGGGAACAGGGAGAAGGTGGATTGAGAGGGAACAGGGAGAAGGTGGAGAGAGAGGGAACAGAGAGAAGGTGGAGAGAAAGGGAACAGGGAGAAGGAGGAGAGAGAGGGAACAGGGAGAAGGTGGAGAGAGAGGGAACAGGGAGAAGGAGGAGAGAGAGGGAACAGGGAGAAGGTGGAGAGAGAGGGAACAGGGAGAATGAGGAGAGAGAGGGAACAGGGAGAAGGTGGATTGAGAGGGAACAGGGAGAAGGTGGAGAGAGAGGGAACAGAGAGAAGGTGGAGAGAAAGGGAACAGGAAGAAGGAGGAGAGAGAGGGAACAGGGAGAAGGAGGAGAGAGAGGGAACAGGGAGAAGGAGGAGAGAGAGGGAACAGGGAGAAGGAGGAGAGAGAGGGAACAGGGAGAAGGAGGAGAGAGAGGGATCAGGGAGAAGGAGGAGAGAGAGGGAACAGGGATAAGGTGGAGCGAGAGGGAACAGGGAGAAGGAGGAGCGAGAGGGAACAGGGAGAAGGAGGAGAGAGGGAACAGGGAGAAGGAGGAGAGAGAGGGAACAGGGAGAAGGTGGAGAGAGAGGGAACAGGGAGAAGGAGGAGAGAGAGGGAACAGGGAGAAGGAGGAGAGAGAGGGGACAGGGAGAAGGTGGAGCGAGAGGGAACAGGGAGAAGGAGGAGCGAGCGGGAACAGGGAGAAGGAGGAGAGAGAGGGAACAGGGAGAAGGAGGAGCGAGAGGGAACAGGGAGAAGGTGGAGCGAGAGGGAACAGGGAGGAGGAGGAGAGAGAGGGAACAGGGAGAAGGTGGAGAGAGAGGGAACAGGGAGAAGGTGGAGCGAGAGGGAACAGGGAGAAGGTGGAGCGAGAGGGAACAGGGAGAAGGTGGAGCGAGAGGGAACAGGGAGAAGGTGGATCGAGAGGGAACAGGGAGAAGGAGGAGAGAGAGGGAACAGGGAGAAGGTGGATTGAGAGGGAACAGGGAGAAGGTGGAGAGAGAGGGAACAGGGAGAAGGTGGATTGAGAGGGAACAGGGAGAATGTGGAGAGAGAGGGAACAGAGAGAAGGTGGAGAGAAAGGGAACAGGGAGAAGGAGAGAGAGGGAACAGGGAGAAGGTGGAGAGAGAGGGAACAGGGAAAATGTGAAGAGAGAGGGGGGATGATGATCGAACAGTGAATGTTGGAAACCGTGGAGAATGACATGGAGAGGGAATGATAGACGTCTAGTGTGAAAGAATGGAACAGAGACAGCTATGATCGAAGGAGGATTGTAAACTACACAGACTATAGGACACGTATAAGGCAGAAGGCAATTGAACTTCATAGGATTCCACAGACAGCAAGTCCGACATGCCATTGAAGTCTGGTTCTATCAGGTGGCTGCCCATATAGAAACACCACTAACCCATTTGTTGACAGCACACGGTGTCCTCTATTTACTTCAAAATGACATGGCAACAGCTACAACCTTATTCTATATATCACTGTCGATTCAGATAGGAAAGTCATTATATGCCGCTCTGGTATGACATGACTATTGACCGCTGCATTGGAAAGTATTCAGAACATTCTTTGCAAATACTTTGCTTTCATACACAAAACATTGTTAGGTAGTTATATCTCACCGTTGGAAGCATTC
This sequence comes from Salvelinus namaycush, assembly GCF_016432855.1. Classification (NCBI taxonomy): domain Eukaryota; kingdom Metazoa; phylum Chordata; class Actinopteri; order Salmoniformes; family Salmonidae; genus Salvelinus; species Salvelinus namaycush. The sequence goes on from NC_052314.1 coordinate 9,850,120, forward strand.
ACTGCCACTTCCAACCATCTATCGTGATCTTTCCGCTCTAATAGTGGTGTTGTGACACTTCCTTGTTGGCGTCCAGCCTGCCGAATCCCCCCTCACGGCTCGCTAGCGTTAGCAGTGCGCTATGACAGGTGACTGGCGACGCTAACAATAGCCTGACCGGACAGACAGCCCAGCGCTAAAGACTGCCGCATGATAAATTACCCTCATCAGACTGTTTCTCCGCAGGACCCTTTAGGTCACCGGATAGCGCAATGTGACATTTTTCCTGTACTGTATATGCAAATAACTGCCAATCAATTAACGAGTTGTTCCTCTGCCTTCCCACAGCTGCACATTGTGATTGCAAAAATTGATTGGGGAGCAAAAATCAACATAACAGCCTGCAAAGAGTCCAGGGTCATTGGGACAGAGGGGAAACAAAACAAGTTTTCTCACTTCGATAGACTCTCTTCTGTGGCTGCTTTGCCATGTCTTTCCATTATTCAGTTAAGAGAGTGCATACCATTCAATTTAGTACAATGGACCAAGAAATGGCATCGATTTAAGCACCCAAAGAATTTTGGAATCTGAGGAGAGATCAATGTCAATTCCCATCAAACTGAAAGTACTGTTTTAGCTGGAAGGGGAAATCATGCAGAACTATGGCGTGAGGTTCAACCCAGACACAATGAGTTGTTGTGTGGTAAGGTGGTTAGAATGTAATGTGGGAAGCATGTTTTAGGACACACTGGAGTAGTATGAGGATGACAAAAACATTATAAATGATATATTGTTCAACCAGAAGTGATCATATTGTTCTTCCAGGAGTGATTGTACCACAGAGGCTTGGGAATGCACTGGTGTCCATTCATCTACTCACTTAAAGAGTATGGAGACACAGGTGAAAAGGAGAATAGTCTCCAAATAATGAAACTAAAACCACTGAGAGAAGGACAGTGAGAGATTAATAGAACATGTTAGGAGAGAGAATGTGAGACAGAGAGAAAGGGGTAAGAAACAGAGTGAGGGGAGACATTGTGTGTTTATGAAGAGCAGAGATGTGGGTATACAATGAGTGTATAAAACATTAGGAACACCTTCCTAATATTGAAATACACCCTCTTTTGCCCTCAGAACAGCCTCAATTTGTTGGGGCATGGACTCTACAAGGTGTTAAAAGCATTCCACAGAGATGATGGCCCATGTTGACTCCAATGCTTCCCACAGGTGTGTCAAGTTGGCTGGATGTCCTTTGGGTGGTGAACCATTCTTGATACACACAGGAAATTGTTAAGCATGAAAAACCCAGCAGCGTTGCATTTCTTGACACTAACTCGAACCGGTGCGCCTGGCATCCATGTCTCAATTATCTCAAAGCTTAAAAATCCTTCTTTAACCTGTGTCCTCCCCTTCATCTACACTGACTGACGTGAATTTAACAGATGACATAGATAATGAATCATAACTTTCACCTGGATTCACCTGGTCAGTCTATGTCATGGCAGGTGTTTCCAATGTTTTGTACACTCAGTGTATCACATATACAGTTGAAGTCGGAAGTTTACATACACCTTAGCCAAATACATTTAAACTCAGTTTTTCACAGTTCCTGACATTTAATCCTAGTAAAAAGTCCCTGTCTTAAGTCAGTTAAGATCACCACTTTATTTTAAGAATGTGAAATGTCAGAATAATAGTAGAGAGAATGATTTATTTCAGCTTTTATTTCTTTCATCACATTCCCAGTGGGTCAGAAGTTTACATATACTCAATTAGTATTTGGTAGCATTGCCTTTCAATTGTATAATTTGGGTCAAACGTTCCGGTAGCCTTCCACAAGTTTCCCACAATAAGTTGGGTGAATTTTGGCTCATTCCTCCTGACAGAGCTGGTGTTTGTAGGCCTCTTTGCTCGCACACACCTTTTCAGTTCTACCCACACATTTTCTATTGCGACCAAGCTATACCTTCCTGACTGACGTCTTGAGATGTTGCTTCAATATATCCACATAATTTTGCTTCCTCATGATGCCATCTATTTTGTGAAGTGCACCAGTCTCTCCTGCAGCAAAGTACCCCCACAACATGATGCTGCCACCCCCATGCTTCACGGTTGGGATGGTGTTCTTCGGGTTGCAAGCCTCCCCCTTTTTCCTCCAAACATAACGATGGTCATTATCACCAAACAGTTCTATTTTTGTTTCATCAGACCAGGGACAGTTCTCCAAAAAGTACAATCTTTGTCCTCATGTGCAGTTGCAAACCGTAGTCTGGCTTTTTTATGGCGGTTTTGGAGCAGTGGCTTCTTCCTTGCTGTGCGGACTTTCAGGTTAAGTCGATATAGGACTCGTTTTACTGTGGATATAGATACTTTTGTACCTGTTTCCTCCAGCGTCTTCACAAGGTCCTTTGCTGTTGTTCTGGGATTGATTTGCACATTTCGCACCAAAGTACAATCATCTCTAGGAGACAGAATGTGTCTCCTTCCTGAGCCGTATGACAGCTGCGTGGTCCCATGGTGTTTATACTTGCGTACTATTGTTTGAACAGATGAATGTGGTACCTTCAGGCATTTGGAAATTGCTCCCAAGGATGAACCAGACTGGTCGAGGTCTACCATTTTATTCTGAGGTCTTGGCTGATTTCTTTTGATTTTCCCATGATGTCAAGTAAAGAGGCACTGAGTTTGAAGGTAGTCCTTGAAATACATCCACAGGTACACCTCCAAGTAAAGAGGCACTGAGTTTGAAGGTAGTCCTTGAAATACATCCACAGGTACACCTCCAATTGACTCAAATGATGTCAATTCGCCTATCAGAAGCTTCTAAAGCCATGACATCATTTTCTGGAATTTTCCAAGCTGTTTCAAGGCACAGTCAATTTAGTGTATGTAAACTTCTGACCCACTGGAATTGTGATACAGTGAATTATAAGTGTATTAATCTGTCTGTAAACAATTGTTGAAAAAAGTACTTGTGTCATGCACAAAGTAGATGTCCTAACCGACTTGCCCAAACTATAGTTTGTTATTAACAAGACATTTGTGGAGTGGTTGAAAAACGAGTTTTTATGACTCCAACCTAAATGTATGTAAACTTCTGACTTCAACTGTATGTCCTTGGTAGGACATGGGTGCATATTGCATTCAAAAAGCATACGTTATGCCTCTGAAAGAGAAGGGGTCTAGCGTTTGAATTATTCACACTGCAGAGCTCACACACTACCAACGAGAGAGCATCAACATGTCTCATACACACTCTCCTATTATAACATCTAATTCAGGCAGAGGGAAAATGTAATTTGCCATCTTACCTGAAAACGCAATGCAGCAGTCTCATCCTCATCAGCCCAAGTTTGATAAGTGTGTGCGTGTGCGTGTGCGTGTGCGTGTGCGTGCGTGTGCGTGTGTGTGTGAAGCATGATGACATGCTAATTTTAAGTATTTAGGGGTGGAAGGCCTAGCAGCAATAATTTTTTCATTATCCTGCATGCATTCAACCATAATCTCAACTCACTGAAACTAATGAAAGTCAAGGCACCTTTTTTCTTTACTTCACCATATATGTAAAATCTGTTGGGTAATGTGCTGTGAACTGCATCATTCTACAATGAACTCCTCTCCCGAGCGGCCATTTTGTTGCCGATACGATGCTGTTATCAGTGCAGTAACAGGGCTTCCCTGTCAGGTGAATGCAACTGCAGAGACATTAAACACATAATGTAGATGTGCCAGATCTGCTGCCAAGCCATGGCTCCTTATAGAGAGATAAGAGGGGCTATTACCTACCTCTGTCAGGATCTTTAAAGCACTGCCGACAACAGAGTGGAATCCTTTTAAACAATCAACGCAGAATCGCTAAAGCCCTGCACATGAGAAGGCTACACACATACTAAACACTTCACAGAAACCATGCATAGCAAGGAAGAGAATATTTGACAGGCAGATATTTATCCTATAAATCAGATTATTAGGAGTAGTGATAAACTTCTTGTGGGCAGATGAGAAACCTTGAGCATCAATTGGCGAGGGCTCATATCAGTATTTTGCTGACATTGGTTTTGCCTCTCTTGTCTGATGGGGCATCACATTCATACTGAATTTGTGGAATACATACTTGTGGAATACAAAAAAATATATATTGATATATATTTCCATTTAGGAGATGCTTTTATCCAGTCATGCGTGCATACATTTTTCGGTCACAATTTATTTGGATACCCCCTATAGTCCATCTGTAGATGTTCTACACACAGTCATACTATCAACAAACTATTGATAAGCAACTGCTAGCTAAGGTTACAGTTAGGTTTAGAATAAGGGTTAGGATTTGTAGACAGTTAGTTGAAATGTTACTGATAGTCTGTAGAGCATCTACAGAAGGACTATCCAAATAAAGTGTTATTAATTTTACATATGGGTAAAATAGTGGGAATCGAACCCACTAACCTGGGGTTGCAAGCAACATGCAATACCAACTGATAGACAGAGAACTTACACACACCACTATTCACAACAAAGTTACTGAGAGGGAAGTATATTGGTGGTTTTCCAGCTGTGCTCATGTCAGAAGACTACACTGATCCAGTTGATGTCCACAGCAGCCAAAGTGCCAATAGGAAGACTGGCTATTTCCAAGAAAAAGGGAGGCTAGTTGATTGAAAACGGTGGTGCACTGTAGTCTATTTAGCAATGGTGAGAAAGGATAAGGACACTTCTGGGAGAGTTTCTGTCAGCAGTATCTGGTTAGCTTAGCATAGCTACATCCTCTGTTGCTAATAGTGACGATGCTAGTTTGTTAATTCTATTTTAATACAGGGGTCGGCCTTTTGTGTCCGTTTTATATTTTAAGTAGAAATTGTGTAACAATACTGAATTTTAAAAGCCTGTTAAATAAAATGCCTTTTAATATATATCACATGGAAAATTCTATAAATAAGATTTTCATATGGATAAAGACTTGCTAAACTGCCAAAAATCAGAATTTTGAATTCTAGGAATATTTTAACCCACTTAATTACATTTCTTATTTGACCTCTGGAGATGGGGAAACAAGTTTATGAGGTTGATCATGCGCTCTTTATGACAGAATGTAAAAATTAGGTGAAATAAATAGTTTATTTTGACCAAATTATACTTCCTAAAAGGCACTGTACTGGTGGAATGTCACACAGTATGTTACATTAAATGTTATTCCCTGCACTGTGGGCACAGTTGTACAACCAAATAAAAGTTGTTCACAAAAACATAGAAAAGTTTATTTTCACTTTTTCATGAATTGAGTTTCAAATCCTGTCTCCTGAATAGACAGAGTAGAAATCGATTTGGCCCTTAACAGAGAGGAAGAGGCGAAGCGAGAGGTTTCACTCTAGCCAAAATCTGTCCAAAATAAGCCCAATGCATTTCTATGGGCTTATTTTGGACCTAAGCTTGTTACCTGCCTTCCATTCTTTGGGGCAACGACTTCCTTTGTTAGGGCGGAGACATGAGCATCTCGTCATTATTTACAGATCTATGCCCTAAACCTGTCTGCAATTGAATGCCACAAGTGATATATGTCATTTGAAATAACTATTTTTTTGAATGAGTGACAGGGTGAGTTACAGTGTAGAAAGAGTGACAGGGTGCGAAGGATTGGATAGTATGACACCTACTATGACACCATCACCACCTAAAAATTGTATTTCTAACTCATAAGTACTTTTGTCCAGGGGATTTTGGGATAATGAAACAGAACAGATTACTCTTTCAAGTTGTGATTGAGATGTATTGGATGCAATAGGAATGAAGATGGAGGATTGGAGAATGAAGTCTCGAGGTGAGAGGATGGAAGATCAAGGGAAAAATGACCCAGAAAGCATGCACTTACATTATATAAGCAAAAGTATGTGGATACCCCTTTAAATGAATGGATTCGGTTATTTCAGCTATACCCGTTGCTGACAGGTGTATACAATTGAGCACACAACCATGCAATCTCCATAGAAAATCATTGGCAGTAGAATGGCGTTACTGAAGAGCTCAGTGACTTTCAACATGGCACTGTCAGTTCGTCCGTTTTCTGCCCTGCTAGAGCTGCCCCGGTCAACTGTAAGTGCTGTTATTGTGAAGTGGAAACGTCTTGGAGCAACTACGGCTCAGCCGCAAAGTGGTAGGCCACACAAGCTCACATAATGGGACCACCGAGTGCTGAAGCGCAACACATAAAAATTGTCTGTTCTCGGTTGCAACACTCACTACCGAGTTCCAAACTGCCTCTGGAATCAATATCAGCACAATAACTGTTTGTTGGGAGCTTTGTGAAATGGGTTTCCATGGCCGAGCAGCCGCACGCAAGCCTAAGATCACCATGAGCAATGTGAAGTGTCAGCTGGAGTGGAGTAAAGCTCGCCGCCATTGGACTCTGGAGCAGTGGAAACACTCAATGACATTCTAGACAATTCTGTGCTTCCAACTTTGTGGCAACAGAAGGCCATTTCCTGTTTCAGCTTGAACATCAAATCAAATCGCATTTGTTACATGCGCCGAATACAACAGGTAGACCATATTGTGAAATACTTACTTACAAGCCCTTAACCAACAATGCAGTTCAAGAAATAGAATTAATAAAATATTTACTAAATAAACTAAAGTTGAAAAAAAGATATGTACATAACAATAACGAGGCTATATACAGGGGCCTCCGGTACCACTTCTGTGCTGTAGCAGAGAGAACAATTTATGACTTGGGTGACTGGAGGCTTTGACAATTTTTTGGGCCCACCTCTGACACCGCCTAGTATATATGTCCTAGATGTCAGGAAGCTTGGCCCCAGTGATGTACTGGGCTGTATGCACTACCCTCTGTAGTGCCTTACGGTCAGATGCCGAGAAGCAGCTATAGAACTTTTTGAGGATCTGGGGACCCATGCCCCCGTGTACAAAGCGAGGTCCATACAGAAATGGTTTGTCAAAATTGCTGTGGAAGAATTTGACCGGCCTGCACAGAGCCCTGACCTCAACCCCATAGAACACCTTTGGGATGAATTGGAATGCTGACTGCGAACCAGGCCTAATCGCCCAACATCAGTGCCCTACCTCACCAATGCTCTTGTGGCTGAATGGAAGCAAGTCCCCGTAGCAATGTTCCAACATCTGGTGGAAAGACTTCCCAGAAGAGTGGAGGCTGTTATAGTAGCAAATGTGGGATCAACTCCATATTAATGACCATGATTTTGGAATGAGATGTTCGATGAGCAGGTGCCCAGATGTTTTTGGCCACTTAGTGTATATGAACCCTGGAAGCTATAGGCCTACACTTAAGATTAGATATCACTGTTTCAGTATTATGGCTGTACAGCAAGCAACCCAGGTGAGCCAGTATATCTAATACTAATTTAACGGGGTCTTGTTATTGACATCTATCATATTAGAAAGTCAGTGGTGAGAGTACATAACCATAAGGCACATCTTTCAAATTGCAAGAGGGGATCATTGCAAGGCACCATTCCACATCAGGGTCAAACAATTTACAGCTTAATCTGTAAAATGATACATCTCAAGAGGTCGGTTTCTTTCGGAGAAAAAGATACTGCGAGAGAAAGAGTGAGAGTAAAATAGTGTGCATGCCCTCTAAACCCACCACAGTGCGAAAACACCCAATTTCGAGCGTGAGATTTGCTCATCGAATCGAATGACTGTTTTTTTCTCCATTCTGTGTCTTGCTCGCTTCATTCTCTGGCACTAAGTGAAGAACCCCCTTGGTTTATCGTTGCCGAGTCTGGAAAGGGGCAGATGGACATGGAATAAATGTATAAATGATTCAATTCTCTCCCTCTTTAGAGAGGTTCACAGACAGTGCGTGATGGAGTGGAGTGGAGGCCCCTCCGTTGAGAGTTTGTGGCGCCAGCCTGCATTAAAAGCGAAAATATGTTGCTTTCAGCAGACCATATGGTAATGTGAATTGATGTCATGCCATGTCATATTGCATATGGAAATAATTTGAATAAATAAATCAAGTGACACAGAGGGTGGAGAGAAGCCACTGGGTGGTCTGGTGGAGAGAAAACAACCCAGAGATGAAAAAAGACTTGGCAATATGGCAGTTGAAATAGGTGTTATTTAATCTCCATTTCAGCAGGATAACACAAGGTCCTAAACTTTCAAATGTCGCTCCCCGATGATGCACTTCCAAAGTACTCCAAATGCACTAAAGCAAGACATTACATTGAGGTCACCAGGTTGCTGTTTGAATAAGTCCATACACCTGACAGAATCATTTTACATAATTTCTCATTAAATATAGTCTGCACTGTGGTTTTAAGCAAGATTTTTTAAAATCAGCTGCACTTTGTGCCCAGTTTGATATCCTAGCTAACTCAACCTACTTGCTGAAAACCAACTACCTTTTGATACAGGGGTTTGGATTTGTTTGATTTGTCCACAGTTTTGTAGTTAAGACCAAGAGCCTTTTCAGATTGAAGAGAGTTGTAGCAGAGGCATCGAGATGATTTAAAAATGTACATAATATGTACATAAACTTTTCAATTTACATTAGCAACGGAATGTTTGTGTCATATTGAATAATGTAACAATTCACACTCATGTGGAGACAAATAAAGGGTTCGTTTTCTAGTCAATACACTCATTGCACTCTTTACCATGGCGCATTGAGATGGATTTTAAACTGCAAAACCCTTACGCACCACTGCACTTTGTATACCAGGGTTGACTGGCCTTCTCTAGTCACTCGTAGGCTCAGTCACTGGTATATACTTTTATTTACAAAGCCATTTTGGGTTTACTACCATTTTATTTGGGCATTTTTATTGTTCAGAAATGTGGTGGGTACTCTCTTTGTTCGCAGGACTTTATCCTGCTAACTGTTCCAAATGTCCGAACTGAATTTGGTAAAAGGGCTTTTATGTACTCTGCGCCATCGGCTTGGAACACCTTACAAAATCCTTTAAAATGGAAGAACTTGTCCCGATTGGTGTTTTAAAATCACTGATGAAGGATTTTGAGTCTGAATCCCTGACCTGTCAATGTTTTTAATTTGTTGTTTTATGATTTTGTTATACTCTTGTAAATTCTATGGTTTTTACTAGATTACTTGTAGTTTTTCATGTTGTCTGTCTGTAATTGTGTAATGACATGGTGCTGCCTCTTGAAAAAGAGATTTCAAATCTCAATGAGCCCTTCCTGGTTAAATAAAGGTTAAATAAAAAATGTGCATTTTAACTTCAAAATAGAAGCACAGTTACAGCTAGCTAGCTAAAGCTAACAACATGATTCATAAAAAAATAAGAATATAAAAGTACAGTAGGCATACCTTACAACTTTAGCTTATCAAAGTTACCTTACAAAATTAAGCCTGGTTTGTTCTATCAATATCATGCAAAGCAATTGCGACTGAAAACGTGGGTAATTCACTGGGGAGTTGAGATCAACTGCTTACTGGCCAAATGTCAGCTACGTGGCTCAGTGCAGCCAAGCACCTGTTTTTTTTTAACTACGGTGACAATTTTCGAATGTAACAGGCTGTTACTGCAATTTCATGTAAAAACTCAATAAAACACGTCTTAAATATAAGGAATACATTTTAGCCGTTTCAAAAACACTGCTCTGCTATTACGATTTTATCTGTAGGTGCATTCCACTTGAAGAGACAATTCTATTTAAATCTGACTGCTCGGAGGGGGGTTTTCTCAGCCCGAGTCTCACCCGCGACCTCATGATGTGGAGTAGGAGACGTCAGGCTTTTCGCAACTTGACACTACAGTAAAAGGTATAGCTAGGGTATTTTCTCAAAACCTCTACAGAATCTGTCGTAGTGTAAAAATGCCTCCAACCAAACGTAACTGAACACCGTTGGAGACACCTTGTAATTTTTGGAGACTATTTTTTTGATACAGCGGAATAAGCTAGCGAAAGAGTATAGGAGAAATGGAAGCAAGTGGGAAAAAATATATAACTAGCTAGCTAACCATTTGGGCTAACAGTGAGGCAAAACAAATCACTATTTACTGTTAGTTAGCTGTACCAAATATTGTATAGTATGAAGATGCTTAAAAACTGCTTCTGCAATAGAAATCCCTAATCACTCTTGTGGGCGAGGTCATGGTGACGTTGGCTAGCTAAGCTCATGTGCAGAAACACGTCATTGGTTCTAATGGTCATCTCGCATGAACTGCGCATGTGCATGCCATCAAATCCAAGGCACTTCTTTCATAAGTAATAAGCTACTTAAGACAGGGGTCTTCAACCTTTTCTTGGCCAGGGACCCCCTCCCAGGCATACTGGTGACCCAGGTACCCCACCATATGTTAGCAAAAACAAAACGTTTTTACATCTTGTATTATCATCAGGTGAGTGATAACAGCAAGAAGTAATCAACATTTTAAAGGACATGTTAGATGCCTAAACACAAATCAAACCAAATCAAATGTATTTATAAAGCCCTTCTTACATCAGCTGATATCTCAAAGTGCTGTACAGAAACCCAGCCTAAAACCCCAAACAGCAAGCAATGCAGGTGTAGAAGCACGGTGGCTAGGAAAAACTCCCTAGAAAGGCCAAAACCTAGGATGGAACCTAGAGAGGAACCAGGCTATGAGGGGTGGCCAGTCCTCTTCTGGCTGTGCCGGGTGGATATTATAACAGAACATGGCCAAGATGTTCAAATGTTCATAAATGATCAAGAGAGCTCCATCCACTCCTACCTGCTCCTGGCCGCACCCAAGTCTCAACAAACCTGATATTGATATTGATCAACCTCATCAGCCAATGAGATGAGACAGCCTTCACTGGGTTGCACAACAGCATGCAAGATAGTGCCAAAAGACTTTGTCAAACATGTTACATTTAGAAACTCTGTGGCTGTACACTGCTCTTTGCTAGCAAACATAAGGCTGTCTACAAAACTGACATGTGTCTCAAGTTTTGTTTACATATTGTGGTTTGTGATGTCTCCACTTTCCAAGTGTATAGTTTGGTGTTTCACATGGCCCTGTTAAAACCTCTTGAAGCTAGGGGGCAGAATGTTTATGTTTGGAAAAATAACGTTCCCAATGTAAGCTGCCTATTTCTCAGGTCCAGATACTAGAATATGCATATAATTGACAGAGCAGGATAGAGAACACGCTAAAGTTTCCAAAACTGTCAAAATATTGTCTGTGAGTATAACAGAACTGATTTTGCAGGCGAAAACCTGAGGAAATCCAACCCGGAAGTGACTCTTATTTTGAAAAATCCCTGTTCCATTGCCTGCCTTTCGTCCATTTAAAGGGATATCAACCAGATTCTTTTTCCAATGGCTTCCTCAGGGTGTGAACAGTCTTTAGACATAGTTTCAAGCTTTTATTCAGAAAAATGAGCGAGATTTATCAAAACGCGTCAGTGGATAGACGGATGTCCTTATATTAGTTAATGCGCTCGACACTGGTTGCTCGACATTTTGTTTCTCTCCAGTATTGAATAGTTTACAGTCCGGTTGAAATATTATCGATTATTGATGTTAAAAAACAACCTGAGGATTGATTATTAAAAACGTTTGACATGTTTCTACGAACTTTACGGATACTATTTTGAATTTCCGTCAAGCCTTGATGACCTGCCTAAGGCTGTGGAATACTGAACATAACGCACCAAACAAATGGAGTTTTTTTGATATAAAAATAATCTTTATCGTACAAAAGGAACATGTATTGTGTAACTGGGAGTCTCGTGAGTGCAAACATCCGAAGATCATCAAAGGTAAGCAATTAATTGTATTGCTTTTCTGGCTTTCGTGACCAATATACATTGCTGCTAGGTGTTCTTAATGTATTGTCTAGTGATCGATAAACTCACACAAACGCGTAGATTGCTTTCGCTGTAAAGCATATTTTCAAAATCTGACACGACAGGTGGATTAACAACAAACTAAGCTGTGTTTTGCTATATTGCACTTGTGATTACATGAATAGAATTTTTTTTAGCATTTTTTTTTGAATTTGGCGCTCTGCAATTCAGCGGTTGTTTACGAAAATGATCCCGCTAAAGGGATCCGGTGCGTCAAGAAGTTTTAAGGCTTTGGAAAGAGGATCTCTCTTTTGCATTTTTTCCACATGACAGTCAGAGCCTTTATTAAAATAAATGTGGCGCACCTAAGAATATTTTCCATGTACGGAGAGCTGATTCAGACAGCAGTAATTTACCCTATAGGCTTCGAAAGTACACCCTAACAAAAAAAGATGGCAGTTTTGAAACTGCAGTAAAAGTATATAACTGCAGTCGACTGTGGTATTTTGGACGCAGTAATTACAGAATAACTGTAGTGTACTGCAGTTGAACTGCAGTTATTCTGCACTCTAACTGCAGTTACACTGCAAAATTACTGCAGTAAAAAAAACTGTGTTATTTTGGATGCAGTATTTACAGCATACTGCAGTTATACTGCACTCTAACTGCAGTTATACTGCAGTGTACTGCAGTTATACTACACTCTTACTGAAATCGTTTTTCATAAGGATAACCATTTGGTTTTAGGCTGATATTTACTTATATTTAGCACTGTTCAAGATCACATCATAGTCATTTCCAATAGATTTAGAATGAAGCTATTCACCAAGAGCTCTGAATGAACAGGAAGCCCATTTTCAGTGTGGAGCAGGTATTGAGCGTTGTTTAACCCCACAGAAAGACGCCTCAGCCCCTGGGACAGACCCATTCCTCACACCCTCGATCCATCATGGCTGCCTGCGATCGAGAGAGGAGTGTTCGGCCCCTCGGGAAAAGAGAGTGAGAGTCCTTGGGAGTGCTTCCAAAACTGGTCATGTGACTTGCATCCCCCAAATCAGTGGCGGTAGGTGCCGTTTTAGATGAGGGAGGATGATTATTTTTTTATGAGCATTGCCTTATTTCTATTACAGCATATTGGTTGACGGTCATTCACCCAGCTCAATGTAACATCAATAGGTTTAGGCTACCACATGATACTCAAATTGTCCCTGTACCCATTATGAAGTTGCTACAACCTAGCCTATGAATGAAAGTTTCTAACGTAGGTGCACAGGTTGGTGCACAGGTCTAAATCATTTTGAGTAATCAAGGTGACAGACAGTGACACATTCAATACTATATTGCACATTCTTGCCTGCATCTAGCTGATCTAAAGTGTAATCATTAGTCCAACAGTTGCAAACGAGAGTTTCTAGTGGACAAATTCAGGTATGTTTAACATCATTTCATTCCGCTTGCTTCCGTTTAGGAAACGTTTTTCAACAGAATTGGCAGAATGAATACACCCCTGATCACATGTAAACACAGTTCACTTTCATAGCAGCCACATATACAGTAAATGGCTCTTTGTATATATAATTCCTTCTCACAGCTATCTACACGCTCTCCTCCTCTCACCTTTTCCCTTCGCTTGTGGACTTCAGTGCACAACACATCAGCTGTCTGTGACCAGGCGAAAAAACCAAGCCAAACCTTCATATCATGACCACAAACCGCACACCACCTACATCGTTGTCACATCATAGTCAACATAGCTACTAGAACTAACGCCTTAGTAAACCCCCTGCAATCATACACTACTCCAGCCACTTTAATAATGGAAAAATTGATATAATAAATGTATCACTAGCCACTTTAAACAATGGCACTTCATATAATGTTTACATACCCTACATTACTCATCTCATATGTATATACTGTACTCTATACGATCTACTGCATCTTGCCATCTTGATGTAATGTATCACTAGCCACTTTAAACAATACCACTTTTATATGTTTACATACCCTACATTACTCATCTCATATGTATATACTGTACTATATACCATCCACTGCATCTTGCTTATGCCGTTCTATACCATCACTCATTCATATATATTTTTTATGTACATATTCTTATTCATTCCTTTACACTTGTGTGTATAAGATAATTGTTACGAAATTGTTAGGTTAGATTACTCGTTGGATATTACTGCATTGTCGGAACTAGAAGCACAAGCATTTCACTACACTCACATTAACATCTGCTAACCATGTGTATGTGAAAAATAAAATTTGATTTGATTTGGTTGAGCTAACATAGGCTAATGTGATTAGCATGAGGTAGTAAGTACAAGAACATTTCCCAGGACATAGAAATATCTGCTTTTGGCATAAAGCTTAAATTCTTGTTAATCTAACTGCACTTTCCAATTTACAGTAGCTATTACAGTGAAATAATACCATGCTATTGTTTGAGGAGAGTGCACAGTTATGAACATGAAAATGTATTAATAAACCAATTAGGCACATTTGGGCAGTCTTGATACAAAACAGAAATGCAATGGTTCATTGGATCAGTCTAAAACGTTGCACATACACTGCTGCCATCTATTGGCCAAAATTGCGCCTGGGCTGGAATAATACAGTATGGCCTTTCTCTTGCATTTCAAAGATGATGGTACAAAAAAAATACAAAAAATTCCTGTTTTTTTCTTTGTATTATCTTTTACCAGATCTAATGTGTTATATTCTCCTACATTAATTTTACATTTCCACAAACTTAAAAGTGTTTCTTTTGAAATGGTATCAAGAATATGCATATCCTTACTTCAGGTCCTGAGCTACAGGCAGTTAGATTTGGGTATGTCATTTGAGGTGAATATTGAAAAAAGGGGTGGATCCTTAATCATAAGAATGTCAATGTATAGATTGAGACAACCGCTGCTGTTGCGTTATCGGTCACACATGCTCTCTAATGACCTCTTCTGTCTGTGTTTAAAGTGTCTCTGTCAAGACAAAGCCTAGAGGCCTGACATTTGGTGACCTCTGTGTGTCACTATAGCATGTCAGCTTAGTATAAAATCTGATAATGCTAATGTTAACATCTTTATACAAGGTTTAAGGATAGATGCTTGTGATTTTGAGGTACTTATACTGTTGTTGATTAAAAGAGAGAGTGGAACTCCATGTCGTATCGTGGATCATCAAGTCCATTGTCATGTTTTTCAGAAATATTTATTTTATTGAATTCAGCAGTATTCCTAGTACTTAAAAAATTGGCTGTACTATTCTGTATGGGGGGAAAATACTCTCCAATGAAGACATGGAAAAAGGGGGAAATGATTCTATCATTACAGTGACACTGAGCCCATGACACTAAGCAGACCTGGCCCAACAATGCATCACATTTCCTGAAATATCAATTTTGCACTTGGCTCCACTCGACTGCTTTCCCATCTATGCCGCCTATTTACTTTCCTATTCGCTTGTCATTAGTAGAAATCATTACTAAGCAATGGATGGAGGTTAAGCAAATAAATAAACTCTTAATCCTTGTTTATGTGAACAAAAGAATACACTGCGCTAAGTAGTGGTGAGCTAAATGGATTTACTGTTTGTTACCAGCATAGCAGAACAGCAAGCTTCATATGCATGTGTTAATCAGACGCCGAGTACATTTCAAGCTCTTCATTTTTTTTGTATTCATGCAGTTCTGTTTACTTATGTTTTAAAAAAGAATAGCTCTCCAATCAAAAATAAACGGCCATGATCTGTAATCCTTATGACTGTTTTTCAGAGCAAAAAACCCTGGTACTTTTATTTTGGCACCTAATTATTCCTCTAGAGGACCAATTAACTGTAATATGATACTGAGTGTGGCTAGACATGAAACGAATAGAGGTCCAGCAAAATAAATCTCTAAAAAGGAAAGTCTAAAGATATGTTTAGTCTCTTCATTAAGACATAAAAAAGTCCCTCACTTTTAATAAACTTTTGTGTGCAGAACTACCAATGTCCTGCTGTGGCTTTTTCACATTAAAGTGGATGGTGAAATGGACTGGTTTTATATGTACAACGAACTGCATAATGCTTTTTGGGAAACAGCTCGCATGCTGAAGATGTATTGAATACATTGGGAAATGGTGTCCTGTATGTTTGCTAATGCTACCATAGTGCTATATCCACTTGCTTTACCCACAAACTGTTTCTTAGGTGAAACATTTAACATTCAAAAGGGGACTTGAATAGCCTAGCTGAGACGACAGGACTAAATGTCCTCTGATTGATTGCTTGCACGGTGATATTACTCAAACTTGGCTGTAAATTCTGTAAGGAGGTTGTAATATCAAGGTAAGGAGAAAAGGGGTGGCGAATGCAGCGATGTCCTCTTTAAATACACATTTTAGCACGTCAATGGGATGGATGCGTTTTATTTCCTGTCACTATGACAATTCATCATGTCGTTTAGTTTTACTAATGAATTACAGTAAAACATGTAGACAGAAACGTATGCATGTAGGTGCTTAATTAAAGAATGTGCAGTGGTGAGTGCTATGTTCACTGACTATAAAATGTCTATCTTTTTGTCCTACAGCGACGTTACATCTTCAATTACACATGACATTTTCATCATTTAGCAGACGCTCTTATCCAGAGCGACTCAGTGAGTGCATACAAGTCGTACTATTTTTTTTTCTCCTCCGTTCTGGTCCCCTGTGGGAATCGAACCTACAACCCTGGCGGTGCAAGCTCCGTGCTCGACCAACTGAAATACACAGAACAATTACTGAACAGGGTAGTACCCTCAGGCATCGCTTTGGATTTTAACAAAAAGTTTTAAATGGACAATGATGTGAATATTGTAAAGACAAAAGTATTTCAAGTACATTGTCATGCATATATGGGTTACTTAATTGGACACAGGGTAACAATAATGAAGAACATTTAGAGTTAAATGTCACAGAAAAAGGACTACAACCGAAGTATCATTATTAATGGTAGCCTGAAAGACATAAGAATAGACATTCTTAATTGTCCCACACTTTCTGCCTAAATCAGTCATTTTCTTGTTCCTAATTCTCTCTCTCGCTTTTTCTTTTGACCTCGCTACATGCAGGAGTGCATGTTAAGCTAACTTTCTTTAACAATTGATACAGCGGACGCATAAAGCCCAGACAAATGGGGAGGGATGTAGTTCATCCATCACACACAAAGAAGACTCATTGTTTGCTGATTTTAACCAATAGGAGTTCTTCCCTTCCTTTCCTCTGAGACCCACAAATCATAATAAATCAAATAAGACAGGGAAGGGATTGGGATGAGGGGTTGAGCTCTGAAGTTTTGCAATAAAAGAAAAGAGAGGAGGATCTTTTTTTACCTTTTAGTTCCTTCTGAAAAGGGTCGTTTGTAAGCAGTGACACAGAGTTTATTGGTTAATGGAGCTCCTCTCGCTTGATTGCCTACGGTTTTAGAAGAGAATTAGACATAATACATGCCAGTCGTAACGAAGAGACCAGGCAATGAAAAAAAACTCTAATTATAAAAAACTAGCCTTTGACTGTCATCAGTGAGTATGATGTCCTTTTCCTTTTGTAATAATGTTAAACAAGCAGGCTATGCAAATGTTATTCATGTAATGTTTCTGTTTAATCTCCCCACTGGGCACACAGTGGTTGAATCAACAATGTTTCCACGTCATTTCAATGAAATCACGTTGAACCAATGTGGAATAGATGTTGAATTGACGTCTGTGCCCAGTGGGTCAGTTCCAAGTTTTGTTAGAAATCTGTGATGCCATGTAGAGATGAACACTGTTAGATTCCTTCCTGTTGTTAGACTTATATTGTTCACCTCTAAGTCCCACAGCTTTTATTGTGATACAGCGGCACATAGGTTGTTCGTCAACATTTCTTCTTTTTTTTTACTGTTTTCAGTCAATAATATTTGAGGGCAGAGAACAGGTTTAAGCTGTGAAATTCAGCTTGTTCCCTTTTGGCTGTTTTTAACTCGGCTCCTATTGCATTAAGTTATGTATTTGTTATGATCTCAGAGTACACAATCAAATGCTTCTGTCTGCTGGATGTTGGAAGCTGTATTATGCCGAGCAGTCACAGCCTATTTGCATGACGTTCTGCTCGTGGGAAAGGGCCTTTGAGCCACTCCAGTGAGATGGGAACTCTAATCAGTTTGGAGGGTGTCACATTAAAACACAGAGTCGCGTCTGTCAAGCCACAGTAGACTGAGTTCACAGTCCCCAGAGGAACCAGAATAAACACAGAACTATGTTTTACAGCTTCACAACTTTATCTCCAAAAACACGGTGGTTTGAAGCTCTCCGAAGAGGCAGAAAATGAAAACAAAAGAAAGCGTTGAAAAGTTTACAACGCTAGTAACGTAAGTCGAGCTCTGCGTGTTGCGTAACTTTAGAGCAAAGTCGGGTAAATGATAAAGGCACTGCTGCATAGCGAGTACTGAAGAATGGAGTGGTAACCTGCTTGGAAACGGCATGGGGTGTCTGGAGAACTGCAAGAAGTACAAAGAGAACCAAACAGAGAACCGCAGGACTCAGGGGTTTGCACATTGAGCAGTGAGATTGATGAACCATGGTGCTACTCTTTCTTCGTAGTCCGTACAGTTTGGTTGTGTGAATTCATGTACTTCGACAGAAGGGACAAAGTTTTATGTCTGCAGAGCAGCACTGATTTCCGGTTTAGTAATTTATGGAAAACTTGCTTGTGTGCGTGTTTTTCAGAGAGATTATGTCGCTTTTGTCCCCGTACATTACTGTAAGTAAATTGTTACGAACTTATGACAATTACTTTACTACACAAGTGGCTGGTAGACACCTTAATTGGGATGGGTGAGTTCATAGTAATGGTTGTAACGTAGTGTACTTATTAACAGTATAAAATACATCAAACACATAGTTTGATACCAATCCGTCCACTCCATTCCAGCTATTAATATGAGCCATCCTCCCCTCACCAGCCTCCTGCGCTGTACTACCAATCTTACTGTAACTCTCCAGTCTGTCTTTAGACTGTGGTCAGAGCAGGTAGTCTCTCTAGTGTCTGTCTTTAGACTGTGGTCAGAGTAGGTCGTCTCTCTAGTGTCTGTCTTTAGACTGTGGTCAGAGCAGGTAGTCTCTCTAGTGTCTGTCTTTAGACTGTGGTCAGAGCAGGTAGTCTCTCTAGTGTCTGTCTTTAGACTGTGGTCAGAGCAGGTAGTCTCTCTAGTGTCTGTCTTTAGACTGTGGTCAGAGTAGATCGTCTCTCTAGTGTCTGTCTTTAGACTGTGGTCGACTGTGGTCAGAGTAGGTAGTCTCTCTAGTGTCTGTCTTTAGACTGTGGTCAGAGTAGGTAGTCTCTCTAGTGTCTGTCTTTAGACTGTGGTCAGAGCAGGTAGTCTCTCTAGTGTCTGTCTTTAGACTGTGGTCAGAGCAGGTAGTCTCTCTAGTGTCTGTCTTTAGACTGTGGTCAGAGCAGGTAGTCTCTCTAGTGTCTGTCTTTAGACTGTGGTCAGAGTAGGTCGTCTCTCTAGTGTCTGTCTTTAGACTGTGGTCGACTGTGGTCAGAGTAGGTAGTCTCTCTAGTGTCTGTCTTTAGACTGTGGTCAGAGTAGGTAGTCTCTCTAGTGTCTGTCTTTAGACTGTGGTCAGAGCAGGTAGTCTCTCTAGTGTCTGTCTTTAGACTGTGGTCAGAGCAGGTAGTCTCTCTAGTGTCTGTCTTTAGACTGTGGTCAGAGCAGGTCGTCTCTCTAGTGTCTGTCTTTAGACTGTGGTCAGAGTAGGTAGTCTCTCTAGTGTCTGACTTTAGACTGTGGTCAGAGCAGGTAGTCTCTCTAGTGTCTGTCTTTAGACTGTGGTCAGAGCAGGTAGTCTCTCTAGTGTCTGTCTTTAGACTGTGGTCAGAGCAGGTAGTCTCTCTAGTGTCTGTCTTTAGACTGTGGTCAGAGCAGGTAGTCTCTCTAGTGTCTGTCTTTAGACTGTGGTCAGAGCAGGTAGTCTCTCTAGTGTCTGTCTTTAGACTGTGGTCAGAGCAGGTAGTCTCTCTAGTGTCTGTCTTTAGACTGTGGTCAGAGCAGGTCGTCACTGCACAACAGCGACTGATTTTAGTTATGACCTTCAACACTAAGGGTCAGCATTTACCCCCCCCCCCCCCCCACACACACACACATTTGTAAATATGTATTATTATTTGTATTATTGATTCATTCATGACCTGCACTGTTGGAGCTCGGAGCTTAAGAATTTCACTGAACCCTGCAATTACATCTGAGACTCTGTGCATGTGACTAATAAACTCATCTAATCTAAACTCATCTAATCAAAACTCCATGTCCAATAAAACCTTGTCAGACAAAGTTAAATATCTCTTTAATTACAGAAACATTACCCTAAATCACCAGCTCCTTTCTTTGTAAAGGCATTGCTTGTATTCTCCTTCTTAAGACGTACAGACAGTCTGACTACTGTTATGTTTTTGTGAGTGAGTATGTATGCGCTTTATAGGGCTTGTGTGATCTGACAGTGTCTGTGAACGCTCACTGTTGGCGTGTGGAGAATACACCGGAGGTGTTATGCAATTTCCACACATCTTCTTGACAAAGGCATTAATCTACTGTCATATGTTTGAGCTCTGGAGGAGCAATGATTAGCCATACAAGAACCTCTCTTTGTATAAAGAGAACAGAGCTGAGAACAGAGCTGAATCGCTTTACAGTAGTAGGACTCATTGTTGAAAGAAAGAAAGCGAGAGAAAGAAAGAGAGTGGAAGAATTTTCTATTTTTGGAAATAATGAGAAGAGCATGAAATAAAGTAAAGGGCAAATTCCCCATCCGCCCACAGATGAAAACATCTCTAGGGACTCTAGTGTTCACCGTTGAGAATGGATGAAAAAAAACTGTGTCAAATTCAACTCAAGGTCATGTAATGATTTTCCGATGGTTGTTGTTTTATCACTACACCTTATTAAATAAATTATATTGGTGTAGTTTATTATATGGGATTTTGTACTGTAAATATCAATGAAATTATATTTCTTAACAACAGTGCTTGAACTCACATATAAAATGCTGCATTGGCTTGCTGAAGGGATACTTAAATTATAATATTAATATAATTATTATACTGTGTTAATAAATAAACAAATCGTACCATGAATACATTATTTTCATACATAATATTTCATTTATAGAATTATAGTTTATATTTATAGTATTAATAAATGCATATTCATTCATGTAGGCTATGAATTTATGTACGTACATGTTTACATATCATGATGAAAAGCAATTATTTATTCCATATGCAGAACATATTAATTAACAGAATATGATATGATTTGGTGAGTCCTTTGTGCATATACACCGTACATTACTTGACATAATGTGGTGCCTGACCTTCATTTTCATAAAGATAAATAATGTAGCTTTTTTTGTGCCTCATTTGTTCTATTAATTTCAATGTAGACATTTGCTGATGTATCCAATTCCTTGGGATAGCCTAATGCCACGGAGATCAAGCAGAGAATTTCTATAGCATGTTGTCCTGGGCATGCTCCCCAAAATGTTGAGAGTCCACATCAGCAGTATGAATTTTGTGGATAATAACATTATACATGGAGCTATATTTAGTGTGCAAGGCTAATGGTGCTCATTTACCTGGACAGGTGTTCTCCACCAGTCCCCTGGGGTCCCATTTTCATCAGTGATGGATTTAGACCTAGAAAATCAGCAGTAATTTTTAATTGGTCAATGAAGTACCAGGGATAAATGTAAAACCAGCTAACACAGTGGCCACTTAGGACCAGGTTTCAGTAGCCCTTTCTCTATGCGGTTTCATTTTATGGATGGATAACTGTGGCCCTTTCAGTGTCCAACTGAAAGTGGGATGAACAGCTATATAGGAGTGGCAATTTCAAACAAGATCAGAGTAGCGCTGTTTCTAAGGACTTGAAAACTGCTTTGGACGCATGTTATTTTTAAGGTGGGCAAATGCCCATGGGTTTGGATAAAGCAGGAGCTATCTATCACATCGCAGGGCAAAATACAGGGAGATTTAGCCAAATTGGTTGGCAGCGAACCTCTTCACTTGTAGCCTGGTTGGAACACTTGAACCTTTCTCCTTACACTATTTTGGAAAGAGAAGAAACAGCAAAAAAATATCTTCATTAGTTATTTAAAGCTGTCAAAAGAAGGATCCATCCTCTCTTAATCAATTTTAGGGCAATATTTCAATATGGTGCCAAATGTAGGGAAAGCTCACCATTAACATTCTCTGGATGAATGGCCATTAATGTAAAGGGGTGGGTTTCAGCCAGTCATTTTAACTTGTGGTTTTATGAATTATAATATTTCTGCGAAGTACATTTATTATGTGAAATTTATTATGTGTGTTTTGTTGCCCGGAAGCAATTTCTAATAGCTCCCTTTCAAGACTGTTTGGGCCTTGATGAATGTTCGCTAATCTTTGATGTCAGCTATGGCGTTTGCGATCATTTATCACATCTTTTAAAGGATTTCCTAGTGGGAATATTAACAAGCACGTTGCCATGGTTAAAGCCTTTAAGAAAGTATTTTGGAATATTAGAAGTGCTCTTTCTCTGGCATCTGATGAAGAACTCCAGCTGAGGCTAGATTAGAATTTCACTCTGATGAAAACTCTCTCTGAACAGTTATTTTTGTCAGAAAAAAGGCTGCTCTATTGCTGCCGCCTACTGTACGCACTTAGAAAATAGATGGGTCATGAAGATGATTCATTGCAGCTTTATTAAGTCAAAAATATATTCATTAAACAGCTTTTAAAAGTCACTCACAATAGCAATTCAATAATTTCTCTATGCGAAATAGCTGCTTTAGGGAAATGTTAATAAGATCTTAAAATTATAAAAGTTATTACAGGTAGATATATATGCACTACTTTGATATTATGGACAAGGATTTATCATACTGTTAATTCCAGTGTTGTTATTGTAGGATCATTTGATATAATTTACACACAAATGAATGGGTTGAAACGAAAGTCATGCAGGGATATTGTACAATGATTAAAGTGCTTTAAAAGTGTTTCAAGTGGATGACATCCTGGTACACGGTAGTCCCATCCTGCAGTATAATTAAAAACTGCTCTGACATTCAATTTAGCCCGAATATATTCACTTCTCACAGTGTGTCATTGTTCTCGAATATAGAAAAAAAGTCTCTCTTCTTCTGTATGAACAGTAAAGATCTGAAAAACGTAACATTTTAACTAGAACACACAATGTATTGTGGAGTAAGGTGTGTATTGAGTGGCCTACGGACATTCACATTTTTAACCCTTGTCATTGTGCCTGCTGACTGCTCACCCGGTTGCGGTGACTCACTGGTGCGTACCAACCCTCGCCACGTTTGTGTGCCACACACACCGGGAGTATCTGACCCTCCGGCAGCGTTTTTAAACGAGTTTTGGGACAGGGGCGCTTCGCCACGCACCTGTCCATATGGTGCCGATGGAGACTGAGAGGAGCGAACAGTCACCTGGCATTGTGACGCACACACACACACACACACACACACACACACACACACACACACACACACACACACACACACACACACACACACACACACACACACACACACACACACACAGTGGTGTCGTTGTGGGACACAGGCCAAAGTTGTGCTCCAGAGGCTGCAGGGCTAGCAGCTGCTGACATCCAGCCATGTTGGGCCTGTTGGGGATCAGGCTACAGCTAGGTCTTGTTATTAAGACACACTGAGCTTGGTGAGACTACCACCCTTTTCCCTTATAGTGATGTCTTTCTCACACTACCCTCATCTCTACTTTCCTCTCTTCTTTAAAACTGTTAGGGTGGACTTTGGAGGAGGATGTTTTGTGTGACATTTTGTTATTTGTCATTGGCAATGCAGATACACCACAGGAGGTTGGTGGCACCTGGCTCCTGGTAACAGCTGGAGCGGAATAGGTGGAATGGTATCAAATATATCAAACACATGGTTTCCATTCTCGTGATTTTTGTCATTGTTGTTGAGCACCCCTCCCTTCCTTTGTTTGCTGAAGCACGAAGGCCCACCTGAACACATGGTTTCCATGTGTTTGATGCCATTCCATTTACTCCGTTCCAGCCATTATTATGGGCCGTCCTCCCCTCACCAGCCTCCACTGCTGTACATGTTTATAGTGTGCGTGGTATGGGTGTGACAGGAACATTTGAGAGGTCAATTAGGAGAAAATTTGGACAATCCAGGAAAGATTTACTCTCAGTATTTTTAGATCAGTTCCTTCTTAGTATTGCAAAGGATATCACTGTCTGTGGATTATTGTGGTAAAGGTGTATAAGTGGAGCAGTATCATGGAAGGTCACAAGACGATGGGTGGACGACCTGAAAACCTCAGATGTATTTTTATCTGGCATCTAATCACTTTTGTCGGGAAAAAAGTGGTATTGCCCAGAGTGTGACAATATGAATCTGGCATGAGCACCTAAACACAAGCAACCAGGGGCATGCTAAGTGTATGATTTGTGTCTGTGTCAATAGGCTCTGGACTGGACTACTTTTTCCATCCTAGCTAGAGGCTTTCTCACTCTGTATTCAGCCTAATGATGAACGTCACCATATTTCTTCCACTGGACACTGTTTGGATATGTTTTCTGATGGAGAAAATAGATCAAATAAGTACATTGGTGTGGTAGGTACTGTAAAATATGATATATTTTAATTACGTGTGATACAGTATGTGTTGACAACCAACCATTGTCTTAGAGCTATGAGGCATGGGACAGTTAATAGTCCAGCTTTACCTGATTATATTATAATTCATCAGGTTATGTCATTGCAGGCAGTGATGGTCATGAATGCACAATTAGATAAATATGTTACCACATAAACTATTAATAGTATCTATCTTATCATTCCAATCTTTGAATTAAAAGACAGCATCTGTCATGATCAAAAAACATTCCTCATACCACTTCCTTCCTTTCATAGTTTTTAGATTTGAAAACAAACGCACAAATAGAAAATGCTGTCTTGGGGGAATGGAACACATTGGACTATGTCTTGTGGTTAAAATAAAGCAAAAGCCCTTTTGATTTCAATCAAGTATTTTCGTATTTCAGCAACAATTATATTTCTTCCAACCTGCTCCAACCTTCCGTTCATTCTGTAATGCGTTAATTCAAACAGCCATCACCTCTCTCACTCTATTCACCCTTTTCTCACTCTAGCGCCTTCTCTTTCCCTCCCCTCTCTCCCCCCTCTCCCCTCTCCCCTCCCCTCTCCCTTACCCTCTCTACCCTCTCCCCTCTCCCTTCCCCTCTCTCCTCTCCCCACTCTCCCATTCCTCCCTTCTCCCCTCTCCCATTTCCCCTCTTTCATCTCCTCTCCTCTCTCCCCTCTCTTCCCTCTCCCCCTCTCATCTCCCCTCTCTCCCCTTCCTCCCTTCTCCCCTCTCCCTTCCCACTCTCCCATTTCACCTCTCCTATTTCCCCTCTCTCCTCTCCCCTCTCTCTCCCGTCTCCCTTCTCCCCCCTCTCCCTTCTCCCCTCTCCCATTTCCCCTTTCTCATTTCCCCTCTCTCCTCTTCTCTCTCCCCTCTCATCTCCCCTCTCTCCCCTCCCCTCCCCTCCCCTCTCTCCTCTCCCCCTCCCCTCCCCTCTCTCCCCTCTCTCTCCATTTTCCCCTCTCCTCTCTCCCCTGCTCTCCATGAAGCCCTAGTGAACGCTCGCTGTAGCAGCTGCTAGGTTCTTTTTTGCTGCCCTTCACATTTCACTGGTCAGCTCGCAGTAATCAACATGCGTTACCCACACAGGGCGTGATCCTAATTAACTCGCAGTGCACTGTAAAAACACACTGGGCCACATATGTGGGCCTCACAGCAGAAGTCAGCTGAACACAGCCATAGGGCCTGATGGCCCAGGCTGAGGTTAAAGGGAGATGGACATCTTAAGTAAGGTTGGAGCAAGGCTGGAGCAAGGTATGTTTGTGGCCATTTTGTTTCACTTTTGTGCTCAGTCATAGGGTATGCTGAGATTATGGAATTCCTCTTTGTTCAGGTTTCAGCTATGAATTTCATTCAGCTATTATTTTCAATAGCTTTACTGCTGATCAAGAGGTAGTCTGACTT
The DNA here is from genome assembly GCF_016432855.1 of Salvelinus namaycush. NCBI lineage: Eukaryota > Metazoa > Chordata > Actinopteri > Salmoniformes > Salmonidae > Salvelinus > Salvelinus namaycush. The sequence goes on from NC_052314.1 coordinate 9,875,973, forward strand.
CAGGCAAAACCAGGAGGGGTGGAAGTCTAACATAACCCCTGTTTATTTAAAGCTGCTGTTAACATGCGTCTTTCGTTCTGGTATTGTCCTGATCTTGTCTAGTTACACTTATAAGATCTAATCACAATCAGATCACAATTTGCCTTTTAAATGTCTACATCTGTTTAAAAATATGGGCGCAATCAGAATATGGACAAAATCAGTACAAAGGACTCATGTCAGCACCAGGTATAAACAGAGCTTTATACATTATGTTAACAGTACCTGTGCGCATATCATATCAGAGTGAACATGAACCTGAATGTGCAAGTGTTATGGTTGTGGCCCATATTCATTATTCATGACTGTTGATTACATCCCCTGAATTAAATTCAGAGTCATTGTTTATCCTTCCGTTTGATTGATTCCTAATGTATGCTGATGGACACACCATGGTTTGCAATGGAGAACCAGCAGCATATTAGCCCATGGAGAGATGCCATTTTGGGTCTGAGTGACACCCATCACCACAGGAAAGAAGCCCCATGGGGTTATTCAATCAGGGCTCCCTGCTGAGTGACGTTATATCCACCCTCTGATCATGCTGTGATCCAATCATACTTTCTCCTCACAAATCCCTTGGGTACACTATTAGAAAAAAGGTACTATCTAATACCTAAAACAGTTATTCACTGTTACCCATTGAAGAACCCTTTTTGATTCCATGTAGAACCCTTTCCCCAGATTGTTCTACCTAGAACCAAAAAAGGTTCTACTTGGAACCAAAAATGATTCTCTGTCACACCTGCTCCTGTTCTCCCTCTCTAGCGCTCGAGGGCGCCAAGCTGCCTTTCATTACGCACACCTGTCACCATCATTACGTGCATCAGCGCTCATTGGACTCACCTGGACTCCTTCACGTTTTGATTGCCTTCCCTATATCTGTCTGTTTCCTCTGTTTCATCCCAGTGTCAGCATTATTGTCGTTTCTGTTTCCCCTGTCCAGACGCTGTCCTTATTCTGTTCCTGTCCGCGGTTATTAAATGTTCACTCCCTGTACCTGCTTCTCGCCTCCAGCGTCGAGCCTTACATTCTCCTATTAGAACCATATTTTCTAAGAGGGTAGGGGATCCACTCTCAGAATACCATATAATTATAATGAAATCCAACTCAAATAATGCCTCACCATTCAAGGACAATGAAAGTTTGCCCAATCAAACCAAGTCATCAATACTTTATACTCAATAAAGAAACAAATTGAACTTTTGGCAAACCCAATCAGAGGGATTTGCCAAGACAGACAAATTATGGTAGTGAAAGCAGTAGGGAGACTATAATGTTCAAATCAAATGTTATTTGTCAAATGCGCCATAATAAAACAGGTTTAGACCTTACCGTAAAATGCTAACTTACAAGCCCGTAACCAACCATGCAGTGCAAGAAATAGAGTTAAGAATATACTTACTAAATAAACTAAAGTAAAAAAAATAAAAAAATCACACAAGATAACAATAATGAGGCTATATATAGGGGGTACCAGTATCACGTCAATGTGCGGGGTACAGGTTAGTCGAGGTAATTTGTAAAGTGACTATACATAGATAATAAACAGAGAGTAGCAGCAGCGTAAAAACAAAGGGGGTCAATGTAAATAGTCCTGGTGGCCATTTGATTAATTGTTCAGCAGTCTTATGGCTTGGGGATAGAAGCTGTTAAGGAGGCTTTTGGTCCTAGACTTGGCACACCAGTAACGCTTGCCTTGCAGTAGCAAAGAGAACAGTCTATGACTTGGGTAACTGGAGTCCCTCGTCCTCAGCGTGGCAGATGTGTTGTTTACCCTTACCACCTGGGGGCAGTCCGTCACGAAGTCCAGGATCCAGTTGCAGAGGAAGGTGTTTTGTCCCAGGGTCCTTAGCTTAGTGATGAGTTTTGTTGGCACTCTGGTGTTGAACGCTGAGCTGTAGTCAATGAACAGCAGTCTCACATAGGTGTTCCTTTTGTCCAGGTGGGAAAGGACCATGTGGAGTGCGTATGAGATTGTGTTATATGTGGATCTGTTGGGGCTGTATGCGAATTGGAGTGGGTCTAGGGTTTCCAGCATTATGGTGTTGATGTGAGCCATGCCCAGCCTTTCAAAGCACTTCATGGCGACCGACGTGAGCGCTATGGGGTGATAATCAGTCAGGCAGGTTATCTTCGCTTTCTTGGGCACAAGGACTATGGTGATCTGTTTGAAACATGTAGGTATTACAGACTCAGTCGGGAGAGGTTGAAAATATCAGTTTAAGATACTTGCCAGTTGGTCCGCGTATGCTGTGAGTACACGTCCTGGTAATCCGTCTGGCCCGCGACTTTGTGAATGTTGACCTGTTTAAAGGTCTTGCTCACATCGGCTACGGAGAGCGTGATCACACAGTCGTCCGGAACAGCTGGTGCTCTCATGCATGCTTTAGTGTTGCTTGCCTCGAAGCGAGCATAAAAGGCATTTAGCTTGTCTGGTAGTCTTGCATCACTGCGCAGCTCGCGGCTCGGTTTCCTTTTGTAGTCCGTAATAGTTTTCAAGCCCTGCCACATCCGACGAGCATCAGAGACGGTGTTGTAGGATTCAATTTTAGTCCCGTATTGACGCTTTGTATTTGTTCATCTGAGCGGGATTTCTTATAAGCGTCCAGATTAGTGTCCCTCTCCTTGAAAGTGACTGAGGTGGTATACTCCACAATGCTATTGGATGAATTCCAGAACATATTCCAGTCTGTGCTAGCAAACAGTCATGTAGTGTAGCATCCATGTCATCTAACTACTTCCTTATTGAGCAAGTCACATGTACTTCCTGCTTTAGTTTTTGCTTACTAGACATAGTTGCTCTGTCCTGCCGATACACGGAGAAGCCAGTCAGCTCTATATTATCTGCGTCATCGTTCAGCCACGTCTCTGTGAAACATAAGATGTTACAGTTTTTAATGTCCTGTTGGTAGGATAGTCTTAATCGTAGATCGTCCAGTTTGTTTTCCAATGATTGCACATTGGCCAATGATACAGAGGGTAGTGGTGGTTTACCTACTCATCTGCAAATTCTTAGAAGTCACCCCGCCCACCTCCCCCTTTTTCTCCGTCTTTTCTTCACGTTGATGACAGGGATTTGGGCCTTGTTTTGACAAAGCAGTATATCCTTTGCGTCGGACTCATTAAAGAAAAATCTTTGTCCAGTTCGAGGTGAGTAATCGCTGTTCTGATGTCCAGAAGCTCTTTTCAGTCATAAGAGACGGTAGCAGCAACATTATGTACAACAACAAAAAATTGCACAATTGGTTAGGAGCCCTAATACAGCAGCCCTCCCCTCCGGCTCCATTATACTATGGCATTTATGACATGATGTCATATGATGATCTGTGTAAGAGTGAAAGAAGGACTTTGAGATCTTCCAGGGGTCTTAGGGACTGTCATTAGAGAGGCCATCCAGGAATAGGGCATTGGAAGTGGGGTAAGGAGGCCAGGAAGCCCAAGTGTGGCATGGGGCCCATGTGGAAGGGACGTGGGCAGAGATGTGAGTGAGCGGCAGCAGATGGACCTGACATAATTGCAGCTTGTAGATGGAGGAACCATCTGGTCTGTCAACTGTTTACTGTTTAACTCCAGGTGTGAACCAATAACCAACAGGATCAGGAAAGAGATGGTGGAAAAACCATTATAGAATCAACCTCACAGACAGTCTATTTGTATTTATGTTTTTAATCTGTGAAAGAGTCTGTGAAAAAGCATTGAATCTTGCTCTGTCACAGTAGGGATTTGTGTAAATGCTGTTATAACTGACAGAAAATGAACATGAATTATAATTCAAATCTACAGTACAATATATCTTACAAAGATATATGACTGCTTTCTTTCTGTTATCTCACAAATGGCTGTCTGTATGGAGCAAATTAATGGGACACAATAGCCTGAACACAACTGAGTTTGTACATTGTATCTCCATTAAAGACAAACACTTCAGCTAAGGATCTTTAAAAAATATATTCAGATATGAGTGGCTGGCTGTTTATGACATCAAATTACATATTAGAACTCAATCATTTACTAGGATCTCTGTGGTTTATGCATCAATTCTCTGATATTAGAAATAATCTAACAGTAATATTAGAGACTATATTGCTATAGATGTACTGTATATAAGGAGGGTATTATCATACAGTTGAAGTCGGAAGTTAACATACACTTAGGTTGGAGTCATTAAAACTCGTTTTTCAACCACTCCACACATTTCTTGTTAACAAACTATAGTTTTGGCAAGTCGGTTAGGACATCTACTTTGTGCATGACACAAGTCATTTTTCCAACAATTGTTTACAGACAGATTATTTCACTTATAATTCACTGTATCACAATTCCAATTGGTCAGAAGTTTACATACACTAAGTTGACTGTGCATTTAAACAGTTTGGAAAATTCCAGAAAATTATATCATTGCTTTAGAAGCTTCTGATAGGCTAATTTACATCATTTGAGTCAATTGGAGGTGCACCTGTGGATGTATTTGAAGGCCTACCTTCAAACTCAGTGCCTCTTTGCTTGACATCATGGGAAAATCTAAAGAAATCAGCCAAGACCTTAGAAAAATTATTGTACACCTCCACAAGTCTGGTTCATCATTGGGAGCAATTTCCAAATGCCTGAAGGTACCACGTTCATCTGCACAAACAATAGTACGCAAGTTTAAACACCATGGGACCACGCAGCAGTCATACCGCTTGGAAGGAGACTCGTTCTGTCTCCTAGAGATGAACGTAATTTGGTGCGAAAAGTGCAAATCAATCCCAGAACAACAGCAAAGGACCTTGTGAAGATGCTGGAGGAAACAGGTACAAAGTATCTATATCCACAGTAAAACGAGTCCTATATTGACATAACCTGAAAGGCCGCTCAGCAAGGAAGAAGCCGCTGCTCCAAAACTGCCATAAAAAAGCCAGACTACGGTTTGCAACTGCACATGGGGACAAAGATCATACTTTTTGGAGAAATATCCTCTGGTCCGATGAAACAAAAATAGAACAGTTTGGCCAAAATGACCATCGTTATGTTTGGAGGAAAAAGGGGAGGCTTGCAAGCCGAAGACCACCATCCCAACCGTGAAGCCGGAGGTAGCAGCATCATGTTGCTTTGCTGCAGGAAGGACTGGTGCACTTCACAAAATTGATGGCATCATGAGGAAAGAAAATTATGTGGATATATTGAAGTAACATCTTAAGACACAAAGTCAAGGTATTGGAGTGACCAACACAAAGCCCTGACCTCAATCCCATAGAAAATGTGTGGGCAGAACTGAAAAAGCATGTGTGAGCAAGGAGGCTTACAAACCTGACTCAGTTACACCAGCTCTGTCAGAAGGAATGGGCCAAAATTCACCCAACTTATTGTGGGAAGCTTGTGGAAGGCTGCCCGAAACGTTTGACCCATGTTAAACAATTTAAAGGCAATGCTACCAAATACTAATTGAGTGTATGTAAACTTCTGACCCACTGGGAATGTGGTGAAAGAAATAAAAGCTGAAATAAATCACTCTCTACTATTATTCTGACATTTCACATTATTAAAATAAAGTGGTGATCCTACCTGACCTAAGACGGGGAATTTTTACTAGGATTAAATGTCAGGAATTGTGAAACTGAGTTTAAATGTATTAGGCTAAGGTGTATGTAAACTTCCGACTTCAACTGTAGATGTTAGAAAAGCATGTTTTGACAAATGTTTTAAGACAAGAAGATTGATAGGAGAGACAGACTGGAGAGAAAGAATTAACAAGGATTTGCAAAGAAACATCCCATAAGTGAGCTATCAATTTATTTATGTTGTATATTTGCTTAAGTATGCCATCTTCTTAACTCCCCGTAGTTTCCCTGTCAAACATCAAGGTTTGTTCTGATAGTAAGCTATACTTTTTATCACAGCTGATTAAATTGAAATGCGGTCTATTTTACAAATGCTAATAACGAAAAAGGAATTGCTCACATATACTGTATATACGTGAATGTACATATTGCATCTTGCTCTGTCTCTTTATAATGTGCGTTGTTGAATCTTCAGAATGCTTCCCAAGGCCAGACTCCTGTGATCTAAAAAGTAGAAGGGCATGTAATTAATACACCAGTTTTGCCCCAGACTTCCCACACCTCTGTTCAGCCCTGCTTTGATCATATGTTGTTTATATACTTATTTTATCCAGCTCCAGGATTATTTATATTCATATTTACCGTGATAAACATACACTATAAATTACAGAAGTTCAGCAGGGCCACAGCTTTGAGAGTGCCGGAGAAACCTGCAAGTGAGGCATATTTTGAGAGTGAGTGGCTTAACCAGATGGGAGCGCGAGAGAACATTTCATCACCAGAGCACATGTGCAGGTGCATCTAGAGTAAGGCCTCACAAAGATAGATAGTGAGAGAAAGAAAGAGAGCGAGAGAGAGGGAGGGGAGGGTGTAAAGGGATAACAATAGAGTACAGCGAGAGTGAGAGCTACTACTACAGCGGAGAGATGGACAGAATAGCTTACCATAGATATACGGGAAGAAAGCAAAGGTCAGAGTGAAAAAGAATGATACAGGGAAAGAGAGAGAACAACAATCCTCACAGATGAGACCCAATCCCATCTGCTTCATGCACCAATAAATATATCAGCCAAATTGTTTCATATTCTCACCAACCATGCGTGTTTAAAAATAACGTGGGGCAGTGGCGCTTTGAAGTCAGCCTTGTGCATGTGTGTCATAATTTCATGCACTTTTCAAATCTGAAAGAGTTTCTCTGAATAAACATTTGAGCTGCCAGCTTATTGAATACAATAGGGCACTATGTTCAACTTGATCTAAAGCAAATCAGAGCACAACGGTTTATGAGCTAATTAGTAGATTCATCTAATGCAGAGATGGTGTTGCACTTTTCCACAATTAGTTTGGTATGACACAGATCTGATGGTGTGAGCTGTAAAGATCTCTGAGCTGATACAGATTCTATTTCCTTCATGCATCTTGGGAAATGATATACATTGACCTAATCTTCACATTTTATCTTTGACCTTTGCGGCATTTGAGACCTAAGATAATTTTCTCCGACAACAGTCGTTTGATTCCACATCCTGTTTCCCTGAGGGATTAAGCCTTGTTTTCCTCCTGGTAATGACATCACTACTGCATGTGTTTCAGTGTACCAATATTGCAATCAGACTTGGGGTTGATCATTCTGGGGCATCTTCAAAACAGCCTTTCTGAATTTTAATGTCAGAGAAAATCCTTTTCGTTCCTCTAATGAGCAACTGTAATTAGTGTTTGTACAAAGGAACACAGACTCTCCCTTATTACCATAGTAGTGTTTAATGAGCATCGTCAACATGGAGGACTAATTACAAAGATAAACAAATGGGATAAAACATATCATACCTATATTTATGTGATACGGTATGTGGGTGATAAAGATTCTGTCACTTGTCAAGTTTAGAAGACATTTTTTTAAATTCTATGTCCACAATTCAGATGTTTGACGTTTAGAATAGCCTAATGCACAGTCAAAATCAAGGTTCAGAAGCGGTAAGCAGTTATGTGACTTTCACACCTCCATTACAATCATGAGACACATTTCTGTGTGAATAGTGTATGTATACACAGCAAATTCTCCAGTGTTAAATCAATATTGAGAGTGTTAAATGTAACACTGTTCCAGTGTCAAAACAAGTCCACACTTTTCAGTTTTAAGTTAACACACTGCTTAGTGTAAAGCCTTATTTGCATATTTCCCAGTGTGCCTTGCCTATCGAGTGAATTGTAAAGTTACCACCCATGAGTATATTTGTTAATGACGAAGACATGGTTGTTGCATTCCTTCATTGTAAGTCCTGTGGCCTTCACAAAGTGAGATCCTAAGTGAAAATGTTACCATTAAAATGTAATTATACAATACATTTTTCATAAGGACTTATTTTGTGGGCCTAGTTTTACCCTAATAGAGCAGCCTGAAACTCATGGTATACAGGCCACATCAGGCCTGCAAATCACATTATGCTGGTTTGCAAAGTGACGTGTAATTCCAATTGGAATCCAGCCAGAGTGGGGATATCCAACATTTGGAATTTTGATTTACCCGCAACCTGCATTCAGGATGACTGCCAGGGTTGGGAAGACTAAAATGAGAATACCTTAAACATGTAAACTTGAACAACCATTTCAATAACAGGTACAATAAATCCAAGTAACAGATTGGATTAGTTTAGAGGCATGTTATTTGTATTTGAGTTGCATAATATTAAAGAATCAATCAAAGTACATGCAAAAATACAGATATTGAAACAATTTCTTTTTTTAAATCCAGCCTGCAATAGAGCATGCTGGGAAATAATTATGGCTGTGGTTTTGGATCAACTCTGTTTATTTACACCAACATTGGGGTTATTTTACACCAATGAGCATTAATTCAACACTTACAGAGTTAATTCTGAATAAACACCCCAAAAAATTACACTGATAAACCAACACTAGCTAACACTGGCCAATTTGCTGTGTATCTGAACTGACAATGCTTAAAATGCTTTAGAGTGTGGTTAGATTGAGCTGGTGACTTTATCTGAAAGCTGCTTGATAAGGTCAAACTAAACTTACAAAACTCCCTTTACCGTGAGTGTCAAACTTCACCACTTTGGAGGGCAACCTGGCATTGGATGGGTGTGTTTTGTGTGGAATGGTGTGTTTGGGAGGGTTAAGCCGGACACCTCAGGAATCCTTTCATTTTCAGACGCTGCTGCTGCTGGGATCAGCCCATTAGCTAGTCCTGGAGAACACCACCAGCAGAGAACCTGCTGGGCCAACGATATGGACCGCTCATCGCTCTGCCAATTTACTGGGCAATTAGTCTCTACAAGTCACAAGGGTCAGGCACACCGTCTCGACACCGTGTAAAAAACCTGACTTAGAACATTCTGCAATCCAAAGATAAAGAACTTTTAAGATGTGTTTCTGTGTTTTTTTCTCTATCCGGAGCAAAAGCATAGAGAGAGAACGTGGTCCAATGTAGGCATTTACCTGAGGAGGTTACCTTTGAACACCTGTACATTTTCCTCTGCTCTCCAGAGTTTTGTGAGGACACTGTTGTCCCTGACGATCGTGATCATTTCCTGTTGATGTGAACGCAAACCCAGTTTAGGATTGTCCTACTGTTGGCATTTGCAGTGTTATATGATTTAGAAGGAAAACATAAGATTCCAACTAAATATTGCTGGTGTGCTCATGGGACATGACTTTTGACAGTGCCTTGATCAAATGAAGCTAAAAGCTGTCAAATCAGAAAACACACACTCAGACACTCACATTCAATTAACATGCATTTCACAGTACACCATTTCATCCATTTGTTTTTATCTAGAATAGAAAACATTGTTTAATGCCACCAGACAGATTATTTATATATATATGTAATCTCTGGTAGAAATGAGCATAATAATTGAAATAGCAAAAACAAACACACACACACACACACACACACGCACACACACACACACAGGGGGCTGTTGGATTTAATGAACAACACAACACTTAAGACCTTTGACCCTTTTGCTGTGATGTTGACTTTGGTTTAATGAATATTTGCTACATTAAAACTTAATTAACAAATTGCTGAATTTTTATGTTAACCAGTCAGCGTTGGAAATGGAACATGCATATGATCCACGTCTATCCAGTAGATGTGCGGTTGACAGATCCCAAAGGCCATGGTTGTGAGCACGTACAGAACTGAACGCAGCTCTGGTGCCACTTCTACTCCAAAACTAATACAAAGAAAATGATGGCGACACCATTAAAATATGATTATCCCCTACAAAAATAACCCCTAACACCTATTGGTCCATATTATCAGGATGGTGTGTTATTTTACAATAAGCATTATAACCTGTAGCCCAACTGAAGCAGCATTTGATTACATTTTATTTTGATTAAAAATCTACACTTGAAATATGTATACCCTCCTGAGACCCAGCAAGAAACATGTATTTATCACATAAATGTTTGGGGTGAAAAAAACATGTTATAAAAAAACATGTTTATTTGTACAATATGTGCACTGTAGTGGCCATTAGGACTCAGTTGATAGTAAATCGTTTTTTTATTAGTCATATACCCATGATATGTACGTGAAGTACGCAGTGCAACGAAATGCTTACTTACAGGTTCCCCTTTCGACAATACAACAACAATAGGAAAGTAATTAAGTGAATAAAGACTACAAAAAAAGCTCAATGAATAAGACACAGGATATACATTTATCAGAAATATAATACAAGGAGAACATTTTGAAGAACCAGAAAGAAAAATGATCAAGGTGACACCTTCACACATGTGATGTCATTAAGCCCAAAATGTCCTCTCAAAGGTACAACAGGACCGAACACAGTGGCAAGTATGACCTTAGAGATATGAACCAAATACTAATGTCCATTAGAGAGTAAAAAAATGCATTTCTGGGTCTCTGGAGCTACATATAGGGGAATGGGTTTTATATTGTTTTTATGAGATGTCCTAAGATTGTAACTAAAAGTGATGACTCGTGTGTGAAACTGGTCTCATCGTCTTTCATATACTTTTTACCTCAATGACACATCCCAGTCTTCAACATTACCATATGTCGACGCCTTACTGCTGATTCCTGGGTTACTCTGACAAAAAGGGACAAATCCCCGTCTGTTACTCTTTGTCTTCTTCTAATTACCAATTTCCATATTGGCGGTCTTTGCCAGACCGGGAGATGATTCTGTTTCTAACACCTTTTGGGAACTTAATTCATTTTGCTAAAGTGTCTTAATAATTACAGTGACATCAAGGTTAATTGCCTAATCTCTATTGCCATAGAGGTATCCTGTTCAAATCCCCACACAATCTGTTCCATAAATGGCAGCCAGACGATCCCTGTTACAGAGGGAGGCTGTGACCTAAATAACGTTTTTCACAAACTCCAGGTACTTCCTGACCAGGGACTTGTAGAAACTGTTGTCAATTAGTGATGTGTCATACTAGAAAGGTTCAAAGTGCAACCTGTGCATATGGATCTATACGTGTTCTTTGGTGGTCTGAAGTCTTGTTCATATCGAGAGGAAGTATGTTGTGTCACAGCAATCGGAGACGGACACCATGACAGAACTCCTGTGGTTCTGTCCTGCTGTTATTGTCCCAGTGCTGAAGCACAGTTGGAGCGCACAGCTTGATGTAGACATGACGAACACGATAGTCCTTAATGATTCATGTTAAATGGCTATCTCGACTAACCAAACACATTGGTTGATCAGGCTGCTGTAGAGCAATGGAATAACATCCAAGGGCATGTTTGCTTTCAAATAGCTATTAGCATGAAGCATCATCAAGACATTCAAATGCCTCTTTATCAACGCTATACATTCATTTGATGAACATAGCTGTTACCACTTGAGCAGGCTGCATATGGAGTTTTAATTCCAACAGGACAAAACGGATGGTTTCTCCTCACAGTTTCCACGGGGAAAGTGCATGGGAGACTGGGTTTTTACTTTCATCAAAAGTCACTTAGATGTCATAGTTTTTTATGTCTGCTAGTAGCTATTTTTTTTGCCTTTGGCTTTTGTTTTGTTCATGTTAGAGTTGTCTTTGTAGTTTCTGAAAGAGAGAGTATAACTTTGGTCAATCATCTCTACTCTCTAATAGTGTGAGGGTTCACACATATGGTGGGAGTATTTTCCTGGCCTTGTTGAATTGCAAAATTATTCCAATTAAATGTTCATGTGCTGATATCCTGCCGTGCAGTGACACACAACATTTCGATTAATTTAGGTGGTAGGCAGGAAAATTAACAGATGAAATGGATGAAATTTGTAAATTACAGTATTGCAACATTTAAATCAAAATTCTTGCCCTAAATATGAGGTACTAACGGAACACAAAAGGAGATTCATTGCACTTTCACTCTTCCAATTCTTGACACAAGGAAAGTTGTGATGCCTGTAGCCCAGCAGCAGCGTTCAGGCATGGGGCTAGTTGTAGAGCAGAGCAGCATCCTGGGTGATGGATGTTGGTGTCAGCCACTACCATTCTCAGGTCCAGGGAGGATGTGGTGGACATTTGCCAGCACCAGCCCAGGTCTGGTGACAGGAGTCCCTGAAGCATGTCTATGGCCGGAGAAAAAGGTCAGCAATCTGGGATTAATAAGAGGACCAATCAGGCGCCATTTATAACAAACTATTATACATTTCAAAAGCTGAACTTCCTCAAAGTTTGTATGTGCATCCGAATAGATATTTAATCCATTTGATGTATATTTTAATATTTCCTCAGACTTCATTACACTATTAATTAGGATTGGTAAAAAAAATATACACTACAGAGGGAGGTGAACCTATTTCCGGAGAAAAAGACAATTGCAAACAATTGTAATAAGCCTGGAATTAATGATCCTTTCTTAATTTCATGAGATCCCCAGAGGGCTAAGACAATATTTACTCACTCATTTAGAGATCAAAGACTTTGGGAGCAATCCAAAGCATACAGCAAGACAATAATGTCGGTGTTAGTCTGACATCTTCGTCTCAAAGTGTGTCAGAACAAATATTTTTTTCTTTAATCAATTAGTCACTACATGTTCAGCAGAGCTAATACCACCACCACCAAAGATGAATATCTGTGATTGTGCATCAGGCACTAAATAAGACAGTTAAAATAATTAGCCACATTAAATCCTTGAGAGTGAGAGAAAAATACAAAAAGTTGCTAGCAGGAGACTACATGAAAGTGTTAAGAGGTTCTCAGCCAAGCCGGAGGCAGCACAGCTGGTTACAGGATCTCAGTCTGGCCTTGCCATGACTGTCACAGCGGCCCTTGGAGCAACATTACGCCAGGCCTCATTTCAACTCTCTCCCTTCTGCACTTCCCACAATAACTAGATCTCTGTACTGTCCCCCTTTCACTTCCTCAAGTCCAAATATGTCGCACACCCCATGGACCAGAGGTGGGTTTCCCCAACTCCTCTGTAGCTAAATGTTATTTATCCCTTAGATGACTCAGACTCCACAGATTCTGTCCCTATACTCCAACCACCAAGGTTGTGTATGATATCCAACATACGTATGTTGTTCATATTGTTCCAGTGTTGCTCTGTCATGATCCAATCCCATACTGTTAACTGTTAACATCCAGTAAATGCATCATTGGGCACATGCTAAACAATACAGATTATAAATGATATCATTAATACCGCTGATCCATTAGACTGAGGCTAATGGCAATGGGAACTCAGAAGTGTATTCTTCACAAGGGCTCTAGTAAATCAGGCAAAGGCTAATGGACCTGTATTAACTGATTCATTATCATACATATGGCCATGTATAGTATGTGGAATATTTTAAGTCCAGAATCAAAATGACATATTCAAGGCATTGGCAGGTGCATGGACTCTGACCTCGGTAGAGGGACGGGAGAGGAACAGAGCATTGGCAGGTGCATGGACTCTGACCTCGGTAGAGGGACGGGAGAGGAACAGAGCATTGGCAGGTGCATGGACTCTGACCTCGGTAGAGGGACGGGAGAGGAACAGAGCATTGGCAGGTGCATGGACTCTGACCTCGGTAGAGGGACGGGAGAGGAACAGAGCATTGGCAGGTGCATGGACTCTGACCTCGGTAGAGGGACGGGAGAGGAACAGAGCATTGGCAGGTGCATGGACTCTGACCTCGGTAGAGGAACAGAGCATTGGCAGGTGCATGGACTCTGACCTCGGTAGAGGGACTGGAGAGGAACAGAGCATTGGCAGGTGCATGGACTCTGACCTCGGTAGAGGGATGGGAGAGGAACAGAGCATTGGATTTAGATCTTTGCATCTTTAGTTTGGGTGTTAAAGTTACTCAGGATTCTTGTGGGTGAAGAAATGTAAGACATGTTGTCAGATAATTTGATTAAGATTTACATCCAATAAAAACATATATACTGTCCATGCAGTTCTAGTCACCAGGAGGTGCTGTGTCAAAGTCAATGATATGTTCCCAAGGAAAATATAGTGCTGACAAAGTGGGATATCATTAACGCCAAAAACTTGCTTACAGTAAATGACATTACATTTTTCATGCAGAGTAATGGTTCATGCTCAAGCAATCAGGTGGGCCTTTCTATAACAACACAGCGGCATTGTGGGTCATAGAAGTCACATTATCTACATTCATGTTGATAGCCCATTTATCTCACTTTAAAACATGACAAAGGGAGCGACCCCATCAATGCGCTGATGACATGAAGTGAAGGTTAACGGTTTTTAGAATGCAGAGCACATTTCCTGGAATAGGCCGCCATCCTCTAGCAAACAATGCATTTCATTTTGTGTTTAATAGATTGTCATAACATTGCAGAGAGGCTTTGCGTGTGATAGAATAAACCATTAAGCGTTTTTTTCTCCGATGCTAATGTCTCCTGCTGTATGACGGCCATGTTCTGAATATCAACCATGCCTTTGCACATACAATGAAAAACCAATTGATGCTCTGAGGTAGAATGAAATTAATGTTTAGAAAAGTCTCCAAGAGTACCGACCTTTAGCACACTTTATGCACCTGTCAATGTTCATTTAATATTTATACACATAAATGCACAAATGATCAACATTTTAGTGACCCATTTTCTTCACTATTTGCACATATCCACGGAAGCGCCTCCGTTGCCTGCCCTCTCAATCTCAAGAACAACAGGTCTCATTTGGTCCGATGTCCATGTCGAGCAAATGTAGCAGTATGTGGGTGGAGGTGGAAATCATTTTATTGATGTGTATGGTTGGCGGACTTCCCATTCCTTTTCAGGAGAAAGCTTGAGCCATGCTCACTCACTCATTGCAACAATCAGAAGTGACCTTCGAGGTGACAAACAAGGGTGACTGCGATGGATTGTTCACATATTTGCTTACGTAACCAAGTCATGTACTTCGAAGATGAATTACCCTGCAAACCAGTTAAGACAAGTGTCGTGGATATTAATTTAAGTTTGATTCATATATTTCTAAGCTCGGTGACTTATTTGATGGGTTCACAACGAAGGCGACAATGTGTACCAGAATACATAAAGGAATGTGTAATTATGAGATACAAAATAAATGGATTGTATAAGTGAATCGTGTCTGATTTAATGTGGGTCCTTTTTTTGAATCTTTAACAACAAATCAACAAAAACATGAACAATATTATCTTCACATGTGGAATGTGACATACAGCCACATCCTCACAACAACTGTTTTGTAAAAGGCCTTCTAAATCTGGTAGAAAACCACTCGTTTCCAGCCACTTTGTATGAATGTTAGTCTATACTGTAGTTTAAAGCCATAATCAAATGTGTTGCTATAAATCAGTGACAGTGAGCTTAAAATTAACCTCCACCTGAGTAATGTTCCATGTGATCCAAAGTGTTTTCTCTGTTTACTATTATTTCTAAATCTAGAGGGAAATATAGACACAAAGAGATACCGTAGCAGTCAGAGAAATATAATGTAACTACAGCACCTCTTCAGAGAAATACAACTTGGCCCTACAGGAATTAGTCATATCCACACTCATTTTCATTCTGCAATTGTTGAATTGATTGAATGGAGAACCTTTAACATGTTTATGTAGAGCAATCTATGATTAGATGAAGATCCTGTTTCCCATTTCCAACCAGCCTTGAATCAATTCGCTTAGGGCTATGACTCAAAATGAGCTGACTAAACTTGAGATATTGCTAAGATAGTTGCCTTAAATCAGCCAAGCTGCCTTTTCAGAATTTCTCTATTAGAATTTATATCAGAATTTGTCTGTCTTGGATGGAAATGGACATAAGAGGTCCTTAGACCTACCCTTCTAAAAATACTCCCTCATCTATCCCCTCTTCTGCTCACTCTATGAGGCTCATTATTGAAATGTCAGGCTAGGAAAATACAACAAGGTCATTTAGTTCTGTTCCGCTAACTTGAGAAATTGCTCTGCCAAATCACATTTCTTATCATGGCTTTGCAGTGTTGGGGAAGCTACTCTGAAAATGTAGTTTACCAAGCTACCATTTACTTCACACTGGAGGAAGTTAAGCTACACTAAAGCTACCCTTTAGAAACATATACAGTGGCTTCAGAAAAGTATTCACACCCCTTTACTTTTTCCACAATTTGTTGTGGTACAGCCTGAGTTTAAAATGTATTAAATTGATATTGTGTGTCACTGATCTATGCACAATACTCATTATGTCAAAGTGGATAAAAAAAAATGTAAATAAAAAATGTACAGCTGAAATGTCTTGTGTCAATAAGTATTCAAGTTCAGGAGTAAAATGTACTTTAAAAAATCGCATAATAAGTTGCATGGACTCATTCCTTGTTCAATAATAGTGGTTAACATGATACCATCTCCGTACCCCACACATACAATTATCGGTAAGCTCCCTCAATCGGGTAGTCAATTTCAAGCACAGATTCAACCACAAAGACCAGGGAGGTTTTTCAATGCCTCGCAAAGAAGGGCACCAATTGGTAGATGTGTAAAAATAAGAAAAGCAGACGCTGAATATCCCTTAGAGCATGGTGGCGTTTTTAATTAAGCTTTGCATGGTGTATAAATACACTCAGTCACTACAAAGACACAGGTGTCCTTCCTAACTCAGTTGACAGAGAGGAAGAAAACTGCTCAGGTATTTCACCATAAGGCAAGTTATGATTTTTAAACAGTTACAGAGTTTAATGGTTGTGATATGAGAAAACTGAGGCTCACTCAACAACATTGTAGTTACTCCACAATACTTCTAAATGACAGAGTGAAAAGGAGGATGCCTGTACAGAATAAAAATATTCCAAAACATGCATCCAGTCTGCAACAAGGCACTTAAGTAATACTGCAAAAAATGTGGTAAAGAAATAACATTTTTGTCCTGAATACAAAGCGTTAATGTTTGGATTTGCCCCAACACAACACATCACTGAGTACCACTCATCATATTTTCAAGCATTTTAATGGCTGCATCATGTTATGGGTATGCTTGTCATTGGCAAGGACTAAGGAGTTTTTTTTGTTGGATAAAAAAAAAACAGAATACAGCTAAGCACAGGCGAATTCCTGGAGGAAAACCTGGTTCGATCTGCTTTTCAACAGACACTGGGAGACAAATTTACCTTTCAGCAGGAAAATAACCTAAAACACAAGCCCCAAATCTACACTAGAGTTGCTTACCAAGATGACATTGAATGTTCCTGAGTGGCCTAGTTACAGTTTTTACTTAAATTGGCTTGAAAATCTATGGCAAGACTTAAAGTATGTGAATACTTAATGTAAATGAGATATTTCTGTATTTCATTTTCAATAAATTTGCCAACATAGGGGAATTTTTTTTTTTCAGTTTGTCATTATGGGGTATTGTGTGTAGATGGGTGAGAAAACAATCTATTTAATCCAATTTTAATTCAGGCTGTAACACAACAAAGTATGGAATAAGTCAAGGCTTGTAGTTCACAAGTTAAAGTTACTTTGAAAAAGTAGTTCACTACATCCAAACTACTTGGTGAAAATGATCATATCTACATCTGAAATGTCATAGACTGCTGGTACAGGCTTTGGTTTTTCCATTTATATTTTTGAGGTTGGACGTTAGCACGTTGGCAAGTGGGGCGCACCGATTGGTGTCACCTCGTTAGTCAGTATGTGTTACACCTGTGCTAGGTTGTCCATCTCACTAGTCAGATGGTGTTTCACCTGTGCTGACCCAGGTAATATTTAAGATTGGCTGGCCCAGTGCTCCAGTTGTCTTGAGAGATGTAGAGGGTTTTTACACCTTTAGTTGGCTCTCCCTATTTGATTTCTAGACAACCAGTCTTTTATATGATCATCACTGTTTTTGTTTTGCTTCCTGTCTTTAATTTATTTTCTTTGCCTCTGTAACGGCTGTCCTCCTCCTCTTCGGAAGAAGAGGAGGAGTAGGGATTGGACCAAAGCGCAGCGTGGAATGTAGACATAATTAAGTTTATTAAAGTAAATACGAAAACCGAAAACACTTCAACAAACTAAAAAATAACAAACGCACGTAGACTGACCTAAAACATGAGAACTTACATATAACACGAAGAACACACGAACAGGTACAGACTACAACAAACGAACGAACAAACCGAAACAGTCCCGTGTGGTGCAACATACACAGACACGGAAGACAATCACCCACAAACAAACAGTGTGAACAGCCTACCTGTATATGGTTCTCAATCAGAGGAAACGTCAAACACCTGTCCCTGATTGAGAACCATATAAGGCTAATTACACCTGACCTAAACATAGAAACACAAAACATAGAATGCCCACCCCAACTCACGCCCTGACCAACTAAACACATACAAAATTAACAGAAAACAGGTCAGGAACGTGACAGAACCCCCCCTTCAAGGTGCGAACTCCGGACGCACCACCAAAAGTCTAGGGGAGGGTCTGGGTGGGCATCTGTCCACGGTGGCGGCTCAGGCTCTGGGCGTGGTCCCCATCCCACCATAGACAATCCCCGCTTTCGTATCCCCCTCTCAATGACCACCCTCCAAATAACCCCACCTAAATTTAGGGGCATCACCGGGATAAGGGACAGCACCGGACTGGATGGCGGATCCTGGCTGGCTGGCTCTGGCGGATCCTGGCTGGCTGGCTCTGGCGGATCCTGGCTGGATGACGGCTCTGGCGGATCCTGGCTGGATGAAGGCTCTGGCGGATCCTGGCTGGATGACGGCTCTGGCTGGTCATGGCTGGATGACGGCTCTGGCTGGTCATGGCTGGATGACGGCTCTGGCTGGTCATGGCTGGATGACGGCTCTGGCTGGTCATGGCTGGATGACGGCTCTGGCTGGTCATGGCTCGCTGACGGCTCTGGCTGGTCATGGCTCGCTGACGGCTCTGGCTGGTCATGGCTCGCTGACGGCTCTGGCTGGTCATGGCTCGCTGACGGCTCTGGCTGGTCATGGCTCGCTGACGGCTCTGGCTGATCCTGTCTGGCGGAAGGCTCTGGCTGATCCTGTCTGATGGAAGGCTCTGGCTGATCCTGTCTGGCAGAAGGCTCTGGCTGATCCTGTCTGGCGGAAGGCTTTGGCTGCTCCTGTCTGGCGGAAGGCTCTAGCGGCTCCTGTCTGGCGGAAGGCTCTAGCGGCTCCTGTCTGGCAGACGGCTCTGAAGGCTCATGGCAGACGGGCGGCTTTGCAGGCTCATGGCAGACGGGCGGCTTTGAAGGCTCAGTACCGACGGGCAGTTCATGCGGCGCTTGGCAGACGGACAGTTCAGACGGCGTTGGGCAGACGGGCAGTTCAGGCGCCGTTGGGCAGACGGGCAGTTCAGGCTCCGCTGGGCAGACGGGCAGTTCAGGCGCCGCTTGGCAGACGGGCAGTTCAGGCGCCGCTTGGCAGACGGGCAGTTCAGGCGCCGCTTGGCAGACGGCAGACTCTGGCCGGCTGAGACGCACTGTAGGCCTGGTGCGTGGTACCGGAACTGGAGGTACCGGGCTAAGGACACGCACCTTCAGGCTAGTGCGGGGAACAACAACAGGGCACACTGGACTCTCAAGGCGTACTATAGGCCTGGTGCGTGGTACCGGCACTGGTGGTACCGGGCTGAGGGCACGCACATCAGGGTGAGTACGGGGAGAAGGAACAGTGCGTACAGGGCTCTGGAGACGCACAGGAGGCTTGGTGCGTGGTGCCGGGACTGGAGGCACTGGGCTGGAGACACGCACCACAGGGAGAGTGCGTGGAGGAGGAACAGGGCTCTGGAGACGCACTGGAAGCCTGGTGCGTGGTGTAGGCACTGGTGGTACTGGGCTGGAGCGGGGAGGTGGCGCCGGAAATACCGGACCGTGCAGGCGTACTGGCTCCCTTGAGCACTGAGCCTGCCCAACCTTACCTGGTTGTATGCTCCCCGTCGCCCGACCAGTGCGGGGAGGTGGAATAACCCGCACCGGGCTATGTAGGCGAACCGGGGACACCATGCGTAAGGCTGGTGCCATGTAAGCCGGCCCGAGGAGACGCACTGGTGGCCAGATGTGTAGAGCCGGCTTCATGGCACTTGGCTCAATGCTCAATCTGGCCCGGCCGATACGAGGAGCTGGTATGTACCGCACCGGGCTGTGCACACGTACAGGAGACACCATGCGCTCTACTGCGTAACACGGTGTCTGCCCGTACTCTCGCTCTCCACGGTAAGTACAGGGAGTGGGCGCAGGTCTCCTACCTGACTTCGCCACTCTCCCTTTTAGCCCCCACCCCCCAAGACATTTTTGGGGTTTACTCACAGGCTTCCTACCGCGTCGTCGTGCTGCCTCCATTCGCCGATATCCCTCCTCGCACTGCGCCAGAAAATCCCAGGCGGGCTCCGGCACTCGCCCTGGGTCGATCGCCCACCTGTCGATCTCCTCCCACGTAGTGTAGCCCAGATCCTTCTCCTGCTTCCGAGCTAGCTCCTCAAAACGCCGCCTCTCTGCTTTCGCTGCCTCCAGCTCAGCTTTGGGGCGGCGATATTCTCCTGGTTTAGCCCAGGGTCCTTCTCCATTCAATATTTCCTCCCAAGTCCACGAGTCCTGGTTCTTCTCACGCTGCTTGATCCATGGTTGGTGGGTGATTCTGTAACGGCTGTCCTCCTCCTCTTCGGAAGAAGAGGAGGAGTAGGGATTGGACCAAAGCGCAGCGTGGAATGTAGACATAATTACGTTTATTAAAGTAAATAAGAAAACCGAAAACACTTCAACAAACTAAAAAATAACAAACGCACGTAGACTGACCTAAAACATGAGAACTTACATATAACACGAAGAACGCACGAACAGGTACAGACTACAACAAACGAACGAACAAACAAACCGAAACAGTCCCGTGTGGTGCAACATACACAGACACGGAAGACAATCACCCACAAACAAACAGTGTGAACAGCCTACCTTTATATGGTTCTCAATCAGAGGAAACGTCAAACACCTGTCCCTGATTGAGAACCATATAAGGCTAATTACACCTGACCTAAACATAGAAACACAAAACATAGAATGCCCACCCCAACTCACGCCCTGACCAACTAAACACATACAAAATTAACAGAAAACAGGTCAGGAACGTGACAGCCTCTTTTTTGGATAAATGTGTGGGTGTCTTTTAGGTCCCATTTGTTGTTGCTGGTCAACTTTCAGTGACACTCCCATGGGTGACTTGCAGAACTCCTCCTAAAACCCCAACTGTTTTGTTTTGGTTGTTGTCAGTGACTCTTTGTTATTTCCCCCTTCTGTTTGAGTGACAATTTCTGGTTTTCTTGCTGGAGAATGTAACACTACAAACTGCAAGACCAGTTCACTCTGGAGTCGGATGTTAACAGAATATATAATTTAGCCAATTAAACACAAACTTTCAAGTGAGAATTAAACATGTCTGATGCTTAAAAATAAATTAGATTCTTGCCCATTTTCTTTTTGCTAAAAAGTAGTGTGTAGTTCCAGTAGTTAGCTACAATGCTACATGGCAAAAACAGTTAACTACTAAAAACACTACCAATATTTGAATCTATTTCAACTACCACCAAGCTACTGCAAAATGTAATTTAATTACTAGTTGAACTACATGTTGTTCACTACTCCCCAAAACTGTGGATTTGTCAATTTTACTGTTGTTGTTGATCAGCTTTCATTTACTGTGTTTTCTAGTTGAGGTTTACACTTTTCAAAGCAGTCAGGATCCCACACCAGTATATTGCGTTGCAATTAAAGTAGCCCCTCTTTCAATGGTAGTGCATAAACCTCTACATTCCTGCCAATACAGTTTGATAATAAAAACATGGCTGCAGACCACTGTGTATACAAATCCTAATTAGGCTCCATCTTAAATCTGCAGTACTTTCAGAGCACTCACAGTTAAGAATTAATGTACATCCTTTATCACATTACAGGGAATGTTCCACTGCATACTGTAATATCCATATTCTCATATTTCTCTCTCTTTTTTCATCTTGGTAAACGTGCGGAATGATTGGACATTGTCAAATGATTAAGATGAATTGTGTTACCGTGGGTGGCTAGTTAGAAAGAAAGGGGGAAAAACAGGAGTGGTAAGCAGCCCTCAGAGGGATGTCTATAATGAGCATCATGAAAATGGAAAAACATCTCCCAGGCTTGATGAGTGGTGTTTGTTATTCAGGCGATTAAACAAATCCAGAGACATGCTTGTTGTTTGTAATTTCACCAACAAAAAAAAACTAGATATCATACACAATGGAAAAAAAATCAATGGGCTTCCTGAGTGTTTTTTCATTGTTAGTTTTGGGGCGTTTTTCATGGAAAGTTTAGAAGCAGGTCACTGAGAATTGATAATTATGTGCTAAAACACAGTTATTAGCCGTGTTCAAGCCTTGTTTGTTAATTATCTTGTTAGCCCACAGAACTATTTCAAAACCATGCTCTTTCAATCAATCGTGAGCTGCACCTGGATATACATTATGTTTTCTACCACATCTACGTTTGAAAAGCCTTTGCGTAAGATCACTTACCCGGTAGGCCTGTACGTGGAACTCAGTCAGTGGCGGTTGGTGGGAAGAGCTATAGGAGGATGGGCTCATTATAATGGTGGGAACAGAATAAATGAAATGGTATCAAACATATAGAAACCACATGTTTGACTACGTTCCATAGATTCCATTCCAGCCAATACAATGAGCCTGTACTCCTATAGCTCCTCCCACCAGACTCAACTGAACCAATTAGCAAGATGCTTTAACTCTTGGATATTTCCTAACAGAAAAGACCAGAGAAATTAGCTGTGAAACTAAGAGGAATATAAGATGAGGTAGGTTCAACTCGGCAGTCACTGGTACTGAATGCCTTGAGCTAGGTAACTGCAGTTGATAAAATCGTTCATGAATACCTGAAGAGGTGTTTTTCTTCAAAGATCCATTGTATCAACATCAGACAGGCACTATTAATTCAATCAATTGCAGAAGGAAAACTGCACTGGAGGATCACTCAATGTTTAGGCTGTATTTCAAGGACAGGTGGTTAGTCATTATCACATGACTATGTTCATGAGGTTGTGGGTTGCTTTTGTTGTTATTCATTTGACTGAAATGGTTGAAATAACGTAAAATGATAAAGCACAGATCCATGGCACTTATACCACAGGTCCATTTAAACAGTTATACTGATGGTTTTGAAAGCTACTTTTTCGTTCAGTTCAATGATTGTGTGTGGTGCAGGCACATGTTGAATCTGAATGTTGCTTTTGTTTTTACACTAAAACAAATACAGCTTGATCAGTAATCAGCATAAAGCCTGTGACAATGTTGGTCATTCTCAGAAGGTTATTTCTCAAGTGCCACAGCCCACAACACGAATCCTTTCTTACATGTGGGTCCTCTTCATGGATTTAAGTCTCTACTGCCATCTAGTGCTTGGTATACCAGGACATATATACCACTGGGCCACACCATCTCAAATATTTACACATTTTGACCTTGAAGTTAAATGAAGCTAATAGCAAATAAAACATGTCAGTGTTGTGGAAAATTAGCTTTATCCATCTAGATCTCACACTCAACAAGGAAACAATGAAGAAATCCTTGATTGTGTGCAACGTTCTTTTAGAGCTTTCCCCTGAGTATATCCCTCGAGAGTGACTGTTTGCTTTCAGGCACATACTGCGCTGAATGGGATTGCCCTTTGTATGTCTGTATATGTATATATCAGTGGCAGCTGGTGGGAGGAGCTATAGGAGGAAGGGCTCATAGTAATGGCGGGTATGGAATAAATGGAACGGTATCGAACACATGGAAACCACATGTTAGACTGTGTTCAATGTATTCCATTCAAGCCCTTACAATGAGCCCATCCTCAGAGAGAGAGAGAAAGAGATACTTTTTCCATAAGGGTGTGAACAAGGCTTTAGTAATTATGTTCCTTCACTCATCTCCTTCGTTACCGCTAACTTGGTAGGTGACAGTATGGTGAAACTCTATCAAGTTGTCTCATGAAGAATGGGTAACGAGGCAAGTAAATGTCATCGGATTATTGGGACACATCATAAAGGTGAGGACTGAATCATGGAGGTGAGTACCATCGTTATAGGGGATTGTATATCCCTTTTCTCACCAGTGATTGGGGAAATAATTCCTCAGGGTGGGCATGGGGCTTGAGGGGGGTGGATAGGAAAGATAGAGTGATGGATAGTCCTTGAGGATAGGATGGGAAGAAAGAGTGGTTTCCTCAGTGTCCACCCAGCCCGCACCCCCTCCTCAATCTCTCCAAGGATGGAGGAAAAAAGACTTCCAAGCATGTACTTCAGGGGCGGCAGGGAGGCTAGTGGTTAGAGAGGCGAGCCAGCAACTGGAAGGTTTGCCAGTTCAAATCCCAGGTCCGACAGGAAAAATCTGGTGGGAAGTGAGCTGGCAACTGGAGGGCTGCTGGTATCAAATCCTAGATGCCATTGTTGGGCTGGACCTTGTGTGTAATTTACCAATAAAGCGATCTTAATATGAACTCTATTAGTGTTGTGGATGACCCCTTAACTCTGGTTACCATTAACTCTGCCTCACACACACATCAGCTTGAAGGTCACCTTTACTTTGCTCCCAATTCCTGTCATTGACTTAATGCTAAGAGTTACTGACGATGGGGCCACAGCCTAAACACTTTACTTCGGTCCATAATAAACCACCACACCTCCTCTGTGTGTGTGTCCACAGAAAGAGTCTCTCCTCACCATTAGATGAGCATTAGATCACCAACTAATCACTACCCTAACTGTGACAGTTTACTCTAGACATGGAGGTTCAGAATGGGAGTCAGGGAATTAGAACACAACATACAGGATTAATATCCTTGTCCAAATGAACACACTGTTTTTGAGGTGTTTGATAATGTATTTAGTTACTGCTTTCTGTGATTTTTACATTTTAAATGTAACCTTTTTAATTAGGCAAGTCAGTTAAGAACAAATTCTTATTTACAATAACAGCCTACCCGGCCAAACCCAGACGACACTGTGCCAATTGTGCACCACCCTATGGGACTCCCAATCACAGCCGGATGGAATACAGCCTGGATTCAAACTAGGGACTGTAGGGACGCCTCTTGCACTGAGATGCAATGCCTTAGACCGCTGCGCCACTCGGGAATATAGTGGTCAGAATATAGTATGTGTACAAAAAAACGTATTAAACATAACTTTATAACATAACTTTATAAATCCACATTTAACTAGTATACAACCTGCATGCCTTAAACGCCCACACCAGTAGAAATCCACTTTGTCGAGCTGAAACACTATGGCCAGAGCTTACCCATGATATTGCACTGTGATTTAAGTCAATAAGTCACCGTTTTAGTCAAAGTATGATATATTTGGGCTTGAAGTGACAAATCCGAACTGCCCACTTTGTGCAAATCCTTGTGAATGCGGTGCCCTTTCCTATGATATGACATACAAATAATTTTCAGCCTACGTTTTGTTTCAGGGTTGAGTTTTATTTGAACGTTTCCACTCACCAGCATGGCATTGTTTATTAATCAGAAAGTAGGATGAGCTAGTTGAAAATGTTAAAGTGGGCTTCTTTTTTAGAAAAACACTACATGACCAAAGGTATGTGGACACCAGCTTGTTGAACATCTCATTCCAAAATCATGGGCATTAATATGAAGTTGGGCCCACCTTTGCTGCTATAACAGCCTCCACTCTTCTGGAAAGGCTTTCCAATAGATGTTGGAACATTGCTGCGGGGACTTGCTTCCATTCAGCCACAAGAGCATTAATGAGGTTGTGCGCTGATGTTGAGCGATTAGGTGTTCAATGGGGATAAGGTCAGGGCTCTGTGCAGGACAGTCAAGTTCTTCCACATCAATCTCGACAAACCATTTCTGTATGGAGGGCATTGTCATGCTGGAACAGGAAAGGGCCTTCCCCAAACTGTTGCCACAAAGTTGGAAGCACAGAATCATCTAGAATGTAATTATATGATGTAAAATGTCCCTTCACTGGAACTAAGGGGCCTAGCCCGAACTATGAAAAACAGCTCCAGACCATTATTCCTCCTCCACCAAATTTTACAGTTGACAGTATGGATTGTGGCAGGTAGCATTCTCCTGGCATCTGCCCAATCCAGATTCGTCCTGGTGCCGCTCGGGCAATTGAAAATATTGATTGGGGACCTTCATAATGAGGAATGTAACAGTTTTTCTTCAATATTTGTGTTGTGATGTATTTTTTTAGTTTGTTTTACATTGTATCGGATTTTGATTCGATTTTGTCTTATGAATTGTATATGCATGGCTTCCTTGTGAAAGAGACCCTGGTCTCAATGGTGACTCCCTGTATAAATAGAGGTAAAATTACAAATAAAATAAAAACTTGGCCACCTGAGCCATGGAGCAAATTAAAATAGAGGGTGCAAACATGTTTTTGCACCTCCCCTTCTTTTTACGAGAAAATTATCATAAGCCATTGTATAATTTGAAAATGTTCACTTATTGTTTAGCTAGTCTGTGTTAAAAAAAATATACAAGCATTTTATAAATGGTATAATTGCGTGATATGATAGTATTTTGCAAACCCGTTTCCCCCATCGCCCCCAAGATGGATATTTTTAACCATTAAAGTTTTGCTTCACTACACGCTCCACTGCTTTGTTACAGCCACCCAGGGCTGTAACGTTAGCTAGAAACTACAAGTGTCTAACAAGACAATGAAAAGGCACCCGCAAAAGAAAATTCAAGGAACTTATAGTTACAGTACATGTCATTTGCGGCATGCATGATCATGAGCAAAGTCATTGTATCCTATCATTTCACTTCCCCTATGAGAACAATGAGCACTGGCTGACTTGGCTTTGATGTACCGCAGCCTAAGCCTGCCAGCAGCCAACCTAAGTCCATTACAATATAGCTGATATGCAATTTTCTACCTTTCAATAGTCATCATATTCTTTCTAACTATTTATGTTGCAGATTCGTGGCAGTAATTTGTGGCAGTAATTTATGGAAGATGCCAAATCTTTGAAGATAACAAAGGCCAGTGGTTTCCATCTCTGTTGAAGTTTTCCCTAAATCAATTCTTATGACATCCAGCTCCAGCCATAGAGCCAGCTGGCTAATCTTTTGAATACGGTGTAGTTAACAACAGTAACAACAGATAACATTAGCTATCAACTATATATAAGGTTAGCATGCTAGCTAGCTACACTGACAGCTGTCAGTGCCCTATTTATTGATGTTTATCAACTCCAGAAGAAACTTCCCATACCCAATTCGTGAATATGTATACGCAGCCTTCATCATTCTTCGGAGGTGGAACATAAACGTGCATTTCCTCTCGAGGACAGGAAATTACAGTGAAATAGTCCTTTAACTTGTTTGACCGTTTCTCAAAATAAACTAGAGAAATGGAGAGGGAACATATCAAGCACATGCCCATTTAGAAAGGCAATTACCCTACAGGGAAATTCAGTGAAATCAATTGATGGGTAGAGACCATGACATTTCAGATAAAAGCCCTGGGTGGCTGTTTGAGATAGTGCTGCCTGAAAAAGTAATATTAGCTAATGGAGTTAAGGGCTGTCAATTTATCTCTCCCATCTCCCATTCTGCGCAGTCAGGTAAACACGTTTATACACAGGCAGTTTGGTGACAATGATCAATGGCTCTTGACATTGTATGTCTGCCACTATATCTAATGGCATATTGGACAAGGGGGGTTATTGGCACATTGTAGTAGGGAGGGGAAAAACTGACACAATTTTGCCGAGGTATGAATATTTTATCTACTGAACTCATTAGATAGTTCTCCCTTTGGGGAGCACCAAGTTTGTTTCGTGCCAGATTATTTGCATGATGAATTATACATGTTTATATTCAGCGATATGAAAACATACAGCTCCCAGATACTGACGATGAACAAATGAAGCCTTAGGGGGACTGTTGAGGAAACTATATTTATTCGCACATCAAAAGGCGTGCTCCTTGGCCCAATTTAGTGTCTACCTCACAATATTCCTAGCCACGTTGAGTAACAGTACCAATTTCATTACTTTGAAAGGCCACTTTAAAACTTTCCTGTCAAAAAATACTCATCTAGTCAAATAACTTGTGGTCATAAAATAATGTGTTTGCAGCTACGTGTATGATGGGAGAAGTTCTGTTACCCATTTCTCAACAGTGTTGTTGACAAATAGAAAGACACGACTGAGGACAATTAAGAGAAATTTAAAGAATACAACCTTGCTTGGACCACATAAACACATAACAACTGGTCCAAGGTCAGATTTGCTACTAATCCCACACTAATTATGGATATGACTGAGGTATGAAGACCTGGTCCTGAGTCTGGTACTAGGGTACAGAACGTAGACAGAGCCTTAGGTCCTCTCCAAGAGCTTCTCCAGCTCTAGTATAAGCTCAATTAGAACATGACAGACCTGACAATTGGCTGTAGGGCTATGGCCTCCACACAATCAGGTTGGCCATTTCACACCCTGGTGATCCCTCATCTCCTCGCTCCACAAGGGCTCAGAGGGTCCGAAGATCGCAGATGAAGCTCTGACCTCCAAGTCTCAGTGTAGATGGCTTGAGCAGGCTTCTCTTCAATTGTTGCAAAGTAGATAAAAATGTGTAAGTAGTTGCAAAGTTGCTAATTAGCTCAAATTGCCTGTGATTTGAATCGAACACACAACCTTTGCGTTGCTAGACGTTAGCGTTACATGCCCACCTATCCTCCCCGACCAACCTCCCTCCTTTCATTTTTGTCTTAAAGGAAAATTCCACCCAAAAACTATCTTTTGGTATTTTTTTCATTAGTCCATTGTTGACATCATATGAGGCTAAATTCATTATACGGGATGATTTCTGTATTTTGAAAGTTACATATCTTGAAAACTTGATTGCTGACAAGCAAAACATTTTTGAGACTTTGTCAAAAATGGACTAATGAAACAAATACTAATTTGAGTGTCACAGAATTACATCTAATATGTTACGTTTTGTCTTTGAGGCCATGCTGATCTATTTCACTATTTATTTTGCTGTTCGGAATTAAGCTAACATGTTATTAAACAATGTGGTGAGTCTGTGGAGACAACACATGGAGCTTTAAAAAGACTGAGGCGTTGTCAAGCAAATACAATTTTGCCTTTATCAATCTACTTCATTTACAGTTACAAGTTGACAGTAATAACTATTCATGACATGTCATTTTAGCAATGCAAGCAAACAACACAAACAGCAACCAAACTTCTATTCAAGTAAAGTCTTCACCTCAGGCAACCCTACTACATGTTCAATGTGTTGGAGGAGAATGAGAGATGGGAAGGGACTGGGAAATAGTCAGAGAGAAAGAAAAAGAAAGATAGAGGAATAGAGAAGCAAACAGCTCCAATAGTCTGTCTCCCCAGTTAAAGTGGAACATATTGTATCATTGATCGTAATTTCTTGTCAGAGCTAATGTTGACCTCAGTGGGTTGTCATTTAGGGAGCTGGCATGCAAAAGCCTCTCACAATTACTGGCCCCAAAACCACAAATATCCCTCCAACAATTGAATCAAAATGAAGATTTTCTGCTCCAAAGCATCATTACTTTCTTGTTGTGCTCCATCCCATTGCTTTGAATGTGTTAACCTTTTCTGAGGGTGGCAGTATCGCCCTGCTCCACAGATTAGCTACTGACGCATTTATCAGGGGATGACAAATGAGCTGTCCTTCCAGATGCCTGATTACTTGACCTTTATTCCACACAAGCCAAGGGGGCCTGACAGAGCTAAGTGGTGCCAGTCTCAAGTAGGACCCAGCCGGGGGGAAATGCATGTTTGGAGGTGTCTATTACAATGCAATGCCATGCGGCCAATTTAAACCCAAATTAACCAAGAAGTTATTAAGATTGCCTGTGGTCTGCTGAGGTAATTGAAATGGTTACATTCCTTGAACAGGTAGAACCAGGCAGATCACATTCTATTTGTAGCGGAGAGGGTGATAAGTATTCAACATTAAAAGCGAGGAAAGTAAATTGTTCATTTAGGCGCTCTGATTGGAGATCATTATGTGTTGGGGCTGGTGTCTGGAGAGGAATGCAGCATTCCCCTTTTCTCATTTTCTGAAGGTTTTCAGCTTGTCTCTAGTTTTGTCTTGGAGCATATTGTCATTTACTGCTATAATTGCATGTTTTTTCCTCTGCAGTTCTCGAAACTGAAATGGGCTCTGCAACAACAGGCTATTATGTCACAACAGATAGCAATTCCCAATGATGAGCTATAAGTACCCTCTTTCATTAAAGGAGACTGTCATCCCCCACATGCTGTACCAGAGATCTGTATATAATGACGAGATGCTCATGTCTCCGCCCTAACAATGGGAGTCGTTGTCCCAAAGGCGGGAAGGCAGACGACAAGCTTATGTCCAAAATAAGACCATAGAAACGCATTGGGCTTATTTTGGACAGATTTTGGTGAGAGTGAAATGGAATGTTATGACTATAACTATTGTTCCATGGAGGAGGGAAACGAGGTATAACATACAATGAGGAGTCGCATTCTTGCAACTTCAGTTGAAGCATCTTCAATCACACCTGACAAGGCCAATGAAATCCGCGGCTCACTGGAAGCCCCGCCTTCCACAGGTGATAAGCGTGATGCTTGAATTCATTCTTTCAATTGAATACCGCTCTTCACCGAGCCTAGGAACGGACGGCGGGGGCCGCGGGACCAAAAAGGTGCTGTACCTGTTTCCTTCCTTCAAGTAATAGTAGTTATAGACATAACGTTACGTTCCCTTTCAGTCAGTCAACTTCGGTACAACATACTATGGGGAAATATAAACACGCCCCAAGCTGACCCCAACGGATACTAAATGAAACAATCCATGGCCCAGACCTGACCCCAATAAATGTGGCAGTCTGGTATTGGGCACACGGGGCACCACCTAGTGACTTTCCCATGTCCCAGCCATAAGCATCCTGTGGGCTACACTGGGAGTAGTGACATCCAAGCAATAAAACCTCACAAAAGTGTGTGGTGATGCCCAACTCTTCGTGACACAAATGTCTCCTAGAGTCAACCCTTTAAAACAGCGCCCAAGAAGCTCCCAGACCCCTGGTGGAGTGGGTGCGCACACATCTAGGTAACCCTTGCCCCTTGCTGCTATATGCCAGGTAGATAGCATCCACTATCCAGTGGGAGAGCGCCCTGCTGCAAGCTGGATTAGAAAAACAGACAAAAAGCTAGTCACATAACTGGATACCCCGGGTCCGTTCAATGTACAATTGTAAAGCACGCACTGGACACAGGGCATTTTCGGGGCGAATGCCACATTTGGACGCAATGTCAGTTTAGAAGCGCCCAGAGCGAACTGAGTACAGGAAGGGTATACAGATAATGGTGGAGGTCCCCCAAACCATTTAGCCAAGACCAAAGTCATGATTAGTGAGGTTTTGTAGGAGAGAATCTTCAGATCCACCGACTCCAGATGCCCAAATGGGGCTGCACACACTGCCTCCAAAACCAGCGCTAAGTCCCATGTGGGTGCAATAGGTTTCGCGATGACGTACACCTTTCAGGAACCACACAACCAGGGGGTGGGCCCCTGGTGTGGCTCCGTCAATTTCCACGACACATTAAGATAGCAGCCATGTACACTTTTAAAATGGAGAATGCCCGCCCCTGCTTGAAAAGCTCCTGTATGAACATATGGATGTATCTCACAGAACACTGAAAAGAAACCAGCCCTTTATTTTGGTAGCAGAGCTCAAATGCCTGCCACTTATACGCATACAGCCCTCTCATGGAGAGTGCGCTTGCAGACTGGTAGCAATAACATTTGTAGGTAAACCTCTAGCCATCCGATTGGCCCTCTCAGGGGCCAGATCTATAGGAACCAAATTTCCGGCCTTGCATGGCAAACCTGCCTGTGCGCTTGGGACAACAGGTCCCTACGCAACGGGAGTTGCCGCGGGTCCCTGCCTAAAAGGCGAATGATCTACAAACCAAGGCTGCCTGGGCTAACGGAGAGCCACAAGAATAAATGATAGCCCTCCCGGTACACCGTCTCCAACGTGGGCTGAATCAGAACCACTGGCGGAAACTCTTAAAGGAGGGTCCGAAGCCACTGGTGTGCCAGAGTCTCTTTCCAACGGGGTACTCAGGTCCCTCATCGAGAAATATACGACACTGCATGTTTTATCATGATGCTTAAAGATCTACGTTGGCCCTGCCGAACCTCTCCCACTCCTGAGGAAGAGGGCCCATCCGGGATAGCAGATCCCGGAGTTGAGGCAACTGGGAACATGCATCGCCCGAAGTGAGAGCAAATGTGCACTGCTCCACAGCAACAGGGAGCCACGGTGAGGAGGGGGAGGGACCATGTCCCCCCTGTCTGTTGATGCATGTCCCCATTGTCATGTTGTCAGATCTGACCAGCATATGCCTGCCCGACAAATGCGGGAGGAGTCACCTGAGCGGCACTTACATTATCAGAACTTTGAGGTAATGACATGCCGGGCACTCTGCGACACCATCCATACTTCCCAAATTGAGTAACCCTCACACAGCTCGGCCCTGTCTGTCGTGACCATTTTGCGGAACAACAACTGCCGCATGAGAACCCCTTGCGAAAGTAGCCGGGGATCACTCCAGTGGGCCAGTGCCCCGAAGACATATCGGGCACACCTAAATCGACCGGTTTAGGTGGCAAGATTCATCCAAGTGCGTGGCTAGCACCCAGTGCTGGAACAGCCGCATCAATAATAGTCCCAGGGGAATGACTACTATCATAGCAGCCATCATCCCCAGTAGACGCAGAAACTGGTGAAAACGTACTGTGTGCCCCAACCAAGACATGTGTAAACCTCTCCCTCGCCCACCATTTGGCAAATCTGACCATAATTATATCCTCCTGATTCCTGCTTACAAGCAAAAACTAAAGCAGGACGCAACAGTGACTCGGTTTATAAAAATGTGGTCAGATGAAGCAGATGCTAAGCTACCGGACTGATTTGCTAGCACAGACTGGAATATGTTCTGGGATTCTTCAGATTGAGGAGTACGCCGCATCAGTCACTGGTTTCATCAATAAGTGCATCGATGACGTCGTCCCCACAGTGACTATACGTACATACCCCAACCAGAACCATGGATTACAGAACACATCCGCACTGAGGTAAAGGGTAGAGCTGCCGCTCTCAAGGAGCGGGACTCTAACCCGGAAGCTTACAAGAAATTCCGCTATGCCCTCTGACGAACCATCAAACAGGCAAGGCGTCAATACAGGACTGAGATCAAATCGTACTACACCGGCTCTGAAGGTCGTCAGATGTGGCAGGGCATGCAAACTATTACAGACTACAAAGGGAAGCAGAGCTACAAACTGCCCAGTGACACGAGCCTACCAGACAAGCTAAATTACTTACATGCTTGTTTCGAGGCAAGTAACACTGAAACATGCATGAGAACATCAGCTGTTCTGGAAGACTGTGTGATCACGCTCTCTGTAGCTGATGTAAGAACTTTAAACAGGTCAACATTCACAAGGCGCAGGGCCAGACAGATTACCAGGACATGTAATCTGAGCATGCGCTGACCAACTGTCAAGTGTCTTCACTGACATTTTCAAGCTCTCCCAGGCTGAGTCTGTAATACTAACATGTTTCAAGCGGACCACCATAGTGCCTGTGCCCAAGAACACCTGCCTAAATGACTACCGACCCGTAGCACTCACGTATGTAGCCATGAAGTTCTTTGAAAGGCCGGTCATGGCTCACATCATCACCATTATCCCAGAAACCCTAGAACCACTCCAATTTGCATACCGCCCCAACAGATGATGCAATCTCTATTGAACTCCACACTGCCCTTTCATACCTGGACAAAAGGAACACCTATGTGAGAATGCTATTCATTGACTACAGCTCAGCGTTCAACACCATAGTGCCCTCAAAGCTCATCACTAAGCTAAGGACCCTGGGACTAAACACCTCCCTCTGCAACTAGAACCTGGACTTCCTGACGGGCCGCCCCCAGGTGGTGAGGGTAGGTAACATCACATCCGACTCGCTAATCTTCAACACGGTGGTCCGTCAGGGGTGCGTGCTCAGTCCCCTCCTTCACTCCCTGTTCACTCATGACCGCATGGCCAGGCACGACTCCAATACCATCATAAAGTTTGCCGATGACACAACAGTGGTAGGCCTGATCACCGACAACGACAAGACAGCCTATAGGTAGGAGGTCAGAGACCTGGCCTTGTGGTACCAGGACAACAACCTCTCCCTTAACGTGATCAAGATAAAGGAGATGATTGTGGACTACAGGAAAAGGAGGACTGAGCACGCCTTCATTCTCATTGACAGGGCTGTAGTGGAGCAGGTTGAGAGTTTCAAGTCCTTGGTGTCCACATCACCAACAAACTAATATGGTCCAAGCACACCAAGACAGTTGTGAAAATGGCACGACAAAACCTATTCCCCCTCAGGAGACTGAAAAGATTTGTCATGGGTCCTCAGATCCTCAAAAGGTTCTACAGCTGCACCATCGAGAGCGTCCTGACTGGTTGCATCACTGCCTGGTATGGCAAATGCTTGGCCTCCGACTGCAAGGCACTACAGAGGGTAGTGCGTATGGCCCAGTACATCACCGGGGCCAAGCTTCCTGCCATCCAGGACCTCTGTACCAGGCAGTGTCAGAGGAAGTCCCTAAAAATTGTCAAAGACTCCAGCCACCCTAGTCATAGACTGTTCTCTCTGCTACCCCACGGCAAGCGGTACCGGAGCACCAAGTATAGGTCCAAAAGGCTTCTAAACAGCTTCTACCTCCAAGCCTTAAGACTCCTGAACATCTAATCACATGGTTACCCAGACTATTTGCATTGCCCCCCTCTTTTACACTGCTGCTACTCTCTGTTTATTATCTATGTATAGTCACTTTAATAACTCTACCTACATGTACATATTACCTCATTTACCTTGACTCACTGGTGCCCCCGCACATTGACTCTGTACCGGTACCCCTTGTATATAGCCTCATAAGTAATTTTACTGCTACTCTTTAATTATTTTGTTACTTTCATTTCGTATTTGTTTTTGTATTAATCTTAAAACTGCATTGTTGGTTAAGGGCTTGTAAGTAAGCATTTCACTGTATGGTCTACACCTGTTGTATTCAGTGCATGTGACAAATACAATTTGATTTTATTTGAATTGGGGAAAGCAGAGCTAGAATCCGGACACCCTTTTACCAAACTTGACGACCAAAAACTTGTAGGCTATAGCCTCGTAAGTGAACCTCCAGAAACGTTTTGTGACTGCGGCACATGAAAGTACGCATCCTTTAGGTTGATCGTAGTGAACCAATCGCCGGGATGCTTGAACCTTAAAACCTCAGTCAACCTCAGTCACAGTCTCCGAAATTGGACACTAGAAATACTTAAAAATATATGTATATGTTTACATATTTTATTTATTTTCAGGATGTTATATGTCAGAAGACTGCCATCCAGACCTTCCTATAACCATTTCAACGTCCTCTGTTTAATGAACGTGTATTTGCCTCCCTCTGGTTGTTGGCTGCATCGTTAGATCCCTTTATATCACTTCACTGCAATGATACAGTGGTGGAAAAAGTCCTCAATTGTCATACTTGAGTAAAAGTAAAGATACCTTAATAGAAAATGACTCAAGTAAAAGTGAAAGTCACCCAGTAAAACACTACTTGAGTAAAAGTCCAAAAGTATTTCGTTTTAAATATACTTAAGTATCAAACGTAAATAGAATTGCTAAAATGTACTTAAGTATCAGATTATAAATCATTTAAAATTCCTTTTATTAAGCAAACCAGAGGGCACAATTTTCTTGTTTTTTTTTATTTGAAGGATAGCCAGGGGCACACTCAAACACTCAGACATAATTTACAAGCGAAGCATTTGTGTTTAGTGAGTCTGCCAGATAAGAGGCAGTAGGGATGACCAGGGATATCCTCTTGATAAGTGTGGGAATTGGACTGTTTTTCTGTCAAAATGTGACAAGTACTTATGGGTGTCAGGGAAAATGTATGATTAAAAAGGTACATTATCTTCTTTAGGAATGTAGTGAAGTAAAAGTTGTCAAAAATATTAATAGTAAAGTACAAATACCCCCAAAAAACTACTTAAGTAGTACTTTATAGTATTTTTACTTGAGTACTTTACACCACTGGTCCTTAGAAAAACATTTATCCAGCTCGACTGCACCACGGCACAGACATCGCAAAGCAATCACTGAATTTGTCTCGAGCAGGCGGATCTAAATACATAACTTTCATAGCTCTATGATAAAGAAGGCGACTTACACACTTCCTTAAAACTAAAATAAGTAAATAAGTAATTTTGTGTGGAAGTCAAACGTGTTTTATGTAGGGAGCAGACACATTGCATGTGCTCAGAATGACAAAATCGATCTATTTTCTTCTCCACTTGTCTATAGGAAGGACGCACCTGTGGCCCAAATGTTGATTTAGATGTTCACAAATTTAACAGAGTTTGACGATCACTAATGTCATGATATGTTTGGTAAAGTGATAAAGAAGGTGAAATATTTTGGTTAGATGTTCCTTAAACAGATTATTTATTTTTACTATTTTCTACACTGTAGAATAATAGTGAACACATCAAAACTATGAAATAACAGATATGGAATCATGTAGTAACCAAAAAAGTGTAAAACAAATCAAAATATATTTTACATTTTAGATTCTTCAAAGTAGCCACCCTTTAGCCTTGATGACAGCTTTGCACACTCTTGGCATTCTCTCAACCAGCTTCACCTGTAATGCTTTTCCAACAGTCTTGAAGGAGTTCCCACATATTCTGAGCACTTGTTGGCTGCTTTTCCTTCACTCTACAGGTCAATTCATCCCAAACCATCTCAATTGGGTTGAGGTCCGGTAATTGCGGAGGCAAGGTCATCTGATGCAGCACTCCATCGCTCTCTTTCTTGGTAAAATAGCACTTACACAGCCTGGAGGTCTGTTGGGTCATTGTCTTGTGGAAAACCAAATGATAGTCCCACTAAGTGTTAACCTGTCACGTTCCTGACCTATTTCTGTTAGTTTGTTGTATGTGTTAGTTGGTCAGGACGTGAGTTTGGGTGGGCATTCTATGTTTTCTGTTTCTATGTTGGTTTAAGGGTTGCCTGGTATGGCTCTCAATTAGAGGCAGGTGTTTGGCGTTTCCTCTAATTGAGAGTCATATTTAGGTAGGTTGTTTCACAGTGTTCGTTGTGGGTGGTTGTCTCCTGTGTCAGTGTTTGTCGCACCATACGGGACTGTTCGGTTTGTTTGTACATCGTTCCTTTTGTGTAGTCTATTTTCCCTGTTCGTGCGTTCTTAGTGTTATATGTAAGTTCGTATAGTTCAGGTTTGTCTACATTTGTTTTGTTATTTTGTTAATTATTTCAAGTGGTTTCGTTTCGTGTTTTTCCCGTCTTGTTTTATTAAAATTATGTCATCACAACCCGCTGCGCCTTGGTTCAATCACTACTCCTCCTCTTCGGTTGTAGAGGAGGAGGAATACCGTTACATAACCAGATGGGATTGTGTATTGCTGCAGAATGCTGTGGTAGCCATGTTGGTTAATTGTGGATTGAATTCTAAACACATTTTGTAAATAAATTACCGACAGTGTCACCACCTCCTCCATGCTTCACGGTGGGAACCACACATAAGGACGTCATCGATGTCTGACAAAGACACGGCGGTTGGAACCAAAAATCTCACATTTGGACTCATCAGACCAAAGGACAGATTTCCACCAGTCTTAATGTCCATTGCTCGTGTTTCTTGGCCCAAGCAAGTCTCTTTTTCTTATTGGTGTCCTTTACCAAGTAGGGCTATCTTTTGTATACCACCCCTACCTTGTCACAACACAACTGATTAGCTCATACACATTAAGAAGGAAAGAAATTCCACAAATTAACTTTTAAAAAGGCACACCTGTTAATTGAAATGCATTCCAGGTGACTACCTCATGAAGCTGGTTGAGGGAATGGCAAGCGTGTGCAAAGTTGTAATCAAGGGTGGCTACTTTGAAGAATCTCAAATATATATATTTTTTTATTTGTTTAACACCTTTTTTGGTACTACATGATTCCATATGTGTTATTTCATAGTTTTGATGTCTTCACTATTATTCTACAATGTAGAAAATAGTAAAAAATAAAGAAAACTGCTGAAATGTGTAGGTGTGTCCAAACATTTGACTGGTACTGTACATATAGACATTATGAAAAGTATTTTTTACATTTTTTATAATACCATCACTGTTCGCGTGATCCAAAGCAGCATTGCGCATGCACACTGTTGGTTAGAGAAGACCGTGAGCCTCCCTTCAAGTGCCATCTGAAGGGGCGTGACACCACCTTGTGGACTGGGAGAGATTCGTTAATTGTCACTCTTCACAACTCTCAACCATCATGTGACTGAATGTGGAGAAGGGACACTTTTCATTGCACCCACACGTGGGAGACACAACCCCTTTTGACACCCGTGAACATTATGGAACTTAGGGTTGACACAACTGTGTTTATGCGCAAAGGGTTGCCTGAAGCCCTGTCCACTCTGGGTTCGCGGGTTCCAGCAACCAGTGACGTACCCCAATTGCCAGCGCACCTTGGGTCTACTTCTGTCACAACAAACCTCACTGGGTTTCGGCGGTAAGATGTGTCCCGGTACCTGCCTGGCACCCATCGCTGAACCCCACTCATTAAAAATAGATCCAGGGGGGCCTCCCGAGTGGCGCAGCGGTCTAATGCGCTCTAGCGACTCCTTGTGGCGTGCCAGGTGCCTGCAGGCTGACTTCAGTCGTCAGTTGAACAGTGTTTCATCTGACACATTGGTATGGCTGGCTTCGGGTTAAGCAGGTGGGTGTTAAGCAGCGCAGTTTCGGAGGACGCATGACTCGACCTTCGCCTCTCCTAAGCCTGTTGGGGAGTTGCAGCATTGAGACAAGATCGTAATTGGATATGACGAAATTGTGGAGAAAAATGGGATGTAAAACGCAATCATGAAAGTTACCATATCCACCAGTCATAGGTATCGGGACCACCGCACCTTGTAACCCAGCTGGAACAGGGACAAACAGCTTAAAAACGGGACTCCTTCTGTGGAAACAGACAGGAACGATTCGTAATTGAATCTAAGTCCCAGGAATGAAACCAATCACCTATAGAACATCGTGAACATCATGGAACGCGGGGTAACAGAGGGAGCTTTAAACATGGGCAAGCCTCCAAACTAAGTTGTGCTTCTGTGAGAATTTATGGACACAGCGGGCACCAACAATGGCTAACATAGCACCCCGTTTGGCCGTGGGGGCACTGATTTCACAGTAATGTTTTTGTGGAGGTCCTCACCGGTCACTCAGATCCGTGCTAAGGCTCCTCACTCCTGGGGTTACCCGAGCCAAGTGCACGGAGGCTGCTTCCTCATCGGAGATTCCCGCAATCGCCGTTTCCACCACTCCCTTCAACTCCAGGAATTGGAAATAGGAATGTGACTGCCATAATGCAATCCCACCGATCCTGGTCGCCTTCTCTCTTCGAGTAGCCTCTGGTAACCGGCAACAGAGATCACATGGACAGGGAGACATTCGCCCTGAGCATTAACCCAGTCCATGTCCTCGTCCTGCAACTCAGACCCAGCCGAGGTACGGGCACCCGGGAGAGGATGTCGCTATCGGAAACACCAAGCCCCGTAAAGAATGCTACACAATTGTCAAGAGAACCTGCGCCGCAGACTAGTAGGATAACAGTGCCAGCCGTCCCTTAGTCTTCCACACAAACTGATTAGAGCGAGGGCAGCCTGAACATTCACTGAATCGAGACATAAAAGACAACAAACATTAGTATCTTTTAATTAATTGGTTCATGGTCGCGAACCCAAACCCAGTCTTTGTTGTTTTGGTCGCGTTAGCCATCTTACTTATTGCTATCGCCAGGCCGAGCAATTCAAAGAATAGCTAATGTTTGTGATTAGGAAACGTATGATAACCATACAAACATCAGCACACAATGTCCAGGGGGTGACCACGCTCTACCACTAAGGGACAGTTTAGTTGGCGCAACGTAATAAACTCCTGTTCCAATTGATAGATTTACACTACTAAAACAATCCTGTTCACATCGAGGTGAAGAGTGAAATAATTGAAGGAATGAATCGGAACCTCACGTTTATCCACTGTGGAAGGCGGGGCTTCCAGTGAGGTGCCGATTTCATTGGCCTTGTCAGGCAGCATTACAGATCCTTCAACTGAAGTTGTGAGAGTGTGACTCCCCATAGTATGTTGTACCGAAGTTGACTGACTAAAAGGGAACCTCTCGCTTCGCCTCTTCCTCTCTGGCTGTACTCAATAGCTGAAGCAATGTGGCGGAAAAGTGACTAAGGACGTCAACCCTTTGGAACTGTCAAGTGATGTTGCTCTTTTCTGGGCCTGCTGTATCAATCATCATTCTAAATGTTAGCTAGCTACAAAATATAAGTTTCCAAAGCCGGCATTAGAAGAAAGAAAGCATCAATCTTTAGCATGATGAAGCTAGGATGCTATTACTAATCAATGCTATGTAGTTTGTGTTATGCAATTGTTTTTCTTTGCCCCTCAATTACTAAAACATACATACCCCTTACAAAAGTACATTTGTTGCTGCAAACTTTCCTCAACTCTGTGGATAACTGGTCAAAGATTTGCCCAGACTGTTTACCAGAATACTTTTTTCCCAGTAAGGGGTGCTCCCTGGTAAAGTTTCAGAAATATTACAGCTAACCAGCAAAGAGCCCTACTCATCAAAATGAGGCACCCAGTCCTCCAGATAAGCCTGTTGAGAATACCACCCTAGAACAATGTTCACTGAGAGAAGAACAACTGAACTGCATATCCCCTTATGCTTATGTTAACATTGGCCTACAGCAGTCACCTAGGTTTGGTGATGCTTTAGATGATACAGGCCTGGTAGAGCATGAGAGACAGAGCCAGTGTCCATTCTCAAGCTGTGACAAGCCATCCGTCTTTTCTGGGATGGGGGAAGGGTCGATCAGTGCTGAGGTGAAAAAAAGAGCCACCCATAGGCCATTAATATGCCCCTGCTGTGGCAGAAAGGATTGGTCACTGGTCATGGCACAGGTGCCACATCAATGGATTGATAAAATAACAGTGACATGGCCTTGGGTTAGAAGGTTGTGGGATAATATTAGATAGTGAATTAACTCCAAACCCCCTGAGCAAACAAAGAGGCGGTTTCTAATGTTACTACAAAACAATGGGATGTACTGACAATAGAAGTGAATGAAAGATATCTAAACAACTCTGCTATGAGTTATACAAGGTTGATTCTTAACGCTCTTGAAGGGTGAGGCATTGCGTACTGTGGTGTGTCACTGCCTTCTCAGTGGTGTACAAGTCAATTCATCCAGTCAATTGATCTGTAGTAAAAACCTCTGTAGGACATCTGCATTTGTCACGATCGTTGTTAGAATGAATGGACCAAGGCGCAGCATGCGTAGAGTTCCACATGTTTATTAAATGAAACTCACAAAAAAACAATAAAGAGTAACGAAACGTGACGCAAATGCAGTGCTCACAGGCACTACACAAAAACAAGATCCCACAAAAACCCACTGGGAAAAGGCTGCCTAAATATGATCCCCAATCAGAGAACACGATAAACAGCTGCCTCTGATTGGGAACCATACCAGGCCAACATAGAAAACAAAAACACCTAGATAGGAACACCCCCCCCTAGTCACACCCCGACCTAACCAAAATAGAGAATAGAAAAGGCTCTCTATGGTCAGGGCGTGACAGCATTGATCTAATAATTACATATAGTTAAAAGCACCTACTGGGGAAATCCCAAATACTCAACTCAAATGATCAAAAACCACAGGGTAGAAAATATCTCACACTAAAACTGTGGCTTTAGAGAATGTCACCACTGTGGT
Organism: Salvelinus namaycush; assembly: GCF_016432855.1. Lineage (NCBI taxonomy): Eukaryota > Metazoa > Chordata > Actinopteri > Salmoniformes > Salmonidae > Salvelinus > Salvelinus namaycush. The sequence goes on from NC_052314.1 coordinate 9,917,926, forward strand.
ACATTTTCATTTGACATATTAATGCTATAATCTGTCTATCATCTGTCATAAATAATTCCACTGAACCAAAGAAAGTACCTAGATTTCACATCCATGTTAGATGTCCTTTACTATGGTTGCAGTGCTACTTCCCTACCTCGAAACATTGTAAGACTACAGCAACTCTGGCTTGCAGTGCAGTGGCCCTGGGCAACTCTGTTAGTATTTTAAACAGCACACTCAATTCTATGACAAAATGACCTTTAAACATCCCGCAGACTGGAGGTCTTTTCAATCACCAATTAGCCCAGTCTATTCCACCCAAACCCTACTTCGTGGGAAGACTCATCGATTGCCCTCGCAGGTGCCAACATCAGCATATGCTGTCTTTGTATTCAGAACTTGTCTGGGGCCTCGTCTCATTGTCCCAGTGTTACCCCACTTCTCCATTGGTACTTTTCACCTCTACACTATTTTGATTTTGTCATTGAATTGGTAGTGATGATTGTGGTAATGGTCTCACAGGTGAAACTCAGTCAAGTTCTATTTGCAGTGTTCTATTTTCAATTGTGTAGATAAAAACAACACTGAGGTAAAACAACGCTGAGGTAAAACAACGCTGAGGTAAAACAACGCTGAGGTAAAACAACGCTGAAGTAAAACAACGCTGAAGTAAAACAACGCTGAAGTAAAACAACGCTGAAGTAAAACAACGCTGAGGTAAAACAACACTGAGGTAAAACAACGCTGAAGTAAAACAACGCTGAGGTAAAACAACACTGAGGTAAAACAACGCTGAAGTAAAACAACGCTGAGGTAAAACAACGCTGAGGTAAAACAACGCTGAGGTAAAACAACGCTGAGGTAAAACAACGCTGAGGTAAAACAACGCTGAGGTAAAACAACGCTGAGGTAAAACAACGCTGAGGTAAAACAACGCTGAAGTAAAACAACGCTGAGGTAAAACAACGCTGAGGTAAAACAACGCTGAGGTAAAACAACGCTGAGGTAAAACAACACTGAGGTAAAACAACACTGAGGTAAAACAACGCTGTAATTCTCAATGTATATTTCCTCTTTAATAAAATGTTGGATTGTGAGAATGCCAAGTCATAACAGAGTCACATTGTCCATTACTTTAAATAAAACTGCTGTATTTCGGATCAGATGGTTGGCTAGTTTTCATTTGGATTACCAACCAAATGCTGTAGATATTCCTATAGCGGGGCATGTTGCATACTAACATGGCTCTACATAAAGCCATAAAGCCTTCTGGGAATTAAAAGTTAATTAGCTATGATGATTAAACTCTGGGGATCCTAATTAGGCGTACGGCATGACTGCCCACCAGTAATTAAATGTCATTTTTCTCTCAGTGCGCTAAGCCTCGGAAACCTTGGCTGGAAAGGTCGACTGCAACACGTTCACCTACGACCACTGTGGAGTAAATAACAACAGGGGGAAAGTCGAACTGAAAACGAGAAGGTTGAGCTAATTCGGTTTGATTTTCTCACGTAAAAACAAAACCACATTGAACAAAATGACACATTATGAAGAACAAACGTATAGGAGATACAAAGACAAAAATAGCAATTCAGCCGCATTTGGATCGGTTATAACAGATTATCAAAAGAGCTGCAATGTAACATGTTCTAGGTCAAAAGCTTAAATGACAGTGAGTAGAAGAGAGATACACATCATGTTGGAATTCTTGGCATATTTAACAACAAACACCCTGCAGGCTATGTACTTCAGGATAATCGCTTCTATCTCAGTTGGTCTCAATGGGCTCTGAGAACACAGTTCATTGGCTTTGAAAAATGTGTGTAATTGTTCAGCTTAATTATAACTCCACAATAGAAAAAAATGGATCACTGGAATGTAATCTTTTTCAAATGCCTTTGTGGCAAAAGGACTCCATCATCCCTGCTGTGCTTAAGAATTATAAACACAACAGGCAGTCACCTTGGTAGGACGTGATCTGTCCATGGAAATTTGAGCTGAGCCTGAGCCACTATCAACTTATTATGTCTACCCCTGGAGAGGGATTAAAAGCCTATCAAATACAATTCATGACTTTGTCTGTTTATTGCACTGTTCAATACACAGCAGTGTGCAATTGGCTTCTGAGATGAAATGTGAAATGTTATCAAGGAAAGCTAGGCACTAGGTTTGAATGAAAAGAAACCTGTGTGTCGTTCATGTTCTCAGTGAGTTGCTACTATAGTTTCTTTTAACCAGATGTAGGCTAGCTGAGGGGTGATGGTCATCATGTTGGGGACGGATAAGCCAGCTGTGTTGCCGTGGTGAACCAAGAGCCCCATTGAGACAGAGAATCAGAGGAGATTGATTGTTGACACACTTTATTTGACAGAATCCCCCATGTCCCCAATGTCAAGCCATGAGGTCAGATAGAACAGGGGAGCCTATTCCAACAGAGCAGTTGTAATATAATAAAAGGGAGAGATGGAAAATAACAAGTGGGAGATGGAGCTGAAGTTGTGAGTGAGGTGACTATGGTCAATGTGCAGATGTATTCTAAATCATAATGGAAGCTGCTGTTCAATGGATTATGAGCAACTCTATACTCTGAAAAATAGCTGCCCATGGCTTTTCAATGATGGAATAAAGTGTATTTTCATTAGTCTTATAAAAGAGTCTGACAATTTGGCAAGCATAATCGGTATTATTATGACCATTTTCTTATGATAAAAGCATTGTCCTCCACACTGAACAAAAAAGTAGTTAACATTTTTTACACATCTGCGAAAGGTTGTATAGTGGTGTAAATGCATAAAATATATTATATGAATTAGTATCGATTTGTTTAAGTACAACAGGTAAAATGTCAACCTATAACACATTTGCATGACAAAATGAACATTGAATATCTGTCAGCCTGGACAGATACAATTAGCATATATTTTACATTTAATTAGGTTTGACATGATAGGCTACTTAGTTGGCAAAACAAATTTTTGTACAAGGTTACTCTCTGTGTGTCTAAACTGCTACCTAAGCAGACAAAATGCAAACTAGTCAGTCAAGCTTCCATAAGTTTTCACATGTGGTATGATAAAAACTGATCATATAACAACATTCTGCCAAACTCTCTAATCAGTACAACAGAAAAACTAACCCACCGGGGAAAAACTGGTTGAATCAACATCAACACGTCATTTCAACAGAAAAATCCAATGTGATGACGTTTAATCAACTTGGAAAACTGATTGGTTTTGAAAAAAGTCCTCAACGTAGAGGAATTCTGTATTTTTTTCAACCAACTTTTAACCTAAATCCAATGGCATGGTTCCATTTTTTGTTGATTTCATGTTGAATTCACGTTAGTTGACAACTCAACCAAATGTAAATCAAAACTAGATGTTGAATTAACGTCTGTGCCCAGTGGGAGCTGTCTTTTTCCTTTACTATATTTCTAAGTGTCTGTTTTTGGTACAATGCTAACAGACCACCATAAGCTAGCTGTTGGCTATGGCTGACCAATACCCCAGAGACAGGCAGGGCACCAGATCATTGAGCAGTGGAATAAGGCCCTGACATTTGCTCATGGTCTGATTCCCCCACAGATCATGCTGCGTCAAATGGCCAGTGATATTTACCACTGTGGAAAACGGTACCAGCCCAGCCAGTGTGGCATGCTACATTTGCTAATCGCATCACACTTAGCAACAGTTCCACAGGCAACAATGTGCCTTTGTGGACAGCAAGAATTTACAGCACTATTCCATTGGTATATCTCATGAATCAATTATTCTTTAATATTAGCATCATCAAAATTAAGCTACAAATAACACCCCTGTTATTTCTGTCTGTGCTAGCTACAAATAACACACCTGTTGTTTCTGTGACAGTCATAAAACACAGGATGATCTGCTATCGCCAGCAATGATTTACAGTTTTTCTCAATCGCGTAATGCATTTTTTGGAACTGTGGTTAAACATACCTATAGTAGAACAACAATGGTCAAATGCTTAAAGGTCCAATGTAGCCATTTTGTATCTCAATATCAAATCATTTCTGGTTAACAAGTAAGTACATTACTGTGATTGTTTTCACTTAATATTGTCAAAAATAAACAAAAATAGGCTTATTAGTAATTTCTCAAGCTAGATTTTCACTAGGGCTGTCTGGGAGTGGTCTAAGTGGGGAAAGAAAACCGAAAATTGGCTGTTATTGGCAGAGATGTTTGGAATTGTCTTTCTTATTAGTCTATGAACTAATTTACAGCCTGGTGATGTCACCATACCAAAACTCCTTCTCACCAAAACAGGCTGAAATTTCAGGCTGTCTTTTCAAACAGCTCTTACACTAAACGGGCATTATCATTTTCACACTTTTACAGTATTATCCCAACCTCAGCGTAGAAATACTGTAAATATACAAATCATGTTTTGACTGCACTAGGCCGTTAAATACATTTTAAGAATGTCTGATCGTTTTCTTGCATTTGTACCTGGATTGCATATCTTAGACCCACTTTTGCATAACTTTAAATAAAACTGTCATCAATAAATACAAAATTCACAGTAAAGTGTTTTGTTCACAGAATATCCGGATGTTGTTTTCATCAGAAGAGAAAAGGTTGCATGTCACGTTCCTGACCTGATTTTCCTGTTTCTTGTATTTATTTAGTTGGTCAGGGCGTGAGTTGGGGTGGGTTGTCTATGTGTTATTTTCTATGTTGGGGTTTTGTGTTCGGCCTGGTATGATTCTCAATCAGAGGCAGCTGTCAATCGTTGTCCCTGATTGAGAATCATACTTAGGCAGCCGGGGTTTCACGTGTGTTTTGTGGGTGTTTGTTCTTGTGTTAGTGTTCCGCCACACAGGACTGTCACGGTAGTTATTTTGTATCGCATATTGTTTTTTGTTAATTATTAAATCACTATGGAAACTAGCCACTCTGCGTATTGGTCCGATCCTTCTCGCCTCTCCTCGTCCGAGGAAGAGGATTACGACTGCCGTTACAGAAACACCCACCACCAAAGGATCAAGCGGAGTGGTAAAGGGCAGCGACAGCAGCAACAGAGGACACAGGACTCGTGGACTTGGGAGGAGATCCTGGACGGCAAAGGACCCTGGGTTCAGCCAGGAGAATATCGCCGTCCCAAGGCGGAGTTGGAGGCAGCAAAGGCAGAGAGGCGCTGGTATGAGGAGGCAGCGCGGCGACGCGGTTGGGAGCCCGGGAGTCAGACCCAAAAATGTCTTGGGGGTGGGGCACACGCGGAGTGTGGCAAAGCCGGGTAGGATACCTGAGCCAACTCCCTGTGCTTACCGTGGGGTGAGAGGGCGTCGTACTGGTCAGACACCGTGTTATGCGGTAAAGCGCACGGTGTCCTCAGTACGCGTGCTTAGTCCAGTGCGGGCTATTCCACCTCGCCGCACTGGTAGGGCTAGGTTGGGCATCGAGCCGGATGTCATGAAGCCGGCCCAACGCATCTGGCCTCCAGTGCGTCTCCTCGGGCCGGCATGCATGGCACCAGCCTTACAAATGGTGTCCCCGGTTCGCCAGCATAGCCCAGTGCGGGCTATTCCACCTCGCCGCACTGGCAGGGCTACGGGGACCATTCAACCTGGTAAGGTTGGGCAGGCTCGGTGCTCAAGAGCGCGTGTCCTCCTTCACGGTCCGGTTTTTCCGGTGCCACCTCCACGTACCAGCCCTCCGGTGGCAGCTCCCCGCACCAGGCTGTCTCTCCGTCTTCTCTCTCCAGTTGCTCCCACCTGTCCAGCGCTGTCAGAGCCTTCCTCCTCTTCAGCGCAGCCAGTGTCTGAACTGTCTGCCTGCCCAGCGCTGTCTGAACTGCCTGCCTGCCCAGCGCTGTCTGAGCTGCCTGCCTGCCCAGCGCTGTCTGAACTGTCTGCCTGCCCAGCGCTGTCTGAACTGTCTGCCTGCCCAGCGCTGTCTGTCTGTCCCGAGTGTTCAAAGCCGCCCGTCTGTACTGAGGCTTCAAAGCCGCCCGTCGGTACTGAGCCTTCAGAGCCGTCTGCCAGACAGGAGCCGCTAGAGCCGTCCGCCAGACAGGAGCCGCTAGAGCCGTCCGCCAGACAGGAGCCGCTAGAGCCGTCCGCCAGACAGGAGCCGCTAGAGCCTTCCGCCAGACAGGATCAGCCAGAGCCTTCCGCCAGACAGGATCAGCCAGAGCCTTCCGCCAGACAGGATCAGCCAGAGCCTTCCGCCAGACAGGATCAGCCAGAGCCTTCCGCCAGACAGGATCAGCCAAAGCCTTCCGCCAGACAGGATCAGCCAGAGCCGTCCAGCCAGGACCAGCCAGAGCCATCCAGCCAGGACCAGCCAGAGCCGTCCAGCCAGGACCAGCCAGAGCCGTCCAGCCAGGATCCGCCAGAGCCGTCCAGCCAGGATCCGCCAGAGCCGTCCAGCCAGGATCCGCCAGAGCCGTCCAGCCAGGATCCGCCAGCCAGCCAGGATCCGCCAGAGCCAGCCAGCCAGGATCCGCCAGAGCCAGCCAGCCAGGATCCGCCCCTCAGTCCGGTGCTGCCCCTCAGTCCGGTGCTGCCCCTCAGTCCGGTGCTGCCCCTCAGTCCGGAGCTGCCCCTCAGTCCGGAGCTGCTCCTTAATCCAATGGGGTTTATATGGAGGGTGGTCATTGGGAGGAGGCCAAGGAAGAGGGGTTTGACTATGGTGGGGTGGGGACCACGACCAGCGCCAGAGCTGCCACCGTGGACAGACGCCCACCCAGACCCTCCCCTAGACTTTATGCTGGTGCGCCCGGAGTTCGCACCTTAAGGGGGGGGGTTATGTCACGTTCCTGACCTGTTTTTCCTTTTTCTTGTATTTATTTAGTTGGTCAGGGCGTGAGTTGGGGTGGGTTGTCTGTGTTATTTTCTATGTTGGGGTTTTGTGTTCGGCCTGGTATGATTCTCAATCAGAGGCAGCTGTCAATCGTTGTCCCTGATTGAGAATCCTACTTAGGCAGCCGGGGTTTCACGTGTGTTTTGTGGGTGTTTGTTCTTGTGTTAGTGTTCCGCCACACAGGACTGTCACGGTAGTTATTTTGTATCGCATATTGTTTTTTGTTAATTATTAAATCACTATGGAAACTAGCCACTCTGCGTATTGGTCCGATCCTTCTTGCCTCTCCTCGTCCGAGGAAGAGGATTACGACTGCCGTTACATTGCAAATATTTTCTGTTTCCGGGAATCAGTAAATACTACTGCATGAAATTGTAAAGGGATTTTTGAGTATTGTGATTTTTTACAACATTGCAGACATGCAGAGAACAAAGTTGAGTTACTTCTAAGTAACTTTGGGTTACTCCCAAATCACAATCTCCAACATTACAGAACTTTGCTTTGGTGGGGATTGAGACCTATTAATTCATATAATTTGTGTTCCTCCACTGTATTCACACAGCAAATTGGCCAGTGTTGATTTTTCAGTGTAACATTTCTAGTGTAAGAGTGAAATTAACACTCAGTGGTGTAAAATAACCCCCAATATTGGTGTTAATAACCAGAGTTATTGTTATTTTTGAAGAGTAAAACAGTCCCAGCAAAACCACCCCCGTCATTATCATATTTCCCTGCATGCTCTACAGCAGGTAGATCTTTTATAGGATAGTTTTTCATATGTGTTTTTGCATGTACATTGATTGATCTTATGCTACATAAAGATAAATAACATAAATTTTTATAAACTAATCCAGTCTGTTAGTTGGCCCTATTGTACCAGTTACTGAAATGGTTGGTCCAGTTTAAATAGTTTATTTAGTCTTCTTATGAACCTTCTTAACCCTAACAGTCATTCTGAATGCAGGTTGCGGGTGACAAAAATGTCCAACTGTTGGATATCCCAACTCTGGCTGGATTCCAATAGGAAATACACATTACATTGCAAGCCAGCATAATGTGACTTGCAGGTCTGACGTGGCCTGTAAACCAGGAGTTTCCTAACACTACTGTGTTAGAGTAAAACTATACCATCAAAGTAAGGCCTTGTGATATATAAATATCTTGGTCTCTGGCTATATGATGAATTTAAAACGCATGTTACTGAGCTGGTAAAGAAATTGAAGATCAAAATGTGATTTTTTTTTACAGAAATAGAACATGCCTGTCTTTTGATAATAGAAAGGAAGTTGTCCAGGCCACTTTTTGTCTGTTTTAGATGACCAGGATATAAACATCCACACAGCAGCTTTCACACCTAAACCTCTAGATGTTGTTTTCCATTGTGCCCTTAGATTCATTACTGTTGATAATTTTAGAACTCACCATTGTGTATTGTATCAAAAGGTGGGTTGGGCCTCTCTGTATGTAAGAAGAGAGCAGCATTCCCTTTTGTTTATTTACAAACCACTCCTGCAGAAACCTCTGATGTATCTGACAACACTTGTCAAGGTCACAACAATAGAAAACAGCATAAGAGAACAAGATTGGATAGTCCTAGAGGTTACAGGGTGGCTTCTGATTTCAGGAGAGATGCTTTTGGTTTTTATGCTACACAGATGTGGAATGTGTTGCAGGGGAGGCTCAGGCTTGAATTCCTGCTGCCCTTTAGAGAATTAAAACATGTGAGGAATGCTCTATGTAAAGATTGTGTTCGTTTTTCATGATCATGTTTTGTAATTTAGTATTTTTGTGTATATATTGTGTTGTACATGTATTGTACTGTCATAGAGTTTAATTTTAATGACAGCATTCGCCTAGATACTCACTTGGTGAAAGCCACAGGCCTTTAAAAGGAAAGAATTCAATAATCATGTCTTTGTCACAAACAAATAGTCTTGGGTGGTAACTCTACAATTCACTCAAAAAGAAAAGAGTCAGTATTGCTCTAAATAAAATGTTGTGTTTTACACTGTAGGTGTTACGTATTACTCTACAATAGAGCTACGAAAACACCACAATCAAGTTCATTTGAACACTTTAAAGCTCAAATCAGCAGTTGAAACAATAACAAAGTGAACAAACCACTGAAATTCAAAGACAGGGCTCTGGGTGCAAGGACTGACCATCCATGATATCAAAGTATAGTTTGAATCATGTTTTGAGGCTGTACAGTGTTTGTTTAGTTTTAGTTTGTTCACAAACATTGGAGTAAAACAAGCTTATATTTTGGGTTCTGATTGCGTACGACAGTTGAACTAAGCTCATTAGGCAACATATCATAGGTACATATCATTCATTTATAAGTCCAAAAATGTAATAACTGCAGATTGCCTCTTTTAATAGTTGAATGGGGATCACAAGTGTTATTTTAAAACCAGTTCCGTGGGACTCAGAAGTTCACGGGCAAAAATGTGTATTTAACACTTTCAAAGTTAAATGTAAACCATTGATTTTTCTGTGCACCTTTCCTGATTTCTATTTGGGATAGTGTTTCTGCTTCAATGGAAAGTCCACAAACATATGAGCAGACAAGCCTGTGTATTGAATACATGGAATGGGATTGTGATGATAGCAGTGAATAAATCCTGCACACAATGTGCTTATTTTCCATTTTATTTTTGTTCAGCAATACAATTTCATTTGATGTGTATGAAATAGTTTGGTGAAATATGCATAAAGGAGAGTAATTACCCATAATTCTGCACATTTTGATAGTTGTATTTCCAAATTTGATATTCATGAATTAGTAACTGCAATGAAAATCCCTTGAGATATATTTATTTTTAAGATGTTCTGTTTTGTCAGCTTAGACTCAAGAGATGTGTATGTTTGTGTTAATCTTTTTGCAGACAGTCGTGTTCACTTGATGAATGTATATGCAATTTTGACAGAATCATTTTAGTTTTGATGAACAAAAATATAAACGCAAGATGCAACAATTTCAAAGATTTTACTGAGTTACAGTACATAGGAAATCAGTCAATTGAAATAATTTCATGCCAATTGCACAGTCCATCAAAATTTGAGACATCTGTGGCATTGTGTTGTGTAACAAAACTCCACATTTTAGAGTGGCCTTTTATTGTCCCCAGCACAATGTGTGCCTGTGTAATATTCATGTTGTTTATACATCTTCTTGATATGCCACACCTGTCAGGTGGATGGATTATCTTGGCAAAAGAGAAATGCTCACTAACAGAGATTAAATACCAATTTGTGCACAAAATTTGAGAGAAATAAGCCTTTTGTGCATATGGAACATTTCTGTGATCTTTTGTTTCAGCTCTTGAAACATGGGACGAAGCCTTTACATGTTGCGTTTTTATTTTTGTCCAGTGTATTTATAGTTTTGAGAAGGCAGCCATATTTTGAAAACACATTTACTGTTTTGCAAAAGGCCACAGAGTTCTGTGTCTTGTGAACATCGTTTTGAAAACCGATGTAGTTCCCCCAAAAATTATAAATGATTGAGATAAGAACATTTTAAATATAATCTCACATCATATAGTGTTTACCACTGAATTACATCAACACATCTACACAACACCTGGTCTGCTATTACATCCATTTCCACTGATGGATGGATGATTATAATTTATGATCTTTGAAATAAATACTATTGAAGTGGATCTGTTGACGGAGGGGAGATGTCTCAGCTATGCTCTGTCTGATAAGTGAGTTTTCTTTTCCCTCGCTCCTCCAATGTAATATGAGCTGACACCTATTTGTGACATATGACTCTATGGCAGATTGCTTAAGGCGTGATAGCATCTTCACTGGGCGCTGTCTGAGCCTTGGGCCAAATGTATCTCAAACGCTGTTTAAATTGGTGTGTGTGTGTGTGTGTGTGTGTGTGTGTGTGTGTGTGTGTGTGTGTGTGTGTGTGTGTGTGTGTGTGTGTGTGTGTGTGTGTGTGTGTGTGCGGAGTTGCGTGTGTATGCGTGCGAGCGCACATGCATTTGGGGGCTACCAGCATTTCTTACGTTTCTGAATCATTAATATGACAAATCACAGCAAACATCAGCATCGTGAAGGTCTAATATGGGGAAATGTAGGTGTTTATGTTAATGAACTGTTAACGATTCAGCCGATCAATCTGGTCAGCTGTTGCACAATGTGTTGTAAGGTTTATGGGAGAGCTATATGCCAGAGAGAATAACCCTACACTGTTAGTCATTTTATAAACAACTTACTGTATTAATCAACAGTTTGATACTGTATAAACTAAATAGAGTAGAGTACAGTAGAATGCACAGTAAAATACTGTAAATGTGTTTTACAGTATTCATTATGGTGCATTGTGGGAAAATGTTGTCAAATTTCTGCCCTGCTAGAGCTGCCCAGGTCAACTGTAAGTGCTGTTATTGTGAAGTGGAAACGTCTAGAAGTAACAACGGCTCAGCCACGAAGTAGTAGGCCACACAAGTGCGTGGCGCTTCATCTGTCCTTTATTGCAACACTCACAACCAACTTCCAAACTGCCTCTGGAAGCAACGTCAGCACAGTAACTGTTCGTAGGGAGCACACAAGCATAAGATCACCATGCGCAACGCTAAGCGTCGGCTGGTGTGGTGTAAAGGTCAACGCCATTGGACTCTGGAGCAGTGGAAACGCGTTCTCTGGAGTGATGAATCACGCTTCACCATCTGGCAGTCCGATGGACGAATCTGGGTTTGGCAGATGCCAGGAGAAAGCTACCTGCCCGAACGCATAGTGCCAACTGTAAAGTTTGGTGGAGGAGGAATAATGGTCTGGGGCTGTTTTTCATGGTTCGGGCTAGGCCCCTTAGTTCCAGTGAAGGGAAATCTTAACACTACAGAATACGATGACATTCTAGACGATTCTGTGCTTCCAACTTTGTGCCAACAGTTTGGGGAAGGCCCTTTCCTGTTTCAGCATGACAATGCCCCGTGTACAAAGAGAGGTCCATACAGAAATGGCTTGTCGAGATTGGTGTGGTAGAACTGGACTAGCCTGCACAGAGCCCTGACCTCAACCCCATCGAACACCTTTGGAATGAATTGGAATGCCGACTGCGAGCCAGGCCTAATCGTCCAACATCAGTGCCCAACCTCACTAATGCTCTTGTGGCTGATTGGAAGCAAGTCCCCGCAGCAATGTTCCAACATCTAGCGGAAAGCCTTCCCAGAAGAGTGGAGGCTGTTATAGCAGCAACAGTGAGACCAACTCCATATTAATGCCCTGATTTTGGAATGAGATGTTCGACGAGCAGGTGTCCGCATACTTTTGGTCATGTAGTGTATTTTAAGGTGTGCCGTTACTGAGAGTCCTATACCAATTTAAGTGATCTGTGGTAGAAGTTCCATAACAATTAAATGTATATATGGAACAGATCAGTGTTGTAGCGGGTCTTAAACCTTTTAATGGTTGAATATTTATCCACGTATATCTGATCTGTTTTGCCTTGTAATCAAGGCCAGTTTGGTTGCCTTTGCTTAGGCCTCTAGAAATGCAAGTGATATGAACCACCTAGAATTCACTAATATGCTGTAATATGCAAAGGCCTACAGCCAACCTGCTTGCTCTAATCCCTTGTAATTACAGTAAAATACTGTAGAAAAAAAATACAGTTTAATAGTCACTTTTACTGTATTGTACTGTGTTTCATTGCTCTGGCATCAAGTTGTCATGACTATCCCAGTATTGTATTGGCACTATCCAGAGATAGTAAGAGATATTGTTATTGTTCTCAACTAGCCTACCTGGTTAAATAAAGGTGAAATAAAATAAAGAAATAAAAATATATCATAAGATATCTTGTAGTCATGAAAATTATTTTGAAGGCCAATGTATTTTTAACTACATCAACATTTTCAGTAAGGGTTACAGAAACATTTTACTTACTATGGCTGTGATGTTTTTTTATAAACCTTGGTTGAATGCACTGACTGTAAGTTGCTAAGGACAAGAGCTCCCGCTAAATTACCTACATGTAAATGTAAAAATGTGTAATATGCATGGGTAATTCCAGTCATATACTAAATTAGATTACGGTAACATTTTTGGTACCGTAAAAAGTAGTACCATAGAATTGATTGCAGTAGCTGTACTGTAAAAAAAAGTTACAGTAACTTACTGGCAAATTGCTGCCAGTAAGTTACTGTACATTTTAAAGTAAATGTTTTACAGTGTATTGATCAGGGGACCATGATATGCCGTAGGGATGTCAGTAGTTATCAATGAGATTTGAAGGTGCGGAGTTGCACAACTTTGATTTGCACAGGAGTTTGACCGTAACTACATTGGAGTATTTCACTACTGCACATTATTAACTGTAAACTACATTGCAGGATCTGAACCCTCACTTGAATACCACACTCTAAAAATGCTGGGATGTTTGGATGACTGAACTGCTGGTTTGCAGGCATTGGGTCAATTAGTTGGGTTGTTTTCTTTAAACATTTCTGGGTCATTGTTGCTGGGTAAAGGATTATTGATGGAGGGTTATTGAGATATGACCCAGTGCATCAGATCAGAAGACTGGAAGCATGGCTCAGTAGGGGTGTGGCTTCCAGCTAGTTATTTTTGGCCAGCCTGAAGATTAAATGTAATTTCTGTTCATCTGTTCTGTTGTATTGTTATCACATGTTATGATTAGACACTGACACTTTTGTTGCATTCATGAGGTTTACACAAGTGTGTGTGGCCCTCAAGAGCCTATGTTTGGATATGTAAATAATGCATATCCCAAAATGTTATTTCGGTGTTGGAATATGTAAATAATAATGTTCAGAATTTTATAGAAGAATATGTCATGTGCAAAATATTCAAGGAACATTTAAATTTGCAGTGTACAAACTTAATATAATGAACAGGAATGACATTTACTCTCATGGGTGACCAAAAATAACTATATGAAAGCCACACCCATAATAGGACATGTCTCCTGAAAATAACCCATGGATTACATTAAAAAGACCCAGCTGCTGGGTCAACCCAACTGATTGTTAAAAAAAATAAACTGATGGTTAAATTAACCCATGTTTGGGTAATCCCAATGAACCCAACATGTTGGGTTATTCATGCAGCCCAACCGGCTTAGTTAAAATAACGTAGCTTGTGTCCTGACCACTATTTAACCAGTGCTGGTTTACCAAATAACCCGAATTGGGTTGTTTTTAGCTCATCATTTTTTAAAGTGAGTCACAAATAGAGAGGGATTTAACGTCATCAACCACCTGTCAGACAGGCATCATATATCCCTTATAGAGTGACAAGTGGCTATGCCGTTGAATCCCCAATTAGGAAACACCTCAGTGACACAGGAGGTCTCTTTAATGAGAAGCCTCCATCATCTCTCAGGTTGTAAATTATTAATCACCACGGTAACTGGCCATTTTGATGGACAGAGCGCCGAGCATCAATCTCCCTCTCTCATTTCCATTCCAATCGTACGCTCTCAATCACAGGGAATAATCTCCATATCACATCTACGATTTATCCGATTTAAATTAAGTTTGGGCTCAGATAAACGACTGGGTAGTTTTATAAAAAGATGGCTGAGTCGTTTGTAATCTTCGACAACGCCTCGGGATATTTGACCTATGTCTGTCTGAGTACGGAGATTGCTTTAAATATCACGCTATTATCTCACTGGCTAATGATCACTATCAATTATTAACAGGTGGATTTTTGAGAAGAATAATTGTGCAGGCTTTATATATTTCAACATGGCGCCATTATATTTCAACAGTGGATTATTTCAGAGTCATGTACTTGGATTACTCAAGAGTGCAAAAGGACAAGTCTTGATGAAGCGGTCATTTGTTCCAAGCACCCTCTCAGGCTTGTCAGATTGAGGGATTTCAGGGAATGGATCTTGGGTAGCCTTCAGCGCTTTGGACAGTTAGCAAGCTTTTATTTAAATCAGCTTGTTTGTCATTGTCGTGGCGTCGGCTCCCAGGGTGTTTGGCGGTTTGAGATCTCCATTTTGCTGCCAACAAACCCTCGACACTTTCCAAGACGCCTTCTCTGTGGTAAATAAACGTCATCCGTTTTGTCCCATAAGCCCTGCACTCATTTGGAACACTTACTTTTCCACTGATATACCCTGCTTCACAAAAAGAGACATGTAGAGACACTCTAGTTATTACACACCCAGAGGTGTCAACGATTACAGAAACCTCAAACGTACTGGAGGTCAACCTGCAGTCCTTTAAAAGACATTGTCCATCTTGAAACTAATCACCAGGTCTCCCTGTCATATTTATTCCATCAGTGATCTGCCCTGTTTGGCTGGCAGCATTCAGTCTATTTATTTATAATGGAATAAAGTGGAGTGCAATGCAAAAAGCACAGTGTCCTCCGTGCATCACAGAGGCCCCTGACGAGAGGATAATCAAATTGCTCATTTTCAATTTTTCATTTCTTTCATCATTTAAAAGGCCCTGTCAGGGAGAAGCACTCCGCCAGCTTCGACCTGACCTTTGCTGATTATTTGTGCAACTCTTTCTCTCTCACTCTCTCAATCCCCCTTTCCATCCCTCTATCCCTCCCCCTCCTTTTATTATCTATTTTATTGACCTGTCAAACATTAATCTCTGCACGAAGAAATGAGAAATAAATAATGCCCCACCATTTTGTTGATATAATTCTCCCCGTCATCATATATATCAAGCCATATACAATGTGACATCCAGAGTGCCATGTCACAATGCAATATATTTTGAAAATAGGTTTGTTTAAAGGATTCCCTCCGATCTGGAGCATTTAAATTTTTGAATTTACCAATAATACGTCTTTGTTGAATTACTTTTACTAATAACAACTCAAACTCTTTCAAATAAAATCCTGTCTCATTTAGTTTAGTGTGCACTCAACATTTAATTGCTTGGCAGTTATTTTTCACAGTCCTCAGACATTCTCTCTGTCTCAGTCACAGCTCAGACATAAGCACAGCGCCAATGAATAAATGCTTTTGTAACCCCACTTCTCTGTGTGCGGTGGCCCGCCTGCACTCCTCTCACCTTTCTGCGAAGCCTGGAATCCTAGTGATTTAGCGGAGGGAGGAGAGGTTAGATTGAGAGGGATACAGTTCATCAAACCCCAAAGAGTGATACGAGACAACAATCTGGCGGAGAGGGTCGGTCTGACATCAGTATGGACCATCAGCCTCTGCTCGCTCCCCGTGGATCAAATTCTATTACAGGCGGGAGATGAGAGGGAGGTAGGGGAGACTGGGGAGGGGGGGGGGGGGGGGGGGGGGGGGTCCAGGATGGTGGGGAAAGTAGTTAGTCTGTTGCTTACGACAGTGGAGAATAAAACAAAGGGTGGGATGTGAGGTTTGGTATTGTTTAGACCTTTTCTTTGGCCCAGATTGTCTACAATTGTGATGATCTGTAGGTATTTGAATGGAGAGCAACTCTCAAAAAATCTACATTGACTGTGAATGACAGATGTGTGTAGTTTTTACAGATAGAAGCTACAGGTGCTGGTTGTCACAAGGGTTGGTTGGTTCTCACATTGCTACCAACTGAAAACCTGCAGAAGGCTTAGCGTTAGGCATAGAAATGTGCAAATTCCTACGTTTAGGTTGTCAAGGCTCACTGAAAAAGCATCCAAAGTGTAATGGTTCCAAAATAATATAAGTTTGGTGAAATGATACCTTCTCTTAAAAAGGCATTTGTTTTCCAAACTATAATCTCTGGATATTGATTCTGCTGCACAGTAAAGCCAAATTACATTTTTACAAAGCAGGAAATACATTTCCGGTCGCAAGGAAATCCTAGTTCTAGGCCTACTACTTTTATGGCAAGTATTTACAAGAAGCAATTTGGTTTACAGAGGTGATTTGGCTTTAATTCAGCAGAACAATAGAATAGGATTTCAGCATATGTGGCTCTCCACAAAAATATCTCCTTTATTTATCTTCTGGAAGGTTGCTTGTTCAAATTTGTACAAAACCCATTTCTTGACTCCAAGTCAAGCATCCTCTGATCTTACAAAAAGTGACCACATTAAAACATTGTGCCCGGTTAAAATGTGCAGTGGGAGATACAGGGAGAACAAGCAGCAACATGTTTTACAGGTGTTAGCCATTAGTAGAGAGACTGTCTGAAAATGCACAAGGTCAAAGGTGTCACGCCAAACACGTCCCTGACAGGGAGGTTATAGAGAAGAAATGTATCACATGCGCTCTGCCTACCACCCCTCTTTCTGTTTTAGTCAATCTCTGACAGTTTCTTGACTATTGCTCCTTCTGTCACTTCTATACTGCCTTCTCATCAACAAAACAATTTTTATTTAACTAGGCATGTCAGTCAAGAACAAATTCCTATTTACAATGACAGCCTACACTGGCCAAACCCAGACAACACTGGGTCAATTATGCACTGCCCTATGGGACTCCCAACCATGTGCGGTTGTGATACAGTCTGGCTTTGAACCAGGGTGTCTGTAATGACACCTCAAGCAATGAGATGCAGTATCTTAGACCACTGCGCCACTCGGGAGCCCAGATACACTCTCTCCTTATTACCAACAATACTGATGAGGCATTGATGACTCAGAATAACTATGCAGATGTCACCCCTTGATATTGACCACTAATTAACAACATGTTGATTCATTTGTCAAAAGAAACATGGTTTTGCCAGGAGCAGAATGATGACAACAGTAATCAGTTCTTCATCATAGTCATCTAACAACACCACATCGTTACTCCCCTTGAGGTTTTCAATCTGTTGAGTTCCAATAGCGTGTGAGATATTTTCCTTCAAGCAAAGCAAAAACTTTTAGGACAATATCATGCTCTATTTATTTTTGTCTACACACACTGAAGCATTTAATTATAATTTTCATTTTTTTGATATTGCGACATTATGCTATGCATTTTGTACTTGAACCACAGATGCATACTCATTGTTTTAGACAACCAAACCAAGCAAAGGTACCTATTGAAAGAACTGCAATTTATGGCCCTGTAAGGCTGCATTTAGACAGGCAGCCCAATTTTGATATTTTTTTCTCACTAATTGGCCAATCAGATCAGTTCTGAAAAAGATCTGATGTGCCAAGATCTGATGTGATTGGTCAAAAGACCAATTAGTGGAAAATAGATCAGAATTGCTCTGCCTGTGTAAACGCTGCCTAAATGGCTGAGCGTATAATTGGTTCATATATTAGAACACATACAGCGCAGATCAACACTCCATCTTTAATTATGGTATAGTAGTACAAACACACAACTCAGAGCGTAGCGGACGAATAGCCTTATCAATGTCTCTGTGGAAATGGTTCATTTTCTCTCTTGCAGCTCAGCGAAGATGAGGGATTATCAGAAGCGAGTGCTACGTGTCAGGGAAATGCCAGCTGTCTCTGTCACACGTTACCGTTAACAACCGAAGTGAGATTGATGATTCCCTCAACAAGACCTACTCCTCCATGCTCCTCACCGGCTGAGTTCCCTCACAGATAAAGTAATGGAACCTGTCCGTCAATATTCTGCGGACACCTGGGCCTGAGTTGCACCAGGAAGTGGAGATACGGTTGGACGGCAACCAGAAAACAACTAATAAATACAACAGAGAAAATGGTCAGGGAAAGACCATGAGGGTTGCTCGACCTTGGTCCTCATTGCAGACAAGTGTAATAACAGGCGCTGGAAACTGTGGATATTAGTTTCTTCAGTGTGAAAGGAAGGTTACAGAAGTTATTGTTGAGTGACTGGAGATGTAATGGAACCTGTTGCAGGGGTCTGAGCACATCCAGTTGAATGGAAATGCAAATGTACCAACATGGCAATGATGACAGATGTAGGAGGTCAAAAGAGTAGAGAAGCATGACCAAGTAAATACCATTGATACGCTAATTATAAAAGTCATAAATACAACTAACTATAGCAGAGTTCAGAACCTTTAATTGTTTCCTTTACTACCCGACCACAGATCAACTAAAGATCTGGATAGGTGTCCACAGTAATCATTTAACCAAGTCCTGAGTTTTGGGGGTCAGGAAGGAAAGGAAATTAGGAAACGTAAACATTTAAGACAAGAAAATAGCCTAAAAGACTATAAGAGAACACTGTAGAGGCTTTGATTGTCAGGCTGCATCCACATCCACTTCCCTTGACACTTGACTCTCCTGGTCACCAAGACCACCCTTGAGAAAATATCAACTTTGTGTTCCCTTATGAATAAAAGAGTGCTGCCCATCTGTGCAGGCTGTCTATGTGAGGGGAAGTGGGTGGACAGGATACAACCAATCCCCCAGGGGTTTGGATAGGATATGATGGCTCACTGAAAAAAAGGGCCACGAAAAAACATCCTGGTTTAACAAGACTAGGGGGTGGATACAATCAAACTCCTCAGGACAATGGAGCCTGCTGTTCACGACACAATAGACAAAAATCATCTACTGGATCAGTAATCTGAGAACAAAAACATGCTGTCAACGTTTGAAAACATATGTTCATTGGCATGCTATTCCGTTACTACAATACAAGTCTCTTTGTTTGATATCAGTAATGTAAATATCCATCATCTGAAGATTATACGATATGTTAATATATTAAAGACCATTAGCAGATGCAAATTGTCATAAAAACACATATCCCTACATTACAATTATTTTCATGTGGGGGACTATTTGCCTGCTAATATTAAAGTTTTTAAAAACTCAAGCAAAGGTGTATAGTACATACCTGGTTTGAGGAGTTGGCGAGGTAACTTTGGTCACCTTTTAGCCAGGTAAATGTCTATGGCAAGGAATCATTCAGAACTATGCTGCTCTGGGGGCAGGCTAACTCAGCGCTAACTCCATTGAGGACCAATGAAATCAGATTCCCTCCCTCTCGCAAAGATTCATTTGAGGAAGACGACTGATTCAATATTTTATTAATCAAATATATTTTGACATTTGTGAAAGGCAAACTGACAGTTGCAACCAACCATATATATATAATCCATAGATGGCAGTTCCCATTCAAGTCAGGACTGGCAGCAATTGCTATTGTACCCATGAGTTTAAACAGTCAAATTCCCAGGGTTAGAGGTTCCCAAACCGTACTATGGATTATTTGTCTATGGCTACAACACAACAAGCAGTTCCACAGATAGAATAATGAGCGAAAGGAATGCTTGTGCATTGATAAGCACACCAAAGATGGCATTACGATAAGTCATAAACTAAAGACAGCACTTCTAAAAGCCTATTTCACACCACAGCCTGCTGAATTTGCTAGATACCTTTTCTTTCATTTTAATTTTGGCACAAATGAAAACGTGCCACTGATTCGCCCATGGATTGATGTTTCAGCATTCAATGAAGAGTTTGGTGTTTGACTAGCCACATGCGACATGCACGATCAGTTACAAACCTGCTAGAGTCAGCTACGGGCGGATGGGCAATATCCACTGTTGTTGTACGGATGAAGCCTGAGCTGGATTGTGAAGCTAACTGAAGCTAGCTAGCTTTAGAAAAGTCTGAGTACATCTAGCTTGCTTCGCAGTATACCACTGATGTATTGAACATAGCCTGAACTCCATAACAATCTTTTGCCCAAGGCAAATTTATACACAGGTTTGTGTTCTTTTAACAGAGTCATGAAATCACATTATTCAGTCCATTATATGATTTGTATCTCTTCTGAGATGAAACATAAAGCCCAAGAGTTTAATTGAATATGTTTTGTTTATGAAAGGATCAATGCTGCTACATAAAGGTATTGATCCAATAACCACTGCAGACTTGATTAAAATTACATTGTTCACATTGTTTTATTTTTCTCTAATATGATCAGCATAATAAAACTGCTAAGTCTCCATGGGATCTTGTTGTATTAGAAAACTGACACACACACACACACACACACACACTAACTCATGGGCATTTGGGACCTATGTATAAGGTATTCCTCCATCCACACCCTACCTACAGTATATATGCTCTCCATTATCCCCTGGCAACATTGTGTACTGTGGTTCCATGACAACTGGAATTTAAAAAAAAATCAATTGCTAACAAGCATCGGTCAATACTGAAGCGACTTTTTCAAAACTCTTCAAACAGTCTGCATTACCAACATGCATCTTGGCAAAACAGTTGATCTCACCTCCAAAACTCACTCAAACCACCAAAACACTTCATACATGTCTCAAAATAAGCTTGTTCGATCATAACACTGGCAACAGTTCTCACTCAGAAAGCATACATTGTCACTCATAACACACTGACCTAAAACAAACTAACAGGAAGCATTACATAAATTAACTTTTGAATGATTTTTCACATAAATCAGAATTTCATTATAGAATAAGAATAACAGCGTTTCACTTCATTGACTGTACTAAAGTACAGTTGAAGTCGGAAGTTTACATACACTTAGGTTGGAGTCATTAAAACTCGTTTTTCAACCACTCCACAAATTTCTTGTTAACAAACTATAGTTTTGGCAAGTCAGTTAGGACATCTACTTTGTGTATGACAAAAGTAATTTTTCCAACAATTGTTTACAGACAGATTATTTCACTTATAATTCACTGTATCACAATTACAGTGGGTCAGAAGTTTACATACACTAAGTTGACTGTGCCTTTAAACAGCTTAGAAAATTCCAGAAAATTATGTCATGGCTTTAAGAGCTTCTGATAAGCTAATTGACATAATTTGAGTCAATTGGAGGTGTACCTGTGGATGTATTTCAAGGCCTACCTTCAAACTGAGTGCCTCTTTGCTTGACATCATGGGAAAATCAGCCAAGACCTCAGAAGAAAATTGTAGACCTCCACAAGTCTGGTTTTGGAGTAATTTCCAAATTCCAGAAGGTACCACGTTCATCTGTACAAACAATAGTACGCAAGTATAAACACCATGGCACCACGCAGCCGTCATACCGCTCAGGAAAGAGACGCGTTCTGTCTCCTAGAGATGAACGTAATTTGGTGCGAAAAGTGTAAATCAATC
This sequence comes from Salvelinus namaycush, assembly GCF_016432855.1. Lineage (NCBI taxonomy): Eukaryota > Metazoa > Chordata > Actinopteri > Salmoniformes > Salmonidae > Salvelinus > Salvelinus namaycush. The sequence goes on from NC_052314.1 coordinate 9,939,696, forward strand.
CCAGAACAACAGCAAAGGACCTTGTGAAGATGCTGGAGGAAACAGGTACAAAAGTATCTATATCCACAGTAAAACGAGTCCTATATCGGCATAACCTGAAATGCCGCTCAGCAAGGAAGAAGCCAATGCTCCAAAACCGCCATTAAAAAGCCAGACTACGGTTTGCAACTGCACATGTGGACAAAGATAGTACTTTTTGGAGAAATGTCCTCTGGTTTGATGAAACAGAAATAGAACTGTTTGGCCATAATGACCATCGTTATGTTTGGAGGAAAAAGGGAGAGGCTTGAAAGCCTCAGCATCATGTTGTGGGGGTGCTTTGCTGCAGGAGGGACTGGTACACCTCACAAAATAGATGGCATCATGAGGGAGGAAACTTATGTGAATATATTGAAGCAACATCTCAAGACATCATTCAGGAAGTTAAAGCTTGGTTGCAAATGGGTCTTCCAAGTGGACAATGACCCCAAGCACACTTCCAAAGCTGTGGCAAAATGGCTTAAGGACAACAAAGTCAAGGTATTGGAGTGGCCATCACAAAGCCCTGACCTCAATCCTATAGAAAATGTGTGGGCAGAACTGAAAAAGTGTGTGCGAGCAAGGAGGCCTACAAACCTGACTCAGTTACACCAGCTCTGTATGGAGGAATGAGCCAAAATTCACCCAACTTATTGTGGGAAGCTTGTGGAAGGCTACCCAAAACGTTTGACCCAAGTTAAACAATTTAAAGGCAATGCTACCAAATACAAAATTGAGTGTATGTAAACTTCTGACCCACTGGGAATGTGATGAAAGAAATAAAAGCTGAAATAAATCATTCTCTCTACTATTATTATGAAATTTCACATTCTTAAAATAAAGTGGTGATCCTAACTGACCTAAGACAGGGGATTTTTACTTGGATTAAATGTCAGGAATTGGGAAAAACTGAGTTTAAATGTATTTGGCTAAGGTCTATGTAAACTTCCGACTTCAACTGTATATGTAACAAGAATGAATCAGAAATGCAGCAATTTGCTTCAATAGCCTTTATTCTTTTCTATATCTTTGCATATAGTCATTTACTTGTGAAAAATTAAAATGTTGAACAAAAAAACAAATTCCAGGTCTGCAATAATAAAAAACATCAACAACACGTGTAGTATAATCACTCATACTGTACAGTACTGTGAGAGTTCTAGTTCTCATCAACATATGTAGTATAACACTCATACTGTACAGTACTGTGAGGGTTCTAGTTCTCATCAACATGTATAGTATAATCACTCATACTGTACAGTACTGTGAGGGTTCTAGTTCTCAACAACATGTATAGTATAATCACTCATACTGTACAGTACTGTGAGGGTTCTAGTTCTCATCAACATGTATAGTATAACACTCATACTGTACAGTACTGTGAGGGTTCTAGTTCTCATCAACATGTATAGTATAACACTCATACTGTACAGTACTGTGAGGGTTCTAGTTCTCATCAACATGTGTAGTATAATCACTCATACTGTACAGTACCGTGAGGGTTCTAGTTCTCCCTCTCCTGCATTTGGCAACAAGTTCTCATCAACATTACATCTTATGTCTTCTCTGGCGATGCATCTTGGAAAGTATTTTCTGGAATGTCTAATCCAACCCTGGCAGTCTTCAGGAGAAGTGTCTCCACACCCCGCATTCATGGCATTCAGTAAGGACATCTGGTCATGTGGATGGTGGTCATAAACCTTCCACCTCCACGCAGGGAAAACTAATCTATGGGGTTTAGGAAGGGGGAGTATGGAGGCAGGAATAGTACTGACATCCTGGGATGTGCAGCAAACCAGTCTGTGACTGCAGCAGAGTGGTGGAATGCCACATTATCCCACACAACAACGAAGGTAGGGGAGTTTCTTGCCCCTCTCTCCTCCGCTGGCACAAGTCGATTATGCAGGTCATCCTGAAAATAAGTGAGCCTCTCTGTATTGTAGGGGCCAATGAGTGGTTTGTGTAACAGCAAACCATAATTGGACAGTGCTGCACACATTGTTATGTTAGTTCCTCTCTGGCCTGGGACATCCACGGTTGCTCTCTGTCCAATCACATTTCTTCCCCTACGGCGTGTTTTTGCCAGGTTGAATCCAGCTTCATCCACTAAGATGAATGTACTGTATGTGCAGTTTGCCTGGCTTCCATCTCCTTTACTCTCTAAAATACAGTAAATCCACAGTTTTACAGTACTTTACATTATGTATAGCTGTGTATGTACCCTGTTTGGTTATTGAACAGACATCTTACCTGGACATATTGATACGGGACTTCTTTCACACGTTCACCGTTTCTCTCAAAGGGTACAACTGCTTCATCCTTATTTTATGTTTCTCTAGGACTCTTGTTGTCGTTGTGCTGACCGTATTCACATTCCCAAAAGGGATATTGTCTGCCAGCACTCTGTCCCGAATTTCCCGCAGTTTAATTGCATTGTTGCCAATTACCATGTCAACAATAGCAATTTCCTGTGCATCTGATAATATTCTGCCTCTCCCTCCTGTGGGGGGCAACCTTTGGATCCTACTGAAAAACACAAAACAATCAATATATTTCAAAATGTCAGTACATGTAAAAATGTGAACATGCTGTACTGTACTGTAATATGTAGTTCAATTATCATTTATCAAGGATGCACATCTCACCTGTTGTTTTGCCGGAACATTTGTACTATTGATGCAACTGTTGTACGCTGCAAATTCGGTTGCACCCTTAAACCAGCCTCTCTCAAAGAGAGACCGTGGTTTACAACATGGTCAATAATTGTGGCCCTTATCTCATCAGAGACCACCGCTCTTGGTCTTCCTCTCCATTCTCCTCCACACATTCTCCCTCTCCCTGCCACTCTTCTTGCCCCACCAACCTGTCTTCCTCTCCGTTGTCCTCCACACATTCTCCCTCTCCCTGCCACTCTTCTCTCCCCACCAACCTGTCTTCCTTGATCCATCTTTCCAAACTAAATCATTCTGAAGCCATCCTCTTTTGTCTGTTTGGTAACGGGACTGAAAACAGGACACTTGGGTAGGCTTTCAGCTGAAACTGCAATCAGCTGTGTTTGGTATTAATAATATTCTGCTGAGATTTTCTATATGTTGCAATCTGGTTACTGCAGAAATGCACGACATTTGCCATCATTCTGTTTCGAATGTGTTTTTAACAGTTTTGGAAACAGTGTGTTAGCATTTGAAAACGTGCTGCAAATATATAGTTTTGCAGGTGGTGGAGTATGAATGAGAAAATAAATCATGGATTTCAGAGAATGTGGTCATTGAATGCATTTTGTGTGTGAAAGCAATGAAAGATTATTCACAGTTTGGTCCACATACACTTCTGTTTCACTGACTGTGTGAAGAGTTTTGACAATGTCACTTCAGTTTTGACCAATGCATGTTAGCAATTGAACAAAAACTGTAATAGAAATGCTAAAGTAAGGCCGCCATCGCGTTCATGGAAGTTGTTGCTTCTTGACACCTTGTGAACCTTGACCTTTGTAAAGGAACTGCCTCTGAGAGCAAAATATGTTGAAAATACATTGAAAATATGTATTTTTTGGTAAAAAAAAGACAGTGAAAGATGTTGAAAAGACACTTAAAAGATGTTTTGCTCACTGGGCATGGGTCGGGTCATCGTCAACAATCTACATGTCTTGTAATTGGAGCTGAATGGTCCTTTTAGGTACAAATTCTGTTTATTATTTTGCAATAGATTATGTAGACTGTTAGAGAAACCACAAACCACAAACATGATGTTGTGAAACAAATGCATGGACAGTCCTGCATGGATAAAGATGTGAAAAGTCAAGTCGTGAGGGATAAAGAACATGAACTGGTTGTGCCCCGGTATCAGACTAGTAGAAATATTCACTGTCCAATGTGACATCTCCTCCGGTCGACAGTAAATAAATAGGATTGAGAATGTCACAACTGTCACGAGGGGACATGGAGGATTTGTCAGTGTCATTTCAATCCCTCCTCAGCAAATCAGGTACAACAGCTTCGGAATGACTCCTTATCGTCTTGCTTTTGGGAAGGGAGAGCGGGAATGGGGGAGGGTGTGTGAAGAGCGGGACACATACTGTCAAAACATTCTAGGCTGTGTGTTTGAGAAGGTGCAGGTGGGTGGAGGTGGTGGTGACATATTACCCCTACCACTGCTAAGTCATTCAAGTCATTTTGTCATTGACTCATACAGTCAAGATTACTCTCATACTAGTTCCGTGCTGAGGCCAGAACTGTAGAAATAATTAAGAAATGCATCTTTCTTGTCCTGACAGGGTTTCCATTCTTTGGATTTTTCCAATCATATTCACTAATGATCTCTTTTGAGAAGGGGAAGGATTAATGATGATGAGGAAGAATGTATTTCTGGCTGTGCCCCAATATCTTCCACTAACTTTGCCCCCTCCCATCCTTTCTTTGGAGAATACTGGTAGAAGAATGGATAGATATCACTGCTCTCACCTAACAAACCTTGTCCGATCAGTGAAGGACAGGAAACAAGAAAATGAAACTTTTGAAATCTACTGGAACAAGTAGCGATAGTCTGCCAACATTCCCCTCTCCTCCAGTACCATCAGGAAGAGCAGCCACCTCTGCATGCAAACGCCACAAGGAGAGACAGACTGAGGGAGGTCCAGTGATTTTCATTAAGATAGACTCGGAGCGCTTGTCTTATTACTGGGCCATTAGGCTCTCTATCGCTAACAGCTTGGCTCTAATAGGGAGCAGGGGAGGCAGGCAGAAGGTAATTGCGGTTGGACTGACCACACAGGTGTCGAGTCCCCTCACTCCCTGATTGGCTAATTAACACATTGTCAATCAACCCCCCGAGGTGTTTCCGCAGATGAAAAGTAGTTAAAAGGTGAGAGAAGGTTTTAATGAATGCTGAAACTTTTTTTCATTATGCACTATTTTGTCATATTATTGACCGATAAAATAACAGTGACAGTCTTCTAAAGTATGGTGCATTTTAGGGTAATATTTGTTTGGTATTGAGGCAACTAATTATTTAGTGATTTTACTTCATTTTTGTTGAATGTAAGGTGGGAATTCATTCGTTTCAGATTCCACACTGCTCTTTCAGAAGCCACGGGACAATGTGTTTCTAAATCAAGTGTCAACTGGCTCCATCCAGGGGCATGCTGCTGTGCAAATCAAATACATTTCTGAAAGTGTGGTTTATACTGCTGCTGTATTCCTGCAGGGAGGTGAATGAGAGTGGACTACCAGATGGATCATGGAGGTTGGGCAGTAAACAAGTACTGGGGATGAGGAAAAAGTAGGGAGAGCTCCAGCATAGTGGAGCCTCTAACACGTAAACAAAGAGTTTAAACCCTCATCATGTGAAGGGGAGAGGCGAGCGATCAAAGACAGAGCCCTGCGTGGTGATGAGCCAGCCTCTTATCTATGCTCAGCAAAGTTTCCATCGATCTCTCCCCTCCCCGGCACCCATTCTCAAGTGTGCATCCATCAACTTGTTGGTCCAAACATTACCATTCTGCCCTAACCCGGGAGCTTCATCGATCCGCCGTGCCATCAGACCAGGGATCAGTCAACGCGAGGCACTTTTGTGTTTCCTAATGAATTAAATAAACAGGGGGTGGGTGGATGAGGGAAGTGCTGCATGGCAGGTGGATGACTGCTAGGGTAAGGGGCTAACAGGAGCATTACGTCTAAGTCACAGGGGATTGTCTGCAACAGGGGAGTGATTTGAAAGATACCGAATACCATTGGAGTCCAAATTTGGAATAAACAAAATGTACAATATCCATTGTTAAAGGCCCAGTGAGGTCAAAAATGATATTTCCTGTGTTTTATGTAGATACACTATATACAGTGCCTTCGGAAGGTATTCAGACCTCTTGACTTTTTTTCAACATTTTGTTACATTACAGCTTTATTCTAAAATTGAATAAATCATATTTTTCCCTAATCAATCTACACGCAGTAGTCCATAATGAAGAAGCAAAAACATATTTTTTAGAAACTGAAATATCACATTTACATAAGTATTCAGACACTTTAGTACTTTGTTGAAGCACCTTTGGCAGCGAATATTCTTGGGTATGATGCTACAAGTTCAGCACACCTGTATTTGGGGAGTTTCTCCCATTCTTCTCTGCAGATCCTCTCAAGCTATGTCAGGTTGGATGGGGAGCGTTACTGCACAGCTACTTTCAGGTCTCTCCAGAGCTGTTCGATCATGTTCATGTCCGGGCCCTGGCTGGGCCACTCAAGGACATTCAGAAACTTGTCCCAAAGCCACTCCTGAGTTGTCTTGGCTGTGTGCGTAGGGTCGTTGTCCTGTTGGCTTTGGCCCAGTCTGAGGCCCTGAGTGCTTTGGAGCAGGTTTTCATCAAGGATCTCTCTGTACTTTGCTTCGTTCATCTTTTCCTCAATCTGACTAATCTCCCAGTCACTGCCGCTGAAAAACCTCCACACAGCATGATGCTGCCACCACCATGCTTTATCCTGAGGATGGTGCCAGGTTTCCTCCAGATGTGATGCTTGGCATTCAGGGCCAAAGAGTTCCATCTTGGTTTCATCAGACCAGAGAATCTTGTTTCTCATGGTCTGAGAGTCTCCAAGCAGGCTATCATGTGCCTTTTACTGAGGAGTGGCTTCCATCTGGCCACTCTACCATAAAGTCCTAATTGGTGGAGTGCTGCAGAGATGGTTGTCCTTCTGGAAGGTTCTCCCATCTCCACAGAGGAACTAGAGCTGTCAGAGTGACCATCGGGTTCGTGGTCACCTCCCTGACAAAGGCCATTCTCCCGCAATTGCTTAGTTTGGCCGGTCGGCCAGCTCTAGGAAGAGTCTTTGTGGTTCCAAACTTCTTCAATTTAAGAATGATAGAGGCCGTTGTGTTCTTGGGGACCTTCAATGCTGCAGAATTGTTTTGGTACCGTTCCCCAGATCTGTGCCTCGACACAATCCTGTCTCGGAGATCTACGGACAATTCCTTCGACATCATGGCTTGGTTTTTGCTCTGAAATGCATTGTGAACTGTGGGACCTTATATAGACAGGTGTGTGCCTTTCCAAATCATGTCCAATCAATTGAATTTACCACAGGTGGACTCCAATCAAGTTGCAAACAAGATGCACCTGAGCTCAATTTTGAGTCTCATAGTAAAGGGTCTGAATACTTATGTAAATAAGGTATTTTATGTTTTGTTTTTATAATTTAAAAAAAAATCTAAAAACCTGTTTTCGCTTTGTCATTATGAGGTATTGTGTGTAGATTGCTGATGTTTTTTTTTATTTAGTCCATTTTAGAATAAGGCTGTAATGTAACAAAATGTGAAAAAAGTCAAGGTGTCTGAATAATTTCCCGAAGGCACTATGCACAAAAGTATGTGGACACCCCTTCAAATGAGTGGATTTGGCTTTTTCAGCCACACCCGCTGCTGACGGGTGTACAAAATCAAGCACACAGCCATGCAATCTCCATAGACAAACATTGGCAGTAGAATGGCATTACTGAAGAGCTCAGTGACTTTCAACGTGGCACCATAACTATCCAGTTTAAAACTGCTTCTGGAAGCAACGTCAGCGCAAGAACTGTTCGTTGGGAGCTTCATGAAATGGGTTTCCATGGCCGAGCAGCCGCACACAAGCCTAAGATCACCATGCACAATGCCAAGCATCGGCTGGAGTTGTGTAAAGCTCACCGCCATTGGACTCTGGAGCAGTGGAAACAAATTCTCTGGGATGATGAATCACGCTTCACCATCTGGCAGTCCAATGGACAAATCTGGGTTTGGCGGATGCCAGGAGAATGCTACCTGCCCGAATGCATAGTCAAGTTTGGTGGAGGAAGTATAATGGTCTGGTGCTGTTTTTCATGGTTCGGGCAAGGCCCCTTAGATCGAGTGGAGGGAAATCTTAATGCTTCAGCTTACAATGAAATTCTAGACAGTTCTGGGCATTTTAATTGAAAACAATCACGGTAAAGTACTTAATTGTTACCCAGAAATGATTTGATATTGAGATAAAAACAGATGCATGAGAACTTTAAAAATATATATATTAGAAATAACAAACATATTTTAAGGCTCAGCAAAGTGCATCCAGAAGTGAAATTTCAAGAAAAGATGTGTGACTGTTTGGCATATTATTTTCTACTTTGATACTGTACACAGATTTCCTTATCTGAAGTTCATTCTATCTACAAAATATACACATTCAAATTCTGTTGTTTGTTAGCTTTGGGATTGTCTCTGCTTTTCCTTCCATTGTTGTTTAGATAAAAAGAGCTTAAAAAGATTATCTCCAGGGCCCGCAAGTCATTATCATTAATCTGCATATTGACTGCTTTGTCCTGGTGGTTTCAAGTTCAGTAGAGGACTTAACAGAGGGATAACATACATGTTTCCTTACCACTTCCCCTTCACTCCCTCTGGTAAGGACCAATCCCATTTAATGGGCCAGTCTCTACTGAAAGAGTTTCAGTAAAATACAGTTTAAAGGGTTAACAATGTTTAGCCTGTGTTGTTCTTTCTCAGATCTCTGAGGCAAGTCCATGCTCAGATTTAAAGGGTTAACAATGTTTAGCCTGTGTTGTTCTTTCTCAGATCTCTGATGCAAGTCCATGCTCAGATTTAAAGGGTTAACAATGTTTAGCCTGTGTTGTTCTTTCTCAGATCTCTGATGCAAGTCCATGCTCAGATGTGACCGTAGATAACACCCTATATAACAGATCAAATCCAAACCGCCTACAGCAGAGGACCTTCAAAAATAGACACATTCCCCACACTATAATTTTACAAAACACAAACCACCAAAGTGATGTCCTCAACATTTCATCCCCCGGATGGCGAGTGTACCTGCTTTACAGCGTATACCTTTGTGCTCTGACCAATTAAGTGGGCAGCCTCAGTTTGAAAAACAATGTTTTTGTTTCCATTACAAACTGATCATTAGTGTGTAATTACTCCTCCATTGTGGTCTCTCATTGCTAAGAGCAGCAGTGATAATAGCATTAAACCTCAGATCCATGGATGGCTGTGTGTGTGATTACTTTCTTCGGGGTATGTTATCACAATATTGCTCTAGCAGTGATCCAGTACATTCTTTGAACTGAGTGCTATAAGTCTGAATGACCCTTGGAGCCCATCAGCTCTGCTCTGGGGTCAGTAGTACTGGTAACCACCTCACAGTGCTCGATCGATAACCCTCGGCAAGGAAAGGCTTAAGAGTATCAACTCTGCCTTGACCAAATCCCTGTCAACAGCCATGACACTTCTGACACTTGTGAAGTGGAAATGTAAACACATAGGCACATAGGTGGCGGCAGGTAGCCTAGCGGTTAAGAGCCGACTAGTTGAAAATCTGTTGATGTGCCCTTGAGCAAGGCACTTAACCCTAATTGCTCTTGTAAGTCGCTCTGAATCAGAGTGCCTGCTAAATTACTTAAATGTAAATAGGTTATGACTGACGTGAGGGGGATTTTGTCCATCAATCCACCTCCGTGTCATTTGTTTTCCTGTGCTGTCAAACACAGCAAAGGAAAAAGCGCTGATAATTGATAGAGTTTCATTTGACTATGAAGATGAAAAACCATACATCTATATAAACTATGACAATTTATACTATATTACTGCTTAGGTTGGTGTATCAACATTGGGTATGTTGTATTGATGATCTGCCTGTTATGTTTGAGGCATAACTCTGAGGTATTCTTCACTCAGTTTTTATGGGGCATTGAAACTCCTTTCTGTGGAGTCTGAACGGTTGGTCTTGACAAATGGTTACCATTTTTTGTCAGGTTAGGCACAGTTCCCCCCTCTCGTCCACCAAGGCGTCATAAGCTTCTCACTCCCGTCATTTTAATTGAAGCAGACAGAGACAGCTACTGTAATTACACGGAGATAATCTTCCCATCTGACTAATTACATTTCTCATTAGAGTCCAATAATGCTCATTAGATTAACTTTCTCATGGAGAAATTAAGAAATAATCGGACAGAGGCGAGCTCATTGGATTCTTGTGTTGGACAAGCAGGAACAGCACTGCTGGGAGCCTGCTGAATAGTCAATTTATTGACCAGAGAAAAGAGATTTGATATAAAATCTTAGGATTTTGATACCATTATACTAAAATAGTTCATTTCAGCAGTCTTATTTTTCATCTAGGCTATTCTCACACTAACATGTCCATGTGGGACCTTCTATATCTACTCTGCGAGACATGACCACCAGTGCTTCAGAGTCCTCTTTGTTTGCTTGGATGAGGGGAAAGAGAGCTGCTATTGGGAATCACACTTCAGGAATGGGAAAATGTGTTTGCCTGAATAGCAATCCCACTGGGCAAAAACTGCTTGAATCAGCGTTGTTTCCACGTCATTTCAACCTCAAAAATCTATACGATGAAGTTGAATCGACATAGAAAGCTAATAGGATTTGCAAAAAGTCATCAATGTAAGGGCATTTTGTACTTTTTTTTCACTTTTAAACTAAATCCAATGACATGGTGAAATGTTTTATTGATTTCAAGTTGAATTCACGTTAGTTGACAACTCAACCAAATGTAAATTAAAACTAGACGTTTAACTGACTGAAGCCTGTGCCCAGTGGGATGCATTTGCATTTAGCGGGAAGAAGGTTAATAACATGCAGGCCGTGTTGTGACTGAAATGACAGGCAAGGCAAGAACATACTGATCCTGTACTCTCAACAGTGTGGTGTGATCCAAAGACAGGGTGAAGTGACTTCAGCTGTGTAACGCGGCAGTGATGACATTCTCTCAACACTCGTGCTACGACTGACAACCCCCAAGGCTTAAAATAAGTCTGCTCATCTGTTCGCCTCCTCCCTGGGTACAGCTGTTGCCGTTTGTTTGTGTGTTTGTATGTGTGTGTGTATGTTAAGGTGTCAGCATACTTCTGTTCGGCTGGCGCCTAGATGAACCCAACGAGTGTGCCCTTAAAAGACCTTCGATTGAAAAACGAGAAAAAGCGGCAATAGTACTGTTTGTCCATTTTGAGACGCCATAGCCAGTATACACTTCCTCAAAATAGTCCAAATTAATCTAAAATAACTCAAGAAATCTCTCGTTAATTCTGTCTTTGTTGCCGAAGAGATCTTAGTCACACTATTTTACATCTAACTAAGATGTTTGGTGCAGCATTTTTCAAAGAAAGAATTTGCATGAAAACAAGTCGTCTCTCGTTGAATGACAAGAAAGATCACTCTGTCAAACTGGAGACTGTGCAGAAAAGTTATGAATGATCAATTACAGCCGTATCCCAGTGGTATCCCCAAGTGCCAAACAATGCATGCAGCACTAAGGTATCTAAACCACCTTGATGTTTTGTAACTATAAATTGAATAGTTTGGCATCTCTCTTGTGAATCACACTTTATTTACCTCCTGTCAAACATTTGCTGATCAATCCAGAGATGTCAGTGATTAATCAAAGGACTTGGCCATACAGCATGTTTTCCCCATCCCAGAGGGAACCAATATCCTGCTTCCTGTCCGTTCTGAAAATGCCCAGCACTATCCCCCTAGCTCAGTGGCTGCTTATGGGCCTTTTAGGTGCCCGCTTTGGAGCCAGCGTTGATGGAACAGTGATTGATGCCCCTGGTCTGTGTGGAGCCGATAGGGAACACCATGGCCCCCTGGGGCTGAGTGCTGGGATGGTGAAGAATGTGCAATGGAGGTCTGCTAGGTGGTCTGCTGTCACCTACCACACTGATATCAATAGACACAGAGGAAATAGTACCTGCTGTGGGGGAACATATACTACGGCAGATGCCAAAGGTGAAAAATTGTGGCCAAATTGTTCCGCAGCTATCCAAGGTGCTCTGAAGACAAATGTACCACATATATCTATGTTGTTCGGTCGGTCAGTATCTTTGGTTGCCTGGACAGGTAATATTAACATGTGACAACATTCTAAAAGCTTAGAAGACGTATGACATACAAGCTGAAGGACTATAAAACCACGATGAAAAAATAAACCCATTAGCTTGTCATTTAATTATTTTACTCTTCAGACAATATATTAGACTTGCAAATCTGATATTTTTACTCACAATGTTACTCGAGTATTCAATGACAAATGGTTAAAGCTGCCTAACTGGCAAATGTATGGAAGATTGTTTCTTCCCTTCTAGAGGGAATCACCATAGGAAAAAGACATCTTGGGTAAAGGGTATTCTATTTCAAGCTACATTTGTCTTGTAATGCTATGGAAATACTCTTCTCTCAGCATGCGATGCACCACTCCAACCGTTGCTGTCAACACAGGCCATCAGCTTAGATATGCCCCCCCCCCTTCGGTGTGGCCTGGAAAGGAACTAGTTTCTGATAGATCTAACCGTTACGGAATGGTTCACCAACCCCTATTTTTATGAGGCGTGGTACCTTTTCAAAGTGCCAAGTAACACCAGCCCTGTTTTAAACTTTTGTGAGGTCAGATGTTTCCTACTGAGACACCTGCTGGATCCTGTGGTGTCTTCACTGATATTTTCAATCTCTCCCTGACCCAGTCTGTAATACCGACACGTTTCAAGCAGGCCACCATAGTCCCTGTGCCCAAGAACGCCAAGGTAACTTGTCTAAATGACTATCATCCTGTAGCACTCACATCTGTAGCCATTAAATACTTTGAAACGCTGGTCATGGCTCACAGATCCACATATGATGCAATCTCTATAGCACTCCACACTGCCCATTCACATTGGACAAAAGGAACACCTACATGAGAATGCTGTTTATTGACTACAGCTCAGCGTTCAACAAAGTGGTAAGTGCATATCACCCCCTTTGCTATGAAGCCCCTAAATAAGATCTGGTGCAACCAATTACCTTGAGAAGTTACATAATTAGTTAAATAAAGTCCACCTGTGTGCAATCTAAGTGTCACATGATCTCAGTATATATACACCTGTTCTGAAAGGCCTCAGGGTCTGCAACACCACTAAGCAAGGGGCACCACCAAGCAAGCGGCACTATGAAGACCAAGGAGCTCTCTAAACAGGTCAGGGACAAAGTTGTGGAGAAGTACTGATCAGGGTTGGGTTATAAAAAATATGCGAAACTTTGAACATCCCACAGAGCACTATTAAATCCATTATTAAAAAATGGAAAGAATATGGCATCACAACAAACCTGCCAAGAGAGGGCTGCCCACCAAAACTCACGGACCGGGCAAGGAGGGCATTAATCAGAGAGGCAACAAAGAGAACAAAGATAACCCTGAAGGAGCTGAAAAGCTCCACAGCAGAGATTGGAGTATCTGTCCATAGGACCACTTTAAGCCGTACACTCCACAGAGCTGGGCTTTACGGAAGAGTGGCCAGTAAAAAGCCATTGCTTAAAGAAAATAATGAGCAAACACGTTTGGTGTTCGCCTAAAGGCCTGTGGGAGACTCCCCAAACATACAGAAGAAGGTACTCGGGTCAGATGAGACGAAAATTGAGCTTTTTGGACATCTAGGAAAATGCTATGTCTGGCGCAAACCCAACACCTCTCATCACCCCGAGACCACCATCCCCACAGTGAAGCATGATGGTGGCAGCATCATGCTGTGGGGATGTTTTTCATCGGCAGGGACTGGGAAACTGGTCAGAATTGAAGGAATGATGGATGGCGCTAAATACAGGGAAATTCTTGAGGGAAACCTGTTTCAGTCTTCCAGAGATTTAAGACTGGGACGGAGGTTTACCTTCCAGCAGGACAATGACCCAAAGAATACTGCTAAAGCAATACTCGAGTGGTTTAAGGGTAAACATTTAAATGTCTTGGAATGGCCTAGTCAAAGCCCAGACCTCAATCCAATTGAGAATCTGTGGTATGACTTGCTGTACACCAGCGGAACCTTGAAGGAGCTGGAACAGTTTTGCCTTGAAGACTGGGCAAAAATCCCAGTGGCTAGATGTGCCAAGCTTATAGAGACATACCCCCAAAAACTTGCAGCTTTAATTGCTGCAAAAGGTGGCTCTACAAAGTATTGACTTTGGGGGGGGGGTGAATAGTTATGCACGCTCAACTTTTCTGTTTTTTGTCTTATTTCTTTTTTGTTTCACAATAAAAAATATTTTCCATCTTCAAAGTGGTAGGCATGTTGTGTATATCAAATGATACAAACCTCCCCAAAATATATTTTAATTCCAGGTTGTATGGCAACAAAATAGGAAAAATGCCACCGGGGGTGAATACTTTCCTAAGCCACTGTACGTACGGCCCAGTACATCACTGGGGCCGAGCTCCCTGCCATCCAGGACCTCTATATCAGGCGGTATCAGAGGAAGGCCCTAAAAATGTTCCGAATCCAGCCACCCAAGTCATAGACTGTTCTCTCTGCTACCGCACGGCATGCTGTACCGACGCACCAAGTTTGGAACCAACAGGACCCTGAACAGCTTCTACCCCCAAGTTTTAAGACTGCTAAATAGTTAGTTAAATAGTTAGTTAACCAACTAGCTACTCGGCCTATCTGCATTGACCCATTTTGCACTAACTGTTTTGACTTATCACAGACACTGCTGCTACTGTTTATTATCTGTCACTTTATTCCTAGTTATATGTACATATCTACCTCAATTACCTCGCACCCCTGTACATCGACGCAGTACTGGTACTCCTTGTATGTAGACAAGTTATTACCTCGTACCCCTGCACATTGACTCAGTACTGGTACCCCTTGTATAAAGCCAAGTTATCATTACTCATTATGTATCTATTATTACGTTTATTATTATGTGTTTTACTTTTCTATTATTTCTCAATTTTCTTTCTCTCTGCATTGTTGGGAAGGTCCATAAGTAAGCATTTCACTGTTAGTCCACACGTTATTTTACAAAGCATGTGACGAATAACATTTTATTTCATTATATTTTTAAATAATTGCTGATGATTTGTATAAAGTTCAATTTTCTCAACTGTTTTGTGTCTTTCCACAGCCAGAATCGTTTAAACTATGGCCAAATTACTCACATTGCCTCAAATTGCTCTCCTTCCATTGAAAATGAATTACTTCCAGCACTTCATAGCCTTCTATTACTTCTGATGAAAATGGAGGGGCGGACACATCATACCAGATAAACATGCACAGTGAACCATTTCAAATGGCACCCCACTGATTCTTCTGATTTCCTCATTTAAAGAGGAAAACACAATTTTCAACCACAAAAAAACATAATGGAGTATGTTACATCTGTCTCAGCGCATCTCATTGCCATTACAGATAAAGTGATGGAGATTAGAAAAAGGCAAGAGAGTGCCAGTATTTACCTACATAAACCTGTACTCAAACACTCCATCACAGATAAGGGGGACATCGTCATAAAATGCTCAGTAGTTATGTCGCAACTGCTGATTTATATGAGCAGACATTGGGAATGCAGATAACCTTGTCTTTGCAGCGGATCAAGGGCTGTCAAGGTAATGCTCTGCCCACTGAGAGCAGACTGTTGGTGACACTATCTTATCACATTCTTTCTTTATTCCCCAATTGCAATGTTGCTTAACACTGCAAATGAATCTACACACCGTCTTCTCTTTCTGTTGCATGGGGTAAGCAATGTGAAACAGAATACTAGGGAGGTGTGCCTATTCTTGCTGCATGGCATTTACATGAAGATGAGCTCCAGGGTTTCTTGTCAGACATCTCCTTCCTCACCTCACCACATCTTACCTTTTCTCCCTGATTTCTCTGGAAGACATGAGTGCATGGTTAAAGATGAAGGCTGAACAAAAGTGTATGTGAGAAAATTTGAAGCCGAGTCGTATTACCTCGTAATCCTTCCAAAATGAGTTGTTCATGACGAAGGGTGTTACACCGTTAATCTTCCCCCTAAATCCTTCACCCCGATGTCTCCTCAACTTAATCCGCGTCTACCCTCACCATTCCTTATCTTTACCTGGACACTTGTTACCTTTCGTTGTGACACATATCCCTCCACAATGCACCAAATAATGCGGCACTCAGAGAGGCGAGTGTCTGTTGGAGAGATAAGATTTTTTTTTAAACTAAGTGTTATTCCAGCTATTCTTACCGAGCAGGTGCCTCCTGTTATAGAGCCCCCGTTTATAGAGCCCCCGTTATAGAGCCCCAAGTATCAAATCTAATTCAGCGGAGAAACACACTAAGCCCTGTCACTCAACACTGGCTGCCCTTGAAGGAGAGGAATGGTGATGAGAGAAAAGAGTATCTCTGGACTAAGGATGAAGCCTTGTCGACCAAATCACGCAGGACCACAGCACTCCCTCTATTCCCACAACAGGATAATTATGCTAACAATAACAAGGAGTACACAATGGAGAAAATGAATGACTTAGACAGCCATGCTAATATACATCCACATATGCATGCGATTTGTTCACACATGCGTATACAGACACAGGCATGCATGTGTGACTTCCACATACATAAACGTATTAAAACTCATTACACACACACACTCACACGCTCACACACACAAAGTAGAGTCTACACCCTGTTGGCATTAAGACTTCTCTGTGTGTTTGCCATGAGCACAGAGATCTGTGCTTTGCTACTCAGGGGACTAGCTACTCCAGAGGCGTCAGAGGCATAATTGTGTGCAATGAAAATAGTGTTTATTTATGAGCCGGACATTGCTAATTATCTTCATTGCATAACTAATTATTTCTTACTTCAAAGGCATTTCCAGTGAGACTGAGTCTCTTGGTCGCTGAGGCGGACTGACTCATGACTCTGAAGATATTTATGGCTAATTGGTAGATAATGATGCTCCTTTCGGGAGGGGGTTTGTTCAGCGGTCTCCCCAAAAAAGTTAGATAAAACAAGTACACACACACATATATACACACACAGACACACACACACACACACACACACACATTCATAGTAAGGAATAAATAAACATTCTAATTGGGGTTGGGGTCAATGAAAATGTTCCTCATTGTTGAATTGAAATGAATAGACCTAATTCACGCCGCGGTCATGGTCATAATCCAGACTAGTGAGGGTTAGTGAAGCTCCATTAAAGACAATGGAAAATCATGTCAAAACTGTTTATGTTATTTGCCTGCCAACCTAAACAGAGTATGATTAAGCTGATTAGCATAGGAGAAAGTACATCAAAGACATTGATAAGCAGTTGTCGATCAACTCATAGACACAGTCATAAATCACACTTAAAAGATATACTATGCAGGAATTGCTCTGCCATTTTCTGGTTGCTCAAATTCTAATACTTCGCCTAATTTCAGTTTATGTGACAAAACAAACAAGTATAGTGTAGAGAATATTTGTACCATCAAAACTGCTGTGAAATATATTTTCCATAACCAAAGATATTGTATTTTCAGCTGTCTGAAGCTGGTGCACAAAACCAAGAGTAAAATACACAAACGTGAAACTTAAGAACGGGAAGCACAGAAATAGTGCACACAGAACAGATTTATCGCTTCTTAGACCTGCTTTCAATGAGAATGACAGATCCATAACACACTTTTCTATGTTAATTTGGTTGCGGCTTTAAAAGATAAATATTATAGATAAATATTATTTGGCTTTTTAACTTTTCAGATCACTCTGGTGCAGTATTTATAAAACCAAATTGAGTGAAAAAGCTAAACGATCAAATTATCATGTGCCTCAATGTAGTTGTACATTTTAAAAGCATGGTACATTGACAATATGAATGCATATTGTAAATTCTAAATTAATTATTTAGTTGATTTTTACTTAGAAACCTAACATTTGGCAAGGGAGTAGCCCTACATCATAAATGTGTACTATAAATGAATTAATTCATGCTATTTTCTGCTCCTCCATCTCAAGAGAATGTGTCTACTGAGGTTAAACAAGGAATTATAAATGTACTAATTTAGTAACTTAGTTCAGTGATTTTGAACACGTTAAGTCAAAACTTTATTTCTCTGTGCATGTGCTCCCACCATTGGCCTCTGCACTTAGCTACAATTTCCTTGTGTAGCACTGCCCCTCAGCTGACATTAAGAAACACTGCATGTTCAATCCCTGACAATAGTTGTTTTGTCTTTTGACAGCTTTTGACCTATTCAACGATGGGGGTACAAAATCCATTTTAGGACATCCTCAGTTGTAAGCCATGGCTTTCAGTATCACCTGAAAAAGTGTCCTCCTCATCCCTAAAGGCAATTAGCTGGAACAGACTCATCTCTGCCCAAACAACCTTGTGTCCCGAACCTTGGCTTGACGCTATAGGGAATCAGTAAAATAGGAGTCACTCATCAGACCAAATTGCTTCTCATAGCAACTGTAATTACATGCAAAGCTCTACCTACCTCAGTAGAAGCACATAGCACTCCTACACTCACTCTAGGCTTACACATCACATTCCTTCCACTTATTTAACAGTAGCCTTGTTTGAGGCTGGTTAGCAGCATGCGGCATTGTTTTGTTTGTTGTTTAAAACATCAGCTAATGAAATATGTAAGTAGGCTTGGCTAGGGAAGGAGCCTATCTCCTGTTTCTGTAGCGTGAGGCAGCTAGATGTACAAGTACACCCCCTAGACAGGACGCTAGTGTATGGCAGGGCCATACCCCCCCCCAATCTATATCCTTATTGCTGAGTGCTAAGCAGAGACACATCAGGCCCCATTTTTACAGTCTTTGGTATGAATCAGCCAGGGATTGAACTCACAACCTTGCAATCTCAAGGCGGACACTCTAACCATAAGGTCACTGAGTTGGTAAACTCTAATGATGAAATATTGCACCTGATCAACTCTAAATATTCATTTAATCCTTCAAATAGATTTGTTTTATAATCCAGCATTTACTTGAAACTTGTCTTTGTGTTTCTGAGTTGTCCAGGACCGTGTGGTGGTATCGAGCTGCAGCACAGCGATAAAGGACGCAATATTGGACAGCACCATTGAGGTCATCTTCATTTTGAAGTAGTCAATGTTCTTCTTCTACTACTTCTATGAGTTGGTAAACAAACTGAAAGGGAGCATACTGCCACCGGGGAAGTATAAAGCCAAGGTTGGTGATTTACTGCCACCTACAGTTATGGAATGTTTGCTCACGAATATAATTAATTGGCTGATTGGTGACCTGGATGTAATTATGTGATCCTTCCTTAACCCATAGGAAGTCCCATCCAGTTGACTACTTCAAAATGGTGAAAGTCCTCAATGGTGCTGCACATGCTAAAATGGGCTTTTGGGCACTAGAGTCATCTATCTATCTCTATGAGTTGTAGGTGCTAGGAGGCTTTTCTGAGAATTTTATGTGCCTGATTGAATGCTTTTTTTACTGTGCAGACTCTACTTTGTCCTTGGAAGGTGGTGGTATAGGTTTATTTGTGTTTTGCCAGTGATAAAAGTGTGAGTGTTAAAATCTCATAATTTCTATATTGAATAATGAATATGAAATATATATTTAAAATGTAAAAGATCATTAAAGATTAATTATGTAAATGTTCATGTTTAAAATATGTAGTGGTGCAGCTAATGCTGCATTCGTCACCACGTGGGAGGTGGGAATTTACTAGTTGTGAAGTGGTAAATATCCGTTGGATGTATTCACGTGCTTTGAACTTGTTGAGAGATTGGCTAATGGCGAACAAGATACGTAAACAATAAACTAAAAGTATAGCTATGATGAATGTAAACAACTGATAGTGTTCAAACACTATATTAACAGATTCCTTTATATAAAGAATATTTTGTGGTTGCATTTAACTGCAGAAAAGTCACTTCCTTGGTAGGTGACGTAAGAGGTCAGCATGTGGGAGAAGTAGGAGCTCAGGATGATAGTTTCCCACTAGGAATTACCAGTTGGAGGGCCGTCAAGTGGATTTATGTGTTCATTCCCACTTCCCACTTGGTTACGAACACAGCATTATTACCTACCTTTGGTATCTTCCAGGTATGGGCAGGGCTATCTGGCAAGGTTATGAAAGTCAGTTTGGGCCAGTGTTATCTTCTCACTATCTGGTGAGTTAGCCTTTCGTTATTTAAAGCAGCTGTCGATGTAGCTTTGCTTTTAGTTAATCACTTAATTTTGTTTTACAATGTTTTTGTATTTCGGTCTTTGGGAGCCTTGCAAGCAAATACATAACTTGCCACGACTCCTTCCACTCTACCAACACCATCTAGCCTCCAGTGCCATACTTTCAAGATTGTGGCCTCTTTCTTACACTACTATCCAACCTTCACATATCTGTTTCATGTCACTTTTGCAGCGTGTCTTTTTGAGACATATTTTTGGTGGTTCTCTGAAGAACAGTTTGACATCTTTGACACAGTCTTGTGGAGAGGTACAATAAGTGTTTATTAGGCTTGTTGCACATGACTCAGCGGTCATGACCTGCCTGTCCCACCCATGACCTGCAGTGTCACTGAATTTCATCAAATACAATGTGGTGCAACTGCATCAGTCGATCGATGTGAACCTTGGGAGGACATTTCCCTTTCCCTAGTGATAGGCTAATGATCAACATACTGTTACAGCGTTTGCTGCCTGACATTGCAGGCCTAGCACTATCCCTCTGCACTGCAGGCATTGTCTTCCTTCCCCAAGCGACGAGGTGGCATGCAGAAATAACGCATTCCAGACTCACCTGCTGGGGTTCTCGCACGTAATTTCACAGCCGTCTGCCCCACACACACGAGAGGGACTGCTGCCGAACTAGCGGATAATTAGCTCAGTCAAAAGTTCTCTGATGAGGCTGATGCTGGGAGATTGATCTTCACGGTTAGTTGACTTTCTCCGGCTCATGCCGCTGCAGCCTTCCTCCCCAAACAATTAGCATCCGATTGAGGGAGATGTCGGCGGTGAGAAGCCCACTGTTTCTGCATGGACTATGTGCTGCTCTGACATACAGTCCTGGAGAAAATAATTATTTTTGCCATGTTCAGCCATTAAAGTAAACATACAAGATCAATGTAAAAGTTTATTATAACACTTATGGTTTTGTAAGGCAATTATCAAGAAAATTTGCATTTAGGCTATTTGATAGCATTGGACAGAAACTTCTAATCTAGATCATGGTTGTACTATCATGTATTAGATGAAGGTGGCAGTAGACATGTGATTTGACCTCTTATATGCGGCCCCTTGGTAAACGTAATTAGAAATTAAATGATCAAGCAGCAGACGTTTGCCATGCCATAGCTCCACCTTGTGGTAGTCTCTGTATGTCTGTTTCATTTCATCAAACACAAAATCCATACAACACAGAAAATCAGTGATTCAATAACATTTTTTTTTATTTTCAGTGTTTTATAAAAATACTGGACTTTGCCAGCATCTACTCCATTGGCTATAATGTGGTTTTCCCAGAGAATAAGACTAGTAAAGTCTATTTATAGAACGTCCATATGAAACTGTATTTTGGGATAAAGAAAAAAATAATTCTACCCACTGCTCCCCAGATCCTCCCAACTGAATAAAATGCCATGGATTCTATTCCCACCTTTAAGATTAGTGCCTCTGGTAAAAAAATTAAAATAAAATATGCAAAAAGGGCCTCTACAGCTGGCTCTTAGTGAGCCATTAGTATCTCTTACGATTCTTTCTATATAAAGTAATGCATATACATTTCTCCTTTACAATAAATTACTACAGGCACAGTCACCCATGGTCATGGTCCCTGTAACACAGTCAAAACCATTGTGTACGAAGACAACGTTTTGCAGGTTATTATTCACCGATCACACACACACCACAAAAGGCAACAAAAAATACATTTTTTTTTTTAAATCTATGAAAATCTGGGCAGCTGATTTTTGGTTGTGTGTGAATGATGCACTTTCAGCTTTTTAAACACTGAAAGCATCTGATGCATACAAGTATAAAGATTTATATAAATATGTACAAAAAAAACAAACACCAATTCCGGTAAAAACATTCTTGTTTTTAAAAACACATTAATGCCAAGAGAAGCTTTTCCATAAACTTCGATAACTTAAGAAACCGTAAAAAAATTTGCTCAAATTAATAACAAAAAAACGTTCAATCAATACAGTATATTTTTTCCCCCTGGTTGAGTCTGTTGTAGCCTAGACTTGCACAGGTTGTAGCACCAGCAAATATTTAATATGCACCATAGTGCTGCCATGAATCACCCCTGCAGTATAAATAGCAAGAAAGTGAACACGCAGTACCAATAATACATGAAAACAGAATAAATTAGTGTCAGGCCTTGTGCAGGTATTTACAGGGTTAAATCCAGGGTTGCTGTAGAGAGTAGATTGGAGTGAGAATCATGATGGCAGTGAAGGTTGCAGCAGTCTTGCAGAACATTACAAGACAGACTCATCTCCGGCACATTCATCACATTAGACCAGTGATTTTCACAAGTCGGTCCTTAGACGCCGTATGAAGGTTTTTGCAGCCGCCAACCCAATTGCTTGAGTTTAGTTGCATAGCTCATAGATTCATTTGAATATACTGCAAGCTACAGTATTTAGAATGGAATAGATTAAAATGGAGCATACGCAGCGTGGAGTCATACCATTTACCCATGAGCAGCTCAGTTAACATAATCAAGACACAAGGTGGAATGAAAACCTGCAACAAGAAACCGTTGGGCTGCTCCTCCACTACAGAGGAGACAGTAAACAATGATGGCTGTGAGGAATACCAGGGCTGCTGTGGAATATCAAGTAAACAGAGTTAAGGAAGGACTCCCCCTAGAGGTGAGGGGGTTGCATGACCAGATTCAGTCCACATCGCAGGGCTCGCTGCTAGGCACATTCCCGACCTGGCTCCGGTGGCTCATGGCGCGCTGGAAGGCGGTCTGCACAGCTTTACGGATGCCAGAGGAGCGGCCCTCCTTCAGTTTGAGCTTGTCCACGGTCTTATTGATACCAAAGGCATCCATCTTGGATCTAGGAAGCCATTGCCTGTCAAATAAAGTGACATAGCATTAGCATTATGCTACATCATATTACCTCTGACTACTACTGGTCCTCAAGAAAACTTGAACCTGGGCATTTAAACGGTTGGCCACGTTAGAAGACTATACAAGTGGCGAACCATAGAAGGGGAGTGTCATCTCACCAACTGTGCTTGTTGTCGAAGAAGTGGACGAGGAAGAGTTTCTCTTCGGACTTGTACTGCATCAGCTCTCCGACTCTGAGGACGTCCAGAGGGGGCAGGGAGACCCCGTGGTGGTGACGCCCCGCCCTCGGCAGCTTGGGGTCTATGATCTGCATTGAGGGGGGGGGGGGTGAGAAAAGTGATTGACTCTAGTGGTCTGAAAACAAGAGGACACAGTGAATCCTGGTGGTGCAGCAGTGGTTCAGATTGTTTGTCAGTTCCGGTCCACCAATCACACTAACAACAAACTACCAAACACGGATGCCATGCTACCCGAGTCACCCGGAAAGCTCTAAGCGATCTGTATTACTCCTCAGCGACTCCTAACACACTCATACCATCCACAACACATTGGAGCTGAGCAGCTTGCTGCATGGGTGAGCACAAACACGAGCTACACCACTTACGATGAGACAAATGGATGGGAAATGAGACATATAGATGGCCAGTCTCTGGGACACAGGCTCTCACTCACCAACGCAGGGTAGGAGGGATATCCACTACATTTTGCCCAAACTAGTTTAAGGGGTTCAGCACTAGAGGACATCCAAATATTTCCGTTGACAACTTCTACGGAAGGATGAATAACGACAAGCAAGTTATGGGGGGGTTCACTGCAAACAGACGAG
This sequence comes from Salvelinus namaycush, assembly GCF_016432855.1. Classification (NCBI taxonomy): domain Eukaryota; kingdom Metazoa; phylum Chordata; class Actinopteri; order Salmoniformes; family Salmonidae; genus Salvelinus; species Salvelinus namaycush. Next base: position 9,963,373 of record NC_052314.1, read on the forward strand.
AATACTACTCTAAAAGCCATGCTCACACTGATAGGGAAAGACAACAGTAGCAAACAAAAACAAGAATGTACGTTCACACACAGGGAAATATTACAGGGCATCAAAATATTGAAATATTGTTAGTCGTATGAATTATGAAACAACACAAGGTCGATGGAGAGGGTAACCATTCTGCAGTTTGAGACCAAGGAGAAGACGACCGAAAACTTCTGAATTATGTATAGGAAGTGGGATTGATTAGTCTGGACAGGGAGACCATTGCTGCCTTAGGGCATGTCAGCTCAGGCCACTGGGACATAAAAAAAAAATCCCAACCATGGCCCCAGTGTGCAAAGAGCCTCAGCTGTCTGCTGTCAAACGAGCTCATGTTCCATGCTCAGACGCAGTCTTGCCAAGAACACAAACTCCTGTCTAAATCAAAATACACTGCTCAAAAAAATAAAGGGAACACTTAAACAACACAATGTAACTCCAAGTCAATCACACTTCTGTGAAATCAAACTGTCCACTTAGGAAGCAACACTGATTGACAATACATTTCACATGCTGTTGTGCAAATGGAATAGACAACAGGTGGAAATTATAGGCAATTAGCAAGACACCCCCAATAAAGGAGTGGTTCTGCAGGTGGTGACCACAGACCACTTCTCAGTTCCTACTTCCTGGCTGATGTTTTGGTCACTTTTGAATGCTGGCGGTGCTTTCACTCTAGTGGTAGCATGAGACAGAGTCTACAAACCACACAAGTGGCTCAGGTAGTGCAGCTCATCCAGGATGGCACATCAATGCGAGCTGTGGCAAGAAGGTTTGCTGTGTCTGTCAGCGTAGTGTCCAGAGCATGGAGGCGCTACCAGGAGACAGGCCAGTACATCAGGAGACGTGGAGGAGGCCGTAGGAGGGCAACAACCCAGCAGCAGGACCGCTACCTCTGCCTTTGTGCAAGGAGGAGCAGGAGGAGCACTGCCAGAGCCCTGCAAAATGACCTCCAGCAGGCCACAAATGTGCATGTGTCTGCTCAAACGGTCAGAAATAGACTCCATGAGGGTGGTATGAGGGCCCGACGTCCACAGGTGGGGGTTGTGCTTACAGCCCAACACCGTGCAGGACGTTTGGCATTTGCCAGAGAACACCAAGATTGGCAAATTCGCCACTGGCGCCCTGTGCTCTTCACAGATGAAAGCAGGTTCACACTGAGCATGTGACAGACGTGACAGAGTCTGGAGACGCCGTGGAGAATGTTCTGCTGCCTGCAACATCCTCCAGCATGACCGGTTTGGTGGTGGGTCAGTCATGGTGTGGGGTGGCATTTCTTTGGGGGGCCGCACAGCCCTCCATGTGCTCGCCAGAGGTAGCCTGACTGCCATTAGGTACCGAGATGAGATCCTCAGACCCCTTGTGAGACCATATGCTGGTGCGGTTGGCCTTGGGTTCCTCCTAATGCAAGACAATGCTAGACCTCATGTGGCTGGAGTGTGTCAGCAGTTCCTGCAAGAGGAAGGCATTGATGCTATGTACTGGCCCGTCCGTTCCCCAGACCTGAATCCAATTGAGCACATCTGGGACATCATGTCTCGCTCCATCCACCAACGCCACGTTGCACCACAGACTGTCCAGGAGTTGGCGGATGCTTTAGTCCAGGTCTGGGAGGAGATCCCTCAGGAGACCATCCGCCACCTCATCAGGAGCATGCCCAGGCGTTGTAGGGAGGTCATACAGGCACGTGGAGGCCACACACACTACTGAGCCTAATTTTGACTTGTTTTAAGGACAATTACATCAAAGTTGGATCAGCCTGTAGTGTGGTTTTCCACTTTAATTTTGAGTGTGACTCCAAATCCAGACCTCCATGGGTTGATGAATTTGATTTCCATTGATAATTTGTGTGATTTTGTTGTCAGCACATTCAACTATGTAAAGAAAAAAGTATTTAATAAGAATATTTCATTCATTCAGATCTAGAATGTGTTATTTTAGTGTTCCCTTTATTTTTTTGAGCAGTGTATATACAGTACCAGTCAAAAGTTTGGACACACCTACCCAGTCCAGGGTTTTTCTTTATTTTTACTATTTTATACATTGTAGAATAATAGTGAAGACAACAAAACTATGAAATAACACATATGGAATCATGTAGTAACCCCCCAAAAAAGTCTTCAAAAAATCAAAATATATTTTATATTTGAGATTCTTCAAAGTAGTCACCCTTTGCCTTGATGACAGCTTTGCACACTTCTCGCATTCTCTCAACCAGCTTCATGAGGTAGTCACCTAGAAAGAATTTTAGTTAACAGGTGTTCCTTGTTAAAAGTTAATGTGGAATTTCTTTCCTTCTTAATGCGTTTGAGCCAATCAGTTGTGTTGTGACAAAGTAGGTGTGGTATACAGAAGATAGCCCTATTTGGTAAAAGACCAAGTCCATATTATGGCAAGAACAGCACAAATAAGCAAAGAGAAAATGACAGTCCATCATTACTTTAAGACATGAAGGTCAGTCAATCCGGAAAATTAAAAAAACTTTGAAAGTTTCTTCAAGTGCAGTTGCAAAAACCATCAAGCGCTATGATGAAACTGGCTCTCATGATGACCGCCACAGGAAAGGAAGACCCAGAGTTACCTGCTGCAGAGGATAAGTTCATTAGAGTTACCAGCCTCAGAAATTGCAGCCCAAATAAATGCTTCACAGAGTTCAAGTAACAGACACATCTGAACATCAACTGTTCAAAGGAGACTGAATCAGGCCATGGTTGAATTGCTGCAAAGAAACCACTTTTATTTTATTTAACTAGGCAAGTCAGTTAAGAGCGAATTCTTATTTACAATGACGGCCTACCCCAGCCAAACCCGGACGATGCTGGTCAAATTGTGCGTCGCCCTAAGGGACTCCCAATCACAGCCGGTTGTGATACAGCCTGGAATCGAACCAGGGTCTGTAGTGACGCTTCTAGCACTAGATGCTGTGCCACCGGGGAGCCCGAAATTCTATTAAAGGACACCAATAAGAAGAAAAGACTTGCCTGGGACAAGAAACATGAGCAATGGACATTAGACCGGTGGAAATCTGTCCTTTGGTCTGATGAGTCCAAATGTGAGATTTTTTGTTCCAACCGCCGTGTCTTTGAGACGCAGAGTAGGTGAACGGATGATCTCCGCCTGTGTGGTTCCCACCATGAAGCATGGAGGAGGTGTGATGGTGCTTTGTTGGTGACAACATTATTTATTTAGAATTCAAGGCACACTTAACAAGCATGGCTCCCACAGCATTCTGCAGCGATACGCCATCCCATCTGGTTTGCCTTAGTGGGACTATTATTAGTTTTTCAACAGGACAATGACACAACAGACCTCCAGGCTGTCTAAGGTCTATTTTACCAAGGAGAGTGGTGGAGTGCTGCATCAGATGATCTGGTCTCCACAATCACCCAACCTCAACCCAATTGAGATGGTTTGGGATTAGTTGGCCTGCAGAGTGAAGGAAAAGAAGCCAACAAGTGCTCAGCATATGTGGGAACTCCTTTAAGACTGTTGGAAAAGCATGCCAGGTGAAGCAGTTTGAGAAAATGCCAAGTGTGCAAAGCTGTCATCGAGGCAAAGGGTGCCTACTTTGAAGAATCTCGAATATTTTTTTATTTGTTTAACACTTTTTTGGTTACTACATGATACCATGTGTTATTTCATATTTGAGGTCTTCATATTATTCTACAATGTAGAAAATAATAAAAAGAAAAGAAAAACCCTGGAATGAGTAGGTGTGTCCAAACCTTTGACTGGTACTGTATATTGTACCAATCTTAGAACTTGTTAACCAGTTGACAAATAAAATCCCCTCTACTTAACCTGGGTACCAGTCTGTGTTAATATTCCAATTATTGCCACTCCTTGTCATGCTAAACAAATGTTTGGTATATGACACAGAGTACATGGAGTGGAATGTTAGCACAAAACTAGTCTGGATTTCAGGCTACCCTCTACTTGCCTAAGCTGAGACTTGCAGTCCATTGGAAGCCAATACATGCACAGGATTCCTTGAGGTTTACTGGCCAATTCGTTTTGGAAAAATTGTAGAATTCCAAATGACTCAGAATAAAGTTTTAAAAAGAAACTAATATGAATACACTTTTGGTGACAGGGCAATGGCAGATGACTATGTTAGCTATTCCAGAAAGAAATGATAAACCGCTACCACAAAAATGGATACATGTATCATTCATAATGTAAGTCCCATCCTGGCCTTTATCTCCTGAAAGTGTGTTTGTGCTAAGAACCAGTGTCTCACCTGCTGCAATCTTAGCGGCTTTGGTGAAGTCCCCATTTCCGATACAGGTGATGAGTGCGTTTTTGTCGTCCACTGTGCTCCTACGTGCCACGGATGGCCTTCCTTTCCCACTTTTTGGCACGCTGACCGTGCTGCAGGAAACAAAGGGAAACTAATGTGCCAATAGTGCAACATCCTGCCTTTGACCACAGACGGCTCTTAGAGCAGACGCTGGATATAAATGCTAACATGGCACTGTGATGTAGGCCCACTGCCTATCCTGTACCTGGTACTACACAGTAGAGTGCTGCAGGCAGAGAGGCTGAATTATTGCTAATGTGCTGAGGTGACAATCATACCTGGTGCTACACAGCACGCTGCCGCTAGGGGAGATGCTGGACTCGGAGGTGCAGCGCCTGCGAGGCTCCATCGGCCTAATGGGGCTGGTTTCAAGCTCCGGCTCGACAACAAATCCATTAGCTAGTCCTGGAGACAAGAAAAAAATCTCCATTACATTTTGCATGGGGGAAAAAATATGATTTTTTGATTATTTCAATTTAACACTGGGCTATACCTGTGTCAAGACGCTTGATGGGGGATTCCTCCTCATCCTGGTCACAGTCTCCACAGGCACTGTGGGTCCTCTTCCTGGGTAGGAGGAGAGTCTCCAGGCGAGGAATGACCACTGAGAGGAAGGTTTTGGTGCCCAGCAGTGGGCAGCCGAGCTGATGCTCAGCTGTCCTTGGGGGCTTCTGCGGGCTGGCATTCTTGGACTTGCGAAAGAGCACATTGGTCCGCCTGTTACCCATGCTAGAGGGCTCTGCGAGCGTGGAGGTGGCCCCAACACTAAGGTGACTGTCGGAGACCAGCGGGTTAGAGATGTGCCCGTTGAGGGTATCCCGGGGTACTGAGGTAGCGGTCTTGACACCGTTGCACTTGAAAGTCTTCTGGCTCTTGATGGGCTTGAGCATGGGAGGTTCTGCATGACTGTCTGAGTTGAGAAGTGGCGGCGACGAGTTCAACGGCTCTAGTTTCGGTGGGAGCAAAGACTCCCCTTCTATACAACCAAGACAAAATCACAGTAGGAAATGAAAACATCCTGACATGTAGAACAAGCAAGCCTTAGCTAATAGCCTACAGTTTATCAAATGAGACATCAAAGCAAGGAGAAAGCATTATTGAACCAATTCTTTGCTTTTAGACCACCTGGTACATACCCTCTTCCTGTGTGCTGTGTCGAGTGGGGGGCAGTGGTTTCTCCTCAGTCTCTGCTGGTTTCGGTTCAGAGGGGGCGGCAGCGGGGCGTCGCGTCTTTAGGTATATCTCGCTGCGAACATCTGTGATGGTCTTTTTGAGCAGCTTCAGTCGCTTGCTGCGAGACGGACTGGACTTCATGGCACTGCTCATGTCCAGCTTCTCCAGCAGCTCTTTCAGTTGCCCTTCCAAAGACATGTGCTGACGGTTGGCTGGGTTTAGTATCTGGTCCACTGCAAGATACACAAACAACAACTTGATTGGCTGAGCTCAGTTGTGGCCCCATTCCAAAATGCTATAGTACCATAAATCAATAGTTGGATTCAGCAAAGGGTATTTAGTTGATTTGGCTGTGGACCGATTAATATAGAAGTAAACATATGTAGACCATGTTCTTACCATCGTCCCAGGAGAAAGGGGAAGGAGCCTCCACCTTTGGCTGCTCAGGAAGGTGCATCCCGCTGGCAAAGTCAAAGCCGATTCGCTCAGCCTCCCGACGAGTCTTCCTGAGGATGGCCCCGCCTCGGTCTTGCAGACGCAGACCGGCCTTGTAGAAGAACGTGTCCTTGGCGTTGTACTTCATGCAGTTGAATATGATCTGATCGAAGTCAGCCTCAAACTCCACCAGGCTCTTGTAGCCGTGGGCATCAATGCGCTTCCTCATGGTGGAGAAGTCCATTGGATTCTTGATGTGGTCCAAGTAGTCAGGCACCTGAGAGGGATGGGGAGATGGCAAACAAAACATGATGCTGATAGAAAGGGTACCCAAAGAATGAATTAGAACCATATGGTACCATTTGTTTTTAATCTGTGAAAGTAACATTCTATTGTGGGGTGTGGGGGACCTTACCTCGTTAACGCTGACAGGCTGGGCAAAGATCTTGGCTGGGTCCTTCTCCTGAAGCTGGTCCAGTACGGCTCGAAGTAGAATATTTAAAGGTGTGAGCTGTACCTCTAGAACAGACTGTTGGAGCTTCATCTGAAAGGGGACAGAACACAAAGCTGTAGCAGTATACTAATATTTACTACGGCTTCCAACAACCAATCCTAAAGCCGTTTCAACAACAAGCTAGGTTTCCATCCAATTGGCGACAGATTTTCATGCAAATATTCTAAAATATGCATAAAGAAAATATGCGCATTTTCCCACCAGTGGTGTGTTTTCACCAAACGGACTCATTGAGCATAACAATCAGCGCTTGATGTAGTGCACAATTTTTTTTAACATTTTCACAAAGTTTTCATGTACCAAATAAAAATCTAAAGTTCGTGTTTCCATCGCATTTCACTCTACCGATAGTTTTGTCACAAAAACTGTTGCGTTATATAGCAAATGTGCCTTCTCTGGTCTTGGAACATGCGCGCTAGCCAAGACCTCACCAATACAGTGCAGGAAGGCTGTGCAGGTAGGCTATGCATAAAGAATGCATACATAATGAGATTCGTATGGATATGAGTGAGAATATTTTTTATTTGTCAAACAGCAGTCAACCATCGATCATCATGTCACCAGAATCAGACCGTCAATATTTATTGGAAAGTAGCATCAAGACCACTGTGCACTTTCACCACCCTGTGAATTTCATCATAAGTTATTTCATCTGTAGCCTAATAAACCGCATGCTTTCCCGAGTTGTATTGGGGGGACCACACACACCATATCATCTTACTTCGATATGGTGGTTTTTATATCAATATTTGTGCATAAAAAGGCATTTCCATCACCATTTCTCATAATTAATTTTACAGACACAAAAAGATCCTACCATGTCGAACAAAAAAATGATATTTCGGTATTTCTAAAATTGTACTGAAACGTCCGGTTTCCATTACAGCTGTCGTGATTTTTATTTGATTGTACTCAGTATGACTCGCATAAAAACTGTAGATTCAAACATGGTTACAGATTATTTCAAAAGGAGATGAAATTCATTTTACCACATTTTATTTATAGGAGGGCTCACAACTATCCATTGATATGCTGTCACAAACGTTCTAATTTCACTACCGTGGAAAATAAGAAACCAATTCTCTGTACCTCCTCTCTCTTTAGCTTCTCCCTCTTCCTGATCAGTTCTAGCAGTAGGCGAGCTCGCTCCAGGTCTTGGCGTAGGCGGTGCCATTCCTTTAGCTGCTCCTTCATCGCTTGATTATCCTCCACCCTGCTGTCCTGTAACATCAGAGTCCAAAAAGGCATTTTAATGTACATTCACAAGACATAAATCTCAGGTAAAGGGGGGCAGAAAATGACAAGGCGCTACCTTCAATGGACACTGGTGGAGAGCCATTTTGAATATGGCTCTGACTAAAATAAACTAGGCTAATTTGAATTACATCTCTTCTCTTTTTTGTAGTATATATTGAACTGAATGGCCCATCTCAATTTATATGTGTAATATTATGTAGTGTCATGTATATTATGCATTTTATTTGTTGTGTTTTGTTTCCTCTTTGGAACCTAATAAAACACCATTATAATACCAAAACGTTTGATAAAACGGTGCAAACACAGGAAACTGCTCCATATTTATCAAATCAACTATTAGCCTGCTTTATTTTGATTTCCGAGTGTGGGAGAAAGGTTTTAAAACACAAGAAAAGTAATTTTTAAAGCAGACACGATTCTCTATCTCGAGGATTTGGATACCATGAAAGTTACTGAACAATTAAACTGACCACTGGACTGACCAGCGGCTCTGGTTTGGGGACCTGGGTGTTAGCCTGTAGCCGCCTGATCAGCGGAACGCCCTTCCTTGACTGTCTCTTCAGCATCCAGTAGCTCAGGACCCGCTCCACAAACACCTTCTTCTTCTGGACAGACACTTGATTGAGGATTGTGTCAAAACTGGGGGGGGGGGCATATGTTAGCATTGGTCATTTAGGAAAATATTTAGAAACATTTGATTGGTAGACAAATGAAGTAAAAAATAATATGCCTACCTGCTGGGGGTTATACTAGGCCCAGGTGCAGCAGGAGCCTCTTCCTCTACCTCAGGCACCACCACTATTATCTTACTCTTCTTCAGCCACCCTTTTAACCTCCTCCTCCCTCTTTTGTCACCCCTCTTGTGACAGACACCGTTTTTAGCGTGGCCTTCCTCGTAGATAGCAAGGGGTCTCCGGGTGCACCCTTTAGGAGTGTGAGCGCAGCAGAAGGCTGTCTTCTTCACAGAGAAAGTGGGCGAACCGGTCTCTGTGAATTCCTTGACAGGCTCCATTTTCATGTAGAGGCCGGCCTTTTGGGCACAGCTGACATGAAAGGCTGTGTAACAGTTAACCTTGTGGCACTGGATGCAGGCCCCGGCACCCTTCTCCTTGCAGAGGTAGCAGGTGAGCTTCCAGCGGGCGGGCGGAATATTGCTGACACCGTCGATGGGCTCGATGAAGACCGTGTCAGAGAAGCCCACCTCTGGCACCCACAGGGCACACACCACGTGGCCCCAGCGGTCATCGTCCGTCTTTTTCAGGGCGCCGCCCTTGTTGGGGCAGAAGACACACTCAGCGGGCCGTGAGGGGCACTGGAGGCAGTGGCGACACAACCACTGGCCCTCTGGGATGTAGGGAACACCGTAGCACTCCTGGTGCACGGCCATGTTGCAGGAGTCACAGAAGAGAATAACATTGCTGTCCTGGCCGTCTCCGTCCATGCAGATGCAGCAGACAGCGTCCTCGTCGATGAGGGACTGGGGGTCACTCCGGCCCTTGCTGTCAAAGAAGGACTCCTTCTCAAAGCGATCCATAAGGAACTCAAAGAGGTTCTGGGACACCTGGCTGATACCCTCACTTTTCCTCTTGTCGTTGAGTAGATCCAGCCAGGCGTAGTCCTCCTCATCCATGTCGTATTCCACCTCCTCATCCAGCTCTTCGGCCGTCTTCTCACAATACATATAATAGATGGAGGGCCTCCGAGACACTGCGGGAAGGTTGTACTCCACAGTGCGGAACTTGGGTTCCAAGAGGGCGCTCCCTTGCGGGTCAGCGCCATGTGTGGTGGTGAGGGCAGTGCCCCTCTTCTGCTGGTTGTCTTTGAGTCTCACCGAGCGCACCAGGACTAGCTGGGGCTTCTCGTTGTTCTCCTTGTTGCTGTTGCACTCCATGATCTCTTGGGCCGTGGGGTCATCATCGGTGATGACATCCAACTTGTCATAGATGCTGATCCTGTGCACACGGCCATCTATCTCCAGGTCCACCATGCGCTGGGCCTGGGCGTAGGTCAAGGTCTCCTTGTTCGGTGAGGGTTTGATGGGAGAGGGGGGCCTCTGGGGCGTGGACATGCGATTATGATGCCGTACTTTTTTCTTCATCTTGAAGAGCTAAAGAACCAGCAAAAAAAATAAAAAATTGATTGAAATTGCACTTGGGGCAATACCAACCAAGATTGTAATGAATCATTAGCCAGCCACAATTTCCATTTCTTGGTTTCAGTTGTGTCTACTATTCTGACATAACAAGACAATTCATTAACAAGACAATGCCTAGTCCCGAATGTGGCGATGTTTTCCATTGTGCAGCATTGTTAGTCCCGAATGTGGCTATGTTTTCCATTGTGTACAGCATAACCATGTACATTTACATGGATGTAGAACAAACTAAACGTCCCTTGTCTGTCACCCATGTTTAATCAAATTATATTTTAACTTACTCTGACGATTTATTGTCCGTGGGGTTGCTCATTCAGCTGGTCGACATTAGACGAAATATCCACAGGGAAGTATTATTAAACAGACTACAACATGTGTGTCTCTGTGTGCAGAAATAATATTGTTTGCTCGTGACCTAAGGCACGTGCACAAGACGGAAGTACATGCAAGTGATGGATTTATACTAACCCAAGTCTAGCAGGTGTTTACATGGTTTAGCGAATGTGCCAGAAATGTCAATGGTAATACCTGCGCTATTAAAAGTCGGTTAAATAATACTATCCTGTGGATATTTTCCCTCAAATTTCGACCAGCTGAATGTCCAATCACACAAACAACCGGTAGAGTAATATCACATGTAATTGTAGTCAACATTCTGGGTTGTAAGAAAACGTGTCAAGTTTCTGATCTTTTTTCAGACTAAGTTATACAAATAAGTATATCAGTAAATCAGTATATCAGTAAATCAGTCTGATTAATTAGGCAACCATTAGCTACCCTGGTTAACGTTAGTCAACTGTCAAAAAAAATAACATATAGCTAGATAATGTTAGCTAACTTACTAACTTGGCAATGCTAAGTTGTGCTAGTTAGCATTAGCTAGTTAACTGCTTAAACAAGTCACAATTAGATAGCTACTTTAAAGCAATGGTAGGTGCCGTTGTAGCTATTAGGCTAGCTGGCTAGAAGTTAACTGGTTAACGTTCGCTAGGCTAACTTAGCGTAAAGCCAGTTTGTGGCTAGCAAATTAGCTAGATTCCGAGCTAACGCAGTAACTACTGAGCAAACTAACGTTAGCTTCAATTTGTTGAACGTTGAGCAAGGCATAAATATCATATGTATATGAAGCCAGGAGAGGGAGATCCCGTAAAAGCACAGCGCCAGCAGTCTCACTTACTAGAAAGAGTTAGCTAGCTAAGACAGTTCGTTCACAATACGCCAAGAGGGAAATATGGCGTCGGACTAAACAAGAATCCGAGTCCATTCGTTAAAGTTATACATTTTCCCCACTAGCATGTATAATTCATTTATATAAATTATTTTAGGTCGGTCTAAAAAGCATGCGTGTGTGTGGATAGGAAATTTGGCTATATCTACCTTTGTATTTTCAGTAATTCTGCTTTTGAAAACAGCAGCGCTTGCAGGCAATGGCGCCGAAGTAGCCTGCGCAGAGCAGCAGCAGTAAATCCACACACAATCCTCTCATCCAACGGGCACCGCTCGAGCAGTTTTGAATTATAAATTTGAAAGATACCAAGAGGTATCCACGACGACTGTCTAAATTCCAAATTCGATTCTATTTCAAACATAAATATTTCGGGAAAGCCACCAAATACTAGCTAATGTCCTTTTTCAACTGGCTAATAATCAGTAACTAGCAAGCTGCCCCTGGTTTCTTTTCCCCAACAACAATGCGGTTGTGCAATGTGCAGCGACTCCATAGAGATGGATAGAGCACGCTAGTTCCCAAAATCTAGTTTTAGCATGGGCAGCGCTTTCTACTTTAAGTTTTATTGGCGAATCGCAACCAACTGACAGGTGCATACGGCGCCACATACTGTACTGGATTGTGAGGCCGGTCTCGATCTATCTATACCACTATATTCTCCTAACTAACCCTTAATTTCTAATAATATATAATAATTCCCTTCAAGCCTCACTACTCCCATCAGCCCCACCCCAAATACCTCCCATCACTCCCACCCAAAATACCACCCACTCCACATTCCTGTCCAACCTCTCTGACCATATCAAACAACCTCTCCGTTTCTACTTCATACATTTCACAAAATAATAATACATGTTCAACCGTTTCTTCTACCATACATCCATTACACATTCCAGTACCAATTTCAAAGATGAATTAAATCACTTATTCCCTTATCTCATCCTACACCAAATAACCTCCTACCTTCTCTTCTCATTATATGACACTATCTCCCATACAGATTTCCTTGCACTATAAAAATGTCTGCCCTTACTACTTTCATCCCATTGTCTCTGCCAGCAATCATAACACATTTTTCAGGATCAATGTTTTTATTTCCCCTCTACCCAACTACACCTGTATATGCACAATATCATTTTTCACTGCTCTTTTTGCTATTATATCTACGATATAATTTCCATAAACACCTGTATGAGCCGGAATCCAACAGAACAGAATTTCAATACCATTTCTTTGTAACCCTAATAACAGCATCATTCTTTCTAACCATAAATCGTCACGTTCTGACTTTCCAGATCTTAAACTACACAAAAGTGATGCAGAGTCCCAACATATTACTACTCTTCTTGGTTGCACCTCCTCTGTCCATTGCAATCCAACAATTATCGCAACCATTTCTGTTGAATATACAGATAAATCATTAGTCTCTTGCATAGATTAACATCAAACTCAGGAATAAGTACAACTGCTCATGTGTTCCCATTCAGGGGATCCTTTGAACCTACTTTATACACTGCAAGACAATAATACAACTGATTACTAATATATTGATACACTATTGTTTCTACATTATCTTCTTCACACCATTGTTTATTTTCTTCTGTCATGTTGATTCTGTCATGCTAAGATCAACATGTGGTCTTGTATAAAACCATTGCGACACATTTCCTATTGCCATAGATGGCCCTATAACAATATCTCCAGAGTCCATAGTGGCATTTCCCCAGTATCTAATATGCATATCCTTGCTTCAGGTCCTGAGGTACAGGCAGTTAGATTTGGGTATGTCATTTTAGGGGAAATTCAAAAAACAAAAATGGTATTATCCTTAAGAGGCTATCCTTAAGGGATAGTGGCATTTCCCCAGTATCTACTTGTAAAGCCTCAACCGGTGTAGTTTTAAATGCACATCCTGAGTGGCCTCACTTGCATCCTATCAAGGCGCAACAGTGATGTAAAAGCCGCAGAACCATATACAAAGCACCCATAATCTACGGACGATCTCATCAAAGTACGATAAATATTCAGTAAAAACTGCCTATCTGCTCCCCTAATCATCACCAACTATTGTCCTCATGAGATTCAATACTTTCTTACATTTAGTCTCAATACCTGTCAGATTTTCATCAAACCATAGCCCCAAATACTTAAATTCTGTTACCCTTTCCATTCGTTCTCCAGATAATAAAACATCTTCCTTAATCTTTTTGTTAGCGAACAACATATGGCAAGATTTAGCATTCCTCTACTGCTTCCATTTTCTCTATTACATATATTACATACATATATTACATCTATTACATACATATCCTTCCCCTTTTCCAAATGGCACCATCATCTGCATATAACGCTGCCCCTATACCCTGTCCAATATTCCCAAAGATATCATCAATCAACGTGAATAAGATAGGACTAATAGCACTACCCTGTGGAGTTCCATTTTCCACCTCATATTCTGGGCAATGTCATTGAGGACAGTTTGAAGTAGTCAACTGGGTGGGACTTCCTGTGTTGAGGAAGTATCACATCATAGGAGGTTGGTGGCACCTTAATTGGGAAGTGGAATCAAACACATGGTTTCCACACTATGTGTTTGATGCCATTCAATTTGCACCATCCTCCCCTCAGCAGGATAACAATTCCATCCAGGTCATCAGCCAATTAGTTATACTTATGAGCAAACATTCCATAACTGGTCACCAATCTTTTTTTAACTAGACAAGTCAGTTAAGAACAAATTCTTATTTACAATGACAGCCTACCAGAGAACAGTCTTGTTCAGGGGCAGAACAACAGATTTTTTACCTTGTCAGCTCAGGGATTCAATCCAACAACCTTTCAGCTCTAACCACGAGGCTACCTGCCACCCCCTTTTTTTATTTTACCTTTATTTAACTAGGCAAGTCAGTTAAGAACAAATTCTTATTTTCAATGACAGCCTACCAGAGAACAGTCTTGTTCAGGGGCAGAACGACAGAATTGTACCTTGTCAGCTCGGGGTTTCGAACTTGCAACCTTTCAGTTACTAGTCCAACGCTCTAACCACCTTTGCTTTATACCTGTTCAAACAACACCAGGTGGCAGAATCCACCCTTTCAGTTTGTTTACCAACTCATAGAATTAGTAGAAGAAAATGTACTACTTCAAAATGAAGTATCGCTATGAGCGGCTCCAGCTGAGCCGCTCATAGCGATAGTTAAGAGGATCCAACATGTTATCTGTCCTAACATGGCATCTGTGAGAGCATAGGCAGCGCCATGGTTTCCACTAGTTACAACAGCCACAAAGTCAAAATTGTCTATAACAAATTAGGAAAATTAAACTGTACTTTTTGGTCTTAATTTAAGCAAAAATCAGGAAGTTGTGAGGGTGAAGAAAATGGTCTGTTCGACATTGCAGCCGAATGTTCATGCGACTCCCGACTGACTGATCCACAAATCACCTTGCTTCATAAATAACTGCTGGCTATTATTTGTAGATCAGTCAATCAGTCACTATTTACCCACAATGCATCATGGATTTGATGCTCTCGAAAATGGTAATTGAGAACGTCCCAGTTGTGGTGCTGGGGGGGTGGGTCGTCACTAGTTACCACAGCCACAAAGTCATAAACCCAGCCTATTTCTTACATTTCTCTTCTCCACAATGTTATTTTAAACCTAACCTTAAACCCAACCTTAACCACACTGCTAACCTTATGTCTAACCCTTACCTTACATTAATACAAAAAAGCACCATTTTACGATATAGCCCATTTTTACTTTGTGGCTGTGGTAACTGGTGACAACCAGTAGGGAGCGCTTTCTTCTTGGGAGTAGGCCACTGTGCTTGGTATGTCGATCATGGAAAAACCAAGCCCCACGTGGCTCACAAGAATTTCCCACAAAGGCCTAGGGTGGCAGGTCGCCTATCCCAAGGTTTGAATCCCAAATGCGATAGGAGAATCTGATGGGGAGTGAGCCAGCAACTGGAGGGCTCTCCACTAACCTTTCATCCCAAATGTAATGCGCTCAGGGATAATAGTACAAAAAAAAAAGGACATTTAAAAAAATGAACTATGATTTTCGTCAAAAGCCCTCTCCCTATAGTTTTTGACAACTGAATTGCTTGTTCCAGATATTATCCCCAATAATGTAAATCTAAATGTCATGATGTATATCTATAAATTAACTGTCCTCAAACAACAAATCAAGCAAAATTGCTTTTTGTCCCTTGTAGTAGTTGTCACGCAAACACACAGTTGATATTGGTGTTGCAAATGCCTGTACGGCAAGAATTAAGATTTGTATTATTTTATTATTAAAAAAAATAAATGATGAGCGTTTGTCTTTTTGGACTCGTCTCCTTCGATCCTTCTGTGCTGTGTGCACTGTGCACCTTCCCACTCGCACACAGACACCAAGCCCCTCCCCCTGCAACAACAAATACGAAAGATCTCTTCTTCCTCTCTGACAGCAAGCAGTTTCAACTCGCTATTTACATTTGATGTTTGGTCCAACAGAATCAGTCGATACCTCTTCTATCTACACCCTTTTTATGTCTCAACTGCCAAAATGTAAAATAGAGCAGAACCTACTAAAACAGGATTATCAATGAACATGATTGTAGAAAATAAGGTTCAGTTTCTGTCGCGCGCAGAAAACGTAAACAAACCAAAAAATTGATTATTTCCGGAATGGCCATAAATGTGAAAAAAATCTAGGTATGACATTTAATATATATCGCCCCGCCCTACGGATGTTCAGTATTTGCACACCAGTATTTCTACTTGCACATCATCTGCACATCTATCACTCCAGTGTTAATTTGCTAAATTGTAATTACTTCGCTACTATGGCCTATTTATTGCCTTACCTCCTCACGCCATTTGCACACACTGTATTTTTATATCGTGTTATTGACTGTACGTTTGTTTATTCCATGTGTAACTCTTTGTTTTTGTTTGTGTCGCACTGCTTTGCTTTATCTTGGCCAGGTCGCAGTTGTAAATGAGAACTTGTTCTCAACTGGCCTACCTGGTTAAATAAAGGTGAAATGAAAAAATAAAATAACATTTCCTCCGATGCAAAGAATTGTGAAGAATATATTAATTCCCAATGATGGCCACCATGTGGCACTATAACAAAATAAAAAGGTCGCAGTTGTAAATGAGAGCTTGTTCTCAACTGGCCTGCCTGGTTAAATAAAGGTGAAATGAAAAAATAAAATAACATTTCCTCCGATGCAAAGAATTGTGAGGAATATATTAATTCCCAATGATGGCCACCATGTGGCACTATAACAAAACAAAAAGGTATCCATTCTCTTTGAAATGAACCATCCCATTGTAAACTAGGACCAGAGTTGGCATTTATCAAAGAACCAGAACAAGGAATTTTTCAATGTGGACAAATTGACAGATGCTACCTTTAACATAATCTTAACTCCAGTCCACCTGGTAATGATGCATTTTGTGAAATACCTGCTAGTTTCACAGTGCTCTGATTCGTCACCAACGTAATCTAAATGGAGTTCATTCAGGTTACAACAAGTTCCTCTGCACTATTCATAAAAGAAAGATGACACCTGCTCTACAGAGAGAATGTTCACAAAAGGAGGTATTGAAAGGGCAAGGAACAACGTGTTCCCTGATTCTGGGACAGAGCACAGGGCTCGTGTGTGTATTCTATGGTCTGACTGCCAGTGCAGTTGTGGTGCAGGTGGTCAATTAAGGTCAGGATGACCATGAAAACCACACTGGCTTACCAAGACCAAGGACATTTACATGACATTCTTTCCCATTACAATTTTACAAGCTGTTTAATTCATCTTTTCAATAAGAAGGTAACCGGCTCGAAATAGAAACATTGTCGAATCAGAACATGAACAAAGGAAAGAACCTTTATTAATGCAGACCCAGAGTTTATTTGTAGGTTTTAATGTTGTTTTTATTGGCAACTGGGAAATTGCATCAACGTGATCAAAAGTGTTTAAAACAGAAACAAATGTGTGTAAACAAAAGATGATGGAAACGTTGTACTGACTGGGGGTGTGTCAGGCTTGTTGCCATGGTGTGTCTGGATGTTTCAGGAGGAGAACTGCTTATTTTCCTTGGTTGTTTTGAAGGAGCAGAGGGATTCGAGAGGTAGTGCTGATGCATACCAAAGAATCTCCTGGCGTGAATGAAACTCCTGAGTTGAGAGAGGGGCTGGGGGTCAGGATGGGGGCAACCTGAGATGAACTCCCCAGCTCTCGTTGGCCTTAGCTGGTGATGATGGTAGCGGGACAGAGGCCAGGAAAACAGCAGGCCCTGTGCTTCCAGTTAGCCTCCTTGACCTGTGATGATCACAAACACACAGCCCCTTCCGCTCTAATGTGCTCTCTCCCTTCCGCCTCCATCAGCATTATTCCACTCTAAATCACTGTCAATAAAGTCTCACAAAGTAAAGCTCTTTCAAAGTCTTAGGCGGAGAAAATAACAGCTATGGTTTACTTTGATGTAAAAAAAAGTGTGGTTTAGTATGTCAAGGGGTTTCCCATACTTCCTAAGCTGAATAGTGTCACTGTAGGATATAAAACCACCCAACGTTTATGTTGGAGGTTCCCAGATTGGAAGATCTAAAGCAGATCTAATTGGATCGAGAATCTGTTGGGCAATGTTTGTTCAGTTGACTTTCATCTTGTCTTTGAACTACGAATTCTCACTGATCAACAGGTGCACGAAGGATTGGTCCAATGTGAACCCGATGCTGTCGTTTGTCTTGGATATCCTTGTTTGGCTGTTTTCCTTGAGGTCTGTTTACAATAAACCTTGTACCCACAAGACAGAGAGGGACAACCACTGTACTTAGGCAGAGGGTAGGGCAGAGAGATAATTTTCTTTCTTTTCTTACAAGCATGGGGTAGACCAGTACTCTTTTCCACAGTACTTTTCTGTGTGATCTCGGTAACTCTATTTCCAGGCCAATATTGATTCATCTGGTTTTTGTTTAATTGGGAAGGAAGATCTGACAAAATAGGTTTTCCTATTTGAGAACATAATAGGCTCACACAGCAGAAGAATTTGACATGCAAAACCACACCAACCTGGCTTCTCAGTGGGTGCTCACCAGTGGAGGCTGCTGTGGGGAGGATGACGTAATAATGGCTGGAACGGAGCGAATGGAATGGCATCAAACCATGTTTGATGTAGTTGATACCATTCCGCTCCAGCCATTACCACGAGCCCGTCCTCCCTAATTAATGTGCCACCAACCTCCTGTGGTGCTCACTATAGCAGAGATATGACTGTTTTCATAGATTATGACCACTTTTGTTTTTATTTAGACTGCTCTGTGAAACATTCAGTGTGATTTCAATGTTCTTTAAGATGAAATGTAATAACAACATGTTTTTCACTCAACTGCACAACCTGTTTTTCATCAAAACCTTTTGACAAAACAGACAAACTGTGATATACAGAGGCATTAATGAAGGCATTAAAGCACTCATTATATCATGAGAAACAAACCCGTTTTAGTGTTTGATCCCCACTAGTTGGCGCAGTGTTACAGTTCTTAAGGCAGTGTAAGTGAGGTGTGATTGTCTTGAATGGGAGCAATAAATGGTTTGCCAAACACACTTGGCCCCGAGAGTCCAGCCACCTGTAGCTGATATTCCTCTCCAGAACATGTTACTGCAAAAAGCAGTAAAAAAAAACATTAAGCAATAACATTTGACAATGATACATCAGTGCAAACACTCAACTGAAACAAGTGCTCAATATTCTACTACAATTGATTCTACACATCCAAAGTCATTGTCATTGTCTAAATCCCCTGCAGGGGCAGATTGGCCATCTGGCAATTCTGGCAAATGCCAGATGGGCTGAACCATTTTATTTTATTTGGGTGGGCTGGTTGAAATTGACACACACACACACACAAATGTGTATTTTATATAAAAATAAAACAATGAAAAAGGTGACTGGTGGCTCATGGGCCTGTTAAGAGTTTTTTTGTTATTTGTTATTTCTCTGTTATACTTATCTATAATGGGCCTTTGGCTGATCAGTCACAGTTGCCATGCCCTAGCTCAAGACCAAACATTTTAAAAGTAGGCTACATAAAAGTAGACTAAAATTTCAATCTCAATCAAAATGCAACAGCTGTTTAGCGTATTGGTTGGCTGCCTTTAGAACCATGCGGAGCATCACTCGGAGAGAAATCATTCATTAAAATCATTCAAAATACTACACCAGAGAGCATGATTTGGCCACAGAGGATCATTAGCTTCTTTTAATAATGAGCTGTGGATTGTCTTAAGCTCGCAATTTGGGCTACGCGTGCGGCAAATAGCTGATTGTTGAGTTGCAGTGGTCAGTGAAAATCAGTTAAATAAGCCTATCGCGATATTTCAAAATACTACAATCATAGGAAATCCCCGGTGAGTGCGTTCATATTCACTGTCTTTATCATTGGATCAGTACCACTGTCTTGGATCAGTACCACTGGAACGTTTTTTTCTCCTCCAGGCTAGATGGGCGTCATATTGTACAATTTGTGTTTCCCCTTTTCATAAGCCTAGATTAGATGGTTGCATTCAAGACAAGCTTGTTTTTACTGATCAGTTTGTCAGTGTTAGCTGAGTAGGCTACTATTTTTGTTGTATTAAAATATATGTTGCTTATGTCTCCAGTCATATAAAGTGTAGTAGAATTGCATGAAATGTGTTTATAAAAGACCACATTTTTCACAGTGCTAAGAAAGGAGAAAAAACATCTCTGATTAGGCCAGGGCCGAACTACCGCATTTGGGCTCCATAGCTTTAACTTCCCACCACTGATGGGCCGGCCTGGTTTTCTGACAGGCTGAGCTGAAGTCATGCAAACTCACATTCAAAGTCAAATTCGGCATCAGCAAAGAGACCTGCTTCGATGCTGTCATCATGGATCGTAAAATAATGGAAACGGTGCCTATAAACATAGAAAGAGCATATTCTGTATTGTCAGATCACTCAAAAAAAAATGTGGCCAGATAAAAGCATGATTTGGTCAAATGGTAAAGTGCATTATCAAATCAAATCAAATTGTATTTGTCACATGCGCCGAATACAACAGGTGTAGGTAGACCTTACAGTGAAATGCTTACTTACAAGCCCTTAACCAACAATGCAGTTTTAAGAAAATACATACAAAAAAGTAAGAGATAAGAATAACAAATAACAATAGCGTGGCTATATACAGGGGGTACCGGTACAGAGTCGATGTGCAGGGGCACCGGTGTCGAGGTAATTGAGGTAATATGTACATGTAGGTAGAGTTATTAAAGTGACTATGCATAGATAATAAACAGAGAGTAGCAGCAGCGTAGAAGGGGGGGGCAATGCAAATAGTCTGGGTAGCCATTTAATTAGCTGTTCAGAAGTCTTATGGCTTGGGGTAGAAGCTGTTTAGAAGCCTCTTGAACCTAGACTTGGCGCTCCGGTACTGCTTGCCATGCGGTAAAAGAGAGAACAGTCTATGACTAGGGTGGCTGGAGTCTTTGACAATTTTTAGGGCCTTCCTCTGACACCGCCTGGTATAGAGGTCCTGGATAGCAGGAAGCTTGGCCCCGGTGATGCACTGGGCCGTACGCACTACCCTCTGTAGTACCTTGTGGTCGGAGGCCGAGCAGTTGCCATACCAGGCAGTGATGCAACCAGTCAGGATGCTCTCGATGGTGCAGCTGTAAAACATTTTGAGGATCTGAGGACCCTTGCCAAATCTTTTCCGTCTCCTGAGAAGAAATAGGTTTTGTCGTGCCTTCTTCACGACTGTCTTGGTGTGCTTGGACCATGTTAGTTTTTTGGTGATGTGGACACCAAGGAACTTGAAGCTCTCAACCTGCTCCACTACAGCCCCGTCGATGAGAATGGGGGTGTGCTCAGTCCTCCTTTTCCTGTAGTCCACAATCATCTCCTTTGTTTTGATCACATTGAGGGAGAGGTTGTTGTCCTTGCACCACATGGTCAGGTCCTCATGTAATCAAAGTGTCTGCCCTGTACTTGTGCCGTCGCTGGGACCTGCTGCTGTGATGAGCGTGCCACTCTCCTCTCCCCCGTGCGCTCAAGGGGAAAAAAGGCACTCTGATCATATAACATTTAAAATGCAATTGCACAAAAAAATACCCCTTTTTAAGCTTTGTTACTTTTTACTTCTCAACTCTCACTATTTAGCTCAATATCAACTATTTTACAACCAAGGTTATATTATATTGCTTTGCGATATGGAGCCAAATGTGCACCGGCCATTGCGAGGGCATAGCCCTATAGGTCTCATGGGTAGTAGCCTACAACTGCAAAGTTTCTTTAGGACATTACATTTACTGTCGGATGAATACATGTCTACTAGCAGTGGGTATTATATTTAGAGTTATCTACTTAATAACTCTAAATATTCCTCAAGTGTTGAAACACAAATTAATTAGCCTATGATATTAGTTAGTGCACATAAAGAGATGTATGTAATTCATCTCTATTGAACAAAAATAATAATCTGAGTCTTATTTTAATAGTATAATATAGCTACTATAGTCAAACTATAGTCATAATTCATGAAATGGATTATGTTGCACATCAACATTTCTTGAATAACTCAGTAGTTTATTTATACTTTTTAATAAAGCACTATGAATGACTTTATAAGATGATTGCTCATGATTTGGTCGGGGGCTGATGTCACCAACTGTGAAGGTTAGTGGCACCAGCGACACCAGGGGAACGTCTTACTCTGGAGCCATGTATTAGTAATTAACACTTGTGTACAGTAGGTGTTGATTCAGGCGAACAGGCACTAATTTAAAAAATTGCCAAGTTGTTAGCTTGGCTTTTATAACCTGTAAGGCTTAAGCAGACAGGCAGACCGACAGACAGAGTGACAGCAGAGAGGATGCTGAGACAGATAGACAGCACAAAAGTGAGGCAGACAAAATGGCTAGAGCAGAGGTCCAGTTCTAGTGGTGAGTTGGATCTCCAGTGGTGTTTAAATTGTGTATTTGTTTCAAACATGAACTGGTTATAGAAGAGGGGACCATGTCTCGCCAGTCACTGGTACATAAATTGTTGAGAAACGTTGTACTGTCCTTGCAATGTTATGTATCAGCACTACTGCCTGTGTCTAAGTAGGGTGTGGTGTGTAGGGTCAGGTTGTATGTGTGAGGATGGGTGTGTGTGTATGGCTGATGGCCCACCGCGCAGTGATGTGGGCTGGTGTGGATAAAATGCCAGGGCTGAATTCTTGTCCTAGTCCTCCCCTGTTCCCAGGTCTACTCTAAATGCATGACTGAATGCCTGCCCGAACTGGTGAGAAGGTTTTTTGGATGAAATGCTGCCTGCCAAGTTCTTGTTCTTGGCCATGGATTAATTTACGCATGTAATGTAGTGGGTGTCTTTGGCACTTTGGACCCACTTACTATCCCCCCTCTGCCCACACACACACACACACACACACACACACACACACACACACACACACACACACACACACACACACACACACACACACACACACACACACACACACACAAACAAAAAGACAGGAGGAAATGAAAATTCCATTCTTTCCAAATTGATGTTATGCAACCATTCTTGTGTGCTGAAATCTCTAGAACAATTAAACAAAAAAGAGGACGAGCGATGGTTAGGTTTAGGTTTAGTGTTAGAGAACCAGTGATGGCTAGTTACGGTTAGGGTTAGAGAACCAATGATGGCTAGTTAGGGTTAGAGAACCAGTGATGGCTAGTTAGGGTTAGAGAACCAGTGATCCCTTTAGTTAGGGTTAGAGAAGCAGTGAGGTATGAGTTTTTTGGTTAGTGCACCATTTGTAGACTACATTGATGGACATTTCTACTGGGTCTTGCAGGGTTTGGGTCCACCTTCTCTCTTGTTCATTACATTTCTACTGGGTCTTGCAGGGTTTGGGTCCACCTTCTCTCTTGTTCATTACATTTCTACTGGGTCTTGCAGGGTTTGGGTCCACCTTCTCTCTTGTTCATTACATTTCTACTGGGTCTTGCAGGGTTTGGGTCCACCTTCTCTCTTGTTCATTACATTTCTACTGGGTCTTGCAGGGTTTGGGTCCACCCTCTCTCTTGTTCATTCAACTTCTCCTTGCTTATACACATGAACAGAACAAGGATTGGTCCAAAGTAAACATGACTAAAAGGATCCTAGAATCCCATGTTCAATGTCAACGTGTTGAGATGATGACATACCGACGAGGCAAATCACAAGCCTAGTGATGACGGGTAGAGACCAGTTTTTATTGATAGAGATTGACTCAAGGCTGTGGCCTCTTACACAGCTTGGAAACCGAAATCCAGGTTGGGTGTATTACTCATTGATGCTAAAACATCACTGCACTGAAGGCTGAGGATGACTCACAGTTTCCAGCCTGTTTCCAAAACAGAGCATAAAGCAAAACAATGATGAGATCACCTCTCTTTGACCATGCTTTTAAGGTCAATACACTTCTGTTTTATGCCCATTGAACCTTCTCCTTAGACTTTGCAACACACACACACAAACACACGTATCACAAACAGCCTGATATACTGTATCTGCTGGACAGTGACTGTTGGTGGACCATGACAGAGAAGATGCTGGCTCTACTGATCTCAAGAAATGAGGAAGAATGGTAGTCACCTGCTCAGGGTGACACCGCACTTTTTATACCCACATGGTGCCTCCTAATGCCACAGAAATAAACACTAGCATCAGCTCTGGCTGTATTCCTATTCATGAAATCTAACCAAGGATATAAATCCAGATTAGGAACAGAGTGCTGGAGAGAACACAGAATTATCATGAGTCACTAGAAATATCAAATCAAATGTTACTTGTCACATACGCCAAATAAAACAGGTGTAGACTTTACCGTGAAATGCTTACTTACAAGCACTTTCCGAACAACGGAGAGTTAAAAAGTATGAATAAAAAATGTGCTAATAAACAGAGTAGCAGCAGTGTGTGTGTGTTGGAGTGTCAGTGTAGTATGTGTGGGTAAAGTCAAAGAGCCCGTGCAAGAATGTCAGTGGAAAAAAAAAGGGGGGTCAATGCAAATAGTCTGGGTAGCCATTTGATTAACTGTTCAGCAGTCTTATGGCTTCGGGGAAGAAGCTGGTCAGGAGCCTTTTGGTCCCAGATTTGGCACTCCGGTACCACCTGCTGTGCGGTAGCAGACAGCACAGTCTATGACCTGGGTGGCTGGAGTCTTTGACATTTTTTAGGGCCTTCTCTGACACCGCCTGGTATAGAGGTCCTGGATGGCAGGGAACTCAGCCCCAGTGATGTACTGGACCGTGCGCACCATCCTCTGTAGTGCCTTGCAGTCGGATGCCAAGTAGTTGCCATACCAAGCGCTGATGCAGCCAGTCAGCATGCTCTCGATGGTGCAGCTGTATAACTTCTTGAGGATCTGAGTGCCCATGCCAAATATTTTCAGCCTTCTGAGGTGGAAGAGGTGTTGTTGTGCCCTCTTCACGACTGTGTTGGTATGTTTGGACCATGATAGGTCCTTAGTGATGTGGACACCAAAGAACTTGAAGCTTTCGACCCACTCCACTACAGCCCCGGTCGATGTGAATGAGGGTGTGCATTCACATCAGCTCATTTGTCTTGCTGACGATGAGGGATAGGTTGTTGTCCTGGCACCACACTGCTAGGTCTCTGACCTCATCCCTGTAGGCCCTCTCATCAAAGTCGGTAATCAGGCCTACCACCACTGTGTCGTTGGCAAACTTAATGATGGTGTTGGAGTCGTAAACGGACACGCAGTCGTGGGTGAACAGGGAGTACAGGTGGGGACTAAGCACACACCCCTCCGCGGCCCCTGTGTTGAGGGTCAGTGTGGCGTATGTGTTGTTACCTACCCATACCACCTGGGGAGCGGTCCGTCAGGAAGTCCAGGATCCAGTTGCAGAGGGAGGTCTTTAATCCCAGGGTCCATAACTTAGTGATGAGCTTTGGAGGTCACTATGATGTTTAACACTGAGCTGTAGTCAATGAACAGCATTGTCCTGGTGGGTAAGGGCAGTTTGGAGTGCAAATTGGAGTGGGATCAGGATGTCTGGGATGATGGTGTTGATGTGAGCCATGACCAGCTTTTCAAAGCATTGCATGGCTACAGATGTGAGTGCAACAGTGCGATAGTTATTTAGACAGGTTACCTTGGCGTTCTTGGGCACTGGGACTATGGTGGTCTACTTGAAACATGTAGGTATTACAGACTGGGTCAGGGAGAGATTGAAAATATCAGTGGACATTAGATAGTCAATTGAATGATTTGAGGTCATTGGAATATGCTATGATAACGGTACTGCATGCCAACACAAGTTATGGTGAAGGATCCTTTTTTTTTCTCAAGACATTTACATATTGTGACATGACTAAATTACTGGACAGAGTTTGTTCTGCCTGGTTTGAAGGGTGATATTTGGGACATTGAGATGGGGACATTGTGTTTATGTGTCAGTGAGCTGTGTTGTGAGCTGGCTGACAGTTCCGGATAGCCATGCAAAAACATCTCCGCAATAACAGGAAGCAAGGAGACAGCTTTGGAAAAGACAACCCATTTGTGTTGAATTAAAGGCAATTACATAGTGCTGATTGATCTGTTGCTCAAGGTATATGCCTTGATGTAATTTATTTAGTCATCAATATGCTTCTGAAGTGTTCTGTTCTCTTTCAATTCTTGCCGGCCTTGAGTCAGTTTGCACCCACTCACAACACCCTCGTAGCATTCTTGTGGAATGCGCTGTCCATCATCAACAGGCTCTCTATATGGCAGGACCAGCTTTTCCCCACTTCCTCAGAGGTCTGGGCCTTGTGGCGTCATGTGACATCAGACCCTTCTAAACATGACATAGATTGCTTGTTTCTTTGGAACAAAAAAAAAATCATAGAATGTGTAATGTATGTCAATAATACGACAGTATACTTCATTCCCTGTATGCTACACATTATTATATCAAATTGTGTGTATTAATGTATTATTAAGTAATTCCCCTATAGATACTCTGGAATAATGGTAATATTTTATGTTGGTGTTTTGAGCTGCAGGAATGCCCATGCAAGTTGAGGCAGACACTACCCTCATGATGACATGATGGTTGCTTAGCTATGATCAGCTGTCTTAGTCCTTAGAAAGGAATTATGCCCTGAGGAGGTCCTGATTGATCATATGGAGAGGGAATGATAGGATGTTTCTCCTTCACTGATTCGCAAATGCCTCCCCTTATTGAATGCATCACTAGACATGGTTATGACTGATTTTGACAACTGTCATTTCATGCTTCTGATGGTGTGACTGTGGCTATTATTACACATGGTTAAACTTGTTAACTACATCTGAGGATCAAAAATCCATAAAACTCTATAATCACCTAGTTTATTTTAGTGTTGATTGGTCATTGAATAGGCCTTAGTGACATTCTTTGCTAAAGAAAAAACGTGCTGAAAAAAGACAAGCAAGGCACTGTTTGCTAACTTAAGCTTTACAAGGGCTTGATTTTCTGGGTGTGTTAATGTTTGCCTATAGCATATAGACGGAAGGCCTCTTGATGAAGCTGTGGGACATTTACATGTCAGGGCAGAGAGACAATGCCCTATTACCCAAGGCACTCAGCAGACTTGCCTAATTAAATAAAGGTTAAATAAAATAAATATAGACACAGTTGTCAACCCACATATGGGGGGAATGCTACATTGGGCTGCTTATATACATTGTGTTTAACGTTAGAAACTTTTTTCCCCAGAGAGAAAACCATTCCTGGTTTAGCATCCAACTAAGCAATAATAATAAATAATATATGCCCTTTAGCAGACGCTTTTATCCAAAGTGATTTCCAGTCATCTGCTCATACATTTTACGTATAGGTGGTCCCAGGAATCAAAACCCACTACCCTGGCATTACAAGCACCATGCTCTACCAACTGAGCTACAGAAGATGTATCAGCAAGGTGATTCACCTAAACTCAGGTTACCCAGTTGACATGTTGATTGACAAATGCTTCTTGTTCGGAGCTCACGCCCAAGAATAAAACAAGGCATCTATTCTCCGCTGGAGCTGAAACCTGAGCATTGGTTACTTTTAATTTTAATTTGTAACCTTTATTTAACTAGGAGAGTCAGTAAAGAACAAACTCTTATTTACAATGATGGCCTACACCGCACTAGCGGTTCTGGGGGGGGGGGGGGGCAGTGCCCCTGTGACAACAATTTTGGACCCCCTTGTGGCCCCCCTAAATGTGGAGTATGAAATAATTTTACAGGACAAATTTTTGCTATCGTTCTTGTTTTACATCCATTAGTAATGTAACTGGTCCCTCTAACAGTACAACTGGCCCCAGCTTGGCCCGCCCAGTTGAAATGGTCTAGAACCGCCACTGCTACACCGGCCAAACTCATACAACGCTGGGCCAATTGTGCGACGCCCTATAGGGCTCCCAATCACAGCCGGTTGTGAAACAGTCTGGATTTGAACCAGGTTGTCTGTAGTGATGCCTCTAGCACTGAGCTGCAGTGTCTTAGACCACTGCACCACCTGGGAGCCCATAACAGGAAGCATCACTGAACCACTTCTGCCATAGGGGGCAGCATCAGATCACTGGGACATTTGGTGTCAATGCTATTCCTGGGATCTTGTGACTCAGATGTTAGTCATTCTTGTAGTCAGTGCTTCATCATATGAAAATGACTCATAGATCACAATACTCAAGAGTATGATTGCTGTGCATGTGGTAGCAGGAAAATGGCTATGACCAGCTAACATTATTCCAAAACATGAGTATGGGCTCATGTCATTGTGATGAGCATTGTTTGGAGAGTAGTTTATGTATGACTAGTCAAACTTCACAACACAGACCTCATACAAAGTCATTAATATACAAAAGGTTTATTTGAAATTTTGGTATGAAAAATAATCTCCCACCATTACTTCACCCATTTGAATTTGAACTCACATTTCAGTCTCATTGAAGGGATTAATGAGATTTAAAATTGAATCAACCACAAGTTCATTTGTTTTCATATTTTTCAATAGATAACCAATACAGAACAATTGTGATATTTTCTAAATGAGAAATTACCGGAATGCAAAAAAGGCCATGTAGAATTTTATTTCTGGGATTTCCATGAATTGATCAAATAAATAAATAGCCACAGTGTGGAATGTCTAGTACAAATAAATAATTTTACATGGGAGAATGTACATAAATATACATACTAATAGTAAGAAGAAAAGAAAGTCGATGAATATTGCATTGATTGTGCATTTCACACACAGGTCCCAGCCAAGCCCGGGTGCTGTGTAGTGTCAGCAGAGATGGGGTACAGAAACGCAAGTGTATGAAACCCTACGAAGCCATTGAGAGAGGTTTTGATGCTTTCAGTACACATTCAGAGAAACAGATAATAAACCCCATTTCCACACAGCTGTGCAGGCATTTACAGTGAAAGAGCAGCAGAAAGTTTGTGTTGTGGATGAGTGTGCGTTTCAAGTATTCCACCATGTCGGTGGGCGGGATCCTGCGTCACATGGTCCTGTCATGGGATTGGCTCTTAGCGAGACGGGGTTACTCTGGTTAGGTATTTCTCAAGCAACAGACAACCCAACACAAGATTCATATGACTACAGCCACACCAAAGCAGCAAAAAAATAAAGGCACTCCAAATCAACGAAAATACAAAAACAGAGTTCATACTCTATAAGAGCAGCCAGGAGATCTGATATAAGGGGGTTACAGAACATGAACCAGCTAAAATTAAATCTTGAAATAAAAGAATGCTGGTCAAACCACCCAAGTGACAAGTTCCCAGGTGAGGAAACATTTCCTCAAAACAACAATGACAGAGTTAGAGGGAAAACCTTAAATTATAGTTGCCAACGAAAAGTCCTGTTAACTCGCTCTATTCGAGACTGAGGACCCACAAGTCTGCAAAAATGTCCCCTTCACACAACAAGGTTGCCCAATCAGAGGCTCTCTTTGCTTGAGTTTGTGCTTGATGAGGAGTCAGGGATAATTGCATGCAGGGTGATGTCACAACCCTCTGTTTTTGAGTCGTCGATTGGGACACGCATCCACTGGTGGTCAAAGATCTGCTCCAGTGTGGGTCTGTCAGAGGGCCTGAGGCAGAGGCACAACTTGATCAGTTGCTGACACTCTGGAGAGAGAGAAGGAGAGGTTTAACACCTGAAACCCACTGGAGAGGACCAACACAGGCAGGCAGGTTGACAGCCATAAGCTGTAAATTAAAGGATAGAGTGAGACGTACCAGTAGATACTTTCCTCCTGAAGAACAGGCATCCCCCGAGGATCTCCTCGTCTTGTTCAAAGGGGATGTCGCCACACACCATGTCATACAGCAGCACGCCAAGTGACCAAACCGTTGCAGACCGCCCGTGATACCTATGGAATCGGATCCACTCTGGCGGACTGTATACCCTCGTGCCTGAAAAGGGGGGAAAATACAAATACAATTTAACATTTCAGAAAGTGGTACTAATATTTGAACCTAAAACTGAAAGACATAGGCCGACAGTGCACTTGTGTGTCATAAACTCACCCTTGGATGTGAACCAGACTGCAACACCATAAAGGAGCTCTGTCAGCTGACAGCCCTTGGGAAGATCTCAATTGCATATGCCTCATCTCCTTCTCAAAACCCATTGGATGAGAAAGCCAGAGGTCCCGCCCCCCTGACCTTCTCCTCCAATGGGGTTGAGAAGGAGAGAGGATGGGAGTGGAGAGAGGACTCGGAGTATGCAATTGAGAGCTTCCCATAGAAAAACCACCAGCACGCCCCCCCCCCCCCCCCCCAGTGCCTACACTGTCTGCAAATACAGACCAGAAAATAATAGGGGGAAGAATAAATACTGTACTATAGCATCCTACACTTCCACCCCATAACAAATAACCCCTTTCCTCCTTAGTGTGACCCCGCAAGGTCTCTAGTAACTTGGACACCAAACAAAAACTGGAATGCGTGATGTGGGCCTTCAGGTGCATCCAAGACTCAGGTTTCACAACAAACAGATGTTACATGGCAGCTGGCCATTTTTAAAACAGTCAATCATTAAAAAAGTGCAACAATGTTTATATTCCCATTCTATGAATCTACAGGCAATGTTACACATTGTTATTAACATTTAGTTTAACAAAGTATGAAATTCAATTGAACTAGGATTTACAATAGATATGTCCATAGCCTTACAAAAAAAGATACGGGACCATTAACGTTAAAATGTGGCCTCAATAGACGGATAGGCTATAAGCAAGGTGTGAGAAAAAGCTGCATCACTATACAGGTTGCTTTGGATGTGAATTAAGGTAATTCCAATGGCCTATATTCGTCAAATGACTACATTATCCGCCAGCGGGGGAAACAAAGTAGCCTGTATGTGTTAAACTGCAGCAAGTCGAGGAACACACGTCATGGACCTACCGTCAAAGTCTGTATAAACGGTGTCCTTGAGAATCGCCCCCGAACCAAAGTCAATGAGCTTGAGTTCTCCGCTACGTAGATCCACGAGCAGGTTCTCATCTTTGATGTCCCTATGGACCACTCCACAATTGTAGCAATGTCGTACCGCTTCCAAGACCTGACGGAAAAATCCACGCGCTGTGTCTTCCTCCAAAGCCCCTTTCTCGGTTATATAGTCAAACAAATCCTTGACAGTCTCCGGTCGTTCCATGATTATTAACCAGCCATCGGGTCGCTCGTACCAATCAATCAGCTTTATAACGCCTCGGAAAGTGGTTCCCACCTTTTTCAAGAGCAGAATCTCCAGAGGCACCAATGAACCATTCTTTAAAATGAAACAATAGTATATGGTTACAATGTAAACCCAAACAATTTGCAGGAATAACCTAAAATAAATAGCACATACTACAAAAACGTGTAGGCTATAATACTTACAAGGGTACCCCATTCCGTAACTCTCTCTTTAGCTACATGTTTTACAGCAACCTGAAATAGAAAAGGAATAGTGATCATGAGAACCGCATCAGTGTGGTCGCAGCGAACATTGCTGCCATGTGGTGCGATCAAAACAAAGCAGTTTAAAAATGTTCCAATTACCGGCAAACAGTCTGAAATCCTACTACCGGCGTAGACCGTACCGAATCCCCCGCTTCCTAGTACAGATCCCACTTGGTATATTTTATCGAATGGCTCCTTCTCCACCTTCACTGTTAATTAAATTAAAAGAGAAAAAAATGTAGTTGCAATCTCAAACAACCTTCAGGCACAAAATGCGCTCCAGCACGAGGGTTTCAAAATGGCTCCAGATTTAAGGTCAGACTTGCCGGCAAATCCTCCAATGCCTGACATATCAAATATTCACAAAACTATATTGGAAAACATTCCATGTAATAGCCTACATTAATAGCTACCACTAATGCCCAATTATTGACGCAGTCGGTTCATATCACGTGGGTCCAACTGAGCTGTAACGTTATAGGAAATAACCTAATATCACATAATTACGTAGGGAAATCCCATACCTTGCTGAAGCTGTATTTTCACTGGCAAATCCATGTTGGACGTGCTGCAAATATGTGAAAATGAGCCAAATTTGGACAGTAACATTATTACTCGTCCCCAAAAATAAACTCCAAATTCAGGTTCTGAAAATGATGTCCAATTGAGCACGAGGACACCGAAATGCCAAAGATAAAACGCAGATCAGTCTTTAATTTCACAGCGAGAATAACGTTGAAAAGTAGTATTCCAACAAATAATATGTTGTTCTTCCCTTCAGATCAAAATCCAGAAAATGCTTCCTTCTGCGCACATGTGTTATTGTGAGCGTTAAAAAGTACCAGTCGGCCACTTCGAGATGTGCCCGATGATTCTCCCCGCGCACTCTGTAATCTCTGGCTGTAACGAGGTCGAAGCTACTCTTTAAAACCAATATTATTACACGTAAAGGGAGTAGCGTAGATCCCTCCGCCTCCTTGTTTTTTCTTCAAATTAGAGTATTAATTTATCCGATTTCAAAGACCTCACGATTGTTTCAACAAATCTAAACCTTGATGAGTTGACAAATATAGACTCAAACTCAATTCTAAAATGTATTTAAAAGACATGCACTATTTTCATGTAGTAAGCCCATGAGACGCCCAAGGATCTTGTGACTGAGTAGTGCATTGTTCCATGAGAAATGGTTCATTCTATCCGGGTTCCTTGGGACCTTCCTTGGGACGTTCCCTACCCTAAATCCTACCCTAAACCTTAACCATAACCCCTTTACCTAACCCTAACCTTAACCATTATCGTAACCATTTTACATTTCAACTTCATTGTGGTAAGGAAATCGAGGACTGATTTGTGTCCAGTCCAATTGAGCCAATCCTATTTCCGGCACAGAAACCATAATATGTTGGTGACCAAGAATAGAATAAACAGGAATATTAATTTAACTGCAGGCATATGTGGCGGGAATGTATTTTCCCCACCTTCCCACTTGAACTTTGGAAATAGATCATAATAAAGCATATGTAAAGTTAATTAGTAGATGTATTTTCCATTTTCCATGGCATTAATTCAATTGTCCATCATAATGTCCTCTTTCCCTAAAATGTTGATACTGTAAGAAGAAAATCCCTAACAGGATTGTATTGCTTCAGTCAGTCAGTGGTGCAAAGTACTTAAGTAAAAATACTGTAAAGTACTACTCAAGTAGTTTTATTGTGGTATCTGTACTTTACTATTTCTATTTTTGACAACTTTTACTTCACTACATTCCTAAAGAAAATCATTTACTTTTTACTCCATACATTTTCCCTGACAACCAAAACTCGTTACATTTCCAATGCTTAGCAGTACAGGAAAATGGTCCAATTCCCGCACTTATCAAGAGAACAATCCTGGTCATCCCTACTTCCTCTGATCTGGTGGACTCACTGAACACAAATGCTTGATTTGTAAATTATGTCTGAGTGTTGGAGAGTCCCCCTGGCTACCGATAAATAAAAATTGTGCCGTCTGGTTTGCTTCATATAGGTCATTTGAAATGATTTGTACTTGTACTTTTTATACTTAAGTATATTTGAGCAATTACATTTATTTTTGATACTTATGTATATTTAAAACCAAATATTCTTAGACTTTTCCTCAAGTAGTATTTTACTGGTTGACTTTTATTTGAGTAACTTTCTATTAAGGTATCTTTACTTTTACTCAAGTATGACAATTGGGTACTTTTTCCACCACTGCTGTCAGTGCAAATAATTGTCTATAGAGGAAGCTAAAATGATAATAGGCAGTGTGTACTAATATTCATAGTATGTCAATGTTTATCCAATTATAGAATACCCCCAATTAATGAACTCCCACTCAATGTAACACTTGACTATTTATGCCAAATCACTGTTTTCCTATGTCTGTGTGAGCTAAGTGGATAATAAAGTGGTCACTGTGTGTTGGAATTTTTGTCAAGACTACAAAGACAATTTTAACATGTACTATATTGCAACCTATTTTGATGAACCAGATAGTCTTTCTGCAATATTCTTGTGGTTTCAGTCCCCCATAGAAAGCAAGAGGATCAGCCAACCATGTGCCATGATGCACTGTGTAGTGAATTTCCCTGATGGATCCCGTTCCCCCATCATCTGTCAGGAGGACGTGCCACAGTTTATTATTATCCTCTGCAGACTTATTATTATTAATTTTTTTAAATATATTTTTTTATTATTTTTAAATGTATTTATTGAATATCCGAAACATACAATATGCTTGCAGTGAAGCCGCTCAACAACTACATCATACCAGTCATCCAACAGATTCCCATTCAGAGCGACACACAGAAGCATCCAGGGTCAATGCACTGCTCAAGGGCACGTTGACAAATCTACCACCAGGGTAAAAAACGTGAACCCGAACCCTCCAAGATCCCCCCACAGTACCCCAATAGCTGTCCCTCAACCATTCGAGACCCCTCCCATAGTCCCCCCCAAGAAGAAAAATAAAAAATACAACTAATTAAATTCCCCACCTCCAAGAACCCTCCAATGCACCAACAACCAAGAGAATGAACTAAAGAGAAAAAGGAAAAGACAGAAGAAAACAGCAAACAACAAAGCAATTTTAAAAAAAAATATACATTTAAAACAAAGGACATCAAGGACAATTAAAATCATAACAGCAATGCCAACTGTATATGTTTGTGTACATGTCTGGCACTATTACATGTATGTGTGTGTTCTTGTATGTGTTTATTTGAATGAGAGTGTGTGTATATGCATGTGTACAAACACCTGCACGGCATCAGCCTCAGGCAAACCGGCATTAGTTGAAAAACTCTGCCCCTCAGTGTCATTCAAACTGACTTTTTATTATGTTTTAATATTATTATTTTTTATTATTTAAAAAAAAAACTTTTATCTTTGACCATCATTCTATCTCCCACACAGAAACTCCACTCCCACTTGTCTTCAATTCCACATCCCAACCCTCAGCTTCCCTCAGCCCATCCAGCCCATCCAGCCCATCCCATCTATCTCTGCTGGCCACCCACTTCGGGTTTCTACGTAACACATATCTTTCAACTATGCTGTGATGTTTAACGTACAATTTCAATCTATCTAATCGAATAGAATCCACAGATTGCGAGTTGAAGATAAATACTTTAACTAAGAGTATTAGTATATTAGTAAATGACTGACCCGGTCTCTTCAGATCTCCTAACAGTATTATTTCTAGGGTCAATTTTAGATCAATGCTATGCATTTTCAGCCATTCCTGAACCTGAAACCAGAAACAGGCTACCTGAGGGCAATACCAAAATAAATGGTCTATTGATTCTGTATCCTCACAACAAAATCTGCAGAGCTTCGATGACTCTATGCCCCAAATATTCAACATTTTGTTGTTGGCAAGAATTCTATATAATAATTTTAGCTGAAAAGCACGAAGTCTTGAATTTTGCGTTGTTTTATATATCAACTCATACACCCTGTACCATGGAATCGGTACATCAAAATCTCTTCCCAACTATTTTGCAATTTGTATGGCACAGTTGTCAACATCCTGGTCCTCAAATGAACTGGTATACTTTCCTATTTATGCTAGTTTTATTCCTCCGCCAATTTTGATCCTTTATATTGGGCAGACAGACCAGTTCCCTACCTCCTCCCGCTGCCACCTGCCTCCTCCATTTTGGGGGTAATGCTGTAATCAATTTGTTGTACTCTTGGATTGAGCAGACCTTCCTTCCTCTGCAGACTTATTAATTGGTGTGTGTTATTCATCCTCTGAAATACTTTCCGATTATGCATTTGTTATAATGCATAAATCCAGAAAATATATTCTACATTTTAACACCAAAACTTCTCAAGACACACTGCCAAACAGGTTTCAAAACAAACTATACTGAACAAAAATATAGACGCAACATGTAAAGTGTTGGTCCAATATTTTTAATTTCATGAGCTGAAATTAAAGATCCCGGGAAATTCTCCATACGCAAATTTTTATTTTATTTCTCTGTGCACAAATTTGTTTACATCCCTGTTAGTGAGCATTTCTCATTTACCTAGATAGTCCGTCTACCTTACAGGTGTGGCATATCAAGAAGCTGATTAAACAGCGTGATCATTACACAGGTGCACCTTGTGCTGGGGACAATATTGGCCACTCTAAAATGTGCAGTTTTGTCACACAACACAATGCCACAGATGTCTCAAGTTTTTATGGTGCGTGCAATTGGCATGCTGACTGCAGCAATGTCCACCAGAGCTGTTACCAGATAACTGAATGTTAATTTCTCTACCATCATCACCCACAACATCGTGGACCTCTACATCCACAGCCCAGGACCTCTACATCTGGCTTTTTCACCTGCGGGATCGTCTGACACCAGCCACCCAGACAGCTGATGAAACTGTGGGTTTGCACAACAGAAACCATTTCATGGAAGCTCATGTGCGTGCTTGTCATCTTCTCCAGGGTCTTGACCTGACTGCGGTTCCACGTCGTAACCAACTCCAGTGCGAAAGGCTCACCGTCGATGGCCAATGGCATGCTGTAGAAGTGTGCTCTTCACAGATGACTCCCGGTTTCAACTGTACCGGGCAGATGACAGACAGCGTGTATGGCGTCGTGTGGGCGAGATGTTTGTTGATGTCTATGTTGTGAACATAGTACCTCTTGGTGGAGGTGGGGACTATGGGATTGGCAGGCAATAGCTACAGACAACAAACACAGTTGCATTTTATCGATGGCAATTTGAATGCACAGAGATACCGTGACGAGACCCTGAGGCCCATTGTCGTGCCATTCGTCCGCCGCCATCACCTCATGTTTCAGCATGATAATGCGCAGCCCCATGTCGCAAGGATCTGTACACAATTCCATAGCCTGCATGCTCACCAGACATGTCACCAATTGAGCATGTTTGGGATGCTCATGATTGATGTGTACAACAGCGTGTTCCAGTTCCTGCCAATATCCAGCAACTTCGCACAGCAATTGAAGAGGAGTGGGACAACATTCCATAGGCCACAATCAACAGCCTGATCAACTCTATACGAAGGAGATGTGTCGCGCCACGTGAGGTACTGACTGGTTTTCTATTCCACTCCCCTACCTTTTTTTTAAAGGTATCTGTGACCAACAGATGCATATTTGTATTCCCAATCATGTGAAATCCATAGATTAGGGCCTTATGGATTTATTTAAATGGACATATTTTGTTATATGACCTGTAACTCAGTCAAATCTTTGAAATTGATACATGTTGCATTTATATTTTTGTTCAGTGTAGCTATATTTTGTGGTAAAATTGTAGATTTCAAACTAAAATTATAAATATGGCTGTAAATTCCTTTATTTAATCTGTTGAGAAGTCAATATTTCCCACCCCTGATTGGACTCAACCTTGAGTAATGTTTATTGTGTGCGTCGCTTTTGTTATACAGTCGCTCTATATAAATTGAGATAACCAATTAGTGTTCTCAAGGGCAAGTGGTAAAAGTGCAAGATCAGAGGCGACTAGGACAACTTATCTCAACAACTTGCTATTATATAAACGTCACTGTTGATATGGCTGCTATAATTAGGTGCAGGAGCTTTGATCTTGGAGGTCATGCTTGAAAAGCTCAGCTATGTACAGAAGTTTAACCTTTGTTTAGGATTTCCATTTTTAATTGAAATGTGCGGCTCTCGTGATCAAGTGTGGAACTTTGGAATGC
Organism: Salvelinus namaycush; assembly: GCF_016432855.1. Taxonomy (NCBI): domain Eukaryota; kingdom Metazoa; phylum Chordata; class Actinopteri; order Salmoniformes; family Salmonidae; genus Salvelinus; species Salvelinus namaycush. The sequence goes on from NC_052314.1 coordinate 10,000,658, forward strand.
TGTTGTGAGTGTGCATCTCTTTCATGTGACATGTCGCATGTTTCAAACATTTGCACTATTTCCCAAGTCATGTAACCTATGGAATCATGTACACTGTAATGGGGTTACTGTGAATTTGACATCAGCTTACAGGCAGCTCTGTGGCAAGTAAAATGATGTGTTTCATATTACAGACCACCTACTGTAATAAACTGTAGATACAGTATCAAAGCCGTCAATAAGGGCTGACCCCTGGTGGTGACCCCACTCTCCGAGGGTGTCTCAGGGGGAGTGTGAATGTGGGATATACAAAAAACACATCCATTTCACACCACACACATGTACAGGTGTGAAAGGTTGCTGTTGATAATGGCAGACACTGGCCGTGACCCCACTCTCCGAGGGTGTCTCAGGGAGAGTTGGAATAAGGAAAAACAATATAAGACAAATATAAGCACCCACCAAATTATTATTATTATTATGTAGGAGCCCCACAGTCCAAGGGGATACAATGATGCTTAGTCATTCTGATTTCAGAATCATTGAACGGACATTTTATGTTGCTTTCTTAAGATGCATCTCCTCATATTTTACATAACTGAACCTTGACAATATGCAAAGTATTGCCAGCCAATGTGATCAGTTGATAAGGTGGAATGTCATGAGTTTCTCACTAAATACACATGATTTGGTGGTACTTTAACATGTCTGAGTCCACACAGTTGGTTGAATATGATTTGGAAAGATTGCCTTTTTCTTATTCAATAAGACGTACATGTGGCTAATGATATCATCACGATCAGCTGTGTGTGATCGTGATCATGCGTGCATGATCTTTGTTAAGCATGGTTATTAGTCTATATTTATACGTGTGTCTCTCTCTCACACACAGACAAACCGACAGTCTATTGAGGTAATGCGCTCTCCTGAGTTGCTTTTTAAATTAGGCTGCTGTCTGAAATAATGTTACATAATGCTGTCACACCAAGCACTGTCATAGTGCTACAGCCTTGCATAACTGTTTAATAATAGATGGATAATAGTAATTGCAATCAACTTATTAATAATATAATAATTATAATACTTATTATTGCTCATATATTCCTTTTTACATGTCGAGATGATTCAGAAACCTTTCATAAGCACATTTCATGCTATAAAAGAATGGCAAAAGGGTTATGACACATTTGGCAAAGCATGAGATGTAAGACCTTTTATATCAGATTTTTACAAACTCGTCCTCACCCTAGCACTACACAGCTGATTCAAATAATCAAAACTTGATGGTGAGTTTGGGACACCATGTTTTATATCACTATAAGTAGCATGATTTGGTTTATAAATGATTTGTGCAGCATCTATGCAGTGCTTAGAAAGACTTCATGAATGCTATAAAAAAAGCCTTATAAGTTGTTGTTTGTTTAACGTGGGACCTTGTGAGAAGGTCAAAGTAAGTGGGCAACTCTAGAGTACGGCCTACTTTACGGAACATTTCCAACAATGGAGGCTGCCGTTTTAGGGTTGGGTCATGAAAAGGTGGGCAGTAAGTACCAAGTCCCAGGTAAACATTCACTTGATTTCCTAACCCCTCCCCTTGCTGCTGACGCACAGTGTTTACTCCTAACAGGCTGTTCAGGACAGTGTGTGCTTCACATAAACACCAGGAGAAGGGACAGAAATGCCCAGAGGGCTGAAGCAGAGGACTTTATAAAAACTAAATATTGTTTGATTGTGCTGCTGAGAATGAGATTTATAGCAATATACTTTGCGCCCAACACAGATTCTGTGGTGCCACACTCCTGTGCCTGTTGCGATGTGGCATGCTTCCCACCTGAACTTGGCCCAGTAAACCTTTTGTAATGTGAAAGGCACACAAAACAGAGTGTGATTTTGAAATGTGAAACAGATTTGATGCATTTTACTACTAAACTGTAATTGGGGCTGGAGCTTTATTTTCACCCAAGAAAACATGACATGTGGGTTGATGATTGCTGTTTATGTCTGCATTAGTTGTCTTTTCAATTTGATCAAATGTAACGTAATAAATTACAGTAGCATCTATCTACTTTGCTAATTAGTGGTTCACAGCGAAACCCACAGAAACTAGAGGCTGTGAGTAACTTGGTCAAAAAGAATGGCACCGATTGGCCTATAGGTGCTGCTGTTATAAGCAGTCTCACTTAAACCCTCATGTCCGTTGCCCCATTTGACCTAGAGACTTGAAACTTTGTATGTAGTTGTCTTTCCTCATGCTGAACAAATGTGGTATGTAGGCCCATTGTACATCTCTTAACTTAGCTTGAAAAGGCTAAGGGATTGATTAAGAGATGGCTGAGTTAATGATAAATCAGGAAATCCAATTTTACGTGTACATTTAAATCCACTCCAAAATGGCAGATCAATTTGAAACTTTTTAGGGTAATCGAAGATTACCACGATGAGCCATGTTGAATTATGCATTGATATCTTAAGAAATAAAGAAACAATTAACAATTCACTTTTTTGACTATGTTTAAAATAATCCCAAAAAATATTATTCTCATGGACTAAAAGTTAGATTCACTCCAAATTTGGTCTTTGGACTCACAACAGTCCCTTAAGAGTTTGAGAAAATAACGTTGATGCATTCAAAGATGGCTACACTATACCAGTAGATGCATATTAGCACTAATATGCTAAAATAGCCTATGAAAAATGTAAAACATCTTCTTCTCATGAACCATAGGACCAAATGACTTCAAATGTGGAATATAAGGTCATGGTACATGTCTTAACTTAGTAAGCTAACGGATCGGTCAAAAGATGGTTATTGACAAATCAAACATCAGATTTTACATGTCCATTTAAACAACTGTAAATCCACTCCACAGTGGCTTATCAACTTGAAACTTGTCATCGCTATCATGGACGTGCCTAAGATGTACCTTAATGAATTTGGTATTTATATTTTTAAAACAAGGAAACTATTAACAACTCATTCTTTGCATGTGTAACGCTAATGCTTAAAATCATCTGCAATCATCTTCTACTCATGAACCATATGCCAGATTCACTCCAGATTTTGTATTTAGACCTTTACATCAGTCTTTAATGGAAAGAATTGTTGCTGCATTCAAATATGTCCGCACTGTACCTATAGGTGCACGTTAGCACATTTGCTAATGCTAAAAATGCTTTAAAAATCTTCTTCTCATGAACCATAAATCAGAATGACTCCAGATTTGGTAAATAGATTCAATGAATTAGCCTCTAATGAATTTGAGAATGATTAGTTGCTGCTTTCAAGCCATGCTACAACACTTGATAGCACCATATCACACCAGGGCTATACGAACTGAACCAATGGACATGGGACCATGACATTTGGTATGTAAACCTTATGTATATGTCCTTAGAAGCTGTGTGTATATAAAATCACTGCAACCTTAGATGGCTGCAGCAGACCAGTTTGAGGCATTATAGATGTCATTGGCACCAGTGGCACCGTAGGATACAGAGCTTCCCAAAGTCAGGGAGTGTGGTCGACAAACGGATTGGGAAGTAGGTCCCAAAGGGATCTTCCTAGCGTTGGAGGTGAGCAGTCATTACTCGTGTGAGACACTTACTGATTCTGTTTTCTGTTAGAAACATTCACAGCCAAGGGAAGGAGGCAAGATTCACTTTTGAAAGACTCGCTCTCCGTAAAAAAATATTTCCTCCGAATCCACTGATTCGGGTCACTCATCTGTAGAATGTTTTTGTATTTCCCCTGCATGCTTGCTTTCCGTTTCCCAAATTTGTCTGTTACATAATCAATGAGACACATTTTATTTTCATTACACAGACAGACAGTTCCTCTCTCAATGTAAAAAATCTTTAAAACACTCCCAACCGATAACCACCAACCCTCGGTGTGAAATAGAACATTGTCATGCTCTGACCCATATCTCCAGTGGCAACCCGTCATTCAGGGCAGGTGGGACATTTTTTGGGGGGGGCTTACTGGTTTTGAATGTTATTTTGACATTAATACGTGTCACATATCAGTTTACAAACAATGTAAACATTTATATTTTTTAATCATTGAGTTAATAAAGCTGCATACAGCTCAGTGTTCTGTCACTCGTGGGAGCAGTACTGTACGTCACCGCCAAGTCTAAGGGTAGAGCTCGAAATATCAAGCCCCTTGGATGCTGCCATAGAGTTACATTAGAAGTGCCCATCCAAGAAGACTCAAGGTCATTGGCCACAGACAAAATGACGTCAAATCACGTTATATGTACAGTAGCTTTGATTGGACTGAATCTTAGCTAGCAGTCATCATGATGAATCAAGTCGACAATCTACTGGCAAATCCTTTTTAATCCTTGTCAAATGAAGAGAAATAATGAAGAGAAATTATAAATAAAACATATCGGTGCTCATCGGCCATTGGACATAAACATTACACAACAAGTTGGAAATCGCAAATTCAACAATGAGTGGTTTGGAAGGAATCAGTGACAGTGGCTAACTGCAAGCATTGCAAAGTAATCACTAGCCTGCTATTCAGTGGAGTGGCTGTGTGGTCCCAAATCTGGGATTAAGTGTCTCTTTTCCAAGTTTAAAATGATAAACATTCAACATTGGTCATGCTGTCAATGAAGCATGATTTGTGCCGCTCTCAAAACAACTGTTAACTCGGAACTGCAAAAACATGACTTCAGTGAGTTCAAGGCAATCCGGAAAAAACGAGCTCCGACTGGGAAATACGTTTTGAACGGTCATCCAACTCGGAAATGTAAGTCGGGAACTCTGGCCTCTTTGTAGAGCTATGACCTGAAGATCAATGACATCATCATGATTCAACCTTGTTTTTTTCAGAGTTCCCAGTTGTCTTGAAAGCACCATAAATCCAGAGAAGGCTAGACTTTGATGGCAAAATTTGCCCACGAAGGACCGCCGTGCCACCTTCCTGTTCAAGTGAGCGCAGCACAACAAGGTGAGTCCAGAAATGTATTGTATGCTGCTGCATAAATTATGTAATATACCAGGGAGATATGTATACTGTAGCTAAGAAAGTAATACTAAGTGTATGTTGTGTAGTAAACTGTTAGTAGCCCATGGGCCTCACCATAATATTTTAATCTGTTATCACCTCTTAATTTCGCCTACTGTTCTGACTTGGTGGTGCACATGTAGCCTATAACCTGTTTTAGAGAAATGTAATCATAACATTTTGAAAGAGCTTTCATTGTCTGCTTATATGCCCCCTTTATTTAGCCTACAGTTCTGACTTGGTGTACATGGAGAACACAGTAAGAACGGCCCATGTTCTGAATTCTGTCACTGTACATTTCAAAAGTGCTAAACAAATAGTTATATTGACTACGTCCGTCCTAGCTCGCTCAATAATATCTTAATCGAAATTATGCTTGTCGTCCACATATTCCATAATTTGTCCATCTCAATTGTCAATAGAAACCACATTTGTTTAAGCACATCAGTCATATCAGCTATGTTTTTTAAAAGGCAGTAAATGAGGCTGAATGAACTGTTTCGCTACCAGACAAGGCTCCGCTGATAGGCAGGTGTAGCAGTGGTAAGGTGTTGGGACTGCTGACTCTGCTGTTGGGACAGCTTTATGTAGGCCCTAACAGTTTGTGGGCACCATTTGTCACCATTATAATTAATGTATTGTTTAGTGTTGTGTTGTGTAGTGGCTTTGCTGGCATGCATCCCACTTTTATAATTTTTTTGGCCCACCAAGATTTACATGCTAAAATCGCCACTGCATATCTCCACATAGTTATACAAACATGCGCACGCAATGGATGTGGTTTGATGTGGATTACAATTGAAGTTACCTGCTGCAGTATATCTCCGAGTTCTGTGCTCAGCTCTTTTGCTGGCAGTTGCTCTCGGTGTATCATACAATGCGTCCATATGGCAAAGGAAGACACATTCATAATTAGAGTGCAGAGGCTTGCCTGCCGTCCCGCCATAAATGGAGCCTCTTCTGTGCAAAAGCCCACCATTCGATCCCATGGAATCTCTTTTTCTTCAATATAGCCACGCAGCACACTGAACATCCCCTGTACCGTTTCATCCTCGGGAATCGTGAGACAAAACAATATGTCCTCGTGAATAGCATCTACTGACATGTATAGCGAACAAAAGTCAATGCATGGGCATTTCAGCCCTCACAGCTAACGTACATTTGAAGAGCATAAGCTGGGGAGTTTTTAAGTTTCTTCTTGATTGCTAGGAATAGCATACATTCTTTGTTCAACAGTGTTATCTGACAAAGGTATTGATGTGAGTTTCTGTGCCTCTGCCTCCCCACACATTGTTTTCACCATATCAATTTGGGTCCGGTAATATCTGAGTCTCTGCAATAGTGTTTGGTTTCATAGTGTAGCGGGCTTAGCCATTCACTGTGGGAATGATTCAAGTGTGACCTTTTCCCATGATCTAAGGATGCTCTCTGGTTGAATTTTATCTTTTGGATTTGAATCATTTTCATTATATTTTGAAGGTTAACCATATTACAATGATTTTGAGATAATGGTCTGAGGCTGTTTTTCATTTTTGGGGTAGGCCCCTTAGTTCCAGTGATAGGGAATCTTAACACACAGCATACAATAATTTTCTAGTCAATTCTGTGCTTCCAACTTTGTGGCAACAGTTTGGGGAAGGCCCTTTCCTGTTTCAGCATGACACTGCCCCCATGCACAAAGCGAGATCCATACAGAAAATGTTTGTCTAGATTGGTGTGGAAGAACTTGACTGGCCTGCACAGAGCCCTGACCTCAACCCCATCGAACACCTTTGTGATGAATTGTAACGCTGCCAGACCTCACTAATGCTCTTGTGGCTGAATTGAAACAAGGTCCCGCAGCAATGTTCCAATATCTAGTGGAAAGCCTTCCCAGAAGAGTGGAGGATGTTATAGCAGCATACTTTTGGTCATATAGTGTATATATATTTTTGTATATTCTTTTTTTTCATGTCAGGTGACCCCTAGTTTGGGGACCGCTGCATTAGTCAAATTGACCCAAGAATTGGTACATCATCTCAATACATTAAGTAATGACTTTAAGAATGATTACCTGCTGCATTCAAAGATGACAGGACTAGACTAAACTTCCCTTACGTCATCCTTGTGGTATTGAGAGATAAACATGGTAATGCTTTCACTGATTGCACATAAAGTAAGATAGTTCATACATGATACCGTGCTTGCTTGGTTATCCAACTGATCTTGTGTCCTTTCTATCATCCTGTGAACCCCGTTCATTGCTACTAGAAGCTATATTATTAGTTTGGTATGGGTTGATTAATGTCTCACCAATGAATACTGTAGTTAGTAATCCATAAACTGACATCAAATGCTTGTTTTACCCTTTCAGCTCTCCACATGTACCTTACCTGCAGACAGAGGCTCATCACAACAATAGTAAACTCAGGCGAAGGTCATTAGGAATTCCAGTGCATAGACCAATAAAGCATCAAGTACTGCTATAATTGCCTAACATTTGCACAGTAAACCAATTAATCCTAACAAATCTATAGCATTTGAAGAATTTGCTTCTTGAATATCTCCCCTTAAAGCTGCAATATGTAACTTTTTGAGCGATCCAACCAAATTCACATAGACATTGTATTTATAGAGCGGTCGTTCTCATTGAAGCAAGTCTAAGAAGCAGTAGATCTGTTCTATGTGCTCTATTTCTATGCTTCTTTGATTACTTTTAGTTTTTGTGTCTTTTACTTTCGGTTTTGTACACCAGCTTCAAATAGCTAAAAATACAATATTTTTGGTTTTGGAAAATATATTTCACAGCGGTTTAGAGAGTACAATGGTTTTCTACTCTATACTTGCTTGTTTGGCCACATAAAATGAAATTAGGCAATCTATTAGAATTTTATCAACCAGGAAATGGCGGAGATATTTCTGCATATTGCACCTTTAACAGAAAGTGGCAGTGATTTTCTTCTTCCACATATTGGTGTGAATGTCAAACGTACATTGATAAATTGGATTGAAATGAAATGTGTCAGCGTCCCAAAACAACACAAAGTTGTTCCTGTATATTGATGCCTGTTGTTGTGTTTGGCATTAACCCTTATAAACCCTTATAAAAGGTTATCATGGAAGTGTTATCAAACAATGAAACATAGCTATAGGATATAGTGCAGAAACAAAGGGTCTTCCTCAGGTGAAACGCCTTAAATAAAGTCTTCATCAAGCTCTCTCTCTCTCTCTCTCTCTCTCTCTCTCTCTTTCTCTCTCTCTCTCTCTCTCTCTGCAGGAGGGGTTGATGGGGAAGGTCATGAGGGCACCACACAGTCAGGAAGGATGTCCTGGAGTCTGGGAGACAGAGTACACACTAATCTCCTACTAAGACAGGAGATGACTGTCTAGAGACATCCCTTCAATATATTATTTAACATTTTGAGCCCAGCTTGGCATTTAGCTTTACAGTCATTTTTACCAAAAATCTTTATCTTTAACTCTGCATTGTTGGAAAAGGACCCGTAAGTATTTCACTGTTAATCTACACCTGTTGTTTACGAAATGAGACAAATAACATTTTATTTTATCTGATGCTGAGACTCATACAACTCTAAGGGCTACTTTTATAAATTTCCACTGAAATCTTTACAAAAATGTTCACATCATCAATGTGTTCTTTTAGTTATTTCCATTTGTGAAGTGCTCTCGTCATGTGACTGAGTTTTTGTCTTATAGTTGCCTCCACTAGGAGCTGATCGGAACAATTCAAGTAAGCCATACTTGATTTGGATAGGTTTGGCTAGATGCATTACATTCATTCCCTGCTGTGTATTGAGTCACATGGGATTCATCTTGACGAGGAGTGGTGCCATGGCATGTGAATGTCAAAGCAACCTGTTCCCATGCTCCCGGTTTTGTCTAGAAGGGATAGAGCGTTTGTCAAAACTTACTTTTCGTAGCAGGTTTAGGAGAACTTACACAGCAAGTTAGGAGAATTAACATAGCAGGTTAGAAAAATTAGGTTAAGGTTAGGAAAAGGGATAGGGTTAGCTAAAATGCCCGAAAACACAACTTTTGATGTAAATTTTCTAAAATCTGTATCCCTTCTAGTAGTGACCCATGCTCCCTTACTATAGGCAAATTAGGCTTGACATGTTGTGCTTACTATTGACTAAACAAGTGGAATTGGCCTCAAAGTGAACATGATAGGGGAAGGTACAGATGTAGGATCTTAATTTGAGCTAGTTTCCTACAGCAGGAAAATAATCCTGCAGCAACAGGAAATGTGAATTATTATCTGGATTATAATGAATGGACATTTTTGTAGGGGTCGATACATTTTTGGCAAGGGAAAATCAAGTCTGAAATTTCAAAGTGGAAATTACAAAGTTTAGAAACCTTTTTAAACCTAAAATACACCACAAGTTTTACATTTCCTGCATTGCAAGAATGTTCTCCTGCAACAGGGTGATCAAATTAAGATCCTACATCTGTACATCAAGCCAGGTTCCTAATGCAGCTTTGGTTCCTAATGCTGTTAGTGAATGTATTCTTCCGTCCCAGGGGAATTTATGTCACATAAGTATTTTAGTGAGCCTGGCCCTATGCTTTTTGATTCTCTCCCAAACATTAACCTCTACTGGATCGGTGTGTCTCCCCATGTGACGTTTAAGCTAATGTAGGCTAATGTGATTAGCATGAGGTTGTAAGTAACATGAACTTTTCCTAGGACATAGACATATCTGATATGGGCAGAAAGTTTAAATTCTTGTTAATCTAACTGCACTGTCCAATTTACAGTAGCTATTACAGTGAAATAATACCATGCAAAGTTTAGAAAGGGGAGTGCACAATTATGAACTTGAAAATGTATTAATAAACCAATTAGGCACATTTGGGCAGTCTTGATACAACATTTTGAACATGAATTGAACATAAACATCAAAGTGTTTCCTTTCAAATGGTATCAAGAATATGCATATCCTTGCTTCAGGTCCTGAGCTACAGGCAGTTAGATTTGGGTTTGTCATTTTTGGCGAAAAATGAAAAAAAGGGGCGGATCCTTAAGAGGTTTTTAAATTATCCTGTCTATTATATCAGCTGTCCTTTGTTTGTCATGCAGGCCTCGTAGTTTGTTCTCCCTTTCTTTCTCTGGGTCCCATGAACGAAGCGCTCCTTTTCTCCTTCATCACATGCCAAACCTATTAGGGTAGAGCTGCTGATGGCTTTTTATGGGACACCTTGGAGCAATCTGGAGCTTCTGTTTATTTTTGTCTTTTGTATACGAACATACTTAGGAGCCAACCATTTGTGAGCACAGGGGAACAAAAGACTTGTCTGTACCTGTGTCAGCTAATTTGTGTTGCTTCGTCCCGCAACAAGCTGTTGTTTACAGACGTTGCCTGGTGTTCTTGATCGACCAAATCTAAACTATTCGGTTTTACTAAAATAATGTTTCCAGTCAACAGAGGAATATCCAATATCTCTAGGAACAATAATTACGATTCGACATGTTGAATGTGTCGTTTGCTATCAAATAAGCGTTTAAAACACATTTTTATCCAGGGTCTCCCATTTTCCGCCTGTGGGCTGCCATTGTAGTCCATTCTAGACCATGCAGTCATGCGAGAGTAAGCTACAATGCAATCTCCCACTTCTACAGGCGGAAAATGGGAGACCCTGTATAAAAACGAGTTTTAAACACTTATTTAAAAAGCGAAGGACACGTTCAACATGTCGAATCGTAAGTATTGTTCCTGAAGAGATTGGATATTCCTCTTTTGACTGGAAACCTTATTTTTGTGAAAGAATAGTTTAGATTTGGACGCCAGGCTATGGAAGCTTTCGCATCGAGCCGTCTGTAAACAATGGCTTGTTGCGGGATGAAGCAAAGTTCTGTGCAGATAGCATTGTATTTGTAAGCAATTTGGCGTTCATGGGAAGAATACATGTGTTTGGCCCCCTTGCTTCTTTTGACGAGAAGGGGTTTCGGGGCAGTGTGGGTTCGATCATCTGGATAATGTGCCATTTAATTGCAAAACAACAGTTTCCTACTTCTGCAACTTCTCCTCTGCCTCTCTTGACCTCTATCACTAGATCTTTCTATACAACACCATTATCTTTGGACTGCAGATTTCATTAACATGGACTCAGTCCTAAATCCTACTTTAGTAACATGGTGTACCTTTACAATAACATGGTTTGCTTTGCAATAACGGGTGGTGGGTAGCCTAGCGGTTAAGAGCGTTGGGCCAGTAACTGCAAGGTTGCTGGTTTGAATCCCTGAGCCCACTAGGTGAATAATCTGTCGATCTACCCTTGAGCAACGCACTTTATCCTAAGTACTCCTGTATGTCGCTCTGGATAAGAGCATCTGCTAAATGTAATAATGTTATATCTTATATAGATAGTGACGGAGCAGTGTGTACCTTATGAAAGTGCAGTTTAAGCGTTTGTGTACTGGCTGAGGTTGAATGAGGACAAGCTTCAAACTGGCTCATTCAATTTGGCACTGTCTCGAGCGGCAAGGCAAGCATCCAGTCCTTTCTACTGTACATAGAAATTAAAGGTACCTTGAAGAGAACAGTTATTTGCGTCCAGCTGAGTAGAATGTTTCTCTCTCTCTCTCTCTCTCTCTCTCTCTCTCTCTCTCTCTCTCTCTCTCTCTCTCTCTCTCTCTCTCTCTCTCTCTCTCTCTCTCTCTCTCTCTCTCTCTCTCTCTCTCTCTCTCTCTCTCTCTCTCTCTCTCTCTCTCTCTCTCTCTCTCTCTCTATATATATATATATATATATGTATATATATGTGTGTGTATGAGCTACATACACTTCAACTCAAAATATAAACAGTTTTGACATAAATTAAATGCACATTATTTCCAGGTCAGAGAGGTGGAAGTAGGCCAAGTGTTGATTAAAGCTTGGGGAGACAGGGCGGAGATTCCGATGCCTAGACCTGCCTTACTCTTTATTGAAAAACGTTGTGATTCAGCCATGATTCAGGTATGATTCAGGTGTGATTCCAGTGGTATGTGTCTAAGCTTCTCACTTATGTGTTATTGTACAGTTTCCCCGAGATACTTTTTCCGTATTGTCAGCTAGTTTCCTTTGACATTCACCTCTCAACATAACTCTTCCTTTTGTCTGACATTTACACAAGTGGCTACTAGTTTGAACAAATATCACTGCACTTGAGTAGTATGTGTGTGTGTGTGTGTGTGCATTTGCATGTGTGTGTGTGTGCTGTCTGTAGAGAGAGATTGTGTGTACATGTGATATTGTGAGAATGTGCGTGAAGCATGTGCATGTGTGGGGGGCGTGTGTGTTAGTATTTATATGCAACCCCCCACACACACACACACTTGAGAGGGTTCGAGGAGGATATAAGCAGTCAGACCAAATATAGGCCTGCTTTAGTGGGCGGGCTGCCAGGGTGTCAGTATGGTAGTAAAGACCACACACTCCGTCCCAGCGGAGATAAAATGGAGAGTGGTGGAGTGTTGGCGTCACAGGGATTTAAGGAGTCTATCGACATTTAAGGAGAGGGTCACTGAACCACTTATTACCTACCTCTAACAAGCCCCGCTGTGCAGTGCAACTCTACAAGGACTTGTGGAAAGAAAGAAATCAAATTCTTCCTCTGGCTTTGTCACACTGTGCAAGGATATAAACAACAGAGGAGGCTGGTGAAGGGAGGACTGCTCATAATAATGAATGAATTGGAGTGAACGGAGTGGGTATCAAACACATGGAAACCAGGTGTTTGATGTGTTTGAGGCCATTCCATTACTATGAGCTCATGTTCCCCATTTGAAGTGCTGCCAGTAACCACTGATAAACAAGAATAGGGGACACATTTGAAGAACTATCAAACTGGGGTATCTTATTTCCAGAGAACCCATCTTTAAATTGGTAAATGTATAGAATAGAATGCTAGTTAATCCGAGGTTATTGACTCATATAACCCTGGCTTAATCCTTGTGCTTGGGCTAAACTGTGATACGACTAAAACTTCTCTCAAGCCCTCAGAAGGTGTAACATTGATGTTATGCTCATTTGTCAAACGTAGTAGCCACCTGAATCTCTGTTACCTGAGATCTCAGCTGGAATGACAGGCAGCTTTGAGCTTAGATAGCCTTTGTTGTCTGGGTCTGGGTTGCGTCCCTGTTGATGCAAACTGAGTCCAGCGGTTTATTTCAAGCTGAGCTTTGAAGAAAGGGAGAGCCCTTGAACAACTGTTTCTAAATAAGGCCAGTGTTGGGAACCTTTACGCACGCACACAGACGCACCCTTTCCACTGCTCCCCCGCTATCGACCACCAGGGCGCCCGCTGAAGTGCCTGACGTGATCCTGCAGCTTCATTAAAGGCTCCTTTGGTCTTGGTCACTTGACGGGAGCTTGAAAGAGAGTGATGACTGGAGACTGGGGATGGTTGAGAATTAAACACAGCTGTTTTTAAAAAGCTGTCAGAGTGTGTGTCTTGGGGGGGGATTGTGTGTGTAAAACTACTTTAGCATGTGTATTTGAGGGAGCTGGTGCGTGTTTGTGTGTTACCAGTTATAGACTGGAGGGCGACTGTGTGTGTGTTTATAGACCAGAGACAGACATACACTATACATACAAAAGTATGTGGATACCCCTTCAAATGAGTGGATTCAGCTATTTCAGTCACTCCCGTTGCAGACAGGTGTATAAAATCGAGCACACAGCCATGCAATCTCAATAGACGAATATTGGCAGTAGAATGGCCTTACTGATGAGCTCAGTGACATTCAACGTGGCACCATCACAAAATGCCACCTTTCCAACAAGTCAGTTTGTCAAATTTCTGCCCTGCTAGAGCAGCCCTGGTCAACTGTAAGTGCTGGTATTGTGAAGTGGAAATGTCTAGGAGCAACAATGTCTCAGCCCCGAAGTGGTAAGCCACACAAGCTCACAGAACAGGGACACCGAGTGCTGTCATCGGTTGCAACACTCACTATCGAGTTCCAAACTGCCTCTGGAAGCAACAAGAACTGTTCGTCGGGAGGTTCATGAAATGGGTTTCCATGGCCGAGCAGCCGCACACAAGCCTAAGGTCAATTTGCACAATGCCAAGCGTTGGCTGGAGTGGTGTAAATCTCGCCGCCTTTGGACTCAGGAACAGTGGAAACGCATTTCCTGGAGTGATGAATCACGCTTCACCATCTGGCAGTCTGACGGACAAATCTGGGTTTGGCGGATTCCAGCAGAACGCTACCTGTCCCAATGCATAGTGCCAACTGTAAAGTTTGGTGGAGGAGGAATAATGGTCTGGGGCTGTTTTTCATGGTTTGGGCTAGGCCCTTTAGTTCCGGTGAAGGGAAGTCTTAATGCAGCATACAATTACCTTCTAGACGATTCTGTGCTTCCAACTGTGTGGCAACAGTTTGGGGAAGGTCCTTTCCTGTTTCAGCATGACAATGCCCCCGTAAACAAAGCGAGGTTCATACAGAAAATGTGTGGGAGAACTTGACTGGCCTGCACAGCGCCCTGACCTCAACCCCATCGAACACCTTTGGGATGAATTGGAAAGCCGACTGCGAGCCAGGCCTAATCGCCCAACATCACTGCCCGACGTGACTAATGCTCTTGTGGCTGAATGTAAGCAAGTCCCCGCAGCCATGTTCCAACATCTAGTGGAAAGACTTTCCAGAAGTGAGGAGGCTGATATATCAGCAAAGGGGGGACCAACTCCATATTAATGCCCATGATTTTGGAATGTGATGTTTGACAAGCATGTGTCCACATACTTTTGGTCATGTAGTGTATCAATAAAGAACACACCTCTTTTAAGCTGTGTATGGCTCCCTCCGATTCCCTTCCATCTCCTAATTAAATGAAAATGTACCTCTTTCACCTGTCAGTATATCAGTGCACTTATTCCTATATGTAGCACAAAAGCTCAGATTACCCCACCCCTGATAGCATCATGACCTCTCCTTGACATGCATGTTCTTGTGGGATGAAGCGTAATAACGTCTGGTCCTGGGGGAAAAAGAGCTTTACAAAGATGTAGCCAGCTGTTCCTTTTCTGTTCCGGCTTCTGCTCCTCCTCCTCCTCCTCCCCCTCACTCTTCACCGGAAGTTATCATGTCTGTAGCAGCTGGGCTATATTAAGAAATGCAAACAATGGGGCTGGAGCAAACACAGAAACAATTCCGAGATACTGCACGGCGAGTGTGTGTAAACTTGGCAGCAGGGTCCAAGGTGGCAGCTTGTTTGTGAAGGATGCATAGTTAAAGAGTCACAGATGAGCAGGCAGGGGATGTCTGGGAGGAACACACAGAACTCTGAGAAGCTGTCTGTTCTAGTCTCTGTCACTCTCTGTTTACCCCGTCTTTTGGTTCCTGTCTGGGACTGTCTCTCCTTGTGTCTATCTCTGTGGTAGTTTCTGTAATTGATATATCATTGACGGAATCGATCCGTATGGTCTTTCTTAGCCTTTTCTGTGTGTGTGTGCGTGCATGTGCGTGCCCTTGAGAGTGTGTGTGTGTGTGTGTGTGTGTGTGTGTGTGTGTGTGTGCGCACGTGCATGCGTGTATTTCTGCATCTAAGTATCTTCGACTGTCTCTTTCCCTGTTCCCTGTGCTCTGCATCTGCGTCTCAGACATTGTGTTGTCTGTGTGCTGTAATTGGGCCTGTGTTTATGATGTTTTTTTCCACTATGAGGAGACTGCTGATGTGGCAGCTGAGCCGACCCGAGGACCAGACACAGGAAATACTCTAATTAGCACATAGCCTCTGAAAAATGATTTACAGATGCTGTATCTTATTTTGATCATCCTGTTGTTGCAGGAATTTTAAAAGGCTTCAAAGGTTTGTAATTTCCACTTTAACAAATCTGACTTGATTTGCCCTAACGAAAAATTGATCAACCCCTACAAAAAAATGTCCATTAATTCAAATCCACATAACAATTCAAATTTCCTGTCGCTGCAGGATTATTTTCCTGCTGTGTGAAACTGGCTCAAATTAAGACCCGACATCTGTGCTAACAAGCTGCTGCTGCACTAAAGAAACTCAGTTTAGATCATATTATAGGTACATTCAAAAGAATAAAGTCTTGTACTGAGGGGTCTCTATATTTCCTTGCAAAGATGTTCCAACAAGAAATATCATTTCCATAATGGGAGCAAAGATAACCTCTTCAGAATGTCATTTGGTGTAGCCTTAGCTTCGAGAGAAAGTCATCTGACAGAGTAATTCAAACCAGATTGCCTCCAACACACACACACACACACATGCACATGCACACGCACTCACACACACATTCCAAGCATCCCCCTGAGGTTGTTAACCTCATTGTGCGTATCATTCCAAGCTGTGCACACTGAGGGAGTTGTCACGTTTCCTCCAGTCACCAGTGAGGTGTGAGTCTGAGGTAACACGAGCATGTCAGAACCCATACCGCTGAGGCCTTGGGCAGACACCGCAGAGAATTAGGGAGAAGGGAGAATATATAACTATTTGAAAAAAATATTTTTGGATCATCTAAAATCTATCAATAATTTACCAAGGTGGTAGATGGATTCTTAAGCACAGTTTCATTTTTGCTTACCTCAAATTTATTCTGGGTCAACCTACCTATCTGCATATTCCAGTTCTGAAAACAGCCCAGTATCAGAATATAAGCTATATTTACATGCAAATGCAGAATTTGGTTGAAAGGCTCTAGAAGAGCAATCTTTTAGTTGCATAATCCATTTACAATTAATCAAAATTCAATATAAAATAAAATGTTCTCCAAAGTCCCATTTTAGCCCCAATCCAACTTTCCATTCATATCCAATCTCCCTGTTGCCTAACTACTATACTGTGTGGTAACGTTTAACAACTTTTTCCTGGCCTGTGTTGATTGTGGGCTAGATACATTCAAAACTCTATTGACACAATCTCCACAGATTATGCAATCTCTACTGCACTCCACACTGCCCTTTCCCACTTGGACAAAAGGAACACATACGTGAGAATGCTATTCATTGACTACAGCTCAGCGTTCAACACCATAGTGCCTTCGAAGCTCATCACTAAGCTCCCTGGGACTGAACACTTCCCTCTGCAACTGGATCCTGGACATACTGACAGGCCACCCCAGGTGGTGAGGGTAGGCAACAACAAATACGCCACGCTGACCCTCAATACGGGGGCTCCTCAGGGGTGCATGCTTGGTCCCCTCCTGTACTCCCTGTTCACCCACGACTGTGGCCGTGCATGACTTGAACACCATCATTAAGTTTGCCAATAACATGACTGTGGTAGGTCTGATTACCGATGATGATGAGACAATCTAACATCTCCCTCAACATCACCAAGACAAAGGAACTGATCACAGACTACAGGAAACGGAGGACCGAGCACACTCCCATTCACATCAATGGGGCTGAAGTGGAGTGGTTTGAGAGCTTCAAGTTCCTCTGTGTCCACATTTTTTATTTATTTTTTATTTATCTCACCTTTATTTAACCAGGAAGGCCAGTTGAGAACAAGTTCTCAATTACAACTGCGACCTGGCTAAAATAAAGCTAAGCATTGCGAAACAAACAACAACATTGAATTACACATGGAATAGACAAACGTACAGTTAATAACACAATGGAAAAAATCTTTAAACATTGTGTGCAAATGAGGTAAGATTAGGGAGGTAATGGAAATAAATAGGCCGTAGTGGCGAAGTAATTCCAATTTAGAAATTAAACACTGGAGTGATTGATTCGCAGAAGATAAATGTGCAAGTAGAGATACTGGGGTGCAAAGGATTTTTTTTAAATAACAATATGGGGATGAGGTAGTTGGATGGGCTATTTACAGATGGGCTATGTACAGGTGCAATGATCTGTGAGCTGCTCTGATAGCTGATGCTTAAAGTTAGAGAGGGAGATATGAGTCTCCAGCTTCAGTGATTTTTGCAATTCGTTCCAGTCATTGGCAGCACAGAACTGGAAGGGAAGGGGGCCAACGGAAGAATTGGCTTTGGGCGTGACCAGTGAAATATACCTGCTGGAGCGTGTGCTACGGGTGGGTGCTGCTACGGTGACCAGTGAGCTGAGATAAGGTGGGGCTTTACCTAGCAAAGGCTTATAGATGACCTGGAGCCAGTGTGTTTGGCGACGAATATGAAGCGAGGGCCAGCCAACGAGAGCATACAGGTTGCAGTGGTGGGTGGTATATAGGGCTTTGGTGACAAAACGGATGGCACTGTGATAGACTGCATCCAATTTGCTGAGTAGAGTGTTGGAGGCTATTTTGTAAATGACATCACCGAAGTCAAGGATCAGTAGGATAGTCAGTTTTACGAGTATATGTTTGGCAGCATGAGTAAAGGATGCTTTGTTGCGAAATAGGAAGCCTATTCTAGATTTAATTTTGGATTGTAGATACTTAATGTGAGTCTGGAAGGAGAGTTTACAGTCGAACCAGACACCTAGGTATTTGTAGTTGTCCACATATTCTAAGTCAGAACCGTCCAGAGTAGTAATGCTGGACGGGTGGGCAGGTGCGGGCAGCGATCGGTTGAAGAGCATGCATTTAGTTTTACTTGCATTTAGAGCTGTTGGAGGCCACGGAAGGAGAGTTGTATGGCATTGAAGCTCGCCTGGAGGTTTGTTAACACAGTGTCCAAAGAAGGGCCAGATGTATACAGAATGGTGTTGTCTGCATAGAGGTGGATCAGAGAATCACCAGCAGCAAGAGCGACATCATTGATGTATACAGAGAAAATAGTCGGCCCGAGAATTGAACCCTGTGGCACCCCCAGACTGCCAGAGGTCCGGACAACAGGCCCTCCGATTTGACACACTGAACTCTGTCTGAGAAGTAGTTGGTGAAGCAGGCGGGGCAGACATTTGAGAAACCTAGTCCTTTGAGTCTGCCGATAAGAATACGATGATTGACAGAGTCAAAAGCCTTGGCCAGGTCGATGAATATGGCTGCAAAGTATTGTCTTTTATCGATGGCAGTTATGATATCGTTTAGGACCTTGAGCGTGGCTGAGGTGCACCCATGACCAGCTCGGAAACCAGATTGCATAACGGAGAGGGTACGGCGGGATTCGAAATGGTCGGTGATCTGTTTGTTAACTTGGCTTTTGAAGACCTTAGAAAGACAGGGTAGGATAGATATAGGTCTGTAACAGTTTGGGTCTAGAGTATCTCCCCCTTTGAAGAGGGGGATGACCGTGGCAGCTTTCCAATCTTTGAGGATCTCAGACAATACGAAAGAGAGGTTGAACAGAATAGTAATATAGGTTGCAACAATTGCGGCAGATAATTTTAGAAAGAGAGGGTCCAGATTGTCTAGCCCAGCTGATTTGTAGGGCTCCAGATTTTGAAACTCTTTCAGAACATCAGCTACCTGGATTTGGGTGAAGGAGAAATGGGGAGGCTTGGGCAAGTTGCTGTTGGGGGTGCAGGGCTGTTGACCGGGGTAGGGGTAGCCAGGTGGAAAGCATGGTCCAAACACACCAACACAGCTGTGAAGAGGACATGACATCACCTCTTACCCTTCAAGAGGCTGAAATGATTTGGCATGGGCCCTCAGATCCTCAAAGATCTACAGCTGCACCATCGAGAGCATCTTGACTGGCTGCATCTCTGCTTGGTATGGCAACTGCTTGGCATCTAACCACAAGGCGCTAGAGAGGGTAATGCATTTGGCCCAGTGCATCACTGGGCCCGAGCTGCCTGCCATCCAGGACCTCCATACCAAGCAGTGTCAAAAAAAATCAAAGACTCCAGCCACTCAAGCCACAGACTGTTCTCTCTGCTACCGCATGGCAAGCAATACTAATGCACCACGTCTGGAACCAACAGGACCCTGAACAGCTTCAAGCCCCAAGCCATAAGACTTCTAAACAAGACTGCTAAATAGCTAATCAAATGACTACCAGGACTACCTGCATTGACCCTTTTTTGTGGACTCTGGACTCTACCCACACACTCACACATGCAGTTGAAGTCGGAAGTTTACATACACTTAGGTTGGAGTCATTAAAACTAGTTTTTCAACCACTCCACAAATTTCTTGTTAACAAACTATAGTTTTGGCAAGTTGGTTAGGACATATACTTTGTGCATGACACAAGTCATTTTTCCAACAATTGTTTACAGACAGATTATTTCACTTATAATTCACTGTATCACAATTGCAGTGGGTCAGAAGTTAACATACACTAAGTTGACTGTGCCTTTAAACAGCTTGGAGAATTCCAGAAAATGATGTGTACCTGTGGATGTATTTCAAGGCCTACCTTCAAACTCAGTGCCTCTTTGCTTGACATCATGGGAAAATCAAAAGAAATCAGCCGAAACCTCAGAAAGAAAATTGTAGTCCTCTTCAAGTCTGGTAGATCCTTGGGAGCAATTTCCAAATGCCTGAAGGTACCACGATCATCTGTACAAACAATAGTACGCAAGTATAAACACCATGGGACCACGCAGCCGCCTTACCGCTCAGGAAGGAGCGGTTCTGTCTCCTAGAGATGAACTTTGGTGCAAAAAGTGCAAATCAATCCCAGAACAACAGCAAAGGACCATGTGAAGATGCTGGAGGAAACAGGTACAAAAGTATCTATATCCACAGTAAAACGAGTCCTATATCAACATGACCTGAAAGGACGATCAGCAAGGAAGAAGCCACTGCTCCAAAACCGCCATTAAAAAGCCAGACTACGGTCTGCAAATGCACATGGGGACAAAGAGGGTACTTTTTGGAGAAATGTCCTCTGGTCTGATGAAACAAAAATAGAACTGTTTGGCCATATCTATATCCACAGTAAAACGAGTCCTATATCAACATGACCTAAAAGGACGCTCAGCAAGGAAGAAGCCACTGCTCCAAAACCGCCATTAAAAAGCCAGACTACGGTCTGCAAATGCACATGGGGACAAAGATAGTACTTTTTGGAGAAATGTCCTCTGGTCTGATTAAACAAAAATAGAACTGTTTGGCCACATCATTATGTTTGGAGGAAAAAGTGGGAGGCTTGCAAGCCGAAGAACACCATCCCAACCGTGAAGCACAGGGGTGGCAACATCATGTTGTGGGGGTGCTTTGCTGCAGGAGGGACTGGTGCACTTCACAAAATAGATGGCATCATGAGGGAGGAAAATTATGTGAATATATTGAAGCAACATCTGAAGACATCAGTCAGGAAGTTAAAGCTTGGCCGCAAATGGGTCTTCCAAATGAACAATGACCCCAAGCATACTTCCAAAGTTGTGGAAAATGGCTTAAGGACAACAAAGTCAAGGTACTGGAGTGGCCATCACAAAGCCCTGACCTCAATCCCATAGAACATGTTTGGGTAGAACTGAAAAAGCGTGTGCGAGCAAGGAGGCCAACAAACCTGACTCAGTTACACCAGCTCTGTAAGGAGGAATGGGCCAAAATTCACCCAACTTATTGTGGGAAGCTTGTGGAAGGCTCCCCGAAACATTCGACCCAAGTTAAACCATTTTAAGGCAATGCTACCAAATACTAATTGAGTGTATGTCATCTTCTGACACACTGGGAATGTGATGAAAGAAATAAAAGCTGAAATAAATCATTCTCTCTTCTATTATTCTGACATTTTACGTTCTTAAAATAAAGTGGTGATCCTACTTGACCTAAGACAAGGACTTTTTACAAGGATTAAATGTCAGGAATTGTGAAAAACTGAGTTTAAATGTATTTGGCTCAGGTATATGTACAGATTTCAACTGTACTTACACTGACACCGCAACACATATTCACACACACTTTCGAACTCACCACATACTGTACACTGCTGCTAGTCACTTTACCCCTACCTATATGAACAGCACATAGCTACAATTACCTCGTACCCCTGCACATCGACTCTGTACTGATAGCCCCTGTATATAGCCATGTTTTTTTCTACTCCCTATACAGTATATAGCCATGTTATTTTTACTCATTATTTTCATTCGTTATTCACTGTGTTACTATTTCAATATATATATATATTTAAATCTTATCTTTAACTCTGCATTGTTGGAAAAGGACCTTTAAGTATTTCACTGTTATTCTACACCTGTTGTCTTCGAAGCATGTGACAAAATTGTTTTTTATTTGAAACCATCTATGATGTCTAGTCTGGGCAGGGCAGGTGAAATTAAAATTCCAATAATTCTGCAATTGATGGAATGTGGATATGGTGTAGGTGAAGCCTGAGAAAGGTGCTTTTGGTCGTCCATCAGATAGATGTGTCTCGTTCTGACTCGTAGGGTTATATTATCCAGTCTTACTTTATTGTGGTTTTAGTTTCAGATGGAACAGGGTATCCCATGAGCTGTCATGGTTTATCATTGCTTATATCAGAGCAGAACAGTCTCCAAAATGTCCATATGTATCTTTGTTTTGTGGAGTGGGGCCTGAGAATTGTAAACAACATTGCACTGACAAGGTGAATGGTTGGGAGCCGATGTGGGGAATCAGGCAAAAAATACACTTATCTGTAAAAATGTTGAATTCCTGTGGTTAGCCACATTGCCTCCTCCTTTGAGATCAGAGCCATTTGTTTTGGGGAGGATTCCATCCTAAGAACTGATTTCTCCTGTGGTGAGCTGCCTCACAGCACCTGCAAGGAGTTAGGAGATCAAAGCGTTCTCCGACGCAGATATCCCATAATCCCTTGCCCTCGGCCTCCTCACTCCCAGATCTCCAGTGTTATTGTTTTGGCTGAGGCAGGGCCATTATCATGTGACCTGTCGTATTATGTCTGGGTGCCCCGCTGAATCTAGGTCACTACTGCCTTCCTCCTTTCTACTCGTCCCTCCCACCTCTGAATCTCTGTGCGCCACAAAAAAAGCCCTCAGTCCTCTTGGTAATATCTCGACTTTCACTGGGATTGATGGGGCCACTCAATTTTCTTTTGCCAGCGAGGCATTTATCAGGGTTTAAGCAGATGGAACGCTCCAGGGGAAATGGAGAAGGAGACACAGAGAAAGAAAGAAAGAAAGAATGAGAGAGAGAGAGAGAGAGAGAGAGAGAGAGAGAGAGAGAGAGAAAGAAAGAAAGAAAGAAAGAAAGAAAGAAAGAAAGAAAGAAAGAAAGAAAGAAAGAAAGAAAGAAAGAAAGAAAGAAAGAAAGAAAGAAAGAAAGAAAGAAATGGAGGGATGAGGAATTAACATGTACCTTTCTGACAGGAAAGAACATTTTCTTTCTTTCTGTAATTTTGTGTTTTTGGGTGTATGTGGTTAGGGATTAGGGATCGATCAGAAAACAAAATTCCTAAATTCACCAAAAGTATGGGTCCATACTTTTAAGATGGAGCTCTGCCACCTGTGAAAATGTTCATTCCACTCAATCCATTTCATCTGGGGAACATATGCATGTTCTACTGTTCTAAGTAAAAATGGAATACTTTGTCTCCTCAGTACTTTCAGCTGTCAGTCAATTGTCAGATAGAAGGTTGACCCTGAACATTGTGCCAGAGAAAAATAACATACTATTATATTATTTACTGCTACACCGCTGGCACTATAGTCAGAGATAATTCAAACAGCAAATCATTTTGTTGGTAATTCTATTCAAATACATTATATTAATTAATGATATATTATACATTCGTGATACATTTTTTTTAAATTATTTGTTTTCTTCACTTTCCTGATGAGTACTAATGCAAAGTAATACAATGTGTTTTTATTAACATTTATTTAATTGCCTGATCCCTATTTAAGTTAATTTCCTTTTTAAATTTGATGTCACAAATGTGACTCCAACTTTAATCAAAGGAAATATTAAAATGGTGATGTACATGTAGATTAGCCTGGCTGACGCGACCCACGTGGCTCACAGAGCAGGAAGTGCTGTGACACACTGGAGGACTTCGAGAGTTAGTTGTTAGCCAGACTACATTTAGATGTCGCTAAGGGGGAAATCAAGGATATTTGTGGGGGTGAGAGGAGGAGGAACACCAAACCCCATGCCTCTCCTCCTCCCCCATCCCATTGGGATAAAAATGTGACACCACCATGGTGAAAGCTGTCAACTTCACATTGCCTATCAAGCTGTCAGTTTATAAATAAACATGACAACATTTACCATAGGAACTGATCAGGAGAGGAAGTAGCTCACCCTCAAGGAATTACTGTATTCTCTATCAATCTATATCTCACAGAAAGCTGCTGAGGGGAGGACGGCTCATAATAATGTCTGGAATGGACTGAATGGAATGGTATCAAACAGATGGAAACAATGTGTTTGATGTTTTCGATACCATTCCATTGATTCCGTTACTATGAGCCCCTCCTCCCCAATTAAGGTGCCACCGGCTGCCTATGGGATATTTATCTATAGATAAGATGAAATACAATGGAAATGACAAAGACAACAACAACAACAACAACAAAAACAGCAGATGTTACACCAAGTGCTCACTAGGTCCCATGGCACTTTCACAACAGTGTTTACCCTGGTATACTGGCTGAATGCCCAACCTGCCACTTATAGTATCATGGACATCTGATCTGATTACCCCAAGTTGCCCCTAACTAGAGATCTAGGATCAGATATACTCAATCTCAAAACCAAACCTTAACCATGAGGGTGATACAAAAATATCTCACCCTGGATGGCCATTTCGGGGCAACGTCTACCTACTCCTTCCTTTTACAAAATGGCTGCTGTAGTGGATGGGATAATCCGCCCCCATACAATGCAAAGTACTTTAAGACCTTGTAAAAGGCACTGTGCACATATGTACTATAGGTCACTTCTAGGGGATAATTCTAGACCTATCAACAGCTGACAATATATTAATATATGACTGAAATATTGTCAGTGCCAAACTCAGTGCCCTTAAAATAATCCACAGAAGAGACCACTGACACACACTGCTCTTCTGTTGGTGGAGTATGTTAACACCCTTGGTTTTTGATTGGTTGTTGACCACACGCCCCTCAGTGGATATGTTGATTTGTCAACTCTCCTTTGTAGTCTGTCATTGAACTCACACACACACACACACACACACACCTGTTTTATTGTTGTTTGTTGGGTGAGAAATCAAACACACATGCAATTGGCTGACACTGACACACACTCAACACTCCATTTACTGTTTGCATTCACCATGCTCTTGAACACAAGGCGTTTCAATTGTCTGTTTTTATCATGTGATTTAATATTCAATCAATCATACCATGAAGCAATCATTCCCTGAATATATCACACCACGAAGCAATCACACCATGAAGCAATCATATAATTAAGCAATATATTAGTCATGCATTCTAGGTGGTATGCTTGTGTGAAAATTAGAATGTAAACTTCACTTTTGTTGTTTGAGTGACAAGTATACTTGAATCAGGACTCAGAAATATCCACTACAGACCAATGTTGCCACACACCTGCTGCCTGACAGCTGCCTTCCATGAGTGGATCTTCCACTAAGCCCTGCCAAATAGTGACCAGAATATGGAGGCCTGCTCTAAGTAAGTATGATATCATTACAGGTCATTCACCTTACTGCCCTCTCTCTCTCTCTCTCTTTCTCTCTCTCTCTCTCTCTCTCTCTCTCTCTCTCTCTCTCTCTCTCTCTCTCTCTCTCTCTCTCTCTCTCTCTCTCTCTCTCTCTCTCTCTCTCTCTCTCTCTCTCTCTCTCTCTCTCTCTCTCTCTCTCTCTCTCTCTCTCTCTCTCTCTCTCTCTCTCTCTCTCTCTCTCTCTCTCTCTCTCTCTCTCTCTCTCTCTCTCTCTGAAATGCAGAGTGGATCGCTTACAATGCCAGCAGGCCTCCTTTCATTGGCCCTGGCACTGACGTTGCTCAATTAGGTCTTTGGTAGCTCAGGTTCATAATGCACCTGGAACTGGTGCTCCATAGAGCTAGTGATGCACGTGCACTGACAATGAGCTTGATTGAAATGATCCAGCTAATATTTAAGGTGTGCTGGGGAAATTACATGGTGGGTAATCATTCTGTACTTTGCTTTTACTCTCTCTTTCTCACTCAGACATAATTGTATACCCCAATGCACTTAATACCCTGTTAAAACCACGTATTAGAAAATGCTGTAACATGGACGTTTCTGCTGTAACATGGACTGTACAGTAGTGGAAGAGAACATGTGCTGTCTTAAAACATTACATTTTTGTTGCTATTTGTGCGGTTATTACAGTGACAGCGGTCATTTGGCTGACCAATAACCGTCATCCAAAATTCCATGACCGTCACAATCCTAACACACACACATGCGTGCACACACACACAAAGTCTAATATTACATCAGATCAATCTGGCAGTAACCCCCCCTCTACCATTGCACCTGTGACACTACATCCATTTCCAACCCCGCCCCCCACCCCCCACCCCCTACCCACTTCCAACACCACCACCACTCTACTCCTATTGCGGTTGTGCCCTCTGTGACCTCTCTGTGCGTCAGTGACTTGTGACTTGCCCGTCTCCCCCACCCCTCGACCACCTGCCCCCCAATTCCACTCAAGCCCTTTATTTACAGTCCAGGGAGGTCACCGTCAGAGTGGATCTATCTTCTCTAAAAATGGCCCCTAAAGGGCAACAGAACCTGTTGTGCCAAAATAGTAAAAGCTATAAAAATGAAAGACTTTTAATTTATTTGTTGTTTGTTACATAATACATAGAATCAATTCGGACTAATTTGTCATGCTTACAAATGACACTTTCCAGAGATATTGTATCACATTTTTGGGCAAGCCAAGAGTGGGAGCCACGACATCACGCTTGACAACCCAACACCCTACTGACTGTGCCAAAGGCTGTGCACCTGTTATCAGGGTCCTTGAGTACTGAGTTAAGAAGCAACATTGCTAAACAACTTTTGCCTGGCTGTGGCATAATCCCACCTCTGACATCAATTGTAACAAATGTGGGTTACAGCTTTGAGTAGGGTTTAATCCACAGACTAGAGTTGAAAACAACATTGTATACATTATTGATCACAATAGGTCACGCTAATACATCAGCAACTCCTTATTAACTATGTCGCAATCTCAATCGCACTCCACACTGCCCTTTCCCACCTGGACAAAAGGAACACCTATGTGAGAATGCTGTTCATTGACTACAGCTCAGCGTTCAAAACTAGAGTGCCCACAAAGCTCATCACTAAGGTAAGGACCCTGGGACAAAACACCTTCCTCTGCAACTGGATCCTTGCCAGGACAACAACCTCTCCCTCAATGTGAGCAAGACAAAGGAGCTGATTGTGGACTATAGGAAAAGGAGGGCCGAACAGGCCCTCATGAACAACGACGGGGCTGAAGTGGAGCGGGTCGAGAGTTTCAAGTTCCTTGGTGTCCACATCACCAGTGAACTGTCATGGTGCAAACACACCAAGACAGCCGTGAAGAGGGCACGACAACACCTTTTCCCCCTCAGGAGACTGAAAAGATTTGGCATGGGTCCCCAGATCCTCAAAAAGTTCTACAGCTGCGCCATCGAGAGCATCCTGACCGCTTTCATCACCACCTGGTATGGCAACTGCTCGGCATCTGACCGTACGCACTACAGATGGTAGTGCGTAAGGCCCAGTATATCACTGGGTCCCATATTCCTGACATCCAAGACCTATATACTTGGCGGTGTCAGAGGAAGGCCCCAAAAATTGTCAAAGTCTCCAGTCACCCAAGTCATAGACTGTTATCTCTGCTACCGCACGGCAAGCGGTACCGGAGAGCCAAGTCTAGGACCAAAATGCTCTTTAACATCTTCTGCCCCCAAGCCATAAGACTGCTGAACAATTAATCAAATGGCCACCCGGACTATTTATATTGACCCCCTTTGTTTTTACACTGCTGCTACTCACTGTTTATTATCTGTGCATAGTCACTAGAAATGACCTCGACTAACATGTACCCCCGCACATTGACTCCGTACCGGTACCCCCTGTATAAATCCTCGTTATTGTTTTTTGTGTTACATTTTGATCTGATTCGATTTTTTTAACTTTAGTTTATTTTGTAAATATTTTCTTAACTCTATTTCTTAAACTGCATTGTTGGTTAAGGGCTTGTAAGTAAGCATTTCAATGTAAGTTCTACACCTGTTGTATTCAGCGCATGTGACAAATAAAATGTGATTTGATTTGATAGCCCGTGTGCTGCTGCTGACTAAGGGCCTGGACAGGGATGGTTGGTGACCAAACAGTGTCAGCGTTTCACCACTGGCAAGTTATCATTCTGTCATCCAAATTCCTAGGTGTCAGACTCACCTTCCAAGTGCGTAATTCATGGGGGGGTTAATGTGTTCCTATCAACATTTGAGGTGTAACAGGGCTACACGATACATCATAAATAAGCCCTTAACCCGTCCTGATGTGATAGAGTTTCTCCCTGACCTTTGGAGGGAAAGTCATCCCTGCACTGTTCGCTCCTCCTTAGACGTCCATGAATGGAGTCCACTCTGTTTTCCACTCTATGTTTTGAATGAAAGTTATGATAGTAGGCCTAGATTATGATTTCTCTACACCACAACCGCTATGAAAATACAATCCAACAAAGCTTGACTGTAGTTTCCGTGGTTGAGGAAGAGCAATAATGAAAAGCTAAAGACACTTCGCACCTCTGTTATATCAGAGGACGGTAGAGCTCTCTGCCAGAACATATATGCATTTGCAGGGATTACAATCAGTGGGTCCTGTTACGCTCTGTTGTTCCAGCCAAGGGCACAGGTAATGAGAGGAGCCACAACACATGACATACTTCGTCACAGTGTGAGAGTTTTGTGATTGAAAGGGTCAGACTAAACGGGAAAATATCTCCACTACGTGATTCTACTTTATCATGCTCTGGCACCTTTTGGACTTTGAGAGGACTCAAATTCCTTTGCCTACGTTTACTCTTTAGAATGCAATGCTTGTCTGCGCGTGCAAACACCCGTTAGGCACAAATCCTTATGAAACTCCAGGGCCAGCTTTTTTTTGGGGGGGGGGGGACTCAATCGGGGTCTCAACTTACTATTTTGAGTAAGAATAGTAGAGTACACTAGGTGCAATTTCGAAATTTGGTTGTGCATTCAGCAGTTTTTCTCTTGTTATGTCAGTCATTGACAGTCACTCAATTAGCCATGTCAGCTAACAATCTTTAGATTGGTAGTTAGTCTAGCCAGTTATCTAAACATGTAGTAATCATGGCCGAAAACTGACCGGGCACGGAGGTCATGTGCCCAGGGACCTGATCTCCAGGGGGCCCACATTGATTTTGTTAGTCATTTTCACTCAGATATCATGTTAACATGGCATAAGTCATGGCAGAATTTGTAGAATCGCTGTAAACTTGCTTTAAAACTGCAACATTTTCTCTACGCCCCATGGCAAAATGTGTACAATTGCAGGAAATGTACTTAAAAAATGTTTTGCCACAAGGTGTGGGGTGGGAAGGGGCCAACCGAGTCTTGCTTAGGGCCCCCAAAAGGCTAGAGCCGGCCATGTGAAACTCATTTCATAAACCTTTTATTATTTGAACATTCACACGGTAGCTTACACTTCATGTAATGCCTCGTTCAGTTGGTGCAGAACAATCTGGTTATGAGAGTCCCTGGAGCTTGTGTGTGTGACCCAGCTTTCATAATAGTCTCCTTACAAAATGGCATTACAACACAACAGCAATCCAGTCTGATACCAATTACTTTTTAAACTGTGAAAGTGTGTGTGTTTGTGTGAGAGCGTGGTGGTGTTGGGGTGCGGGAGGGGGAGGACGGTTGTCAAAACAAAAACATTGAGGTCATGTGACTTCTGCCTCATTAGCGCCCTCACCTAGTTGTTTGTGTTGTGGTCTAATGGGAGTGTTACAGTTAAGTCTTCATCTTAACTCTTCATCTTAACTGGTTGGCTGACAGTGGTCAGCTGACTCTTCCTCACTACCGCCCTCACCTAGTTGTTTGTGTTGAGGTCTAATGGGAGTGTTACAACATCTGTAGACTAGGAAGTGAACAATATACAGCACTGTGAGAAGTATATGACTTAAATCACCTCTGAGTGTGTCTCCCTATGTTGCTAGTTACATCTTGTCTCAATAATGTTGATAGTTCGAATGTGTGGTGCTTCATGATAGTTTCACAGGGTGATAATCATAGTCTCCTTCAAGATATGAATTGATGTTTCCTGAATACTGTATGACTCTGTATATATGTGTAAATACTGTATAGATGTGTATATATGTATGTGTATTAAAGGGGCAGTCTGCAGATGCTATATACATTTTTTTTATTTTTAGTTAATGATATATACCCATTGATTCTTGAAGAATATGACTTATAAATGCCTCATGAGCTTATTTCAATTGTCGTGCCCCATCAGAACCCCAAATATAAGCTTGTCTTACTCCAATGTTTGTAAACAAAGCAATTGTAAACAAACAGTATACAGCTTCTTAACATGGTTAAAAATATACCTTTGATTTCATGGATGATCTGTGTTTTGGGATTGAAAGGGATGGACTAAACGGGAAAACATCTCCACTATGTGATTCTACTTTATCATGCTCTGGCACCTTTTGGACTTTGAGAGGACTCAAATTCCTTTGCCTACGTTTACTCTTTGGAATTCAATGCATGCCTGCACCTGCAAACACCCAGTAGGCACAGACGCTTGTGAAATTCATTTCATAAACTTTATATAATTTGAAAATGCATACAATAGCCAACACTTCATGAAATGCCTCGTTCAGTTGGTGCAGAACAATCTGGTTATGAGAGTCCCTGGAGCTTGTGTGTGTGACCCAGCTTTCATAATAGTCTCCTTACAAAATAGCATTACAACACAACAGCAATCCAGTCTGATACCAATTACTTTTAAAACTGTGAAAGTGTGTGTGTGTGTTGTAGTGGTGGTGTTGGGGTGCGGGAGGGGGAGGACGGTTGTCAAAACAAAAACATTGAGGTCATGTGACTTCTGCCTCATTAGTCTGCTTCACTATGACTCATCACCTTAAATGATTGGCTGACAGTGCTCAGCTTATTCTTCCTTACTACCGCCCTCATCATCTTAACTGATTGTCTGACAGTGGTCAGCTGACTCTTCCTCACTACCGCCCTCACCTAGTTGTTTGTGTTGAGGTCTAATGGGAGTGTTACAACATCTGTAGACTAGGAAGTGAACAATATACAGCACTGTGAGAAGTATATGACTTAAATCACCTCTGAGTGTGTCTCCCTATGTTGCTAGTTACATCTTGTCTCAATAATGTTGATAGTTCGAATGTGTGGTGCTTCATGATAGTTTCACAGGGTGATAATCATAGTCTCCTTCAAGATATGAATTGATGTTTCCTGAATACTGTATGACTCTGTATATATGTGTAAATACTGTATAGATGTGTATATATTTATGTAAGTCTTACAGCTGTGAAATGCAGTACATTAGCACATGGTTTAATTGCTATGAGTGACTAAACTCAAACTTTCAACAGCACTTAATTTCGTCAACATGACTGATAGTCATACATTATGATGACCATGTGAATGGATTTAAGCCTTGAGTGCATCCACGTGGTGGTGCATTGCACAGGAGTACAGGCACGAGAAGACTCTTGACTTAGATTAGATCATGTGACCTCCACAGGTCAGAGCTCAAAGTGCGACAACAGAGAAGACGTCTTGGAGGCCAGTTTCCATGGAAACGATGGCTGGCACCAGAAGGGCCATGCTGTCTGGGTGAGTGAAGCTAATGAGTTTCAATAAGTGGGGCTGAGGGTTAACTTCACGAAGAGGCTTTAATGCAGTTCAGGGCGACCTTTGACCTTACAATTACCCCGTTTCCACGCTTCCGGGCTTTGTTAATTACCTTTGATTACGAATGCGAGTGGAGCAGGCTGCTTCCTCATCTGAGAAGCCCCATTAAAGTGTTATTAGAGATGTTTCATCTGAAAGGCTTGTTGCCATTGTGATTGAAATTGAGCTAGAAATCATTACCATTTACTAAGGCAGGGCTTATTCAATAGAGATTGAATATTTATTTTTTATCAGCAAGACAATGGTAAAATGTGGGTCATACTATTCCATGGTGTGGTTAATGTGATACATCTTATTTCTTAGTAGCACACGTCTAATATTTTATTTGCTGCGTACAGTAACATCTCCAGTTAGTTGCATTATAATTAAAGGTTGACCTTACTGTCATTCAGAGTTCCGTAGATAGCTGTAATAGCATTAAACTTAACCCTCAAGTATAGATTAAATTAATTTGACCTAAATTGACATTTCTTTGGCCTTGAATGTCAGAGTTGTCAACAAACACAATATTCTTGATGTATTGCATTTTTAACAGATATCCCTGACCTCCTTTTTGGTGGGACGCTGTTTGCTTTTCTGACCTCAACACGCAACTGATGTCTGTTGCTGGTCCTGCGCTATGTATAGCTAGTGCTATTTCCATAGCTGTGAAAAGAATGGAACTTCCCTTTGGAGTAGACCAAGTATATGCAGACCCACTTCTGTTTTGTTCCGTTCTAGAGAGAAGTCTTTCGGAAATGTTGTTATCTCTTGTTCGTTTAACTTAGTTAGTGATTGAAATAATATCCGAAATTATATAATTGGAGGAATAACAACCGCAATGTCTAACAATGAGGCTATGGAATGGAACAGCTGTGATAATGCACTGCGCGAAAGGGATTTGCCATATCGGGTCCCAGGACATGATTTAGGGATAGCCAAGTTAAAGTTAGTAGTGGAGGGTTCCGTTTTTACAGAAGAGAGAGATTTCCTGGTAAAGAGCTGCGAGTATTTCCAAGCTCTCTACCGTTCGGGGATGAAAGAATGCCGGCAGGAGGAAATCCACTTGAAGGGTCTGTGTGCTCGAGGATTCTTGATCACACTGGTGGTTTTACGAGGCAAGAGACCTATCCTGGATGCTGACGAAATCGTGGAGGCCATAGAATGCGCTGCCTTCCTGCAGGTGGAGCCTCTTGCCAAACATCTCACGGACCTGATCGACTCTGATAACTGTTTGCTAATGTATCACACCGCAGCAACCTTTGGCCTAATGACCCTCTACCATGCTGCTGCACTGTTTATCCGGAACATGTACCATGACTTAGAGGTCGAAGTCAGGAAAAGCTTACCAACAGAACTTGTTGCATATGTAGAGTCACTGGTTCCTAGCGCGTTTGTAGCAGTTGGAGCCCACTCGACTTGTGGTGTGGATGAAACCATCCACGCTGGCAACAGGACTTTGTGCTACCTGGACGATGATGGGAAAAACTGGAAGGTCCTCACAGACCTACCCCTAGAGGCCAGTACCTCTATGGCCGGACTGACCGTTCTGGACAACAAGCTGTATGTCGTGGGAGGGATACAGGTGCAGGGTGCCCGCAAATATGCTGTGGACTCCTGCTTCTGCTACAGTGTGGAGGTTGACCAGTGGACCATGATAGCCAGTCCAAAACAGTTGCGGTACAACTTCTCTCTTGTGGGACTGGATGGATGTCTTTATGCCATTGGGGGCGAGTACGAGCGAACAATCATGTCATCAGTGGAAACTTACGAAGTTGCGACTGGAAGGTGGTCATTTGTGGCTCATTTGCCTCGACCAGTCACCGGAGCAGCGTGCACCAAGGGCATGGGACGGATATTTGTGTGCTTGTGGAAGCCCATGGAGACCACCGAAATCTATGAATACCTGCCCAGGATAGACCAGTGGTTGCTTGTCAGCACTCTGATAAGGCATCAGAGCTACGGTCACGCCATGGTGGCTCACCGGGATAACCTGTATGTCATGCGTAACGGGCCACAAGATGACTTCCTGAGATGCATGATGGACTGCTACAACCTCACCACAGGCCAGTGGACAGCCTTGCCAGGGCACTTTTCCAATAGCAAAGGCTCCCTGTTCACAGCTGTGGTGAGAGGCGACTCGGCTTACACGCTGAACCGAACCATGACTTTGGAGTACGCTATTGAGGGGAAAACGTGGAAGCCCAGGAACCAGATGAAGGGTTTCCCAAGAAGTGGCTCCTTGTGGACATTTTTTCTTAGGCTGCCCAAGGGACGCAGAGGGTCCATATTAAATGGCATCCCAGATGGATATGGACAATGTTGAGAGAAAAGAGACCCATGATCAGATCTGAGAAATTCCCTCGAGAAGACGAGGTAGATGGGATCTTACAGGTGATAATTAATTGCCAGCTGAGCAAACCGGCGAAGGGATGGATATAGTCTCAGAGTATGACTTTGAAAAACCAAACTAAACATTGCCTCAATGAAAAGACCTACAACTGAGATAGATTCAGATATATTTGGCCTTTCATGTGGATTTGTGTGACCGTTTCTTGAAAGTGTGAAATATAATAATAATATGGTGGCTGCTTATATTTGTCCTACTTCACACATGTACAAGTGTGTTTTGTATGCATGTGTGAATTGGAAATGTGTTTTCTTTCATATCCCAACTCCCCCTGAGACACACTCGGAGAGTGGGGCCAGGGTCAGCCAATATCAAGAGAAACCCTTTAGCAATTAGGGTTAAGTGCCTTACTCAAGGGCACGTTGACAGATTTTTCACCTAGTCGGCTTGGAGATTAAAACTAGCAACCTTTTGGTTACTGGCCCAAAGCTCTAACTGCTCGGCTACCTGCCGCCTTTGAGGCCCTGCGAATCATTGCCAGGTCTAAAAGGTCAATACGTAAGTGTGTGTCAGACCTATATGACAGGTAAATTTGTTCTTCAGTTGATGTGTGACATTTTTCATCACTGTGTGTTGAATATCCAGGAATGCGATATACGTCTCTTTTAAATAAAAAAGGACACAGGTCTGCACTGGGTGTTTTTTTTACAATTACGTTTTATTTGTAATATAAACAGTAAGACATAACAGTGGAAAATCCTGTCGTAACCTTGTTCAAAGGGATATTCACATTTTCAAGTGGAGGAGAGTCTTCATGGGTCAAGTTAGGACAACAATGCATCCAAGACTCAATTTAGGCGAACATTGTAAAATATATTGATTATTCTAAAGCTTGGTGTAAAACCCATTTTTTCGGCAGCCAGATTCAAAGAAAGAAAGACTTCGGTTGAATCAGGGCAGCCATGGGCAAGCTGTAATAGTACTTTGATTAGAAAACATTATTAAACAGACCAGGACATGTGGTTTTGTAGGACTTACTCAGGGATTGCAAGTCACATGCCATCATTTAGAAATGGTAAATTAAGTTATATGCTATGTTGTGTTGTAAATATGAGTTATTTGTGTTTCTTTCACGTGACAATAAATCTACCATTATCATTCATCTAGAGTCCAGATCCACAGACTAAGGAACCTTCAGCATAGAGCATTATTTTTTCAATTTGACTCAAGAAATATGTCTCAGTCAATACATCCACGTCAGTGATTTGACCACAATGCACAACAACGTCCCTCTCATCAGTCATGTCCAAGCTCTTTCTTAGCTCCCATTCCTCTGCATTTCAGAGCTACTGTAGTTTTCCCGTAACACAAAGATTCTGTTTTTAGCGGGCTGCAGCCTTGGTTTCCTGTTGGCATTGACTGACTGAGAGTGTGGGAGTATAAGCGCTGTGTATACCAGGCAGAGATAGGCACAGTGGGCAGCTGGGTACACGCCACCGCAGCCAGCAATGCTAAATATGTCCATCCTGACTCAAAATTAAAATCCCAGAGGTGAGGCGGGGACAGCGTCCTTATGTAGCGCCCTCCATCACTCCTCCCATCTGCCTGCTAGACGCCAGCAGAGAGGCGTGCAAGCTAACGTCTCGACAGTCTAGAGCTGGAGCCAAACACACAAATCATGCACAGACTACTGGAGTGTGGAAAGGACTATTGCTCTGCATGACCTTCATATGAACATCTGCTCTGTGCGTCACATTATTAGCGTGTTACTACATGATCTGTGTGTTCCCCAGATCACTGTTATACTACCCTTCCCATTCTTTTCTTTTTTGTATTTCACATTTATTTTATCAGGGAGTCCCGTTGAGAATAAGGTCTCTTTTACAAGGGAGCCCTGCGTAGACACAATTGACAAATACGACGTAATACAAATTTACAAGATTGGTAAACACACTCAAGAGAAACAATCACATACCTCAGCAAAGAGGGCCCCAATCAACAATTTCAACTTCCCGAGAGGCACCAGTACATCTAGTGGTAGATTTTTCCATACATGGGGTGCAAAGACTAAACGCAGATTTACCTAACTCTGAGGAGAGCAAAGGGATCTCTAGAGTTAGCGATCCCTGAGACTGGGTATGGTAACTTGTACATCTAAAGGTTATTAATGATGTTAGGTACAGCAGAAGTTTTTGTAAGAGAGCTTTATCAATAAAAAGAGAGCAATGAATCGGCCTACTTGACATCAAGAGGGCCAGCCTACTTTCTGGTAAAGAACGCAGGGATGCATACTGAACCTATTGCCCGTAATAAAGCATGATAAACTGCATCTAACAGCTTTAATATAGTGGCAGCTGCATTCATATAGATAATGTTGTCATAGTCTAGAACTGGTAGGAACATCGACTGAATAATCTGCTTTCTGCTATTTAGCAAGAGGCAGGACCTATTTCTATAGAAGAAGACCCTTTTAATTCTTAACTTCTTAACTAACTCATCAATATGCTTTTAAAGAGATAGATTTTCATCTATCTGTAAGGTCCGACGCTAGAGATGAGAAGCAGGTACGTGGAGTTGAACATTTAATGCGGAACAGACAGGTAACAGGACAGGAACAAATTAAATTCAATCACATTTTATTAGTCACATGCGCCGAATACAACAGATGTAGACCTTACAGTGAAATGCTTACTTTCGAGCCCCTAACCGACAGTGCAGTTTCCAAAAATACGGATAAGAATAAGAGAAAAGTAACAAGTAATAAAAAAATAACAATATAGACAGGGGGGTGCCGTTACAGAGTCAATGTGCGGGGGCACCTGTTAGTTGAGGTAGTATGTACATGTAGGTAGAGTTAATTAAAGTGACTATGCATAGATGACAACAGAGAGTGGAAAGTGTGTGTGTGTGTGTGGGGGGGGGGGGGGGGGGGGCAATGCAAATAATCTGGGTAGCCCTTTGACTAGATGTTCAGGAGTCTTATGGCTTGGGGGTAGAAGCTGTTTAGAAGCCTCTTGGACCTAGACTTGACGCTCCGGTACCACTTGCCATGTGGTAGCAGAGAGAACAGTCTATGACTAGGGTGGCTGGAGTCTTTTACAATTTTTAGGGCCTTCTCTGACACCGCCTGATATAGAGGTCCTGGATGGCAGGAAGCTTGGCCCCAGTGATGTACTGGGACGTTCGCACTACCCTCCGTAGTGCCTTGCGGTCGGAGGCCGAACAGCTGCCATACCAGGCAGTGATGCAACCAGTCAGGATGCTCTCGATGGTGCAGCTGTAGAACCTTTTTTAGGATCTGAGGACCCATGCCAAATCTTTTCAGTCTCCTGAGGGAGAATACATTTTGTCATGCCCGCTTCACGACTGTCATGGTGTGCTTGGAACATGTTAGTTTGTTGGTGATGTGGACACCAAGGAACTTGAAGCTCTCAACCTGCTCCACTACAGCCCCTTCGATGAGAATGGGGGCGTGCTTGGTCCTTTTTTTCCTATAGTCCACAATCATCTCCTTTGTCTTCATCACGTTGAGGGAGAGGTTGTTGTCCTGGCACCCCACGGCCAGGTCTCTGACTTCCTCCCTATCGGCTGTCTCATTGTTGTTGTCGGTGATCAGGCCTACCACTGTTGTGTCATCGGCAAATTTAATGATGGTGTTGGAGTTGTGCTTGGCCGTGCAGTCATGAGTGAACAGGGTGTACAGGAGGGGGCTGAGCACGCACCCGTGAGGGGCCCCTGTGTTGAGGATCAGCGTGGCGGATGTGTTGTTACCTACCCTTACCACCTGAGGGCGGCCCGTCAGGTGTTTAGTCCCAGGGTCCTCAGCTTATTGATGAGCTTTAAGGGCATTATGGTGTTGAACGCTGAGCTGTAGTCAATGAATAGCATTCTCACATAGGTGTTCCTTTTGTACAGGTGGGAAAGGGCAATGTGGAGTGCAATGGAGACTGCATCATCTGTAGATCTGTTGGGGCGGTATGCAAATTGGAGTGGGCCTAGGGTTTCTGGGATGATGGTGTTGCTGTGAGCCAATGACAGATGTGGTGTACTCCTCAATGCCATCGGAGGAATCCCGGAACATATTCCAGTCTGTGCTAGCAAAACAGTCCTGTAGTTTAGCATCTGCTTCATCTGACCACTTTTTTATTGATCTAGTCACTGGTGCTTCCGGCTTTAATTTTTGCTTGTAAGCAGGAATCAGGAGGATGGAATTATGGTCAGATTTGCCAAATGGAGGGCGAAGGAGAGCTTTGTATGCATCTCTGTGTGTGGAGTGTAGTTGGTCCAGAGTTCTTTTCCCTCTGGTTGCACATTTAACATGCTGAGAGAAATTTGGTAAAACTGATTTAAGCGTCAGCGCACGGGTATACAAAGACATACAAACATTAATGCAGCAGTGGGGAACAGAGATGGGGAACTGACAAATATAGGGGAGGTAATAAACAGGTTATTGAGTCCAGGTGAGTCCAATAATCACTGATGCGCGTGACGGAGGGAAGGCAGGTGTGCGTAATGATGGTGGCAGGAGTGCATAATGCTGGGGAGCCTGGCGCCTTAGAGCGGGAGCAGGCGTGACACTATCCAGATGCCTAGATATTTATAAGCGAGGACACGGTCAATGTGGGCACCATCCAAAGTACATTTCCAAAGTACAAATCATCAGATACGTTTTTAAGTGTTCTGAGAGTAACATACACTTGGGTTTATCTGCATTTCAGCACATATTTCACTTCAACAAAGATTTTTTGTAAAGCAGTGAATGCAGACTGAAGCTCAGAAAGAACCTGGTCAACCGTGAGTGTAATAGCATACACAGCTGTCATCGGCAGGTTACCATTTTTTATGTTGCTCATCAATCAATCATATTATATTGGCATAGACCTTTTTACGATAATGTACAATTTACAATAACCTTACCCAGCCTAGACCCTCGAAGAGGAACAACTCCAAAGAAAGACTAGAAGGATAAAAATACCTGTTTTATTTTAGGCCAGTCACCTGTAATCATGACTAAACTCTTACTAATGTTGATGATGTTGATTTCTAATTGTATTTTTGTTACTAAATGCAGAATTTCATACTCAAGACCCATCCAAGGAGTTATCCTGTCTATGATAACTCTCCATGCCCCATTGGCCAATGGACAGAATCAGAATGGTGGCATCAGTTGTACATTCAGTAATCATGCCGGTAGTCTATGCAAACACAATGACTTTTTCTCATTTGGAGAAAAGTCTGTCCTCTGTCCTTCGTCCTCTCAATGACCCGGAAACCAATAACTAGTCGAATAGTCGATGAGAGTGTCACTTTGTTAATAGGCAAATGGAAGTGTGCCCTCCTCTCTTCGATAGCCACCTTTCATTGAGGATAGTCATGTGTATCCTACTTGAGTCCTTCACGGAAGAGTTATTATATCTGTCACATCCACTTTGAAGCATGCAGATGTTTAAAATGATATTGTACTTATCCTTTTATATCTACAGAACTAAAATATAAATGCAACATGTGACATATAAGGAAATCAGTCAATTGAAATGAATTCATTGGGCCCTAATCTATGGATTTCACATGACTGGGCAGGGGTGCAGCCATGGGTGGGCCTGGGAGGACATAGGCCCACCCACTTTGGAGCTAGGCCCAGATAGTTTGTCCTCACAAAAGTGCTTTATTACAGACAGAAAAACTCCTCAGTTTCATCAGCTGCCCGGGTGGCTGGTCTCAGACAATCCCGCAGGTGAAGAAGACAGATGTGGAGGTCCTGGGCTGGCGTGGTTACACATGGTCTGTGGTTGTGAGGCCGGTTGGACGTACTGCCAAAATCTCTAAAACGACGTTGGAGGTGGCTTATGGTAGAGAAATAAACATTAATTTCTCTGGCAGCAGCTCTGGTGGACATTCCTGCAGTCAGCATGCCAATTGCATGCTCCCTCAACTTGAGACATCTGTGGTATTGTGTTGTGTGACAAAACTGCACATGTTAAAGTAGCCTTTTATTGTCCCCAGCACAAGGTGCACCTGTGTAATGATCATGCTGTTTAATCAGCTTCTTGATATGCCACACCTGTCAAGTCGATGGATTATCTTGTCAAAGGAGAAATGTTAACTAACAGGGATGTAAACAAATTTGTGCACCAAATTTGAGAGAAATAAGCTTTTTGTGTATTTGGAACATTTCAGCTCATGAAACATGGGACTAACACTTTACATGTTGCATTTATATTTTTGTTCAGTATATAAACTGTCTTGCAGAACTTGCAAAATTTGTTTGGATTACTTTACACATTTATTTTGGGATTCCACCCCTGTAAACGTAATTTGCCTGATTACAGGCGAATGGAAAGGTGAGTCTCGTTTCATACAAGCGCATTTTCGTCCACGTTCCTTCTCCTTGATTACATTTTTTAAAAGGAGGCGAAAGAGGACGGAGAGAAGACACAGGAGTTGGGCAAATCCAGTTGAGAAAAAGACAATATCAGAGAGCACAATGACTTGAGTTTCTCTATTATGGTCCCATAGCTCATGTCATTATTCCAACATGCATCCAGTTCAACCAAGGTCAACATGGAGATTGTGTTGGTTATGCAGTCAGCCATCTGAGGTTATCCTGGCCCCAGGGCATGTTACCACCCCACTGTGTATGTCCACTACGCTCCACAGATGGGACCCTGTTTTACCCGCCTCGAGACACAGCTCATCTCGCTCCCACAGCCGCCTCTGTAAAACATGACAACACCCCTGCTAAATCAGAGTGACATCAGTAGGTTTGCACCATGGCAGTACTTGTCAAACGTTATAGGTGAAGTCTTAAATAAGCTGCTCTCAGCTGTAACTTATTGGAATTTAAAAAATGAATTAGATTGAAATCTCTTTAGAGTGAGTTTTGAGGCTGTGTGGGGACCTTAGATAGAATATTTTTAGCATCCAAAGCATCTCATGGAATGGAACATGTAAAATACATCATGAGAGTGAAAAGTTTGTAATGAACCAGAAAATAGGTTTGTGTTTTTATTGATTTACCTACAGTAGCTTTGAGCACAAACGGGCTAACAAGCACATTTACACATTTGGAAGATACACTATATCTAAAAATACAATTTCTGATGTAAAGTTTTTCTCTTCTTCCCTTGGGGGCATGCATTTTTAACAGAGCCATGATCAATGCTTTCTCATATGTTAATAATCTTGGTGTGGCCTTACTCAAAAATATTTTTGACATCTTATTTTCCTTTCCAATGTGTACATGAAACAACACTGAAAACCTTTTTGCTTCCGGTAGATACCAGGAGATGTGATAAAAAAGTGACTGGTGGACATTTCACTGGCAACTCTGGTCCC
Source organism: Salvelinus namaycush (assembly GCF_016432855.1). NCBI lineage: Eukaryota > Metazoa > Chordata > Actinopteri > Salmoniformes > Salmonidae > Salvelinus > Salvelinus namaycush. The sequence continues at coordinate 10,042,007 of NC_052314.1, forward strand.
TTTAGTTACATCACACAATGCTAATTATATTCGCTAGAAAGCTATAATTACTTCCCATTGAAAGGCACTTTTAATACAATTTGACAGTCTTGATTGTTTTTATTGTGTGGCCCTGTGAGCAATGCTGTCCAAGGAAACAAATGATGTGAGAATCCTTCAGTCACTCGAATCACTTGAAGATCAAGGCCGTTCTGCTGAAGAGAAAAAAACTATAGGGAAAACATGCAGTCAAGAGAGATTAGTGTTAGAGGGTGTGACGTCATTTCAGCTATTTATGGATGCAATAGTCACCTAACACAAAATAGTATTGGCCTCGCTCTCATTCATATAACTTACTGTCCAATATCCATTTTCTTTATTTCTGAAACTGTTAGTCCGGTGCTAATGCCACATTGGTCATGTTTTATGATTAACATTCTTTTCCATTTGCAGTAAGTCCATATCCCAACCTGTACTTCTAAGCACTGATGGTGCTTGCATTAGGCTACCAGCTCAGAGAGGTATTGTAATGATTGGCGACGACTGCCCAGGAAGTAGCTGTGACAGGATGAATGCTGACAGGCTAACAGGAGGAAGGAAATGTGTGTTGGAAGGTCAGGGGACATGGTCATGTGACAGAAGAAGGTATTTATGAACAGACATACAGCTTCTGTGGACCTTTTTGGCTATAATAATACTTTATTGATTTGAATATTAGCCAATATTTTGATGCGCTTTTCCACAAGTGAACCAATGACCTCCGTTCCCACCCCCTCTTCACAAAACATGATCCATCCTATTCTTCTTTTGAAGTCGTTTTGCTATACAGTAAGTGGGAGGAACAAAGCGCATGTCATGGTGTTACAACTTTGCCGTTGCCCAAACAAGGTATGGTTTACTTCAGAACTGGAGTGTATATCCTTCATGATACAGTAGGATGTGGAGGTGTCTGAGGGTATGTTTAAGGGGGTTATGTGGGTTTCCATCCAGCAACCAGTCCAGCAGCAGCAAACGTCAAAAATAAACCTCCTCAAGAGCGGCTCAAAACAGGAAAATGGAGACTGGGTTTTGTTACTCTGGACATGTGTCTCTGTCCCATCAGGTATTACTGAGATTGAGGGGTCAGTCTCATAACAGGAAGTGTAGCGGGAAGTTGATCGTATTGTCAGAGAGGATGGTTATGTTAGTTCACTGGGTTCAGTTCAACCCCTTTTTCCAGAACAATGACTGTTAGAGCTGTCTGTTGTATCCAACTGTTTATGGCTGGATAACACCAGATAAAAACATACAATTGAAAACATTAAACTTCATTGAAAACACTCAATGTGTTTTGTCTGTGTTGTGAATGTGTTATGTCTAGCTATTAACTGTCGTTTGGGGTCAACAAGTCGATGATGGTTTACGTTTTCTTTCTGTCTGTGTTTACATGAGAGAGAAGGGAAGCCAGAGAGTTGTGTGTTATCGGTCCAACCGCCCACTGTAAGCTACAGGAAGAATTAGGTCATTCTAAATAAAGCTTTGCTCTGTGACACAGGCACTGGGTCATGCTAGCCTAGCAGTGATATCATGGCTCCTGTGGTGCCTTTTGACCCTGGGCACCTTATCCGGATCCCATCCTGACGACAGAGGAACTCAGAATGGTACAGCCTTGATCAGCAGCCATGATGCCACATTTACAGCAAATATCATAGAAATTAATGTTGCAATGCACCAAATAGCTCATAAATATTGTCCTTGTATTTCTGCATACTTCTACACAGACCATTCCTTTCTTGATGTAAAAAATGAAATCCTGGACGTACAGTAATTTAATCAAACCTGCATTGTGGAACTTCTCTGAAACGGATATCCTTCAATACATCCTAAAGGATAAGGAAGTCCTATCTTACTCTTGACCTCTGAGGTGGAATGTCACCTCCAGGTCGACTTGGAGAAAATGGGTCAACACTTGTTTTGTGCGATACCTCTGACACCATATTAGGGCCTTCCCTAAAACATGTGACCTCAATTGCCCCATATAGAAACATACCATTGTTGAGAGACGTCTTTAAGCAATTTGTGTGGTCCTCTGTAGCTCAGTTGGTAGAGCATGACGCTTTCACTGCCTGGGTTGTGGGTTTGAATCCTGGGGCTACCCATACGTGAAATGTATGCAAGCATGACTATAAGTCGCTTTGGATAAAAGTGTCAGCTAAATGGCGTATATTATTTATTACAGCTTTAGTTATTGCTAGTCTATCAATGTCGTAGCGATGGTACATAAAGGATAATTTTTTATAACAAAGGGAAGATAGGCGGTCGTGTAGCCTCCTATCAACAACACAAAGAGAACAGCAACACCTGCTTTTCCTTGATTATCAAGTGTTTGAACGAAAAATAAGAATGAATTTGATGCTAACATTTTAACATAGTTTTCTTCATATTTCTATGGAATACCATCTCTCTGAGGATTACAGTCTTGGGAGGTAGCTACGGTAATGAAAGAGCTTCCCATTTCCCTTCCTTTGGGAGCATTTCCCCACCTCTAATCAATTTTAAAAGGGGCGATTAATGGGAATACGTCAATGAGTCTATGGGGTATTTTAGGTCTGAATCTCTTGGAGTGCTTGATCTTGAGAGGAAAACATAATTTAAGGACATCTATCAAAACTGATATGGAACCTCTGTTTTCTTTGTTTCAGCTCAGAACGTATAGTGTCTCTAAATCTGGAAGCAATAACATGTCTACTGAGTATTAAAAGAGGACATTGTCCCTTTAGTATGGAGCATTAACTTGATGTGCAACTTTCCATCAGATCTCTCCGTTCCATCAGATGGCAATTATCCGACTCCCCTTTGGCCAAGCAACTAATCCGAAATGGAAATTGAATGGATAAGGGCACTGTCCCGCATGAAGTTCAGTTCCATATTCTCTCAACACTGGTAAAGGTCAAAGCCTAATGTGGGTTGTGTTGCTTTAAAACATCTATATTGGGAAACCAGCCAGCCAAAGATTTGTACTAAATGTGGCCCATAAAAAGACACATTAGCAAACGATTCGGTCTCTTGCAGTCGACTGAAGTGCAAATCACTGAGTCCCCATTGTGTCTGATGAATGATATCTATTAGCCTCGTAAAAGCACGAGTATAAGTATTGCTTAAGTTATCCTATCTCCTGCTTCAGTTATACTATCTCCTGCTTCAGTTATCCCATCTCCTGCTTCAGTTATCCTATCTCCTGCTTTAGTTATCCCATCTCCTGCTTCAGTTATACTATCTCCTGCTTTAGTTATCCCATCTCCTGCTTCAGTTATCCCATCTCCTGCTTCAGTTATCCTATCTCCTGCTTCAGTTATACTATCTCCTGCTTTAGTTATCCCATCTCCTGCTTCAGTTATCCTATCTCCTGCTTCAGTTATACTATCTCCTGCTTTAGTTATCCCATCTCCTGCTTCAGTTATCCTATCTCCTGCTTCAGTTATACTATCTCCTGCTTTAGTTAATCCATCTCCTGCTTTAGTTATCCCATCTCCTGCTTCAGTTATCCTATCTCCTGCTTCAGTTATACTATCTCCTGCTTCAGTTATCCTATCTCCTGCTTCAGTTATACTATCTCCTGCTTCAGTTATCCCATCTCCTGCTTCAGTTATACTATCTCCTGCTTTAGTTACCCCATCTCCTGCTTCAGTTATACTATCTCCTGCTTTAGTTATCCTATCTCCTGCTTCAGTTATCCTATCTCCTGCTTCAGTTATCCTATCTCCTGCTTTAGTTATCCTATCTCCTGCTTCAGTTATCCTATCTCCTGCTTCAGTTATCCCATCTCCTGCTTCAGTTATCCTATCTCCTGCTTCAGTTATACTATCTCCTGCTTTAGTTATCCCATCTCCTGCTTCAGTTATCCTATCTCCTGCTTCAGTTATACTATCTCCTGCTTTAGTTATCCCATCTCCTGCTTCAGTTATCCTATATCCTGCTTCAGTTATACTATCTCCTGCTTTAGTTATCCCATCTCCTGCTTTAGTTATCCCATCTCCTGCTTCAGTTATCCTATCTCCTGCTTCAGTTATACTATCTCCTGCTTTAGTTATCCCATCTCCTGCTTCAGTTATCCTATCTCCTGCTTCAGTTATACTATCTCCTGCTTCAGTTATCCCATCTCCTGCTTCAGTTATACTATCTCCTGCTTTAGTTATCCCATCTCCTGCTTCAGTTATACTATCTCCTGCTTTAGTTATCCTATCTCCTGCTTCAGTTATCCTATCTCCTGCTTCAGTTATCCTATCTCCTGCTTTAGTTATCATATCTCCTGCTTCAGTTATCCTATCTCCTGCTTCAGTTATCCCATCTCCTGCTTTAGTTATCCCATATCCTGCTTCAGTTATCCTATCTCCTGCTTCAGTTATCCCATCTCCTGCTTTAGTTATCCCATCTCCTGCTCCAGTTATCCTATCTCCTGCTTCAGGTATCCTATCTCCTGCTTCAGTTATACTATCTCCTGCTTCAGTTATACTATCTCCTGCTTTAGTTATCCCATCTCCTGCTTCAGTTATCATATCTCCTGCTTTAGTTATACTATCTCCTGCTTCAGTTATCCTATCTCCTGCTTCAGTTATACTATCTCCTGCTTCAGTTATCCTATCTCCTGCTTCAGTTATCCTATCTCCTGCTTCAGTTATCCTATCTCCTGCTTCAGTTATACTATCTCCTGCTTCAGTTATCCTATCTCCTGCTTATCCTATCTCCTTGACATCGATCATCTATTTTTCTGTCATTGTACTGCTAATGAATAACCTGTTATAACCTGAATAACCAACACTTTATTTGCGTTCCTTTTTCATGCCTCGCCAAGTCAAGTGTGTAGATGTGGTGGTTATTGTATCCGTCCTCCTCCTCATCCTGTCACGAGTAAAAGCACTCTGAAATCAGAGGAGACATTTTAATAATCTCCCACAAGGCATGTAATGAGGTTGGGTCCCTGTGCACCACATGTCATATCCAGGGCTTTTTAATAGATAGGCAATTTGTGAGGCGTCAGATGGAGGAGTGGGAGGATAGGGAAAAGTTGTGGCAAATTGCCCCATTAGAATCCATTCAAGGAGAAGAGTGTTTAAGGTGGTGGTGCCGTGGGATTGCCTACTGCCTGTTACAGTGTGTTTGTGTGTGTGTGTGTGTGTGTGTGTGTGTGTGTGTGTGTGTGTGTGTGTGTGTGTGTGTGTGTGTGTGTGTGTGTGTGTGTCCGTCCGTGTGTGTGTGTGTGTGTGTGTGTGTGTGTGTGTGTGTGTCAGTGCATGTATGCATGCTTTTATGAGTGAGATGGACATTCAGAGACTTGTCCCGAAGCCACTCCTGCATTGTCTTGGCTGTGTGCTTAGGGTTATTGTCCTGTTGGAAGGTGAACCTTCGCCTAAGTCTCAGGTCCTGAGCACTCAAGCAGGTTTTCATCAAGGATCTATCTGTACTTTGCTCCGTTCATCTTTCCTTTGATCCTGACTAGTCTCCCAGTCCCTGCTGCTGAAAAACATCCACACAGCATGATGCTGCTACCACCATGCTTCACCGTAAGGATGGTGCCAGGTATCCTCAAGACGTGACACTTGGCATTCATGCCAAAGAGTTCAATATTGGTTTTATCAGACCAGAGAGTATTGTTTCTCATGGTCTGAGAATCTTTAGGTGCCTTTTGGCAAACTCCAGGCAGGCTGTCATGTGCCTTTTACTGAGGAGTGGCTTCTGTCTGGCCACTCTACCATAAAGGCCTGACTACCATAAAGGCCTGACTGGTGGAGTGCTGCAGAGAAGGTTGTCCTTCTGGAAGGTTCTTCCATCTCCACAGAGGAACTCTGGAGCTCTGTCAGAGTGGCCATCATGTTCTTGGTCACCTCCCTGACCAAGGCCCTTCTCCCCCGATTGCTCAGTTTGGCCGGGTGGCCAGCTCTGTACCTGCCGAGCGGCCAGCTCCTTGATGAAAACCTGCCCTTAGCCAGTGATGCCCCAACCAGAGAAAATTCACTAACTATAGGGTATTGTGTGTAGATTGATGAGGATTTGAATTTTATTTAATCCATTTTAGAATAAGGCTGTAATGTAACAAAATGTGGAAAAAATTAAACGGTCTGAATACTTTATGAATGCACTGTATGCTAAAATGATTGGCTCCCGTGATAAAGATAAGCAGAAAAGATAATAAAATAAGTAATACAAATATGGAGCTGTATTATATTCTCAAAACATTTTGGAAATTATCTATTTTTATACTAATATAATTTCTCAGAGAAAAATATTTTGTTTAACGAGTAATATTTGTTTTTCTTTCGATGTAAAACCCACCACTGGTGTGTCACGCAAAGAGCTCTATGTTCATGTCATCCAACAAATGTGATCTGGAGTTTACAAAATGGCAATGGCACTTGGATTAGAACTGGTGCTATGGTCAGATGACTTGATAATGCAGCTCGTTGGCCACGCACACCAGTGGTGGATTTTGCATCGAAAGAAAAATGAATATGCAGAAAGGAATCTCATAGCTACTGCAAAATATAGTGGAGGATCTTTGATGTTATGGGGCTAGTTTGCTTCCACTGGTCCTGGGACCCTTGTTAAAGTCAACGGCATCATGAACTTTACCCAGTATTGGGACATTTTATCCAAAAACCTGGTTGCCTCTGCCAGGAGGCTGAAACTTATCCGCAAGTGGATCTTCCAGCAAGACTTTAATGCCAAGCACACATCAAAATCCACAAAGAAATGATTAATTTACCACAAAATCTACTTTTTGTAATTGCTGTGTCAGTCTCTGACCTTGAACCCCATTGAAAACATGTGGTATGAATTGAAGAGGGCCGTCCATAAGCGCAGACGGAGAATATCAAGTATATGGAAAGATTCTGTATGGAGGAATGTTCTAAGATCCCTCCCATTGTGTTCTTAAAACATTTTTAGAAAAATAGTCAGATCCGTTATCATCGCAAGGTGAGGTATTGAAAGGTATTGAAAACAGGGGTGCCAATCATTTGGACCTATATCTTTTTTAGAAAATATATATATTTTTCTTAAACAAAATATTTATCTGAGCAATTATATTAGTATAAAACAATATTATAAATTAAAAAATCAAGGGTGCCAATCATTTTGGACATGACTGCATAACTGCATAACATCATTGTGTACGTTAAATAGTTTTGAGACCTGGTCATTAGGCAGCATTTCTGTTAGAAGGGAGAGGATGAAAAATAAATATATATTTGATCTGAGGTGGGTCAGCACAGCTGTGATGTGTATCCAGCTTTTGTCTAAGAGAGTAGGGAGTAGTCGCCCCTTACCTCTGGTCGGGGGTTAGGATTGGGGTAGGGTCATCTGATCTACTATCTGTGGTTAGGAGCAGAGCCATATATTTAGAGAGTTGGGCCAATGCAGATTTCTGCGTTATGATACATTTACATAACACTTCAACATTCTATGGCAGCCATGTTACTCCCCATTAACATTACATGGGGAATATTTAAACAATGCTGTGTAACTGAATGTGTAGAATTAGAACAATATACATGTATATGGCTCTGGTTAGGGATAGCTTCTCCCTCAAGTGGTAGGGCCAGGCAGAGTATTACTGCAGGTCCCTTAGCTTGAGTGGAAGTATTTTGACTTGTTGCCATAGTGACTTATGAGGCTTTAAGTGAGGTGACCTGGCTTATGAAGCATCCCTTTTCCCTCTGTATGACCTAAGCATAACCATATTTGTTTTCATTTTACAGTAAGTGATCTGTCTCTCCATGTCTGTCTGGCTTCCCAGCTGTAAAAGCCGGCCGCTGCAGCGGGCACTGTGACAGTGACAGAGCGATTCGAACCCCTTCACCCGTCTGTGCCGCAGCCAGTCATTGATCTATTTTCTGGGGAGAGGCATATAAATCTGTCTATTTGCACCAGGAAGGAGATTTACGCCCTGCCTCCCTGCCTCCCTGCCTCCCTGCCGCCCTGCCTCCCTGCCTCCCTGCCTCCCTGCCTCCTTGCATACGCAGCGTCAGAAGTCTTATATCAAGGAAGGCTCCAACTTCCACAGGATAAAAGAGAATGAGCCAGTCTTTGTGTAGTGGGGTAAAGAGAAGGAGCCAGTCTTTGTGTAGTAGGGTAAAGAGAATGAGCCAGTCTTTGTGTAGTAGGGTAAAGAGAAGGAGCCAGTCTTTGTGTAGTAGGGTAAAGAGAATGAGCCAGTCTTTGTGTAGTAGGGTAAAGAGAATGAGCCAGTCTTTGTGTAGTAGGGTAAAGAGAAGGAGCCAGTCTTTGTGTAGTAGGGTAAAGAGAAGGAGCCAGTCTTTGTGTAGTAGGGTAAAGAGAAGGAGCCAGTCTTTGTGTAGTAGGGTAAAGAGAAGGAGCCAGTCTTTGTGTAGTAGGGTAAAGAGAATGAGCCAGTCTTTGTGTAGTAGGGTAAAGAGAATGAGCCAGTCTTTGTGTAGTAGGGTAATGTGCATTAAGTGTGCATTAAGGGAATATGTATGTACGTGTGTGCATGACAGGGTTATTCTTATTCTGTTGTCTTTCTTTGAAAGATACTGTATATTAGGGTTATTTGCGGTCTGATTCGTCACCCCGTTCTGGCAACAGTTGCAGAGTTGATTAAATCAGGTGAAACTGATGTGATCCGGATCTGAAAAGGCTAAGCTAATAAAGTGTCATCCCTGTCAAGTTAGCCAAACTGTGTCCCATTATTTTCAAGAGAAGTTTTTTTTTTTTTCAGGCTGAAGACAGTGGTCAGTGTTTCTCTCTCGTCTTTGTGTTAGGATGCAGCTGTGGCTCTGTTCGGACCGCCCCAGCCTGCGACTAACTCACACCCCCCTCCCCCCATCACCACTCCCCCTTCCAACCCATGCCCCCCTGGCCCCATCCCCTTATATGGGCCATCAGCAAACTCACGCCGGAAACTCTGCTTTCTTCAGCAGAAAGAAGGCCTTTTGTCTGAGCAAACAGAGGGCCCCCTCACAATCAACCCAAACCCTCACAATCAGCTGGGGCAGCCAAGGAACTGCAGAAAAGGAGAGAGAGAGAGAGAGAGAGAGAGAGAAAGAGAGAGAGAGAGAGAGAGAGAGAGAGAGAGAGAGAGAGAGAGAGAGAGAGTGAGAGAGAGAGAGAGAGAGAGAGAGAGAGAGAGAGAGAGAGAGAGAGACAGACTATGGCACAGTTTGCAGAGATTTCCAGAAATGCCTCAGACGTTCTAGCCACAACCTAAACAAAGACTCCACTGAGGTACCACCTCTATGACCTCACCCCCTCCCCGTTTGGGAGAAGCGGAGCCCCTTTTTCAAGCTGCCGTTTTCACACGGTGTGTTTTCTTAAAAGAGCAAATCTCCTCAGACGCAGCCAGGCGCAAAGCCACCACCGCGGAGCCAAGATGTCTAGCGAGCGCCTCCAAAGGAACAAGAAGCGATTCTCGCTCGACAGGTCCTGGCGGGCGCCGAAATGAGACCCTCATTCATCAAGAGATTCCCTCAGTCTTGAGTCGCCCCTTCCACACAAGGACGTGTGTTGTTCACAATTGCCCCATGTCAACAATGTACAAAGTGTTCATTTTCAGCTGGGCCCTAAATGGTCCTCTTCTTTAAAAGAAAAGGGTCTAATTATTATAATTATAGGGTCTCCGTGAGGTAATAGAATGTTGGGCCTGATTAAACAAATGTAGCAATAAAACGGCACTGTGGCATTTTTGTTTGGTCTGTCTCATCCCTGGCTATGTCGTGGAGATGCACTCATAGAGCAGCTTTTGAAAGTGGATATTTTTTTGGAGCTCTATGGCCGACACACTGTTGAAGTACTCTCATTACTCCCTCAGGAGGTTGGGCTCCTGTAAGAGTCCAACCCAGCAACCTAGGCCATGCAGGTCATCCTTGCCTTCAACTGGCCAACTAATGAAAGCACACTTAATCGTAGAATGCAGGCCTAGACTTTTGAATGTGTAATAAATCCTTGGATTGGGACTTACAGCTTGGCCTTTAGAATGCAGACTGCTTGTTCTTGTTCCTATAATGAAGGTTTTTATACTTCTAAAGCGTCTCAAAATCAGTGGGTATTTTTTTATCTTATAGATTTAATACCAGCTTTGTCCCCGTGACAGTGGCAGTATGTAACTTAATACACAGTTATTCATAAAACTGTTGACATGTGTCTACTGTCTTCCCAACAGACTGTTGTTGCTTTGATTATCCATGGGATAACTGCAAACCATGTCAACTAGAAACGAACAACAGCATGTTCATAGTTTCCCATGTCCAACAGACAACCTAAACCTTGTGCTTAAGTGAATGTAGCTAAGTGTAGTTTAAGTGGTGGAAGTGTGTAGACACCCCCCCTTCCGCCCACACACGCACTCAACGTTAACACACCTCTTTCTCCAGGCTGCATCACAACCTGTATCACGGCCTTGATTGGGAGTCCCATAGGGCGGCCAGTCGTCCGGGTTTGGCCGGTGTAGGCCGTCACTGTAAATAAGAATTTGTTCTTAACCGACTTGCCTAGTTAAATAAAGGTTAAATAAAAAATGTAAATAAAGAATTCTCAGTGTGTAGCTGACTTCTACTAACCGATGGTGGCCTTTGGCACACTTCCACCCAATGTCAAAATAAGCTTGAGATGTCAAAAGCCTGATTTTTAGTGTCAACACACACATATACAAACACACACAAGAAAGGAAAGATGTCAGCTCTGAATAAAAAAGGGGTTAAAATGTAGTTAAAATAGGTCAAATCATGGGTTAGAATCATGCAAAAATGGTTTGACCCAAAGGTTAATTGGTCTAGCCGGTTTCTAAACGTTGGTTTGTGTCCTGTCCTAGTTCTTCCACCATACGCCATTCAGCACGTTAGTATAGTGGATTAAAGAAGTGAGCAACAATCGCCCACTAATCCATTGAGCTTGCATAACAGTAGCACTGCTCTTTTTCTCCTCCCTACAATGGATTATGAACAAAACAACGCCGCCCTTCTTTCTCATGAGCTGAGCAGTAGGAATGTCATCTTAACCTTAGTTTATGACAATAAGTATAATTCAAAACAACACCGGGTGCCCAGGTAGGCTGTATGTCAAGAACAGGATCATGTTTTGACACACTCTAATACAGAATGTTTATGTAACAGGTAAGCTGTGGTGGTTTGAGAAAACTTCTTTAGTACCTGTGCAACAAAAATTGTAATTGGAAAATGTGGCTATGTTGTTGTCTGGCCCTGATTACACGTTAGCTCAACGAGGTTCTTGTTACACGGCTTTTGTTATGCAAACTTAGAAAAAAACACAACAGTATCATTATCCCTACAATAGTATCCCTGCATGTTCTGAAATAGACAAGTTGTATCAGATATGTGAGCACTTGTTGCAGTAAGAAAGAAATAATGTATTTATTTAACTAGGCAAGTCAGTTAAGAACAAATTCTTATTTACAATGACGACCTACCCCGGCCAAACCCGGGCCAATTGTGTGCCGCCCTATCGGACTCCCAATCATGGCCGGTTGTGATACAGCCTGGAATCAAACCAGCGTCTGTAGTGACGCCTCTAGCACTGAGATGCAGTGCCTTAGAACGCGGTGCCACTCGAGCCACTTGGGTGAAAGAAAGAAAGAAAGAAAGAAAGAAAGAAAGAAAGAAAGAAAGAAAGAAAGAAAGAAAGAAAGAAAGAAAGAAAGAAAGGCAGGAAAGGATGAATGAACGAAAGAAAACAAGGATACTAGCTCTCTGTCTCTCCTTATCCCACTCTCTTTTTCCTTATCTCTTTTTCTCTCATTTCCCTCTCTGTCTGTCTCCTTATCCCTCTCTGTCTGTCTCCTTATCCCTCTCTCACTCTCTCCTTATCCCTCTCTCTATCTGGCTCCTTATCCCTTATCCCTCTCTCTTGGGCTCCTTATCTCTATCTGTCTGCCTCCTTATCCCTCTCTCTCTGTCTCCTTATCACTCTCTCTCTGGCTCCTCATCCATTATCCCTCTCTCTGGCTCCTTATCACTTATCCACTCTCTCTCTGGCTCCTTAACCCTCTCTCTCTCTGTCTCCTTATCCCTCTCTCTCTCTCTCTCTGTCTCCTTATCCCTCTCCCTCTCTGTCTCATTATCCCTCTCTCTCTGTCTCCTTATCCCCCTCTCTCTCTCTGTCTCCATATTCCTCTCTCTCTGCCTCACCCTCTCTCTCTGGGTCCTTATCCCTCTCTCACCCTGTCTCCTTATCCTTCTCTCCTCCTGTCTCCGTATCCCTCTCTCTCTCTGGCTCCTTATCTCTCTCTCTCTGACTCCTTATCCCTCTCCCTGTCTGTCTCATTATCCCTCTCTCTCTGTCACCTTATCCCTCTCTCTCTGTCTCTGTATCCCTCTCTCTCTCTCTCTCTCTCTCTCTCTCTCTCTCTCTCTCTCTCTCTCTCTCTCTCTCTCTCTCTCTCTCTCCTTATCTCTCTCTCTCTGCCTCCTTATCCATTTCTCTCTGTCTCCTTATCTCTCTCTCTGTCTCCTTATCCCTCTCTCTCTGGCTCCGTATCCCTCACTCTCTGGCTCCTTATCCCTCTCTCTCTGGCTCCTTATCCCTCTCTCTCTGGCTCCTTATCTCTCTCTCTGGCTCCTTATCCCTCTCTCTCTAGCTCCTTATCCCTCTCTCTGGCTCCTTATCCCTCTCTCCCTGTCTCCTTATCCCTCTCTTATCCTGTCTCCTTATCCCTCTCTCCATTTTTCTCCCACCTCTGCTCTGTTATGACACTAAATACAGTAGACTGCACTGACATCCCTCTTTTCTCTGTCTCCCTGCTCCCTCCTTCTCTCTCTCCCTCCCCCATCCTCTCTCTGTGGTAAGCCTGAGAGTGTATTTTGGTTACGAGGTGGAATATTATGAGTCTAAACGCTCTAGACGCTACTACGCTGAAATTCCTCATCTGTCTCTATTTCTGCTCTCTCTCCATACTTTTTTCCCTCCCTCGCTCTCTTCCTCTCTCTGCAGTGTGTGTACAGTAGCTGTGTCCTGAATGTTGAGCTGGAGCCAGCATGTCCCCAGTTCACCTGTCTGCCGTGCTGCAGAAGCAGTATTAAAGAGCCCCACCCTCCCCCGTGATGTGCGTCAACTGCAAGAGGGACACTAAATCATCATATTGTGTTATCATTGTATTGTATTTTATGTGTGTATGTGTGTGCACGAGTGTGTGTGTGGGTGGGGGGGGGGGGGGGGGTACTTTATATGAGTGACTTCAATTTTGAGGAGTAGTAATACTACCGTAGTATACCAAATTGCATTAGGTCTGCATGTGTGTGACTTTTCGACTGTGATTGTGTTTGGTTCTGTATCCTCACTTGGGTATGTAAGATGAATGAAACAGGGAGATAAGACGTCTTATTCTCTCTTTCCCACATCATCTCTCCTTATCCCTGCCCTTCTCTCTATAGGGGAGAGTGGGGTAAGTTGAGCCAAAGGGGTAAATTGAGCCACTCTTGTTTCTATGAAACCATGCACAAAATGAATAATTTTACCAAATATTTAGGAAGAAGTATTTCATGGAGTCTGTGAAGGAAGACACCACATGGAAAAAGTGATAAACAAGTTAGGTCCACGAAACTGATCTTCACCAAGTCAAAATAATTTATTGTGTTAGAGGTTTCATGATGCTTTTATCCAAATGAAAGTAGATACTTTTAAGATTGTTGTACACATCTGTTCGTGTCTCTATACACTTCAAAATGTGGTCCTAAACCTTGCATGAAAGTGCATCCTTGTAGCTGTGTGGGCTAATATAGTCAAGATGTTTGCCTTTGGTGTAAGATGGGCCTATGGTTGAGCCAATGGCAAGTTGAGCAAATTGAAGTGTTTTCTTCCCAGGTGTAATGCAAGGTGTTATCACTGGGATATGAAGTAACATCAGGGCCTGGCCTATGCTACAGCTGCAATATGTAACTTTTTGGGCAACCTGACCAAATGAACATAGAAATGTGTGTTGTAGATCTTTCATTCTCAATGAACGCAAGTCTAAGAATTGTTAGATCTGTTCTATGAGAGCTATTTCTATGCTTCCCGTTCTTAAGTTTTGCAACTTTTACTTTCAGTTTTGTACACCAATACGTTTGGTTATGGAAAATATATTTCACAACGGTTTAGAAGTTACCATGACTCTCTACACTATACTTGCTTGTTTTGTCACATAAACTGAAATTAGGTGAACTATTAGAATTTTAGCAACCAGGAAATGGGTCACGCAAAACAAACTCGCCCACTGGAACATCTTCCCCAGGCAGTGGTTAGTACTTACCCTTGCTTGGGAAATAGCTACGCTAGTGAAAATGGGCTTCAATAAAGTTATTCAACAATCTTGTAAAGATCGTCAGGATATGGATTAAATCCGACTGGCGTCTACTTGGGCTGTCAACCATCAAACCTGAGATTGGTGTGTTGTTGGTATGAAGCTACATTTTGTTTATAGCTAGCTAGCTAGCTACCTAGCTACTTGTCATTGTTTGGTAGGCTATGCCGCTATGATACCGTGATATTACTAGCTAAATACATAGCTTCTCCTTAACATGTAATGTGATAGGAAGATTTGCATAGCTAACGTTGTACTTGAAGACAGGTTTGATCCCTGCTAGCTAACGTTAGCTAGCTAGCAGGGATCTAGCTAGCTATCGGGAAAAAGTCAAGGGATGTGAAAACTTTCTGAAGGCACTGTAGCTAACGTTAGCTAGCTAGCTACAGTGCCTTCAGAAAGTTTTCACATCCCTTGACTTTTTCCCGATTTTTGTTGTGTTACAGCCTGAATTCAAAATTGATTAAATTGGAGAGAAAAAAATCACTGGCCTGCACACAATACCCCATAATGTCAAAGTGGAATTATGTTTTAAGAAAATGTTACAAATTATTTAAAAATGAAAAGCTGAAATGTCTTGAGTCAATAAGTATTTGACCCCTTTGTTATGGCAAGCCTAAATAAGTTAAAGAGTACAAATTTGCTTAACAAGTCACATACTAAGTTGCATGGACTCACTCTGTGTGCATTAATAGTGTTTAACATGATTTTTGAATTACTACCTCATCTCTGTACCCCACACAAACAATTATCTGTAAGATCCTTCAGTCGAGCAGTACATTTCAAACACAAATTCAACCAAAAAGACCAGAGAGGTTTTCCAATGCTTCGCAAAGAAGAGCACCTATTGGTAGATGGATAAGAAAAGCAGACATTTAATATCCCTTTGAGCATGGTGAAGTTATTAATTAAACGTTGGATGGTGTATCAATACACCCAGTCATTACAAAGACATAGGTGTCCTTCCTAACTCAGTTGCCGGAGAGGAAGGAAACTACTCAGGGATTTCACCATGAGGCCAATGGTGACTTTAAAACAGTTCCAGAGTTTAATGGCTGTGAAAGGAGAAAACTGAGGATAGATCAACAACATTGTAGTTACTCAACAATACTAACCTAATTGACAGAGTGAAAAGAAGGAAGCCTGTACAGAATAAAACTATTCCAAAATATGCATCCTGTTTGCCACAAGGCACTAAAGTAAAACTGCAAAAAATGTGTCAAAGCAATTACATGTTTGTACTGAATACAAAGTGTTACAGTATGTTTGGGGCAAATCCAATACAACACATTACTAAGTACCACTTTTCATATTTTCAAGTATAGTGGTGGCTGCATCATGTTATGGGTATGCTTGTAATTGTTAAGGACTAAGGAGTTTTTCAGGATGAAAAAGAAGCAGAATGGAGCTAAGCACAGGCAAAATCCTGGAGGAATTTTGGGGATGAGGGGTGGAGGACGGGGGAGGCGGTTCGGGGGATGGGGGGTGGGAGGATGAGGGGTGGGAAGGGGTATAGTTGTGAAGACTCTCGACATTTGTCGTTATGTAACCAAGGTGGATGCTGTTGAATTCTTAAATTTGTTTTAAAAAGATGGTGTCAGTGTGGACTCTTGACAGCTTAGTATTAAACTCCCCTCTTATCCCTGCATCCTATGAGGAAAGCCCACACTGGTCCTCTTCTGTAAGAGGGTTTGGGCTTTAAAGGGGTGGGGGTGACAGCGACTGGAAATGTAGGCCTACATGGTGTTTTGGCAGCAGATTTGGGAAAGTGTTGTGCAACGTCGTTAACACTATCATGTTGGGGGTGGGGGGGGGGGCATTCACTAAAAACCTAAACACTCTGATCTGATTGGAGCTCGTCTAGCACTCCCAGACAACCAATTTGACAGAGCTTGAATTATTTTTTAAAGAATAATGGGCAAATGTTGCACAATCCAGGTGGGGAAAGCTCTTAGAGATTTACCCAGAAACACACAGCTGTAATCACTGCCAAAGGTGATTCTAATTTGTATTGACTCAGGGGGTTGAATACTTAAGTGTTTTATTTTTCATGATTTTGTTTTACAAATGTTAGATATTTTCTTCTACTTTGACTTTACAGAGTACTTTGTTTCGATCGTTGACAAACAATGATTATTTAAACCATGTTAATCCCACTTCGTAACACAACAAAATGTGGGAAAAATCAAGGGGTGTGAATACTTTCTGAAGGCACTGTAGCTAGCTAGCTCATAATCAAGCAACCCTGACGACATGTTTGATGCACGTTACCAGCTTTCTTTCAATAATGTTTAACTCAAACTGGCTAGCTACTGTCCTTGTTTGTTGTGATTGAAGGGCAAAGACACACGCATGAAACACTTACATCAGACCACAACCCCAAGACAACTCTTGTTTGACTTCTGTCACGGCCGCTAGCCTTTCTTAATGAGCATTGATGAAAAACAAGGCCAAATCAGGTAGTGCAGTTGACCTTTAAAATATGATTCAAATGATTAAAAGACAAAAAAGCGATCTTTATTGTGTTGAATTATGTTTGGGATATAAAGATAGACATGGTTTTAAAAGGTAGTGGTAATTGCAGCCACTGTCCCCGCATGAGGCCTTTTGCCTTTTGGTAGACCATCATTGTAAATAAGGATTTGTTCTTAACTGACTTGCCTAGTTAAATAAATGTTAAATAAAAAAAATATTTCATGAAGTACAGACATTTGTAGATGGCTTAACTTACCCCATATACCTGGGCTAAATTGTGCCACGGGACCAGTTTTTTTGTAAAACTGTAATGTTTACATTAATATATTTTTTTTCCAGGGATACACAACATTTTGAAATATATGAACATATCTTTGTTAGAAAGAATATTATATTGCCCCTGACCGAGTGATGCTGAATGTATAAAAATGTTAAACTTACCCCACTCTCCCTTAACTCTCTTACTCAGTCTCCTCAAATTGTCTCTCATTCTTCCCCTTTCTCTCACTCATTCCCTCCCCTTCTCCCTCTTCCCCTCTCTCACCCCCCTCCCTTTCTGCCTCCCTCCATCCATGCCCTGCAAGCCTCAGTGGGGGCTCGCGGGCTGCAGAGGAAGTGCAGTGCGTGCTCATCTCGTAGCAAGGGGGGACGGAGAGAGCGAGAGAGAGAGGGAGAGAGAGAGAGAGAGAGAGAGAGAGAGAGAGAGAGAGAGAGAGAGAGAGAAGAGAGAGGGGGGATTCACAGAGCGCCACTGTGGCTCCGATGTGAGCTGCGTTCTTCAACACGACAACGAACCCCCTGAACCGAATACTCAGCGAGACACGCCCTCCACAGCCCTGACGCAGAGCCACATAGGCCACCTGCTGGACAGGGATGGAAATGCAAATGTTTTCTTTTTTTAATTAACTGTTTTTTCTCTTGCATATTTTACACCTCTTGTGAGGCCCTTCTCTTTTATCATTTGTGGTCTGTCAGAAAGTATGGTTGTTTTATGCAGTTGAATGTTGTAATTCTTGAATATTTATTTTATTTTGGTTTCTTTTTTTGCGGAGGGTTCTGCCTGGTTCTGTTTCTGTCTGTGCCCAGCTCCTCCTTTTCTCCTCTCAGTCTGTTTCTCTCTCTCCTGATCTATCTGTCCACGTCACCACCCTTGTCCGTCTGCACAGCTCGCCTTGTCTCTCTTTCTCTCTCTCTCTAACTCTCTTATTGTCTCTCACATTTTCTCTCTTTTTCCCTACATCTTGCTCCTCCCTTTCTCTCCTTCCTTCACAATAAATATTTTGTTTTTCCCCCCTCCGTCATTCTATTTTCATAAAAACTATATGGGAACCCAGAAGCACACAATAAGAGCATGTCTGTCTCCTTCTCCCCACTCTCCTTACTCTGCCAGCCAGTCTACTCAGAAACCACAGTTAGTGAGATGCAGAGTGAAAGAACACAGAGGGCCCAGTGTGAGAAGTAACCGTTTCTCTAGTGCCTGAGAGTCAAGAACAATTTGCCGAAAAAAAACAACAAGAGGCACTCGATTACTCAGACCTCCCTTCTAACGCTCACACACTGACTCATACACAAACACATTCAGACCTCCCTTCTAACGCTCACACACTGACTCATACACAAACACATTCAGACCTCCCTTCTAACGCTCACACACTGACTCATACACAAACACATTCAGACCTCCCTTCTAACGCTCACACACTGACTCATACACAAACACATTCAGACCTCCCTTCTAACGCTCACACACTGACTCATACACAAACACATTCAGACCTCCCTTCTAACGCTCACACACTGACTCATACACAAACACATTCAGACCTCCCTTCTAACGCTCACACACTGACTCATACACAAACACATTCAGACCTCCCTTCTAACGCTCACACACTGACTCATACACAAACACATTCAGACCTCCCTTCTAACGCTCACACACTGACTCATACACAAACACATTCAGACCTCCCTTCTAACGCTCACACACTGACTCATACACAAACACATTCAGACCTCCCTTCTAACGCTCACACACTGACTCATACACAAACACATTCAGACCTCCCTTCTAACGCTCACACACTGACTCATACACAAACACATTCAGACCTCCCTTCTAACGCTCACACACTGACTCATACACAAACACATTCAGACCTCCTTCTAACGCTCACACACTGACTCATACACAAACACATTCAGACCTCCCTTCTAACGCTCACACACTGACTCATACACAAACACATTCAGACCTCCCTTCTAACGCTCACACACTGACTCATACACAAACACATTCAGACCTCCCTTCTAACGCTCACACACTGACTCATACACAAACACATTCAGACCTCCCTTCTAACGCTCACACACTGACTCATACACAAACACATTCAGACCTCCCTTCTAACGCTCACACACTGACTCATACACAAACACATTCAGACCTCCCTTCTAACGCTCACACACTGACTCATACACAAACACATTCAGACCTCCCTTCTAACGCTCACACACTGACTCATACACAAACACATTCAGACCTCCCTTCTAACGCTCACACACTGACTCATACACAAACACATTCAGACCTCCCTTCTAACGCTCACACACTGACTCATACACAAACACATTCAGACCTCCCTTCTAACGCTCACACACTGACTCATACACAAACACATTCAGACCTCCCTTCTAACGCTCACACACTGACTCATACACAAACACATTCAGACCTCCCTTCTAACGCTCACACACTGACTCATACACAAACACATTCAGACCTCCCTTCTAACGCTCACACACTGACTCATACACAAACACATTCAGACCTCCCTTCTAACGCTCACACACTGACTCATACACAAACACATTCAGACCTCCCTTCTAACGCTCACACACTGACTCATACACAAACACATTCAGACCTCCCTTCTAACGCTCACACACTGACTCATACACAAACACATTCAGACCTCCCTTCTAACGCTCACACACTGACTCATACACAAACACATTCAGACCTCCCTTCTAACGCTCACACACTGACTCATACACAAACACATTCAGACCTCCCTTCTAACGCTCACACACTGACTCATACACAAACACATTCAGACCTCCCTTCTAACGCTCACACACTGACTCATACACAAACACATTCAGACCTCCCTTCTAACGCTCACACACTGACTCATACACAAACACATTCAGACCTCCCTTCTAACGCTCACACACTGACTCATACACAAACACATTCAGACCTCCCTTCTAACGCTCACACACTGACTCATACACAAACACATTCAGACCTCCCTTCTAACGCTCACACACTGACTCATACACAAACACATTCAGACCTCCCTTCTAACGCTCACACACTGACTCATACACAAACACATTCAGACCTCCCTTCTAACGCTCACACACTGACTCATACACAAACACATTCAGCCCTCCCTTCTAACGCTCACACACTGACTCATACACAAACACATTCAGCCCTCCCTTCTAACGCTCACACACTGACTCATACACAAACACATTCAGACCTCCCTTCTAACGCTCACACACTGACTCATACACAAACACATTCAGACCTCCCTTCTAACGCTCACACACTGACTCATACACAAACACATTCAGACCTCCCTTCTAACGCTCACACACTGACTCATACACAAACACATTCAGACCTCCCTTCTAACGCTCACACACTGACTCATACACAAACACATTCAGACCTCCCTTCTAACGCTCACACACTGACTCATACACAAACACATTCAGACCTCCCTTCTAACGCTCACACACTGACTCATACACAAACACATTCAGACCTCCCTTCTAACGCTCACACACTGACTCATACACAAACACATTCAGACCTCCCTTCTAACGCTCACACACTGACTCATACACAAACACATTCAGACCTCCCTTCTAACGCTCACACACTGACTCATACACAAACACATTCAGACCTCCCTTCTAACGCTCACACACTGACTCATACACAAACACATTCAGACCTCCCTTCTAACGCTCACACACTGACTCATACACAAACACATTCAGACCTCCCTTCTAACGCTCACACACTGACTCATACACAAACACATTCAGACCTCCCTTCTAACGCTCACACACTGACTCATACACAAACACATTCAGACCTCCCTTCTAACGCTCACACACTGACTCATACACAAACACATTCAGACCTCCCTTCTAACGCTCACACACTGACTCATACACAAACACATTCAGACCTCCCTTCTAACGCTCACACACTGACTCATACACAAACACATTCAGACCTCCCTTCTAACGCTCACACACTGACTCATACACAAACACATTCAGACCTCCCTTCTAACGCTCACACACTGACTCATACACAAACACATTCAGACCTCCCTTCTAACGCTCACACACTGACTCATACACAAACACATTCAGACCTCCCTTCTAACGCTCACACACTGACTCATACACAAACACATTCAGACCTCCCTTCTAACGCTCACACACTGACTCATACACAAACACATTCAGACCTCCCTTCTAACGCTCACACACTGACTCATACACAAACACATTCAGACCTCCCTTCTAACGCTCACACACTGACTCATACACAAACACATTCAGACCTCCCTTCTAACGCTCACACACTGACTCATACACAAACACATTCAGACCTCCCTTCTAACGCTCACACACTGACTCATACACAAACACATTCAGACCTCCCTTCTAACGCTCACACACTGACTCATACACAAACACATTCAGACCTCCCTTCTAACGCTCACACACTGACTCATACACAAACACATTCAGACCTCCCTTCTAACGCTCACACACTGACTCATACACAAACACATTCAGACCTCCCTTCTAACGCTCACACACTGACTCATACACAAACACATTCAGACCTCCCTTCTAACGCTCACACACTGACTCATACACAAACACATTCAGACCTCCCTTCTAACGCTCACACACTGACTCATACACAAACACATTCAGACCTCCCTTCTAACGCTCACACACTGACTCATACACAAACACATTCAGACCTCCCTTCTAACGCTCACACACTGACTCATACACAAACACATTCAGACCTCCCTTCTAACGCTCACACACTGACTCATACACAAACACATTCAGACCTCCCTTCTAACGCTCACACACTGACTCATACACAAACACATTCAGACCTCCCTTCTAACGCTCACACACTGACTCATACACAAACACATTCAGACCTCCCTTCTAACGCTCACACACTGACTCATACACAAACACATTCAGACCTCCCTTCTAACGCTCACACACTGACTCATACACAAACACATTCAGACCTCCCTTCTAACGCTCACACACTGACTCATACACAAACACATTCAGCCCTCCCTTCTAACGCTCACACACTGACTCATACACAAACACATTCAGCCCTCCCTTCTAACGCTCACACACTGACTCATACACAAACACATTCAGACCTCCCTTCTAACGCTCACACACTGACTCATACACAAACACATTCAGACCTCCCTTCTAACGCTCACACACTGACTCATACACAAACACATTCAGACCTCCCTTCTAACGCTCACACACTGACTCATACACAAACACATTCAGACCTCCCTTCTAACGCTCACACACTGACTCATACACAAACACATTCAGACCTCCCTTCTAACGCTCACACACTGACTCATACACAAACACATTCAGACCTCCCTTCTAACGCTCACACACTGACTCATACACAAACACATTCAGACCTCCCTTCTAACGCTCACACACTGACTCATACACAAACACATTCAGACCTCCCTTCTAACGCTCACACACTGACTCATACACAAACACATTCAGACCTCCCTTCTAACGCTCACACACTGACTCATACACAAACACATTCAGACCTCCCTTCTAACGCTCACACACTGACTCATACACAAACACATTCAGACCTCCCTTCTAACGCTCACACACTGACTCATACACAAACACATTCAGACCTCCCTTCTAACGCTCACACACTGACTCATACACAAACACATTCAGACCTCCCTTCTAACGCTCACACACTGACTCATACACAAACACATTCAGACCTCCCTTCTAACGCTCACACACTGACTCATACACAAACACATTCAGACCTCCCTTCTAACGCTCACACACTGACTCATACACAAACACATTCAGACCTCCCTTCTAACGCTCACACACTGACTCATACACAAACACATTCAGACCTCCCTTCTAACGCTCACACACTGACTCATACACAAACACATTCAGACCTCCCTTCTAACGCTCACACACTGACTCATACACAAACACATTCAGACCTCCCTTCTAACGCTCACACACTGACTCATACACAAACACATTCAGACCTCCCTTCTAACGCTCACACACTGACTCATACACAAACACATTCAGACCTCCCTTCTAACGCTCACACACTGACTCATACACAAACACATTCAGACCTCCCTTCTAACGCTCACACACTGACTCATACACAAACACATTCAGACCTCCCTTCTAACGCTCACACACTGACTCATACACAAACACATTCAGACCTCCCTTCTAACGCTCACACACTGACTCATACACAAACACATTCAGACCTCCCTTCTAACGCTCACACACTGACTCATACACAAACACATTCAGACCTCCCTTCTAACGCTCACACACTGACTCATACACAAACACATTCAGACCTCCCTTCTAACGCTCACACACTGACTCATACACAAACACATTCAGACCTCCCTTCTAACGCTCACACACTGACTCATACACAAACACATTCAGACCTCCCTTCTAACGCTCACACACTGACTCATACACAAACACATTCAGACCTCCCTTCTAACGCTCACACACTGACTCATACACAAACACATTCAGACCTCCCTTCTAACGCTCACACACTGACTCATACACAAACACATTCAGACCTCCCTTCTAACGCTCACACACTGACTCATACACAAACACATTCAGACCTCCCTTCTAACGCTCACACACTGACTCATACACAAACACATTCAGACCTCCCTTCTAACGCTCACACACTGACTCATACACAAACACATTCAGACCTCCCTTCTAACGCTCACACACTGACTCATACACAAACACATTCAGACCTCCCTTCTAACGCTCACACACTGACTCATACACAAACACATTCAGACCTCCCTTCTAACGCTCACACACTGACTCATACACAAACACATTCAGACCTCCCTTCTAACGCTCACACACTGACTCATCCACAAACACATTCAGACCTCCCTTCTAACGCTCACACACTGACTCATCCACAAACACATTCAGACCTCCCTTCTAACGCTCACACACTGACTCATACACAAACACATTCAGACCTCCCTTCTAACGCTCACACACTGACTCATACACAAACACATTCAGACCTCCCTTCTAACGCTCACACACTGACTCATACACAAACACATTCAGACCTACCCAGCCATCTGCAGGAAAGAAAAAGAATAACATTTTCCCTGCAGACAGACCTCCAGTGTATCCACGTGTACAATGAATGTCTATTCTCACAAGAGATTTTTGATTTGAAGTATGAGAGGGCTGTGTAGATCCATATTCGAGCTGGTTTGACTACAGTGTGCCCATACGGGGGGATGAGGGGTGGGGGGACGGGGGGATGAGGGGGGGGAGGCGAGTGGGGGGTTGAGTGGTGGGAGGACATGGGGGAGGCGGGTGGGGGGATGAGGGGTGGGAGGACGGGGAGGCGGGTTGGGGGATGAGGGGTGGGAGGATGAGGGGTGGGAAGGGGTATGTGAAGACTCTCGACATCTCTCATTATGTAACCAAGGAGGTGAATGCTGTTGAATTCTCAAGCTCGTTTTAAAAAGATGGTGTCAGTGTGGACTCTTGACAGCTTAGTATTAAACTCCCCTCTTATCCCTGCATCCTATGAGGAAAGCCCACACTGGTCCTCTTCTGTAAGAGGGTTTGGGCTTTAAAGGGGTGGGGGTGACAGCGACTGGAAATGTAGGCCTACATGGTGTTTTGGCAGCAGGTTTGGGAAAGTGTTGTGCAACGTCGTTAACACTATCATGTTGGGGGTGGGGGGGGGGGGGGGCATTCACTAAAAACCTAAACACTCTGATCTGATTGGATCTCGTCTAGCACTCCCTCCTCCAGAACTCATTTCAACACAAGGGGCACACTTTCATACACAAACACATGCACAGATATGCACCGGGGTCGCCATAGCAACGGCCCACTCCGCTGTGACAATGCTCTACCGGAATTTCAGTTGGATCTGGAATCTTCCCACGCTGAGGGACGGGGCACACCTCCTGGACAAACATGCTGTTGATGCATCCCATTTGAAGAAAAAGATGACCCGTTGTCATAGAGAGATCGTCTGATGAATGTGGTCTTTCTTACCACCAATGGGTTTGCATTACACTGGTTTCCTTGGATACACATTGCATCAGGCTACACACTAATATGGACTTGGTGTGTTTTTGGTTGAAAATGGCTGTAGATCTTGAGTCTTTAACATGTAGAAATGCATTGACTGTCTTCCTTCTTCATTATGTGAAGAAACAGAGATGGGAAGAAAGTAGAGGTGGAAAGGAGACTGTATATAAAATGCAGAGGGTGCGTGCGCTCCCCCCCAACATGAAAGTTTTACAAGGTTGTGTATCTGTGAGAACAACCTTGCGTCCCCACACCTTCTGAATCCCCTAATCCCCTTCTGAAACACATGCAAACAACTAGTCCACCCACCTACACAGAACTATTCCACCCAGTCACCTACATCTTTTAATTTAACCTACACTGGCCAAACCCAGAGGACGCTGGGCCAATTGTGCTCCGCCCTATGGGACTCCCAATCACAGCCAGTTGTGATCCAGCCTGGAATTGAACCAGGATGTCTGTAGTGACATCTTTAGCACTGAGATGCAGTGCCTTGGACCGCTGCGCCACTCAGGAGCTCACACATAAAACTAATCCACCCACCCACCCAGCCACCCACATACATACAACTAATCCACCCACCCAGCCACCCACATACATACAACTAATCCACCCAGCCACCCACATGCACACAACCAATCCACCCAGCCACCCATATAAAATCAAATCAAATTGCTCTGAATATCACAGGTGTAGACCTTACCGTGAAATGCTTACTTACAAGCCCTTAACAACAATGCAGTTCAAGAAAAAGAGCTAAGAAAATACTTACAAAATAAAATAAAGTAAAAAATATCAAATCAAATCAAAAAGTGATACAACAAAATTACATAACAATAACGAGGATATATACAGGGAGTACCGGTACGGAGTCAATGTGCGGGGGTACATGTTAGTCTAGGTCATTTCTAAAGTCACTATGCACAGATAGTAAACAGTGAGTAGCAGCAGTGTAAAAACAAACAGGGGGAGGGGTGGGGGTGTCAATATAAATAGTCCGGGTGGCCATTTCATTAATTGTTCAGCCTTCTTATGGCTTGGGGATAGAAGATGATAAAGAGCCTTTTGGTCCTAGACTTAGCACTCCGGTAACGCTTGCCATGCTTTAGCAGAGAGAACAGTCTATGACTTGGGTGACTGGAGTCTTTGACAATTTTTTGGGCCTTCCTCTGACACCGCCAAGTATATAAGTCTTGGATGTCAGGAAGCTTGGCCCAGTGATGTACTGGGCCATAAGCACTACCCTCTGTAGTGCCTTATGGTCAGATGCCAAGCAGTTGCCATACCAGGCGGTGATGAAACCGGTCAGGATTCACTCAATGGTGCAGTTGTAGAACTTTTTGAGGATCTGGGGACCCATGCCAAATCTTTTCAGTCTCCTGAGGGGGAAAAGGTGTTGTCGTGCCCTCTTCACAACTGTCTTGGTGTGTTTGGACCATGATAGTTCATTGGTGATGTGGAGACCAAGGAACTTGAAACTCTCGACCTGCTCCACTTCAGCCCCGTTGATGTTAATGGGGGCCTGTTCGGCCCTCCTTTTCCTATAGTCCACGATCATCTCCTTTGTCTTTCTCACATTGAGGGAGAGATTGTTGTTCTGGCACCACACTGCCAGGTCTCTGACCTCCTCCCTATAGGCTGTCTCATCGTTGTCGGTGATCAGGCCTACCACTGTTGTGTCATCAGAAAACTTAATGATGGTATTGGAGTCATGTTTGGCAAGGCAGTCGTGGGTGAACAGGCAGTACAGGAGGGGACTAAGCATGCACCCCTGAGGGGCCACAGTGTTGAGGATCAGCGTGCTGTATGTGTTGTTGCCTACCCTTACCACCTGGGGGCGGCCCGCCAGGAAGTCCAGGATCCAGTTGCAGAGGGAGGTGTTTAGTTGCAAGGTCCTTAGCTTAGTGATGAACTTTGTGGGCACTCTGGTTTTGAACGCTGAGCTGTAGTCAATGAACAGCATACTCACATACTGTGGGGAGAACAAGTATTTGATACACTGCCGATTTTGCAGGTTTTCCTACTTACAAAGCATGTAGAGGTCTGTAATTTTTATCATAGGTACACTTCAACTGTGAGAGACGGAATCTAAAACAAAAATCCAGAAAATCACATTGTATGATTTTTAAGTAATTAATTAGCATTTTATTGCATGACATAAGTATTTGATACATCAGAAAAGCAGAACTTAATATTTGGTACAGAAACCTTTGTTTGCAATTACAGAGATCATACGTTTCCTGTAGTTCTTGACCAGGTTTGCACACACTGCAGCAGGGATTCTGGCCGTGAGTGCTACGATTCGTGAGTGCTACGATTCGTGAGTGCTACGATTCGTGAGTGCTACGGGGCGTCAGACTCATTAAATAAAACATCTTTGTCCAGTTCGAGGTGAGTAATCGCTGTTCTGATTTTCAGATGCTCTTTTCAGTCATAAGAGACAGAAGCAGCAACATTATGTACAAAATTAGTTACAAACAATGTGAAAAAACAAACAAAATAACACAGTTGGTTAAAAGCCCGTAGAACGGCAACAAATCCACCCACCGGCCACCCACATACACACAACTAATCCACCCAGCCACCCAAGTACACACAACTAATACACCCACCCACCCACCCAGCCACTTACATACATACAATTAATCCACCCACCCAGCCACGTACACACAACTAATCCACCCAGCCACCCACGTAAACACAACTAACCCACCCAGCCACCCACATACATACAACTAATTCAGCCACCCAGCTTCCCACATACATACAACTAATCCACCCACCCAGACACCCACATACATACAACTAATTCACCCACCCACCCAGCCACAAAGAATACATACAACTAATCCACCCACCCACCCACCCAGCCACCCACATACATACAACTAATCCACCCAGCCACCCACATACATACAACTAATCCACCCATCCACCCACATACACACAGCTAATCCACCCAGCCACCCATACACACAGCTAATCCACCCAGCCACCCATACACACAACTAATCCACCCAGCCACCCACATACACACAGCTAATCCACCCAGCCACCCACATACATACAACTAATCCACCCATCCACCCACATACACACAGCTAATCCACCCAGCCACCCATACACACAACTAATCCACCCAGCCACCCACATACACACAGCTAATCCACCCAGCCACCCACCCACCCAGCCACCCACATACATACAACTAATCTACCCATCGACCCACATACACGCAACTAATCCACCCATCCACCCACATACATACAACTAATCCACCCAGCCACAAAGAATACATACAACTAATCCACCCAGCCACCCACATACACACACCTAATCCACCCAGCCACCCATACACACAACTAATCCACCCATCCACCCACATACACACAGCTAATCCACCCAGCCACCCACCCACCCAGCCACCCACATACATACAACTAATCTACCCATCGACCCACATACACGCAACTAATCCACCCACCCAGCCACCCACATACACACAACTAATCCACCCAGCCACCCATACACACAACTAATCCACCCATCCACCCACATACACACAACTAATCCACCCACCCAGCCACCCACATACACACAACTAATCCACCCAGCCACCCATACACACAACTAATCCACCCATCCACCCACATACACACAACTAATCCACCCACCCAACCACCCACATACATACAACTAATCCACTCAGCCACCCATACACAAAACTAATCTACCCAGCCACCCATACAAACCGCTAATCCACCCAGCTTCCCACATACATACAACGAATCCACCCAGTCACCCATACACACAACTAATCCACCCAGCCACCCATACACACCGCTAATCCACCCAGCTTCCCACATATATACAACGAATCCACCCAGTCACCCATACACACAACTAATCCACCCAGTCACCCATACACACAACTAATCCACCCAGCCACCCATGTACGCACTCGCACATACACTCAAATGTGTAGTATACAGTACAAATATGTTTAAAGACTCCCCCCCCCCCCACACCACCCCCGAGACTTTCTAAACAGTGAAAACAATAAAGCTACTGTACGGGCAGCATGGAAAAGCTTAGTGAAGCAAACCACAATCCACAGTGGTCACAACAGACCTTTCCTCCTGAGCGACTGCTCTGAACCGTTCCCATGACCTCATTTGGAAACTCCAATGGCTGTGGAAGGGATCCATCTCATCTAATTGTGTTCACGTGTCTTTCAAGTCTCAAGGGGCTTTCAAATCCAATTGAAAATATACTACTTGGAAGCAGTATATTTGACTACATTTCGTTTTTTATGATATTACTGTATGTCTTTGTGTCATTCACATGACAGTGCTTTAAAAGTATCATGGTTAGGCACCCAAAGTTACATTGTCCAAATAGACCTGGCCCTAGTCATATCATATAGACCTGATCCTAGTCATATCATATAGACCTGATCCTAGTCATATCATATAGACCTGGCCCTAGTCATATCATATAGACCTGATCCTAGTCATATAATATAGACCTGATCCTAGTCATATCATAGACCTGGCCCTAGTCATATCATATAGACCTGATCCTAGTCATATCATAGACCTGGCCCTAGTCATATCGTAGACCTGGCCCTAGTCATATCGTAGACCTGGCCCTAGTCATATCGTAGACCTGGCCCAAGTCATATCGTAGACCTGGCCCTAGTCATATCATATGGACCTGGCCCTAGTCATATCATATGGACCTGGCCCTAGTCATATCGTAGACCTGGCCCTAGTCATATCATAGACCTGGCCCTAGTCATATCGTAGACCTGGCCCTAGTCATATCATAGACCTGGCCCTAGTCATATCGTAGACCTGGCCCTAGTCATATCATATGGACCTGGCCCTAGTCATATCGTATACCTGGCCCTAGTCATATCATATGGACCTGGCCCTAGTCATATCATAGACCTGGCCCTAGTCATATCATATGGACCTGGCCCTAGTCATATCATATAGACCTGACCCTGCTCATATCATATAGACCTGGCCCTAGTCATATCATATGGACCTGACCCTGCTCATATCATATAGACCTGGCCCTAGTCATATCATAGACCTGGTCCTATTCATATCATATAGACCTGACCCTGCTCAATTCATATAGACCTGGCCCTAGTCATATCATAGACCTGGCCCTAGTCATATCATATAGACCTGACCCGAGTCATATCATAGACCTGGCCCTAGTCATATCATATAGACCTGGCCCTAGTCATATCGTAGACCTGGCCCTAGTCATATCATATGGACCTGGCCCTAGTCATATCATATAGACCTGACCCTGCTCATATCATATAGACCTGGCCCTAGTCATATCATATAGACCTGACTCTGCTCATATCATATAGACCTGGCCCTATTCATGTCATATAGACCTGACCCTGCTCATATCATATAGACCTGGCCCTAGTCATATCATATGGACCTGGCCCTAGTCATATCATAGACCTGGCCCTAGTCATATCATATAGACCTGACCCTAGTCATATCATTAAGACCTGTCCCTAGTCATATCATAGACCTGTCCCTAGTCATATCGTAGACCTGGCCCTAGTCATATCGTAGACCTGGCCCTAGTCATATCGTAGACCTGGCCCTAGTCATATCATAGACCTGGGCAGTGTTGATCATGTGTTTGTGCTGTACATGTCACATACAGTAGAGAAAAGCTGCACAAAAGAGAAAAGGAACCAAGCAGACAAGAGTAGAAGGGAGTGGTCTCCGCATTTGGAATTCCCCTCCACCGTCTCCTGCTCCTCCTTCGATTCCTCATCTTGCAGCATAACAACAGCTTGACTCACGGAGCCTGGAAATGATCCTGTTGGACACGTCTCAGCCCGCGGCATGCAGGTTTGTGTGACAGTCTGACTCTGGACTCACGTTTCCATTCCCCATCTCGTGACCAAGAAAGGCCATGCTCCCTCGTTTCCCTCCCCCCCTTTACTTTCTAATCTCTCGTGCCGTGCAGCTGGAGCACTTTTGAGGAACAGTTGACCAAGTAAGGTACACACACACGTATAACGTATACACAGAGCTATGAGGTCAGGTTGCCCACCCACCACTGCAAGACAAAACAGCTGGAACTTATCACGCTTCCTTTGGAACCTAGACATTCCAATAGTCCTCTGTATGACCGCACATGCACACGCACACACACACACACGCACGCACGCACGCACGCACGCACGCACGCACGCACGCACGCACGCACGCACACACACACACACACACACACACACACACACACACACACACAGAGGTAATAAATCACATAGCTTTTTGGTAATAGGGAAAAATATCCCAGAGAGACATAAACAAATGACATCTAGTTGCATGGTGTTTCATGTGGGGCGCAGTGCTGGCTGTCAGCTCTTTAAGATAACAATGAGAAAGCAAGACCATGTTGTGAAGCAGACTAAAAGGTCAATGATCAGAACCCCATTACAACACATGCTAGAGAGCTAATAGAAAAGGAGATGGACAATTAGAGAGGAAATATTGTCTCCATCTGAATTCAGGGTCTGTATGGATACTAGGTTCATGTTCCAATGCTGTTGAATAGTTTCAGTTCCTCATTCTCTTTGTGTTTGTGTTCATGGCATTTGTTCCAAAGGACCAGAGGGGTACACTACAAAGCAGGATCAATGAGTTTAAAAAAATAACTGCTAACTTGGATACAAAAATAAAATAATAATAACTATTGATTTTCTGATGAATTAAGATATCTTAATTTAGATATGTGTTTTTGATTGTTGAGTCAATTAGACCATGCTCATTTCAAGCTCATCTTATACAAATGTTTAAAAAATATTCTCAATATTTGGGCAAATTAGCTGGCTAACTCATTGATTCTGCTTTGTAGTATACCCATCTAGTCAATGTGCCAATGACACTGTTTGGTACTCTTCACAACAGAGACAGACAAAACTCAGTATCTTCAAAACAAACCACCAGCTGAATATGTAGGCCTGGGGATGAGAGAATTGCTATGGTTACCAGGCCGAGCATTCTGGAACATCACGTGGACCACCCAGCACAACAGACCTCACGTGTGGGCACACGCATGAAGAAACATTCATTCATCACACACAGTCACACACACACACACACACACACACACACACACACACACACACACACACACACACACACACACACACACACACACACACACACACACACACACACACACACACACACAGAGGAGATACACAGTCATGGCCATCCACGTGCCTCTCTCATTCTAACAAACAACTGTAGTCTTGGAAGCGTCATGCCCTTCTAAAACTTGTGGGCTATTTTAAGGGCCTAAATACAACTCATAAATCTATGCCATAGCATCAGTCATTAATCAGTCTGGGTTCATGAAAATACTTCCTTTGTAATGCAAACTAAATGCAGAGGCCAAAGCATACCTGACCAAAGAATGACACCGGGAAGGCCTTGTGAAAGGGGTTGCTAAAACAATTTTATAAATGAATGATATATACCCATTGATTCTTAAAGAATATAAACGCCTCAGTTCAACTGTCGTGCCCCTTCAGAACCCAAATATAAGCTTGTTTTAGTCCAATGTTTGTAAACAAAGTAAATGTAAACAAACACTGTATAGCCTGAAAACATTGTTAAAATTATACGTTTGATAGCATGATTGGTCAGTCCTTGCATCCAGAGCCATGTGTATGAATTTGAGAGTGATTACATTTCTCCAGCACCATCCATCAGCTTTTTACCAAAACAGTGGTGGGGGCTGTTGTTATTGTTTCAACTGCTGATTGGCCCTTTAAGGTTAAAGGTTAGGCAGAGTTGAAGCTTTCCAGCTATTATTTATTTCTAGCTAGGAACAACTGTGTATTCCCAATACCCTGTTGGGTTGCTGTGCAGAGCAGTGTTCAGCTATGTATTTTTTGCCCCTTTCCCAAGGGATGACTTTAATATGGTCTATTGTGCTAGCTGCGCCACCAGAGTCTCTGGGTTCGCGCCCAGGCTGGGCTGGGTTCGCGCCCAGGCTCTGTCGCAGCCGGCCGCAACCGGGAGGTCTGTGGGGCGACGCACAATTGGCATAGCGTCGTCCGGGTTAGGGAGGGTTTGGCCGGTAGGGATATCCTTGTCTCAGTATGTAAAATGTAATGAAATGTAAAAAATGTAATAAAATGTATGCACTCTACTGTAAGTCGCTCTGGATAAGAGCGTCTGCTAAATGACTAAAATGTAAAATGTAAAAATTGTTTAAAAAAAACTATAATCTGACCTTTTATGCAGCTTTAGGGACACAGCACTTGTTGCACATATTAAAGGAATGAGTTTGCTTGGGTAGATAAGGTTCAAAGGTTATGGAAGGGTGATAGTTGTGAGAGCTCAGCAGGACTATGAAAGTTTGCCCTTATAAGGGAGAACTTTCAGTGTTTAATTAAAAGTCTAAGACGTTGAGGAATAAGGGTTTGAAGTGTCTGTCCTACATCTAGGAGATATAAGAAAGCTCAGGAAATATTGTAGTTTTAGGCACAAAACTACCTCCATACTTCCATAAATGTTTTAAACTGGTTACCCTCAGACATACTGTGACACTTACATCAATACACTCTAGGGGGATATTATTAAAGGTTCTTTCACTCAGAAATACTCCTACTGTGATAATATATTCACTCCTCCGTTGGTATGTGTCTTTAATGCATTCCTTATGTAGCCAAAATGGCTAACTTTAGCCCAAAAGTGTAAAAGTACATGAAACTCAAGCCATTTTCAACATTCCCCTAAGAGGCTGTACACGTGGGCAAGCATGCTGACTTGGTTGCCATGGTGGCAGGGGAAGGGTAATGGGTCGTCACTAGTTACCACAGCCACAAAGTCATAAACCCTGCCTATTTCTACAATTTATCTTCTTAAAAGGTGATTTGAAACCTAACCCTAACCTTCACCCTAGCCTTAACCACACTGCTAACGTTATGCCTAAAACTAACCTGAAATTAAGACCAAAAAGCTAACAATAATATATATAAAAAATGAATGCTATTTTACGATATAGGACATTTTGACTTTGTGGCTGTGGTAACTAGTGGAAAATGGTAATCGGGGAGTTCAATCATACACAGAGCCGCAGGGAGTTGATTGACAGCTCTGACATACGCTAGATTGTTAGAGCAGTTAGAGCTAATTAGCACTCAGGGCCTGTCCTCTGTTTATCCACAGGCGACCACTTTGACTGATTGTCAGTCAGTCAGTCAGTCAGGTAGAGTAGCATGTACCGACAGTATCTAACTTATGGAAATGAATGTGTGAAGCTCATTTAGCTGTATGCTTTAGACCTTATAAAGGAGATTTCAAGTGAAGTTTACCATCTTCCATGATGTCGACTAAGACGATAAAGTCAGGAAAAGTGGTTGTACACAAAGGGGGCGGGGGAATACCTACTAGTTCCATATTGTGGTAGTTATTTTGTGTCACGCTAGCTTTGAGGACAACAGTTCACCCAAAGTCCATATCAGCCTAAAAATAGGTCAGGCTGTACCAGAATAAGCTCTACTATCTCAAGGCAATTTTGCTTTTGGGACAAAAATATTGGCGCAATAATTGGAACGCTGCACCTATTAAAGTATCAATTGCCTTATCAGTTTCCTCCAGTTCTGTAGACTCAGACGAAAAACATGAGCAAATACTGTGTGTATTGTGTTGGAAATACCAGGGGAGCTGACGTCAATGTCTCAAGAGTTATTCAACCAATGTCTGTAAATGCAGTCTCTCTGTCATTGCTTTCAAAATGTCTCCAATGTAAGTTGCCAGTGTATTCCCCTTATAGAGGCATTCTAAAATAGGTAGAACACAGTATGCTCTTATTATGCGTAATGTAAATTCTCAAGGGTCTCTGTCTATCATCTAACGATAAAGAAAATGCACAGCTGGTGCCCTGAGTAGTATTGAAAATCATACCGTCTGTATTTCAAAATAACCCAGTATATGGTTTATACAGATTTATACAAATATACATATACACAGACACACAAAACCACACACAACATTCCATAAAGTAACAGGCTCCACCCCAACACCTATCAGAGATGGGTGGCAATCTCTGGAGCGGCCAAGCATTATTTTCACATTTCCAATCCCCAAATGATCTCTAATCAGCCCTACGCCCAAGCTCAACCAGAGCATTTATCATTCACTAACACCATAACCGTGTCTCAGCTCAACCAGAGCATTTATCATTCACTAACACCATAACCGTGTCTCAGCTCAACTAAAACATTTATCATTCACTAACACCATAACCGTGTCTCAGCTCAACTAAAACATTTATCATTCACTAACACCATAACCGTGTCTCAGCTCAACCAGAGCATTTATCATTCACTAACACCATAACCGTGTCTCAGCTCAACTAAAACATTTATCATTCACTAACGCCATAACCGTGTCTCAGCTCAACTAAAACATTTATCATTCACTAACACCATAACCGTGTCTCAGCTCAACCAGAGCATTTATCATTCACTAACACCATAACCGTGTCTCAGCTCAACTAAAACATTTATCATTCACTAACACCATAACCGTGTCTCAGCTCAACTAAAACATTTATCATTCACTAACACCATAACCGTGTCTCAGCTCAACTAAAACATTTATCATTCACTAACACCATAACCGTGTCTCAGCTCAACCAGAGCATTTATCATTCACTAACACCATAACCGTGTCTCAGCTCAACCAGAGCATTTATCATTCACTAACACCATAACCGTGTCTCAGCTCAACCAGAGCATTTATCATTCACTAACACCATAACCGTGTCTCAGCTCAACCAGAGCATTTATCATTCACTAACACCATAACCGTGTCTCAGCTCAACTAAAACATTTATCATTCACTAACACCATAACCGTGTCTCAGCTCAACCAGAGCATTTATCATTCACTAACACCATGACTGTGTCTCTCCTCCCATTGAGCTGGCTATTGATTTATAAGTTGGCCACACCCCTTTAAATGGCAGTCTCTCCTTTGATTCATAGACTCTGAGTTTGCCCAATTGTCTGGTGACTCGTCTGGTGAAAGCTTAAAGACAACGATTAAAAGGGATGATGAAATGGGAAATTGTCTATTTGCAAACTGTAGCCCGTAGCAACAACACCAGACAGCATTTGATTGCAACAGAACTGGTATTAAGCAAGAGGAGTGACTGATGATGGCTTAACTCTTACACCAAGAGGTTTGAACATCTTGTTGAGGTTGCTAGGTGATGTACTTATTTTGTGAAGCAGTTTTCATCTGCTTTACAGTGAACGCATTGAAACGACAAAATAAATATAGTTAAAACATTCTGGCGAAGTAGGGTGTCTGGGTAATGCACTGCAGAGGACTGTTAGCAAAGGAATGGTTTAATGTCATCCCCCCCCCCCCCACACACACACACACATACACACGTCATCATCACATATTGAACACAGATGTTTAGATAGCAATCTCAGACAGCAAAACACACAATCACATTCCTCTTGTGGATGAATCCAAAGACAAAAGTGTCAATGTGATGGATGTCAACTTGTGGTTTCACTGCAGCCCAAAGAGAGGGCGAAAAAGGCTTTTGGTGATGGGACTAACCGCCAGCATCCTGGCTAAGCCACTGTGGGGTTGACAAGGAGACAGGCTGTCTGAAACTGGTGTTGGTGGTTGTGGTGTGTGTGTGTGTGTGTGTGTGTGTGTGTGTGTGTGTGTGTGTGTGTGTGTGTGTGTGTGTGTGTGTGTGTGTGTGTGTGTGTGTGTGTGTGTGTGTGTGTGTGTGTGTGTGTGTGTGTGTGTGTGTGTGTGCGGGCTCGAGTGTGTGGCGGCGCGTATGGGAAATATTGTATAACAATATATCTTGCTCTGACTAAATTTGTTTTTGATTCAATGTCTTCTATCTCTCTATCTCTCTCTCTCTCTCTCTCGGCCTCCTAACTGAAGCAGTAACATCCACCCACTGTGTCCTCATATGCCCCTTTTGTCTTTTAGAGATTTGAACCCCATTAGTCTTATCATTGCATTACAGCAAGAATGCAGGGGAGCAAGACAGTGAGGAAGAGGAGATAGAGGGGCGCGAGACAGTGAGGAAGAGGAGATAGAGGGGAGCGAGACAGTGAGGAAGAGGAGATAGAGGGGAGCGAGACATTGAGGAAGAGGACATAGAGGGGCACGAGACAGTGAGGAAGAGGAGATAGAGAGAGGGAGGAGGGCGAGGAGAGTGTGTGTGATGTGTGTGTGATGTGTGTGTGATGTGTGTTTCTGTGATGTGATGTGTGTGTGATGTGTGATGTGTGTGTGTGTGATGTGTGTGATGTTTGTGTGTGATGTGTGTGTGTGATGTGTATGTGTGATATGTGTGTGATGTGTGTGTGTATGTGTGATGTGATGTGTGTGTGTGTGTGTGTGTGTGATGTGTATGTTTGTGTGTGTTATGTATGTGTGATGTGTGTGATGTGTGTGTGTATGTGTGATGTGTGTGTGTATCTTCTAGTGTGGTTGTTGCAACAGACCCTTTACTCAGTACTTTCTTGAAGCACCTTTGACAGCAATTACAGCCTTGAGCCTTCTGGGTATGATGCTACAAGCTATGCAGACCTGTATTTGGGAAGTTTCTCCCATTCTACTCTGTACATCCTCTCAAGATCTGTCAGATTGAATGGGGAGTGTCGCTGCACAGATATTTTCAGTCTCTCCAGTGATGTTCGATCGGGTTCAAGTCCGGGCTCTGCCTGGGCCACTCAAGGACATTCAGAGACTTGTCCCGAAGCCAGTCCTGCGTTGTCTTGGCTATGTGCTTAGGGTTATTGTCCTGTTGGAAGGTCAACCTTCCCCCCAGTTTGAGGTCCTGAGTGCTCATCTAGGATCTCACTGTTCATCTTTCTCTCGATCCTGACTAGTCTCCCAGTCCCTGCCGTGGAAAAACATCCCCACAGCATGATGCTGCCACCACCATGCTTCACCTTAGGGATGGTGTCAGGTTTCTCCAGACGTGACACTTGGCATTCAGGCCAAAGTGTTCAATCTTGGTTTCATCAGACCAGAGAATATTGTTTTTCATGATCTGAGAGTCCTTTAGGTGCCTTTTGGCAAACTCCAAGCGGGCTGTCATGTGCCTTTTACTGAGGAGTGGTTTCCGTCTGGGCACTCTACCATAAAGGCCTGATTGGTGGAGTGCTGCAGAGATGGTTGTCCTTCTGGAAGGTTCTCCCATCTTCACAGAGGAAATCTGGAGCTCTGTTAGAGTGACCATCACCTCCCTGACCAAGGCTCTTCTCCCCCGATTGCTCAGTTTGGCCGGGAGGCCAGCTCTAGGAAGAGTCTTGGTGGTTCCAAACTTCTTCCATTTAAGAATGATGGAGGCCATTGTGTTCTTGGGGACCTTCAATGCTGCAGAAATGTTTTTGTACCCTTCCTCAGATCTGTGCCTCGACACAATCCTGTCTCTGAGCTCTACGGACAATTCCTTCGACCTCATGGCTTGGTTTTTGCTCTGACATGAACTGTCAACTGCGGGACCTTATATAGACAGGTGTGTGCCTTTCCAAATCATGTCCAATCAATTGAATGTACCACAGGTGGACAATCAAGTTGTAAAAACACAAAAATGATGATCAATGGAAACAGGATGCACCTGAGCTAAATTTCGAGTCTTATAGCAATGGGTCTGAATACTTATGTAAATAAGGTATTTCTGTTGTTTTTTTCATATCTAATCAATGTGCAAACATTTATTAAAACCTGTTTTCACATTGTCATTATGGGGTATTGTGTGTAGATTGATGAGGAAAAATTGTAATTTAATCAATTTTAGAATAAAGGCTGTAACGGAACAAAATGTGGAAAAGTCGAGGGGTCTGAATACTTTCCGAATGCACTATATATGTTCATGTGTGAATTTTTGTGTTCGGCTTTGGCGTTATATTGTATAAACCATATACTGGGGTATTTTGAAATATAGACGGTATGATTTTCAATACTACTCAGGGCTCCAGCTATGCATTTGCTTTGCTAACTTGCTAGCTAAGTGGCCAGCTTTCAAGATCAAGCTTCTTGGTTGAAGCAGAGACAATCAATCCCCTCCTGGATCAAGATCCCTGTTGCCTACATTTGTAAAGAAATTACATTTGGGAAAGAAATAGTGCTCCTTGTATGCACTGCCAGTAATACCATATACCCCAGTATGGTACAGGAACGGTATGAAGGTATGAAAATCTGGATACAGCCCAACCCTAGTTTGTGTCCTTGTGAATGTGAACATGTGCTTGTGTAGTATGGAGCTCTTTGACTCACCCCTTCTGTTG
Source organism: Salvelinus namaycush (assembly GCF_016432855.1). Classification (NCBI taxonomy): domain Eukaryota; kingdom Metazoa; phylum Chordata; class Actinopteri; order Salmoniformes; family Salmonidae; genus Salvelinus; species Salvelinus namaycush. Next base: position 10,081,614 of record NC_052314.1, read on the forward strand.
CACACTAATTACACCACCCCGGGGGTCCTGTCTCCAGGCTGAGAGACCCAGCTAGGGGGTACAGTATGGTACTACAAAACCTCTTGAGGTTTCAAGAGGTTCCAAAATTGACAGCAGTGGGGTGGCCAGAGAACTATTGCCTTGCCTTGTTTCAGAGGACATAGTGTTGTGGTTTGATGATGTGATAGATAATCTCATAGTGTTGTGGTTTGAGGATGTGATAGATAATCTCATAGTGTTGTAGTTTGATGTAGTGGGAGGTATACAGGGGTCTATGGGTGGGTGTGGTAGAGAGGAGAGAGGGGGAGAGAGACGGTCTGTGTACCATCTGTTTGGACTCTTGTAGAACACTCCCAAGGGTCTCTATCGCCTTGCTGGACAGATCTGTAGACATGGGTGTGTCTGGTTTCACCCCAAACACACACACACACACATGCACATAAACACACACACATATCTACGCAAACACACACACACACACAAATGAACTCAATGAACTTAAAGACATTATTATGTAATATATGCCATTTATCAGACGCTATATTTATAATAGAATTCACACACATGAACAATCAATAAGTTCAACAATTTAAGTCATTTTAGCATCTGAGATGTCATTTAGGCTTGGCGGTTACATGAATGCAAACTCAGTCTCTTTATTGTCTTATTTATACATCCATGTTAATCCATCCATTAATTTAATGTGTACACACACACATACACAGTGGGGGTCCCTGATTGAATGGTCATGGCCTCTCTGGTAACAGGTGTCTTCTCTATTGTCCAGAATTAAGACAGTCTTCCCTCCCCCTGTGAATAAGCAGACAATGATTTGCGAGAAGCATGAATTCTTAAATAGTGAATATCTTAAATTGGCCTGCATGTGTTTAACATTCATTTCAATATGTTTTTTTCTTTTCTTCACCAGTCACCATTGTTAGCATTGTAGCATATGTTTTTTGGGCTGAGGGGAGTGGTGTCAGACATTTTTCCTCAGGCCAAGGACAGCTCAGCATTGTCTATTCAACACGTTTCTATATGCTTTACACCGGTCACCGTTATTAGCATTATTAGCATGAGCTAATTTATCATGGTTGTAAATATCCAGACTAAAGAGGGAGAGGTTTGAGGCGTTTGTCAAATGTGACAGAGTAAAGAGAAATACAGCCTTATATTTGAGGTTATGATAGGGAGTAAGATATATTCTTTATAATGTAGATTATCTTTATGTGCAGCCAGACGTTGTGGTGGCATTGACAAATAGATGGTGAGGAGGCAGTAACGATGGCATAAGAAGTATTCTACTGAACAAAAATATAAGCGCAATATGCAACAATTTCAATGATTTTACTGAGTTACAGTCAATTTAAAATTTAAATAAATAAATTAGGACAAATTACAAAATGACACACTGGTTTCCTTACCCTCTAAGCAGTCTATAGACAAGGTATGACAGAAATCCATTATTTGGTTTAGTTTCCCTGGCACTGTTTCCACATGCTAACATTTTAGCAATTGTGGCTCAAATCCCATTCAAGTCATTGGACCAATATCAGCATTTTCCATACTTCATGTTCAAATCATCCAAAAAAGATCTAAAATTGATTGTGAAGCTCCACAAAGTCACTTATAGATTATTTGAACATGATGCACAAAAATGCTAATATCGGTTCCATGACTTGAATGCAAAAATTTTAGGTAAATTAAACCAAAGCATAGATTGCTGTCATACCTTGTCCGTAGACTGCTTACAGGGTAAAGAAACCAATATGTCATCTAGAAATTTGGGTGAACTGTCCCTTTAATGTTTAATATGATTGAGCCTATTTCATTACAACTAAGAGAACTATGGCCAAATGCCTCAACCCTCTATTCTCTCAGTCAGTACAACAGGGTCCAGATACGGACCATCCCTGCCAAGGAATGCCAGTATGCCAGTGTGGATCGGGCGCTAATGGGCATCTGATGCCCTGCCAAGTGCCAGGCATCCATTATCGCCCTCAGACTCTTACCCAGAGTACACTGGGCTATGCTGTGAGGGGGTGTTTTCCTCAGGATTTTTCATTCCACTTCATTTCTGTCTTTCTATTTTCTTTCAGTCAACCTTCTGCAACTTTTTTCTCTCTACATCTCATCCATCCCACAAGTACTTTCAATCCAGGAATGCTTTACATTTACTTTTGCGTCATTTAGCAGATGCTCTTTTCCAGAGTGACTTACAGTAAGTAGTGAGTGGATATATTTTTTATGCTTGTATTCCTTTTTTTATCGGCATAGGAAAACAGTGTGTGGCGGCGCGTATGAGAAATAATGTATAACAATATATCTTGCTCTGACTACATGTGTCTTCTCTCTCTCTCTCTCTCTCTCTCTCTCTCTCTCTCTCTCTCTCTCTCTCTTTCTCTCTCTCTCTCGCTCTAATCCCTCTCTCAGTCAGAGATGTAGCCTCCCTCTCACCTGAATCCCGGTCCACAGTGACATATCAAGACCCTGTTGATACTGTCCCTAAAACTGACCTGAGAACAGTGGGCGACAGACAGTGGTGTCCTCCTAAAGGGTCAAAAGGCCCTCCGGGGACAGATGGTGTGTCACATCACCGGAGGACACTGAGACAGGCCAGTTTGTCGTTGTGCGCTCACTCGGCTAATGCCACAACAAATGGGGCCTCTATAGGGGTCAAAGGTGAGTGGGTGTGTTGCATGGTGGGTGGGGGGCCATTAAACAAAGAGGGGTCATTGAGTTTACACAGCCCGGACTGGGGGTAGTTGTTGTGGCCTGCCTGCTTTTTCCATTGGTTTGCAGGGGTGTGACACCATGAAACTAGCATCTAATTTTCCATTAGTCTACAAGTGTATAGCACAAGAGCCTTCTGATTTTGTAAATAGAGGGCTCTCTATGGCACCATATACTCTAGCTATCTCATTTCTATAGGTTTGTATGCTGATGGCATGTATCACTTACTTTGTGTATGTATTTATTCCGTCAGTCACCTGCAAACTTCAACAGTTCTAAGTTAACTTGTCCACCACCTCAGACCCACAGGAGGCTGTTAAGGGGAGGACGGCTCATAATAATGGCCGGAACAGAGCAAATGGAATGGCATCAAACACATGGAAACCATGTGTTTGATGTATTTGATACCATTCCACCTATTCTGAGCCAGCCATTACCACGAGCCCGTCCTCCCCAGTTAAGGTGCCACCAACCTCCTGTGCTCAGACCTCTACAGCATTAGGTCACCTCCCATTTTAAATAGGTGTGCCCAAATGTTTGTCAGGGCAATGTCTGTTAAGCTAGGTGAGCCTCGGTTTTAAGCTGTCTATATATTTATGGTTTTAACTTGCTCTGGAAATGCAGTTAAAAAAAATATATATACAATACTTTTGAACAGTTTTTATCTCAGTCTTTATTTGAAAGCTAGCTTTTTCAAACAGAACTTTTCATCCTGTATGTCACGTTCCTGACCTGTTTTTCCTTTCTCTTGTATTATTTTAGTTGGTCAGGGCGTGAGTTGGGGTGGGTTGTCGATGTGTTTGTTCTATGTTGGGATGTTTGTGTTCGGCCGGGTATGATTCTCAATCAGAGACAGCTGTCAATCGTTGTCCCTGATTGAGAATCATACTTAGGCAGCCGGTGATTCACGTGGTTTTTGTGGGTGGTTGTATCGCGTGTCTGTGTTAACACCACACGGGACTGTTTGCGGTTTGTCACGTTTGTTGTTTTGTATTTTGAAGTGTTCAGTCTATTTTCATTAAATATGAACACTAACCACTCTGCATATTGGTCTGATCCTTCTCGCCTCTCCTCCTCGTCCGAGGAGGAGGATTACGACGATCGTTACAGAACCACCCACCAATCTAGGACCAAGCGGAGTGTAAACGGGCAGCGACAGCAGCAGAAGAAAACACAGGACTCGTGGACTTGGGAGGAGATCCTGGACGGCAAAGGACCCTGGGCTCAGCCAGGGGAATATCGCCGTCCCAAGGCGGAGTTGGAGGCAGCGAGGGCAGAGAGGCGCTGGTATGAGGAGGCAGCGCGGCGACGCGGTTGGGAGCCCGAGAGTCAGACCCAAAAATTTCTTGGGGGGAGGCACACGAGGAGTGTGGCAAAGCCGGGTAGGATACCTGAGCCAACTCCCCGTGCTTACCGTGGAGTGAGAGGGCGTCGTACTGGTCAGACACCGTGTTATGCGGTAAAGCGCACGGTGTCCCCAGTACGCGTGCTTAGCCCAGTGCGGGCTATTCCACCTCGCCGCACTGGTAGGGCTAGGTTGGGCATCGAGCCGGATGTCATGAAGCCGGCCCAACGCATCTGGCCTCCAGTGCGTCTCCTCGGGCCGGCATACATGGCACCAGCCTTACGAATGGTGTCCCCGGTTTGCCAGCATAGCCCAGTGCGGGCTATTCCACCTCGCCGCACTGGCAGGGCTACGGGGACCATTCAACCTGGTAGGGTTGGGGAGGCTCGGTGCTCAAGAGCGCGTGTCCTCCTTCACGGTCCGGTATACCCGGTGCCACCTCCACGTACCAGTCCTCCGGTGGCAGCCCCCCGCACCAGGCTGTCTCTCTGGGTTCTCTCTCCAGCTGCTCCCACCTGTCCAGCGCTGTCAGAGCCTTCCTCCTCTCCGGCGCAGCCAGTGTCTGAGCTGGCTGCCTGCCCAGCGCTGTCTGAGCTGCCTGCCTGCCCAGCGCTGTCCGTCTGTCCCGAGCCGTCAGAGCTGTCCGTCGGTACTGAGCCTTCAAAGCCGTCCAGCCAGGACCTGCCAGAGCCGTCCAGCCAGGACCAGCCAGAGCCGTCCAGCCAGGACCAGCCAGAGCCGTCCAGCCAGGACCAGCCAGAGCCGTCCAGCCAGGACCAGCCAGAGCCGTCCAGCCAGGACCAGCCAGAGCCGTCCAGCCAGGAGCTGCCAGAGCCATCCAGCCAGGAGCTGCCAGAGCCGTCCAGCCAGGAGCTGCCAGAGCCATCCAGCCAGGAGCTGCCAGGCCCAGCCAGCCAGAATCCGCCAGGGCCAGCCAGCCAGGATCCGCCAGGCCCAGCCAGCCAGAATCCGCCAGGGCCAGCCAGCCAGGATCCGCCAGGGCCAGCCAGCCAGGATCCGCCAGGGCCAGCCAGCCAGGATCTGCCAGGGCCAGCCAGCCAGGATCCGCCAGAGCCAGCCAGCCAGGATCCGCCAGAGCCAGCCAGCCAGGATCCGCCAGAGCCAGCCAGCCAGGATTCGCCCCTCAGTCCGGTGCTGCCCCTCATTCCGGTGTTGCCCCTCATTCCGGTGCTGCCCCTTAATCTAATGGGGGTTATATGGAGGGTGGCCATTGGGAGGAGGCCAAGGAAGCGGGGTTTGACTATGGTGGGGTGGGGACCACGACCAGCGCCAGAGCCGCCACCGTGGACAGACGCCCACCCAGACCCTCCCCTAGACTTTATGCTGGTGCGCCCAGAGTTCGCACCTTAAGGGGGGGGTTATGTCACGTTCCTGACCTGTTTTTCCTTTCTCTTGTATTATTTTAGTTGGTCAGGGCGTGAGTTGGGGTGGGTTGTCGATGTGTTTGTTCTATGTTGGGATGTTTGTGTTCGGCCGGGTATGATTCTCAATCAGAGACAGCTGTCAATCGTTGTTCCTGATTGAGAATCATACTTAGGCAGCCGGTGATTCACGTGGTTTTTGTGGGTGGTTGTATCGCGTGTCTGTGTTAACACCACACGGGACTGTTTGCGGTTTGTCACGTTTGTTGTTTTGTATTTTGAAGTGTTCAGTCTATTTTCATTAAATATGAACACTAACCACTCTGCATATTGGTCTGATCCTTCTCGCCTCTCCTCCTCGTCCGAGGAGGAGGATTACGACGATCGTTACACTGTAGCTCTAACTCCAAACAGTTTTGGGATACTGTAAAGTCCATGGAGTATAAGAGCACCTCCTCCTAGTTGCCCACTGCACTGAGGCTAGGAAACACTGTCACTACCGATAAATCCACGATAATCGAGAATTTCAATAAGCATTTCTCTACGGCTGGCCATGCTTTCCTCCTGGCTACCCCAACCCTGGCCAACAGCTCCACACCCCCCGCGGCTACTTGCCCCAAGCCCCTCCAGTTTCTCCTTCACCCAAATCCAGATAGCAGATGTTCTGAAAGAGCTGCAAAACCTGGACCCATACAAATCAGCTGGGCTAGACAATCTGGACCCTCTCTTTCTAAAATTATCCGCCGCCATTGTTGCAACCCCTATTACTAGTCTGTTCAACCTCTCTTTTGTATCTTAAGAGATTCCTAAAGATTGGAAAGCTGCCGCAGTCATCCCCCTCTTCGAAAGGGGTGACACTCTAGACCCAAACTGTTCCATACCTATATCCATCCTGCCTTGCCTTTATAAAGTCTTCAAAAGCCAAGTTAACAAACAGATCACTGACCATTTAGAATCCCACCGTACCTTCTCCGCTGTGCAATCCGGTTTCCGAGCTGGTCACGGGTGCACCTCAGCCACGTTCAAGGTACTAAACGATATCATAACCGCCATCGATAAAAGACAGTACTGTGCAGCTGTCTTCATCCACCTGGCCAAATCTTTCGACTCTGTCAATCCCGTATTCTTATCGGCAGACTCAACAGCCTTGGTTTCTCAAATGACTACCTCGCCTGGTTCACCAACTACTTCTCTGATAGATTTCAGTGTGTCAAATCGGAGGGCCTGTTGTCCGGACCTCTGGCACTCTCTATGGGGGAACCACAGGGTTCAATTCTCGGGCCAACTCTTTTCTCTGTATATATCAACAACGTCGCTCTTGCTGCGGGTGATTCCTTGATCAACCTCTACGCAGACGACACCTTTCTGTATACATCTGGCCCTTCTTTGGACACTGTGTTAACTAACCTCCAGACGAGCTTCAATGCCATACAACTCTCCTTCTGTGGCCTCCAACTGCTCTTAAACGCTAGTAAAACTAAATGCATGCTTTTCAACTGATCGCTGCCCGCATCCGCCCACCCGAGTAGCATCACTACTCTGGACGGTTCTGACTTAGAATATGTGGACAACTACAAATACCTAGGTGTTTGGCTAGACTGTAAACTCTCCTTCCAGACTCATATTACGCATCTTCAATTCTAAATTAAATCTAGAATCAGCTTCCTATTTCGCAAAAAAGCATCCTTCACTCATGCTGCCAAACATACCCTCGTAAAACTGACTATCCTACCGATCCTCGACTTCAGCGATGTCATTTACAATAGCCTCCAACACTCTACTCAGCAAACTGGATGCAGTCTATCACAGTGCAATCCATTTTGTCACCAAAGCCCCATATACCACCCACCACTGCGACCTGTATGCTCTCGTTGCTGGCCCTCGCTACATATTCGTCGCCAGACCCACTGGCTCCAGGTAATCTATAAGTATTTGCTAGGTAAAGCGCTGCCTTATCTCAGCTCACTGGTCCCCATAACAACACCCACCCGTAGTACGCGCTCCAGCAGGTATATCTCACTGGTCAGCCCCAAAGCCAAGACCTACTTTGGCCGCCTTTCCTTCCAGTTCTCTGATGCCAATGACGGGAACAAATTGCAAAAATCGCTGAAGTTGGAGACATATCTCCTTCACTAACTTTAAGCATCAGCTATCTGAGCAGCTTACCGATCGCTGCAGCTGTACACAGCCCATCTGTAAATAGTCCATCCTACTACCTACCTCATCCCCATATTGTTTTAATTGACTGTACTTTTGTTTATCCCACGTGTAACTCTATGTTGTTGTTTTTGTCGCACTGCTTTGCTTTATCTTGGCCAGGTCGCAGTTGTAAATGAGAACTTGTTCTCAACTGGCCTACCTGGTTAAATAAAGGTGAAATAAAAAATAAATAAAAATAAAGCCTTTTTAAGTGATTGAGGAAGGCCAGCTCTTTCATAACATGTGATCATAAAGTCATCAACCAACCCTTCCAACTCTTAATACAACAAAGCAAATCAAACAAAGTCAAACAAAAAGTATGTCATAACTTTCGAATTCAGTACAGTTTGAAAAACAGGAGAGAATGAAGACCCTCTCTCTCGGTCTCTCTCTAAGCCATCAAGTCTGTGGAGGAATTTGCGTCTGTTGTTTAAGGTATGCACATGGGTTTTACAGGAGTCAGGCGTATGGAAAGGATCAGGGGGATGATGTCTTCTTAAGCGATAAAGACTTCCAGAAACTGCAGGTGGAGACTGACTGACTGACTGACTGGTTCTGGGTCTGGGTCTAGGCATCAGGGTATAGACGCTGAGATCACCGTGTCTGATTCCACTCCATTGACAGACCTCACATGGTTCTGGTTTAACGACGCTTAGCTCATTCGGAGTCCTGCTGACTTTGACCCAAATGTTAAGGGCGTATATGCCGGGGAATGCATACACATGGAGAACACCATGAGGGACATGGGGTTGTTGAGATGTCGGGAACATCCTGAGAAAATACTGTAGGTCTATGGAACTGTTCATGTTCAAGCCCATAGAACGGACCACTGGACACATAACATGGGGACACTGCTTTGGGCATGTTGACATCTGCTGTGCCGTGAGTCTTTCCTCTTGCCAGTCAGTTGGCACAAAACACAGGGCACAAGCAAGGGGATGATGTATAAGAAATGATTTACACATCCACACAGTACAGAATCCCCTTGAGGCAAAAGTAGTACTAGTCTCCATTTGCATGACACTCGAGTGCAAGACATAACTATGGTCTTATATCCACACACACCGTCAATGTGCCTCCCACCTTCACCCCCATCCATAATGACATCACCGGCTCCACACGCGCCCATCTGGTTGATCCAGTCCAGAGCTCTTCCCGTTGGCGTCACTTTTCTCGCCCTGTCTACCAGCCTGGAATAACAGTGTGCTTTGCATCGGAATGTCAGATGCGAGGAGGGGGGCGCCCTCCCAAAATGTGGATTATCTCATCCCTTGTTGCCTCTGCTCCATATTTGTGATTCTTTTCCATTGTGCCGGCTTACCCTATCACCTGGAATGTCCACATCAGCAACATAGGCCGTATATTGGCATTCTGTGTGGACTGTCTCCAGACCCTCCAATTGTATGTGCTTTACAGACAGTGTACAGAAGGATAATGTATGGACTCCAGCCCCTCCACATATCGGCATTCTCTATGGAATATCTCCAGCCCCTCCAAGTGTATTTTCTGTACAGACAGTGTACAGCAGGATAATGTATGGATTTCTCTGGTAAAGAGATTAACTTTTTAAATGCCAGTGTTTTGTTCTGAGATTAGATTAGGAATTGAGTTCAATGGATTATTGATATAATTTCAAAGCAAAAGAGAACAAAGAGATGATATTATGTCTTATGCATGTTTGTGCACACAAGCCCTAATTGGACACCCAAGCAATAACAACACACTGTACAGCAATGAGCACACACGCACACACACATTTGTTTTACTATCCTTGTGGGGACCCAACAGTTGATTCCCTTTCAAACTCCTATTTTCCTAACCCCTAACCTTAACCCTTAACTTAACCCTAACCCTAACTCCTAACCTTAAAGTTAACCCCTAACCCCTAACCCTAATTCTAACCCTTAACCTTATCCTATCCTTAACCCTAACCTTATCCCTAATGTCCCCACTAGTCAGAATGTCTTTGTTTTACCCACGGATGCGTGGTCACGCATGACTCCAACACCATCATCAAGTTTGCTGACAATACAACGGTGGTAAGCCTGATCACCGATGGCAACGAGTCAGTTTACAGGGATGAGGTCAGAGATTTAGCAGTGTGGTGCCAGGATAACAACTTCTCCCTCAACTTCATTAAGACCAAGGAGCAGATCATGGAGTGTAGGAGAAAGAGGGGAGAGCACGCCCCCATCAACAAGGCTGTTGTGGAGCGGTTTGAGAGCTTCAGGTTCCTTGGTGTCCACATCACTAAGGACTTAACATGGTCCACACACATCTGTACAGTCCTAAAGAGGGTATGGCAGCGCATCTTCCCACTCAGGAGGCTGAAAAGATTTGGCATGGGCTCTCGGATCCTCAAAAAGTTATACAATTAAACCATCGTGAGCATCTTGACTGGATGCATCGACGTTTGGTATGACAAATGAACAGCCCTTGACCAATAGACTGTTCACTCTGCTACCGACAGGCAAACGGTACCGGAGTGTCGGCTCTCGGACCAACAGGCTTCGAGACAGCTTCTACCCCCAAGCCATAAGACTGCTAAATAGTCAATTAATGGTACCTGAACTATCGCTATTTTGCACTGACCCTATTCACACTCACAAGACTATATATACGCACCATATACACATTCACTAGACTATATATACACACCATATACACACTCACAAGACTATATATACACACCATATACACACTCACTAGACGATATATACACACCATATACTGTATACACACTCACCCACACACACTACATTGACACTCCCACACAAACCCACACACATTCACTACATACGCACAAACAAACATAACACACACACGCATACCGACACAACACAAACACACATACATACACATTACACACGCACACACACTTTTACAGTCATCATATGCTGCTGCTACTCTGTCCTTCTTTTACTCTTATTACTATCTCTTTTGATGCCTAGTCACTTAACACTGCCTTCATATGCATACAGTATCTACCTCAAATACCTCGTACCTCTGCACAGTGATCTGGTACTGATACTCCCTGTATATAGCTCCACAGTGATCTGGTACTGGTACTCCCCGTATATAGCTCCACAGTGATCCGGTACTGATACTCCCTGTATATAGCTCCACAGTGATCTGGTACTGGTACTCCCTGTATATAGCTCCACAGTGATCTGGTACTGGTACTCCCTGTATATAGCTCCACAGTGATCTGGTACTGGTACTCCCCGTATATAGCTCCACAGTGATCCGGTACTGGTACTCCCTGTATATAGCTCCACAGTGATCTGGTACTGGTACTCCCCGTATATAGCTCCACAGTGATCTGGTACTGATACTCCCTGTATATAGCTCCACATTGATCTGGTACTGATACTCCCTGTATATAGCTCCACAGTGATCCGGTACTGGTCCTCCCCGTATATAGCTCCACATTGATCTGGTACTGATACTCCCTGTATATAGCTCCACAGTGATCTGGTACTGATACTCCCTGTATATAGCTCCACAGTGATCTGGTACTGGTACTCCCTGTATATAGCTCCACAGTGATCTGGTACTGATACTCCCTGTATATAGCTCCACAGTGATCCGGTACTGATACTCCCTGTATATAGCTCCACAGTGATCTGGTACTGATACTCCCCGTATATAGCTCCACAGTGATCCGGTACTGGTACTCCCCGTATATAGCTCCACAGTGATCTGGTACTGATACTCCCCGTATATAGCTCCACAGTGATCTGGTACTGGTACTCCCCGTATATAGCTCCACAGTGATCTGGTACTGGTACTCCCTGTATATAGCTCCACATTGATCTGGTACTGGTACTCCCTGTATATAGCTCCACATTGATCTGGTACTGGTACTCCCTGTATATAGCTCCACATTGATCTGGTACTGATACTCCCTGTATATAGCTCCACATTGATATGGTACTGGTACTCCCCGTATATAGCTCCACAGTGATCTGGTACTGGTACTCCCTGTATATAGCTCCACAGTGATCTGGTACTGGTACTCCCCGTATATAGCTCCACAGTGATCTGGTACTGGTACTCCCTGTATATAGCTCCACAGTGATCTGGTACTGGTACTCCCCGTATATAGCTCCACAGTGATCTGGTACTGATACTCCCTGTATATAGCTCCACATTGATCTGGTACTGGTACTCCCTGTATATAGCTCCACATTGATCTGGTACTGGTACTCCCCGTATATAGCTCCACATTGATCTGGTACTGATACTCCCTGTATATAGCTCCACATTGATCTGGTACTGGTACTCCCTGTATATAGCTCCACATTGATCTGGTACTGGTACTCCCCGTATATAGCTCCACATTGATCTGGTACTGGTACTCCCTGTATATAGCTCCACATTGATATGGTACTGGTACTCCCTGTATATAGCTCCACATTGATATGGTACTGGTACTCCCCGTATATAGCTCCACATTGATCTGGTACTGATACTCCCTGTATATAGCTCCACATTGATATGGTACTGGTACTCCCTGTATATAGCTCCACATTGATATGGTACTGGTACTCCCTGTATATAGCTCCACATTGATATGGTACTGGTACTCCCTGTATATAGCTCCACAGTGATCTGGTACTGGTACTCCCCGTATATAGCTCCACAGTGATCTGGTACTGGTACTCCCTGTATATAGCTCCACATTGATATGGTACTGGTACTCCCTGTATATAGCTCCACATTGATATGGTACTGGTACTCCCTGTATATAGCTCCACATTGATATGGTACTGGTACTCCCCGTATATAGCTCCACAGTGATCTGGTACTGGTACTCCCTGTATATTGCTCCATTCTTGTGGGTTTAATTTTATTCCTCTTGTATTACTATTTTATTTTTAAACTATGCATTGTTGGGAAGGGCTCGTAAGCATTTCACAGTAAAGTCTACACCAGTTGTATTCAGCACGTGACATACAATTGGATTTGATTTGACAGACACAGGATAGGCCGTCATTATAAAAATAATTTGTCCTTAACTGACTTGCTTAGTTAAATAAAGGTTAAATAAAAAAATAAATAAAAAAATTTAACAGACACAGGGTCACAAGGGTCACAATCAAAAACTCATATTATTGAAATGTGGGAGTTTAAGGCTGTGTATCTATTAGAGGATATTCCCATCGACAAGCAATTATGCCACAAAATTAAGTTGAAGCTCTCACAATTATCTGCTTTCCCTCTCCCTTCTTACCCAGTTTAAAGCTATTCTGATTTAATAACACCAAAACATGCCACTGAGAAACCCATAGCAGAAAACGAGCCTACACCGCCCTCTGCTGTTTATTCAGTAATATGACCATACTCAGAAAACAGAAAAATACTTTTAACAGTAGAATCCATAGCCAGCAGTGGCGATAGAACAATCTTCAGTAGGAATGAGCCTGTGTGCTTTAAACTGACAGCTGGGAAGATGATGAGGTTTCATTGTGATTTGTGCACAAACTGTTATTTATCTGGGTATTGTGTCTGATTACTTCAGTGCAGCACAAAGTGTGTATATTTCAAATATTTAAATATTACATTTCAAGACATTAGACTGCAGAGGCAGAAGACAAATTTAAGTTATTCATTAACATGACTGTGAAGTGCAATGATTATATTGTATTTTATTTCATTGTATTACTTGTATTATTTTAATGATTACTTCATTGGCAAAGTGGGCAAACTTAGACAGGAAATGCCAACAATGAACAGTGAGCCATCATATTCATGCATAAAAAAAACAAATAATTAAAGAAAAGCATTGCAAGTTTTAATTTTGTAAAGTTAGTGTCGGAGCGATGGGAAAATTATTGTTATCGATCAATAATAACAAATCTCCTGGCATTGACAACTTAGATGGAAAGCTACTGAGGATGGTGGCTGACTCTATAGCCACTCCTATCTGACATATCTTTACTCTGAGCCTAGAGGAAAGTCTTTGTCCTCAGGCCTGGAGGGAAGCCAAAGTAATTCCACTACCCAAGAGTGCAAAGCGGCCTTTACTGGTTCTAACAGCAGATCTATAAGCTTGCTGCCAGCTCTTAGCAAATTGTTGGAAAAAATTGTATTTAACCAAATATAATGCTATTTCTCTGTAAACAAATTAACAACAGACTTTCAGCATGCTTATAGAGAAGGGCACTCAACATGCACTGCACCTACACAAATGACTGATGATTGGTTGAAAGAAATTGATAATAAGAAGTTTGTGTGAGCTGTACTGTTAGATTTCAGTGCAGCCTTTGATAATATTGACCATAACCTGTTGTCACGTTCTGACCATAGTTCTTGTGTGTTTTACTTGTTTTAGTGTTGGTCAGGACGTGAGCTGGGTGGGCATTCTATGTTGTGTGTCTAGTTTGTCCATTTCTATGTATGCCTGATATGGTTCTCAATCAGAGGCAGGTGTTTGTCATTGTCTCTGATTGGGAACCATATTTAGGTGGCTTGTTTTGTATTGGGGTTTGTGGGTGGTTGTTTCCTGTCTCTGTGCTCTGCATCAGATAGGACTGTTTTCGGTTTTCACATTTATTGTTTTGTTGCTTGTAGTGTTCACGTTATTATCTTTATTAAATCATGTTGAACACTAGCCGCGCTGCGTTTTGGTCCTCTCCTTCATCCCAGGAAGAAAGCCGTTACAAGGCCTTATTTCTCTGTTGTCTAAAATCTAAATAAATTGAAGAAGAAAAAAACTGTGCTGAATAGATGACATGAATAGCAATCCTTACACTTACCATTAATACCTTTAAGTTGTGCTTCAGTGAGCAGGGCGATGTAGGCAGTAGTTTTCCCACCACACCAGAATATCCCTGTATCCTCCCCAGTCAGATTGGTGATGGTCATTGTGAAGACTCTCTCTCTTCTCTTGTCTTGTCAGACACAAAAAAATCGACCTTGTTCATTCGATTCTTTTCTAGATTGTAAATCTATATTGTATTTACAGATGAAGTGACCATCTTCTTTGCAGAAATACTTGATTCTGTCCTTATGGTCATTTGGATACTTGCAGCTGATGGTAGCGTTTCCTCCCAGATAAGCAGTCTCTGTGAATGATCTCCTCCAGCAGTTATCTGTCAATGGAAACAACCTCAGCCTTTATTAATAACCTCAGTCTTTCCTTTCACCCTTAGTTGACTGACCGCCGTGACTAGTTATTCTCATCACACAGGGAATTCGACTGTCACAATAATTTTGTTAAATTAAAGTGAAAGTCACTCACCTTCCTTTACTTCCAGCTCCACCTTAGTCCTACAGTAAGTTGACGACGTGTCTGGTGTGTCCGCATCATAGTAGTAGCATCCTTCATCTCTATAATTCAGTTTTTCGATGACCACCGTGAAGAGTTTACTATCAGTGTCTTTCAGAGAGAATATATCATTGTTCTCCCAGGTGTTCTTTGTCTCACTGCTAATTTTCTCTTCACAACTCTGGCTGCACTTCTTACAGAAATATTTCTGGTTGCTGTTATATGCGTCTGGGTATTTACAGTTGAAGATGGCAGTTCCTCCTGAGTATCCTTCCACTTTAAGGCAGCTCACACAACCTGAGATTGACATTTACATTTAAATCCTGCGCTGGCACCAGTTCTACATTATGAAGGAGGAAGACACAGCTCTGCATCCTGTGCTGGCACCAGTTCTACATTATGAAGGAGGAAGACACAGCGCTGCATCCTGCGCTGAAACCAGTTCTACATTATGAAGGAGGAAGACACAGCGCTGCATCCTGTGCATCCTGTGCTGAAACCAGTTCTACATTATGAAGGAGGAAGACACAGCTCTGCATCCTGCGCTGGCACCAGTTCTACATTATGAAGGAGGAAGACACAGCTCTGCATCCTGCGCATCCTGTGCTGAAACCAGTTCTACATTATGAAGGAGGAAGACACAGCTCTGCATCCTGCGCTGGCACCAGTTCTACATTATGAAGGAGGAAGACACAGCTCTGCATCCTGCGCTGAAACCAGTTCTACATTATGAAGGAGGAAGACACAGCTCTGCATCCTGCGCTGAAACCAGTTCTACATTATGAAGGAGGAAGACACAGCGCTGCATCCTGTGCTGGCACCAGTTCTACATTATGAAGGAGGAAGACACAGCGCTGCATCCTGCGCTGGCACCAGTTCTACATTATGAAGGAGGAAGACACAGCTCTGCATCCTGCGCTGAAACCAGTTCTACATTATGAAGGAGGAAGACACAGCTCTGCATCCTGCGCTGAAACCAGTTCTACATTATGAAGGAGGAAGACACAGCGCTGCATCCTGTGCTGGCACCAGTTCTACATTATGAAGGAGGAAGACATAGCTCTGCATCCTGCGCTGAAACCAGTTCTACATTATGAAGGAGGAAGACACAGCTCTGCATCCTGCGCATCCTGCGCTGAAACCAGTTCTACATTATGAAGGAGGAAGACACAGCTCTGCATCCTGCGCATCCTGCGCTGAAACCAGTTCTACATTATGAAGGAGGAAGACACAGCGCTGCATCCTGCGCTGAAACCAGTTCTACATTATGAAGGAGGAAGACATAGCTCTGCATCCTGTGCTGGCACCAGTTCTACATTATGAAGGAGGAAGACACAGCGCTGCATCCTGTGCTGGCACCAGTTCATTTAGCAAGCGGTCTTATACAGTCACTGCATTCAACTAAGGTAGATAAAACTACCCCATATCACAGTCTTAGGAAGTAAACACTTTCCTAAATAATGCACCTATCAATATTGAGATGAGACATTTTAAAACAGAAGTGGCATCATATTATCCAAAACAAATTGGTAGTCCAAACTCTAGAGTAAATGTTTTTATATGAAGACTAACTAGGTTTTATTACATTGTTATAGAGTGCTATAACAAGCTTATTACCTGTCATGAAGGAGAGGATGGTGAATATCAGTAGGTTCCTCATCTTGTAGATTCTGCGGCTCAGCTTCTCTCGGACACAGTGAGAGTGAGAGACTCAGTAATGTCTGGTTGGTCCAGCTGTCTCGAGATGTAGTTCCTGATATACTGTAATGCTATGTATTCAACTCTTGATCTCTACTCTCTTTCTCTCTTTGCACTGGTACATTCGAACAAACTATGTACCTTCCTCCTTCTGCATCTCTCTCTCTCTCTCTCCATTTCTATACTTGTTTCAACACTCCTACCACATCTTCTTTTTGACAATCGTTCCCGCTTCCTCCTTATGGAGCCTAAAATAAAGGCCATGAAGCAGCTTGGCTGTTGAACTTCAATATTGGATATGGTGAATCCATCCTCTCTCAAGTTTTCCCCTTTTCAGCATGGTATCCTTTAAAAACTTACTTGGTTAACCATGTGTGGTTTGAAGAGCATTTTCATGAATCTTTTTTATGTCTATCTGAAATATCTTTGACTCAACCTCATGAACTGAATCGAGTTGACTGTACAAAGAGCCATTAGCTCGTTTACAGTGGAGCTACGTTTTAAGCGGTTTAGGCCTACTCCAATTCACTCTGAAGCCTATCCATTATGCCTTCTGTTTTGATGGGATGTTTAGCATTATTTATTTTGCGACTTCCTGTATTACTAAGATGTTAATAGTCACACTACTGAGAGCCCTTTGAAGCTGTAAAATAGAGGAAACAGTATTGTCATCTTTTCCATCTCTCCTCATGTAATGTAATTTGCCTACATGAGAGCTCTCCTCTCTCTGTCCCTCTCCCTCTCTTTCTCTGAGAATCCACCCAATGGCTGGGTTTATTGCGAACAAGCTTTACATGGAAACGAGAATTATGGGTACATTTATTTATTTTATTTAACCTTTATTTAACTAGGCAGGTCAGTTAAGAACAAATTCTCATTTACAATGACAGCCTACCCAGGCCAAACCCTCCCCTAACACGGACGATGCTGGGCCAGTTGTGCGCCGCTCTATGGGACTCCCGATCACGGCCGGTTGTGATACAGCCAGGATCGAACCAGGGTCTGTAGTGATGCCTCCAGCACTGAGATGCAGAGCCTTAGACCGCTGCGCCAGTCATGCGTCATACAGGGGGATAGGACAAGGGAAGGAGAGTGATGGTGTATTGCATCAGATGACCTGGCCTCCACAATCTCCCGACCTCAACCTAATTGAGATGGTTTGGGATGAGTTGGATCGCAAAGTGAAGGAAAAGCAGCCAACAAGTGCTCAGCATATGTGGGAACTCCTTCAAGACTGTTGAAAAAGCATTCCAGGTGAATACCTCATGAAGCTGGTTGCGAGAATGCCAAGAGTGTGCAAAGCTGTCATCAAGGCAATAGGTGGCTACATTGAAGAATCTCAAATATATGTTGATTTGTTTCACACTTTTTTTTGGTTACTACATGATTCCATATGTGTTATTTATTTCTACAATACATTTCTACAATGTAGAAAATAGTACAAATAAAGAAGAGTAGGTGTGTCCGAACTTTTGACTGGTACTGTATATCTCTCGCATGGAAATGTCCCACTCCTCAAGATGGACAATTAAGGTTTCCAAATTCTTACAAGCATCTTTCTTCTGGCCAAAAACACATATAGGGGTGGGTAATTCCAGTCCTTGAGGGCCTGATTGGTGTCACAGTTTTGCGGCAGCCCCAGCTAACACCTGACTCCAATAATCACCTAATCATGATCTTCAGTTTAGAATGCAATTTTGGCATGTAACTACATAGTTCAGCCCTCCAGTTCGTTGCTATAAAAATGCTATAAAAAAAAGCTATAAAATGTTTTGTAGCAATTATTAGACATAGGTTACAAAACTTCGTTCAAATAAAGTGTTTTACCAAAAAAACCTGTAGCATATTAGCCTACCTAACTTACTCTACAATATGTCGAGCCTCCTTTAATTTGGCAAACTATGTTCCACCTTAAAAAAAAATCCTCCACCGGGTTGTCTCGCTCTGCCGCAGTCCTGTCACTGCCGGACTTCCACTGTTTTGAATTTGACTCATGAGAGAAACTTAGCCCATAGGAATTTAGATTTTTAAAGCATAAGAAACGCAATGCAAATCTTGTAAGGCACAATTTGCCGACCCAATACAGAAGGCCTCGACACCTAATTGCAATGGCCGTTTCCTACAGCAGTTGTTAGGACAACACGGGTAAAACTGCGTAACGTTATATGCTACGTTTTGTAGAAGCTGGCGACATTAACGTTATTAATTAAGACTTCCAGAATATGGTATATTAGGCAACACTTTATTTTGTGCGGGTGATAATAACTGCTGTGTGATGCTACATTGTTTATTATTGTCTGAATTGGTTGTTACACAGGTAGCCTAGAGGTAAACACTTCCAATGCATTCTGCTCTGAGTCTTTCAAGCTCTAGCCCGTGACGCGCAGTCTGTCAACATGAACTTTGATCCTCCTTAACTGTGTCTCATTTCACAATTTAAGCTACTTACTAACGTTATATGTCGGTGTCGCTTTGTTGAGAGGAAATTTCTATGCAATTTTGACAGGATGACGGAAAAAGCAGCGACGCCTATGCTTTTGCTTCACCCGTCCAGGGGACTAATCGATGAAAAGTTCTGTTTAATCGTCCAAAATCTGTCGCAAATTCAAGATATCACCTTGCACGCGCTGATCCACTCAGATGATGGCGATTACTGGGAGGCCTTTGGCCACTATGTTAGTGATGCTACAGGACTTGTAAATGGTAGGCTACTTGTATTTAATGTCACACATTTTCATTGAAGTTTGTTTGTACCGTTATCAATAATTTTAAGAGTTCAATTCATATTTAAAACCCTCTCACATAAACTACCCAAATATCTTTACAGTTGCCAATGATTCAAGTTTAGGAGGGACATATGATGGCGTGGAACCCATGGGACTGTTGTGGAGCATGAGACCAGTACCTGGCAGTAGAATTGGACTCAGGTAAACTGAAACTCCACCCTAAAAATTATACATTGATAAAGTTGTAATTTTGTCATCAAAGGCCACCAGTTGAATTATAAACAATGTCTTGTAATTTTAGGTTGAGGAAGAAAGAGGTCCACACTCCCATGGTGGTGCACATCTCTGTGTACAGGGGACACATGAGTCAGGGGTTCAGAGAGCAGGTGGCCCTGGCGAGTGTCGTCACAGAGCGCTGGTACATGGCCCCTGGAGTCCGCAGGGTCGACATCACAGAGGGAGGGGTCACAGGGACCCTATTCCTGCCACCAGGTATGTCATAGTTTTTAGCTACATACACCTCACGTTCAATAATTACAATTAAAATCATCCAAAGATATGATTTAGATATGATTATCATAAGAGGAGTGCATATAGCCCAGGTCTGAACAGACCATGTTGTGTTGGAAGGACCCGGGCCCTTCCCTGCCCTGTTGGATCTGTGGGGTGGGGGTGGCGGTCTGGTGGAGTATCGCTCTGCCCTCCTGTCGTCGCATGGCTTTGTCTGTCTGGCCCTGGAGTACATGACACCCCGGACCTCTGGGGGCTCAACCTCTCATGTGGGGAACGAATACTTTGAGGTACCAGTATATGTTACTAGACCACTGCATTTTTGCTGATCTGCACTGTCATATTTAGTGTCATAGGTGCCTCAAATGACAGTGATCAACTGATATATAGCATATATTTTACTTTCACAAGGTGATATGCTCTGTATATGGTGTATTCTTATTCAGGAAGGAAGCTATAAGCTCTAGGTAATGAAACCCACAAAGCTCATCCAAAGGTTCGTTCACCTTGTCTGTGCAACCAATCCCTTGCGCAACCAACACATTCAACTGTTATTTGTAGGAACTGACATTGGATTTTGTTCTTATCTTAATAGTGTGTTGTAAAATGTGTCATTGGGTTACGTTTGTTGAAGTATGAACCTTAAAGAAAACGTGACGAGACAACTAGACCTATTTCCTACAATAAAAAAAATATGAGAAACGTATGCACTCACTACTGTAAGTCGCTCTGGATAAGAGCTCTGCTAAATTACTAAAATGTAACCTTCTCCCACTTTTATGGTACTTACATTAATATTTAATAAAGTTATTACTACAGTAATAAAGAAACAGAATATCCTGTGTCAAAATATGACTGCTGTGGTAACAATTTAAAATCAAGTTTTGTACGACAGTCTTAGTAAGTGGCCTTGCACGAGCCTTGGTTTGTGCGAGCCGGAACGACTCATAGGGCAGGAGCCTACTATATCTCCTGTTTCTGTAGCGTGATACACCCCCTTGACGGGACGCTAGTCTATCGCAGGGCCTTACCCCCAATCTATCTCCTTATCTCCTTAATGCTGAGGGCCAAGCAGGGACGCATCGGTTACCATTTTTACAGTTATTGGTATGACTTGGCCGGGGATCGAACTCCCAACCTTCCATTCTCAGGGCGGACACACTAACCACAATTGTAGTTCATATGAAATGTTCTATTTTTCACTCTAGGCTGCGTTCACCGTTCTCAAACAGCACCCTCAGGTGTGTGGGGACAGGATAGCGATACTGGGCCTGTCCTTTGGGACCTCAGTGGCTTTGGGGATGGCCGTGTACTCCACTGTGATTCAGGTAGGAGAGTGCTCATACCGCACTGGCAGAATAATGTGGAGATGTGTGTATATATTTGTGTTTTTGTCTGTGTGTGTTTGTATTTTGGTGTCTTATACTGTTGGTCCTCTATCAGCCCAGGTGTTTGGTATGTGTGAGTGGCAGTCATGTCCAGCCGGTGAAAGGCTCACTCTCTGATGTCTTCAGTGAGATTAATAAGTATGTGTATTATCACGTGTTTAAAGATGTGTATACATTTGTGCTTCCACTTTGATCCTCTAATAATAATTCAATATAACTTACTCGTCTGTGTGTTTAATTTCCTAGAAACGTCCGTAACACTCGCTATGATGAGGAGAATCGAGTGATCTGGCGGGATCTGCTTCTACCCATTCCAACTGATCCAAACAAGAAAGTGGATGTGGGTTTAAATCAAACTGGATTTTACCCTGATTTTAACCTATACCCTCATTGTACTCACTTTATAGCTGTTCTCCCTTGTCTGTTTTGACTTTATAAGGAATGTAGCATTGTCTATCCTAATGGTTTACTGTTGTGTCCTGTTTAGGTGGGGCAGCTGAAATGTCCTGTTCTAATGATTGTGGGTGAGGATGACCAAAACTGGCCTGCCACTGAGTCAGCAGAGGACGTGAGTACAGTTTTTAACAATGCTTGGATTGCTGCAGAAATATATATTATTAAAGTGGTTCTACTGTAATTTTTTACAGTATGTTTTTGATGCCCAACACTGATGTAGAACTGACAGAGTTCTTGTGCCTCCTCAGATGAAGCAGATGATGGAGAAAGCAGGGAACAGTCACCTGCTGACCACTCTGTCCTACCCTGGAGCTGGTCACCTGATTGAACCGCCGTATAGTCCTCATATCCGTGCCAGCAACTTCATGGTGGCTGGGACAAAACAAAAGTGTAATTTAACGTTGGTTGTGTGTGTGGTGTGTTTGTGTCCTTGTTATTATCAGAAACAGTTTGACAGTATCTTATTTTCTGTTTTGGGGATGTGTAATTTTCCACTGCTAATCGACAATACAACACACATTATCACAGTGATATGGTTGCAATGACTCATTTGTCTGGTAATATGTGAAGAACTCTCGTCACACATTCTGTTTGTTTTGCCTGGAGATAGACAAATTACTCCCCGTTAATGTTTTACGAGGCAATAAATACAATTGAAATCAAGTACATTACATACTGTCAGTCTGAACATTTAAAAGTAATGGCTGTTTCCATGGCTGTTTCTAGCAAACATATAGAAATGGGTTGTGTGAAGCAGTGGAATAATCACACTTGTTCTCTTCTTGTTTGATGCTTCCCCTCCTGATTTGATTGCAGTGGTGGTTCTTTGGGGAGGAGAGACAGCGCCACACGGTCACGCACAGGAAGACTCCTGGAAGAAGATCCTTTCTTTTCTGGAGGAGCACCTATATCGAAGCACAGATGTGACCTCACCGTCAA
Source organism: Salvelinus namaycush (assembly GCF_016432855.1). Taxonomy (NCBI): domain Eukaryota; kingdom Metazoa; phylum Chordata; class Actinopteri; order Salmoniformes; family Salmonidae; genus Salvelinus; species Salvelinus namaycush. The sequence goes on from NC_052314.1 coordinate 10,104,263, forward strand.
ATCTGTGACCAGGCCAGAGACACAGACATTTTATTGAAAAAATTGTAATTATGACGTATCTTAATTCTCATCAGAGATGTGATGAAAAATAATTATGTTGACACAAGTGTGCGTGGGATTAAACCACATAACTCAACGAGCCGATGTCCCAATCCAAATGTTGTCGTTCCTTTTCTCCTGGTTTTGGTGATCTACACGAGCCATAACGTTCAAAGATCGAGAAGATCTCTCAGTTGGTGCATTGTTTCAAATGTTTCATTCAGTTTTTCATTTAAATTAAATAGACCTTGTCACTGCTTTCTTTCCCGTTTTACTGCTGTCACAAGCAATATTGCATCTAAACCTGATAACTTTTACTACTGTGCATTTCTACTTTTAAAAAGGCGCTATTACTAATAGGTTGTATAAAATTCCTGTAAAATTGTCATCCTTGAATAAAGGAAAGCGTTTGAAAATGTAAGAACTCACCCCATTCCTTTTTTTCATGGTCAGTTTCTATCTGAATATCAAATCATTTCTGGATAACAGTTAAGTACCTTACTGGGATTGTTTCCTTTTGACCATTTTAATATAAAACAAAGGCGCTATTCTCATTCACAAAATATCAAGAGGTTCTCGAGAGGTATCGATTCTCAAGCGACACTATTGTAATGTAAATTTACAAAATGATCACGTCTCGGGCAATACCTCAGGAGGTCACGCACTCGCCCTAAAGTTGCCCCCCCCTCCAAGCAGAGCATTGTAAACAGAATTCTTGTTCAGCCCAACAGTCCTACAGTATAAATAGTAATAGCAGAGCAAAGTTTTTGAAACAACTGAAAAATATAGAAACTTTCCTAATATTTGAGACTTTTATTTGAAATTACAGTTACAGCTTTACAGCATGTTCCATTCTGAAATTGTCACAGTGGTAAGCTGCACTGAGCCACGTAAAACTATGGAAGCCCATACCCGCTAAGCCGCGGGTATTTTGATACTATCATACAAATTGGATATGTTTTTTTAATTTGTAATATTGTGTGTTGATTTCAGAGGTGGCACCACAGGTCCTACAGTCAAATCAAAATCAAATTTTATTGGTCACATACACATGGTTAGCATATGTTAATTTGAGTGTAGCGAAATGCAGTCATGAGGGGCAAATTATTTTCCTGGGGCTCAGAGTTTTTCCTGATCTGGTAACCTAACCAACTCTGGACCCACGTTGAACTGTATGACATAGTAATAAATCAACGGTAAAAAAAACAATGTTTTTATATGAGCTATGATGGAACCAGATTATTTTTCTAATCAGGTCATATGGTTAAAGAAAGCATTTCAACCCTGTCAAACTGCAGCAACCTTTATACTTGTTCATATGAATTCTATTTTAAAACTAAACTAGGGGGGTCCTTAACCCAGACAAAGAGACAACAACTGCGATTGGACAATAGAACTAATAGGGCTGAGCTCGCTTTGTGTAGGCCTTTGCATCTGTAATAAATATTCATACAGTATGTCATTACTATTGTATTGATTGATTAATTCCTGTCTATACTTTTGGATTAAATAGGCCTAGGTTGCCCAGCCACCCAAAATTTGAATATAAACCACATTTGATCACATTTTCTCAGAACACAAATAAATGGGCCTATTTTAGGCTAGAAATACATAACGTTACCGCTTTGTTTCCCCACGCCCAGATGGGATCAGAGTGCATAAGCTTCTCGTGGCTACCTGCAGCTGGGGTTGTTATTAGTAGGTTACAATTGATCAGACTGAAGCACAGGTGAATTGTGCACGAGTTGACAATTTATTTTGTGGGGGAGATGGGCTTCCAGATAATATAGCTCGGCAACCCCCCCAGTGAATTCACTTATACACACTTAGTCAGTCGCATTTTGCTTTTACCACATGTAATGATTTGCATGATATTGATAAAAATGAAGCCTGGTTTGTTGTAAGGTAGGCTTACTGTTGTTTTATATTGTATGAGAAGGGTAATCGTACATTTTTGATAGGTTAACGTTTCTTGATGAAGACATGCTGTTAGCAAGTCTGTGCTTTTGTCATGAAGCTAAAATGTAGGGTAGGCTAATGAGTGTAGCCTACAGACGACAAAAATAAGCCATTTGTCTGCCCATGCTTGTGAATTGTTGCATTATTCAAAAGTGTAATATGGTTAAGATGAAAAGTCGCTTGCATAGTTGAAACATGCTCACTGGCTAGTGTCTATGCTGAGATATTTATGGTAAATGTCCATTGCCAAGCCCCCGAACAATCTCTCGGCACATGACATTACGTTGCTAATGTAAATTGAAATGTTAATGTACATATGATGTACATTGAAATGTCGTCGCGCTGCCTCTTCTGGTCAATGAGAAAAGCTCCATAAATAGCTTCTTAGTAAAGAGCCATTTCTCAAGCAAGAATTTTGATAGGCCTGGGAGTGGTCTGAGTGGGGAGGAGAATGTACTGTTATTGGCAGAGAGGTTTGGAACTGTCTTTTTGTTCTGTTAAAGATGCACTATTCAGAAATCACTCTGCCATTTCCTGGTTGCTAAAATTCTAATAGTTTGCCTATTTTTAGTTTGTGACAAAACAAGCAAGTATTTAAACCGCAGTGATATATATTTTTCATAACCAAAAATATTGTATTTTCAGCTGTTTGAAGCTGGTGTACAAAACTGAAAAAACGAAACTTAAGAACGGAAAGCATAGAAATTGCGGACATGGAATAGATCTACCGCTTCTTAGACTTGCTTTCGATGAGAATGACCGATCTATAACACACGTTTCTATGTGAATTTGGTCGGGTCTCCCAAAAAGTTATATCGCAGCTAGGCAGGGAGGCCAAAACTCCAACCCACCAAAACAGGCTGAAATTTCAGACAGTCTTTTCATACCGTTCTTACACTAAAAAGACATTATCATCCTTTTCACAATTTCACAGTATTATTACACCCTCATAGTGTGGAAATATATATAAAACACAGGAAAATCATGTTTTTGACTGCACTGGGCCTTTAAGAAATGTGTTAGCATTAGCCTGTTTACTCCAAAAGTGCTATATTTTTTATAGTGATGACTCCCACTGCTCCGATTTCCAATAAACAGTTCTTGCTCAATGGCCGTAGCTGTATGGACTAAAGGCTCTAAAGCACTTTTTGAAATTTTGTTTTGAGGTCTGATAAATATTGTTTGTAAAGTTTAGAGAAATGTACGCTCTGACATGTTCATTGTTGAATGTTATTAATTGATTTCAATGTCAAGGAGACCCATGATAAAGGCTGTTTCATGCAATATTTTGTCTGGAATTAGATGTTAAACTGGTGATATCTGGTTCTTTGTTGATGACAAAGTGCGTGGGAGATCAAGGACAATGATCTAATACGTTAAGTCATAGTTCATTAATACGCAAGGGCAGTCCCTGTAAGGGCAAAGCATCCAAGAACATTTCTGTAAATATCATTTTTTATCCTTATCACCAGAGCATTTCTGTAATATAGGGTTCAGCCAGTTCAGACTGGTAAAGGTTCATCTTCTCTTAGTTTCTATTACGAGAGGGTCAGAGCATTTGTTTTAGAGGACATTTCCACTACAACAATCTGTGACATGAATTCTGTTCCTGTGTTGACTGTAAAACCATGGAGAGCCCTCTTTGATGAGAAGTTCCATGTGGTTGTGGGGAACTTACCACCGACACAGGAGGTCACACTACATTCTTTACATCAGTCTGAAGACACAGACTACTGGGAGGCGTTTGGGCATTATGTCAGTGATGCTCAGGGAAGGGTCACAGGTGAGAGATATTATTTCATCATATCTTTAACCAATTTCTAAAGAAACACCTCTAAATACCAATGGAAACATTCAGTAATAATGCTAAATCATCTTTGTCTGAGACAGTACCTTCATAGAAAATGACTCAAGTATTAGGGAAAGTCACCCAGTAAAATACTACTTGAGTAAAAGTCTAGAAGTATTTGCTTTTAAATGTACTTAAGTATCAAAAGTAAATGCAAATGCTAAAATATACTTAAGTATGAAAAGTAAAAGTATAAATCATTTCAAATTCCTTGTATTAAGCAAACCAGAAGGCACATTTTTTTTTTTACATTTACGGATAGCCAGGGGCACGCTCTAACGCTCAGACATAATTTACAAACTAAGCATTTGTGTTTTGGGAGTCCACCAGATCAGAGGCAGTAGGGATGACCAGGGATGTTCTCTTGATTAGTTTGTGAATTGGACGATTTTCCTGTCTTGCTAAGCATTTAAAATGTAAGGAGTACTTTTGGGTGTCGGAAAATGTATAAAAAAAGTAAAAAATACATAATTTTCTTTTTGAAAAGGTAAAGTAAAGTACAGATACCCCAGAAAACGAAGTATTTTTACTTAAGTACTTTACACCACTGGTCTGAGATTGATATAGTATGGCGAGGTTAATGATCTATTATCATCAAGTACTTGAATGAGGTAAAAAAGTATGTGACTACTTAGATTTTGACAGACTGCTCAGTGTAAGTGAAATTTTTTTGGCTAAAGTAGACACATTTTGATCGCAAATTAATCTCTGCTACTTTATGTGCATGTAGTTACCAAAAGTTTGGACATTGTTTTTTTTGTTTATAGTTGCCAAACATGAAAGTTTTGGGGGCACATATGAGGGTGTTGATCCAATGGGTTTGTTGGCGAGCATGAGACCAATACCTGGCAGTAGAACTGGACTCAGGTAAGCACTTCAACCCTATCCGATTTTATTAACGTTTCATTTTTGGAGACTGTGTGCTTTTGAACCTCTCAGTATCCCACTGTTGCCACCATATGTAATGATGATACCAGCTGTTTTGTTGGTACTTTCTGACCCTTAGATTCAGGATCAAAGAAGTCCACACTCCCATGGTGGTGCACATCTCTGTGTACAGGGGACACTTGAGTCAGGGGTTCAGGGAGCAGTTGGCCCTGGCAAGTGTTGTCACAGAGCGCTGGTGCATGGCCCCCGGAGTCCGCAGGGTCGACATCACAGAGGGAGGGGTCACAGGTACCCTGTTCCTGCCACCAGGTAAACTACATGCCTAGTATACTGAGTGATCACATCTGTGCAGGACAATTTGTATAGGTGATTGTTCACTGTAACTGCACTCACTACAAGGGGAGTGCACTATGTATGTTTTGGTTGCTTAAACTAGGCTCTAGACACGTACAACAATACATCAATGATTTATTATTGTTAGGTTTTAAATTAACATTGGAATATGATTAGTAAAGCTTAAACCATGTTTCTTCACCCATTGGGTCATACAGCTGCATAAGACAAAGACATGGTTCCACCAGTGGTAGTATATATACCCCAATTTAGGTCTCCTCCTTCTTTCTAAACATTACATCTTTATTACTAGGCAGGAAGTGAAGTGATGCGGGCAACAAACTGTTCCTTCTCCCTTAATGTGACCTGACCTGACCTCTACCCCCTCCTTGCTAAACCACATCTCTCCACCCTTATCAGTGCCTGCCAACATGTGATCGTCTTTCCTTCACTCAGTACATTCCAAGCTTAATTGCCTCCACATATACATTCCTCCTACAGATAACCATTAACTTCTGGTGTATAAACCATACTATGGCACTCCTCATGTCTCTAGTACTGATGATTAACAATATTTAAAGTTTCGAAATCCGACCCCATCACTATGGAGGACAGAGCTAAAGAATTATAAAGTACATGGATGTAAAGATGCATGTTCTGCTCTCGGGTAGACACTAACAATTATGTTTTTTGTCATGTCATCCCGAAGGTCCCGGACCCTTCCCTGGAGTTTTAGATATGTGGGGAGGTGGTGGCGGCCTGGTGGAATATCGTTCTGCTCTCTTGGCATCCCACGGCTTTGCTGCCATGGCGTTAATGTACCTCTTCCCAGATGCACAGAAAGCTGCTACCATTGGCTTCCATTACATTGAGGTGTGTATCTGTCCCATTTTCTTATGGAGATACAAAAGAGGAATTGACTTGGGGACTTTGGAAAACCACTGTCTCACATATAATGTTGATTTCTTGTCTCAGAATGCTTTCAGACTGCTGCAAGATCACCCTCTAGTGGCCTCTGACAAAATTGCCCTGCTTGGCACATCCTTTGGCGCCTCAGTCGCTTTATCCCTCGCTGTCTTCTCAGAAACTGTAAAAGTAAGTCTCTATGCAAGTCCTTTCATCCCCTGTTCATTTCCTGGATAAACATGCATTTGTACTTGCACCAGACCAAAAATGCCCCTGTCATAATTCATCAGTACGATTTTCCGATTTGTAGTTGCGAAATGTTTACCATGTTGCATGCAGCGATATTGGAAAATAAATTGCATGCATGTCTATCTGTATTTTATTGATCACTATATGAGTCTAAATGATGTATGTTTCTCAGGATTTAAAAAAAAATTATCCAATATGTACAGTGTAAATTAACGCTTGTCTATCTTTTTAGCCAATATGTTGTGTGTGCATCAGTGGCAGCCATGTTCTTACACTCAAAGCCAACCAGTCCATTGCAGAATCCTTCAAAGTGATGAAAGAGTGAGTTTGTACCTGTGTTTGTGTATATGTGCATATGAATGTGTTTGTATATTGGCATAGCATTGACTTTGGGAGAGGACAACGTACTAATTAATTGCACCTGACCATTGACCATGTGTTTGCAGACATGTCCATAAGTCTCGCATGGATGAGAACAATTGCATAATCTGGAGGGACACTCTTCTACCCATTCCAGAGGATTCTGACCTGAAAGTAGATGTAAGAAACCCACCATTTCAGAACCTTGGGTCTCGGCCGGCTTGTTTTAAATGATATTTTCCGCATTCACAAAATGGTGGTCTTGATATAAATCAATATTTTTTGTTTTTTTCCAAGGTGGGGAGGATAACATGTCCATTACTACTGGTTGTCGGACAAGATGATACAAATTGGGCCGCTGTTGAATCAGCTGATGATGTGAGCAATGTTCCTGACAGTATTGAGTGTGTCCTTATGTAGCCTATTCTTAAAATGGATTTGTGTGAATGGATGTATTCTCCATGAGCTGAACTCAGGCTCTGGGGTAAATCATGCATTGATGTCAATGGGATATTTGCTTGTAAGAAGTATTGCTTGGATAGGAACTCTGTTAAAGCCCATCAATTGCTCCTTCTCAGATGACACAGATGATGGAGAGAGCAGGGAACAGTCACCTGCTGACCACTCTGTCCTACCCTGGAGCTGGTCACCTGATTGAACCTCCGTATGGTCCCCACTGCAGGGCTTGTACCTTTGTGTTGCAGCCAGGCCAACAGAGAGGTGCCTTTGCGGAGTCATTCATGCAGACAGACTGTGCTTTTAAAGTTCTTGTGCTCCTATAGGATTCCCAATACATTCCTCTGGGACCACAGGGATTTGCAATGTTTTGCTCTAGCTCAACATTACCACACCAGATGAAACTACTTCACTAATGATCCTACAGTTCTATATTTTTCTTATGTCCTGTAACTTGAATGCATTTTTATGTAGGTCTACATTACACAGTCATAGGAATATCATGTCTCAAATGTGTTAAATCTAAAGCAGTCATTCCAACTTGTTGCAGTGGTCGTGCTGTGGGGAGGCCTCACCAAACCTCACGCCGTTGCACAGGAAGACTCATGGGAGAAGATTCTAGATTTTCTGCAAGAGCATCTCTGTCACAGTGTCAAACCCCATGTGCAGTCCAGATTGTGAGCATTGTCTTACGTCAGGTGGCGTCACTCCTACGTGTGAGAGAAGAAGATTCTAGGTTTTCACCAAGAGCATCTCTTCCAGAGCGTTGATCCACAGTCTGATTTTGAGGTCATCAACATCAAACAAAAATATGCTGAATTGATACTAAGATGACAACAGCCCAGATGCAGTGGGAGTGTACCACAGCATCAACCGCCACATTGGTGCAAGATGAGTTCAAGATTTCGCTGAAAGTCTGGGTTATACGCACAAATCTCAAATTAGTTTTCAGACCTTTGTGCCGAAGCAATGTCACTGAATTCTGAAGAGGACTTTGTGTATTATTTCTGGAGTTTCAAAGAATCAATGATTTTCTTCCTGTTTTCAAAGATGTCTATCCACTCTCTGGTATTTAATAGTAAAACTACGGTACTGTAGAACTTCAAGGCCACCACAGGTGAAACAGCATGGTAGGTATAATCGTAATATTGTTGTCATACAATAAATGTAAACTGAATGTATCTATTTATTGTTTTGTTTTTTATCTAGAAATATACGTTTTTGCTAAATAAATCAAATCTAATGTTATTTGTCACATGCCCCGAATACAACAGGTGTAGGTAGACCTTACCATGAAATGCTTACTTACAAGCCCTTAACCAACAATGCAGTTTTAAGAAAAATAAGAGTTACTAAAAAAAAATAATTAATAAATAAAATAAATAAATAGAAGAGCAACAGTAAATAACAAGGCTATATACAGGGGGTACCGGTACCGAGTCAATGTGCGGGGGTACAGATTACTCGAGGTAATTCTACATGTAGGCAGGGGTAAAGTGATTATGCATAGATAATAAACAGTGAGTAGCAGCAGCGTAATTTTGTGTGTGTGTGTGTGCGGCGGCGGGGGGTCAATGCAAATAGTCCGGGTAGCCATTTGATTAGCTGTTCAGCAGTCTTATGGCTTGGGGGTAGGAGCTGTTAAGAAACCTTTTGGACCTAGACTTGACGCTCCGGTACCGCTTCCCGTGACGTAGCAGAGAGAACAGTCTGTGACTAGGGTGGCATTAGTCTTTGGCAATTTTTAGGGCCATCCTCTGACACCGCCTGGTATAGAGGTCCTGGATGGCAGGAAGCTTGGCCCCAGTGATGTACTGGGCCATACGCACTACCCTCTGTAGCTCTTTGCGGTCAGAGACCGAGCAGTTTCCATACCAGGCAGTGATGCAACCAGTCAGTATGCCCTCGATGGTGCAGCTGTAAATGTTTTTGAGAATCTAAGGACCCATGCCAAATCTTTTCAGTCTCCTGAGGGGGAAAAGGTTTTGTCGTGCCATCTTCACAACTGTCTTGGTGATAGTTTGTTGGTGATGTGGACACCAAGGAACTTGAAGCTGTCAACCTGTTCCACTACAGCCCCGTCAATGAGAATGGGGGCATGCTCAGTCCTCCTTTTCCTGTAGTCCACGATCATCTCCTTTGTCTTGATCACGTTGAGGGAGAGGTTGTTGTCCTGGCACAACACCTCCAGGTCTCTGACCTCCCTATAGGATGTCTCATCGTTGTCGGTGATCAGGCCTACCACCGTTGTGTTGTCAGCAAACTTAATGATGGTGTTGGAGTCGTGCTTGGCCACACAGTCATGGGTGAACAGGGAGTACAGGATGGGACTAAGCATGCACCTCTGAGGGGCCCCCGTGTTGAGGATCAGCGTGGCAGATGTGTTGTTGCCTACCCTTACCACCTGGGGGCGGCCCGTCAGGAAGTCTAGGATCCAGTTGCAGAGGGAGGTGTTTAGTCCCAGGGTCCTTAGCTTAGTGATGAGCTTCGAGGGCACAATGGTGTTGAACGCTGAACTGTAGTCAATGAACAGCATTCTCACATATAGTTGAAGTCGGAAGTTTAGATACACATTAGCCAAATACATTTAAACTCAGTTTTTCACAATTCCTGACATTTAATCCAAGTAAAAATTCCCTGTCTTAGGTTAGGTAGGATCATCACTTTATTTTAAGACTGTGAAATGTCAGAATAATGGTGGAGAGAAAGATTTCTTTCAGCTTTTATTTCTTTCATCACATTCCCAGTGGATCAGAAGTTTACATACACTCAATTAGTATTTGGTAGCATTGCCATTACATTTTTAACTTGGGTGAAACATTTCGGGTAGCCTTCCACAAGCTTCCCACAATAAGTTGGGTGAATTTTGGCCCATTCCTCGTGACAGAGCTGGTGTAACTGAGTCAGGTTTGTAGACCTCCTTCCTTTCACACGCTTTTTCAGTTCTGCCCACAAATTTTCTATAGGATTGAGGTCAGCGCTTTGTGATGGCCACTCCAATACCTTGACTTTGTTGTCCTTAAGTATGCTTGGGGTCATTGTCCATTTGGAAGACCCATTTGTGACCAAGTTTTAACATCCTGACTGATGTCTTGAGATGTTGCTTCAATATATCCACATAATTTTCCTGCCTCATGATGTCATCTATTTTGTGAAGTGCACCAGTCCCTGCTGCAGAAAACCACCCCCACAACATGATGCTGCCACCCCCGTGCTTTACGGTTGGGATGGTGTACTTCAGCTTGCAAGCCACCCCCTTTTTCCTCCAAATATAACAATGGTCATTATGGCCAAACAGTCTAATTTTGTTTCATCAGACCAGAAGACATTTCTCCAAAAAGTACGATCTTTGTCCCCATGTGCAGTTGCAAACCATAGTCTCGCTTTTTTATGGCTGTTTTGGAGCAGTGGCTTCTTCCTTGCTAAGCGGCCTTTCATGTTATATCGATTTATGACTTGTTTTAATGTGGATACAGATACTTTTGTACCTGTTTCCTCCAGCATCTTCATCAGGTCCTTTGCTGTTGTTCTGGGATTGATTTGCACTTTTCGCACCAAAGTACGTTCATCTCTAGGAGACAGAACGCATCTCCTTCGTGAGCGGTATGACGGCTGTGTGGTCCCATAGTGTTTATACTTGCGTACTATTGTTTGTTCAGATGAACGTGGTACCTTCAGGCATTTGGAAATTGCTCCCAAGGATGAACCAGACTTGTGGAGGTCTACAATGTTTTTTCTGAGGTTTTGGCTGATTTCTTTTGATTTTCCCATAATGTCAAGCAAAGAGGCACTGAGTTTGAAGGTAGGCCTTCAAATACATCCACAAGTACACCTCCAATTGACTCAAATGATGTCAATTAGCCGATCAGAAGCTTCTAAAGCCATGACATCATTTTCTGGAATTTTCCAAGCTGTTTAAAGGCACAGTCAACTTAGTGTATGTACACTTCTGACCCACTGGAATTGTGATACAGTGATTTATAAGTTAAATAATCTGTCTGTAAACAATTGTTGGAAAAATTACTTGTGTCATGCACAAAGTAGATGTCCTAACAAACTTGCCAAAACTATAGTTTGTTAATAGGACATTTGTCGAGTGGTTGAAAAACGAGTTTTAATGACTCCAACCTAAATGTATGTAAACTTCCGACTTCAACTATAGGTGTTGCTTTTGTCCAGGTGGGAAAGGGCAGTGTTGAGTGCAATAGAAAATGCGTAATCTTGGATCTGTTAGGGCGTTATGCAAATTGGAGTGGATCTAAGGTTTCTGGGATGATGGTGTTGATGTAAACCATGACCAGCTTTTCAAAGCACTTCATGGCTACAGACGTGAGTACTACAGGTCGGTAGTCATTTAGGCAGGTTACATTGTTGTTATTGGGCACAGGGACTATGGTGGTCTGCATGAAACATGTAGGTATTACAGACTCGGCCAGGGACAGGTTGAAAATGTCAGTGAAGACACTTGCCAGTTGGTCAGCGCATGTTCGGATTACACGTCCTGGTAATCCGTCTGGCCCAGCTGCCTTGTGAATGTAGATCTGTTTAAAGTTCTTATTCACATCGGCTACGGCGAGCATGATCACAGTCGTTCTTAGCCGCTGGTGCTCTCATGCATGCTTCAGTGTTGCTTGCCTCGAAGCACACATAGAAGTCAATTAGCACGTCTGGTAGGCTTGTGTCACTGGGCAGCTCGTGGATGGGCTTCCCTGCCACATCCGACAAGGGTCAGAGCCGGTGTAGTAGGATTAAATCTTAGTCCTGTATTTACTCTTTTGCCTGTTTAATGGTTAGTCTGAGGGAATAGCGGATTTCTTATAAGCGTCCGTGTTAGAGTCCTGCTCCTTGAAAGCGGCAGCTCTACCCTTTAGCTCATTGCGGATGTTGCCTGTAATCCATCGCTTCTGATTGGGGTATGTACGTATGGTCACTGTGGGCACAACGTCATCAATGCACTTATTGATGAAGCCGGTGACTGATGTGGTATACTTCTCAACAGGGTTGGGTAGGTTACTTTCTAAATGTAATCCGTTACAGTTACTAGTTACCTGTCCAAAATTGTAATCAGTAACGTAACTTTTGGATTTCCCAAACTCAGTAACGTAATCTGATTACATTCTGTTACTTTTAGATTACTTTCCTCTTAAGAGGAATTAGAAGAATGCAAAAATGTATGTTACCAATTGAACGACATCTATTGCAGGATAAATCAGTGTTAAAGTTTACATAGCTGGCCATATATGGATGTTACATTTTACCTAATGGATTGGTTATGTAGGCTTCTTCTAACCCATCACTTTCTACTACATATAATAATATGATTAAATTATATATTTACATTAAAAACCGAAGTCTATCAGAATTCCAGTCATTCCAATAAATGTTATACTCCTTGATCTTCAAGAATAAGACTTGGAAATATGGAAGTATCGATTAGACAAATTGTTTTACCTGAGTATGACCCCAAGACTAAGGACTTATTAGCCAGCCCTACTCTGTTGTTTATGATTTTGTTGTCTTGGAGGACTGATTGGGCTCATTGATTCGAGTTGAAAAAAAAAATCCTGTGCTCATTGAATGGCATGCTTTGAGCACAACTGAAAAGTGCTATTTACATGTGAAAAATGAATGCCATATGCTGCATTTGGCCTATTGTTTATAGGCCTATTGTTTACCTTTTTGTTGGTGACACTGATATCTTGATAATATGCAGCTGTTTAAAGGACAAATTCACAGATGAAACAATAACAAAACGTTGCCCTGCCTCTGTTTTGGTAAAAAGCTGAGGGATGGGCCTGGAGAAATGTAATCACTCTCAGATTAATAGACAGAGCTATGGATGCAAGGACTGACCATCCATGATATCACAATTATTGTTTTAACCATGTTATGAGGCAATACAGTGTTCGTTTACATTTACAATGTTTACAAACATTGGATAAAAACAAGCTTATGTTTTGGGTTCTCATGGAGTGTGACAGTTGAACTAAGCTCATGAGGCATTTATAAGTTATATTCTTAAATAATCAATGGATATATATATATGTATATATATATATATATACACTACCATTCAAAAGTTTGGGCTCACTTAGAAATGTCCTTGTTTTCCATGAAAATTAGTTGCAATATGAATAGGAAATATAGTCAAGACGTTGACAAGGTTATAAATATTGATTTTTAATTTAAATAATAATTGTGTCCTTTGCTTTCGTCAAAGAATTCTCCACTTGCAGCAATTACAGCCTTGCAGACCTTTGGCATTCTAGTTGTCAATTTGTTGAAGTAATCTGAAGAGATTTCACCCCATGCTCCCTGAAGCACCTCCCACAAGTTGGATTGGCTTGATGGGCACTTCCTACGTACCATACGGTCAAGCTGCTCCCACAACAGCTCAAATGGGTTGAGATCCGGTGACTGTGCTGGCCATTCCATTATAGACAGAATACCAGCTGACTGCTTCTTCCCTAAATAGTTATTGCATAGTTTGGAGCTGTGCTTTGGGTCATTGTCCTGTTGTAGGAGGAAATTAGCTCCAATTAAGTGCCGTCCCCAGGGTATGGCATGGCGTTGCAAAATCGAGTGATAGCCTTCATTCTTTAAGAATCCCTTTTACCCTGTACAAATCTCTCACTTTACCACCACCAAAGCACCCCCAGACCATCACATTGCCTCCACCATGCTTGACAGATGGCGTCAAGCACTCCTCCAGCATCTTTTCCTTTTTTCTGCATCTCACGAATGTTCTTCTTTGTGATCCGAACCCTCAAACTTAGATTCGTCTGTACATAAAACTTTTTTCCAATCTTCCTCTGTCCAGTATCTGTGTTCTTTTGCCCATCTTAATCTTTTATTTTTAGTGGCCAGTCTCAGATATGTATTTTTCTTTGCACCTCTGCCTAGAAGGCCAGCATCCCGGAATTGCCTCTTTACTGTTGACGTTGAGACTGGTGTTTTGTGGGTACTATTTAATGAAGCTGCCAGTTGAGGACTTGTGAGGCGTCTGTTTCTCAAACTAGACACTCTAATGTACTTGTCCTCTTGCTCAGATCTTCAGTTTCTTGGCAATTTCTCACATGGAATAGCCTTGATTTTTCAGAACAAGAATAGACTGACGAGTTTCAGAAGAAAGTTCTTTGTTTCTGGCCGTTTTGAGCCTTTAATCGAACCCACAAATGCTGATGCTCCAGATTCTCAACTAGTCTAAAGAAGTCCAGTTTTATTGCTTCTTTAATCAGGAAAGTTTTGCCAATGACAGATTATGATCAGTAATACTGTATCAAAGGCTGCACTGTCTAACAATAAAGCTCCCACAATCTTCTTATTATCAATTTCATTCAGACAATCATTTGTGTCACTGCAGTACATGTGTTCCCTTCTCTATACACATGCTGAAAGTCTGTTGTTAATTTGTTCACAGATAAATAGCATTGTATATGGTCAAACACCCTTTTTTCCAAAGGTTTGCTAAGAGCCAGCAGCAAGCTGATAGGTCGGCTGTTAGAACCAGTGAAGGGTGCTTTACCATTCTTGGGTAGCGGAATGACTTTAGCTTCCCTCAGGTCTGAGGACAACATTTTTCTCCAGGCTCAGATTAAAGATATGACAAACAGGAGTGGCAATATAGTCTGCTATCATCATCAGTAGCTTTCCATCTAAGTTGCCAATACCAGGCAGTGTCTCCTTATTGATGGACAACAATAATTTTCCCACCACACCCACACAAACTTTACAGAATAAAAATGTACAATGCTTTTCTTTCATTATTTGGTATTTTATGCACAGATATGACGACTCATAGTTTGTTGGCATTTCATGTCTGAGTTTGCCCACTTTGCAAAGGAAATGGTCATTAAAATAAGTGGCAATATAAAAAGGTTTTTGGTGAATGAGCCTTCTGATTCAATGAAAGATGGGAGTTGAATTAGTCATTCTGCACACTTATTTGAAATGTGTGTGACATTTAAAATAGTGTAATATTATGTAACAGGTTTGTGGCTGGGACCACAGATTGTCCTGAGTTTGTGGCTGTCTAGATCCCTGATGTTTGTTGTTTTCAGTCTTCGTCGTGACCTGCCTTGTCTGGAACTGCTAGGAGTAACAGCGTAAACTACGTTGCTAGCTACTATGACAAAGACCAAAGCCGGCGGGAGTACCGTTGAGGACAGTGGTGTCTCTCTATCACACGTGAAGGATCTTTTAAACAAACACAAAGAGACATACAAGCAGTTGTTACCACAAAAAGAAAATAGCTTCAAGTGTTTTGTCCAAATACTTGTGGATTCTACTAATAAAAGAATGGACGACCTGACCAGAGAGGTCCCGGACCTGAAGAACAGTTTGCAGTTCTCCCGGGGTCAGCTCGATGAGTTGAAACTGGAGAACGGCAAGATGACAGCAATCTGTAAGTCATTGAGAGAGGACATCAGTTCTGTGTGTGAAATGCTTGATAGTGTATGTGATGTAAACAGAGAGATCTACTTTCTTGGGGACCTGAATATTGATTGGTTTTCATCAAGCTGTCCACTCAAGAAGAAACTTCATAGTGTAACCAGTGCCTGCAATCTGGTTCAGGATATTAATCAACCTACCAGAGTGTTTACAAACACTACAGGAACAAGATTATCCACATGTATCGATCACATTTTTACTAATACTGTAGAACTTTGTTCAAAAACTGTATCTGTACCCATTGGATGCAGTGATCACAATATAGTGTCTATATCCAGGAATGCCAAAGTTCCAACAGCTGGCCCTAAAATAGTGTATAAAAGAGATCATACAAAAGATTTTGCTGTGACTCTTATGTGGATGATGTTAAAAATATTTGTTGGTCTGACGTGATTAAAACATCTTCGGGATCGGTGTCCCTTCCATGGGACAGTTACAGGCAGTTAGATTTGGGTATGTTATTTTAGGTGAAAATTGAAAAAAAAAGGGCGGATCCTTAAGGGGTTTAATGAAATTATGGGCAGAAAGACAAATTCAACTCCATCTTTCATCGAATCAGATTGCTTATTCATCACGAAACCATTTGATGTTGCCAATTATTTTAATGGTTATTTCATATGCAAAGTGGGCAAACTTAAGTAGGAAATTCCAACAACGAACAGTGAGCAATTGTATTCATGCATAAAACAACAAATAATGAAAGAAAAGCATTGCAAGTTTTAATTTTGTAAAGTTAGTATGAGAGAGGTGGAAAAAAATATTGTTATCGATCAATAATGACAAACCTCCTGGCATTGACAACTGAGATGGAAGACTACTGAAGATGGTAGCTGACTCTATAGCCACTCCTATCTGTCATATATTTAATCTGAGCCTAGAGGAAATTCTTTGTCCTCAGGCCTGGAGGGAAGCCAAAGTAATTCCACTACCCAAGAGTGGCAAAGAGGCCTTCACTGGTTCTAACAGCAGACCTATAAGCTTGCTGCCAGCTCTTAGCAAACTGTTGGAAAAAAATGTGTTTGACCAAATACAATGCAATTTCTCTGTAAACAAATGAACAACAGACTTTCAGCATGCTTATAGAGAAGGGCACTCAACATGTACTGCACCGACACAAATGACTGATGAGTGGTTGAAATAAATTGATAATAGAAGATTGTGGGAGCTGTAATGTTAGATTTCAGTGCAGCCTTTGATATTATTGAGCATAACCTGTTGTTGAAAAAAACATGTGTTATGGCTTTTCACCCTCTGCCATATCGTGGATTCTGTCAGGACCTGGTTCGAACTCGGGTCTCCGGTGAGAGAAACAGTCACTTAGCTAACTGAGCCACTAATAGTCGGCAGAACCCAGAAGATGAGGCAGACACAGCAGTACTTGAGACAGTGTTTTAATAAAGTAAAAAGGAAAGTACTTCAGGCAAAAATATAAATCCACAACGTCAAAAGTAAATCCAAGAGAAAAAAGGTATATCCTCCAAGACACAAGGTAAATCCACAAAAGTGGTAAGTACAGCAGGGAAAAAACCTCAAAAGAAAAATCAAAAAAATAAATAAATAACCGAGAACAAAAACAGAGTACCTCAAGAGAATCCAACTGGAGTAACAAAAGTTCACAGCATGGCTGGGGCTGGGTGCTAACATTCAAACACAGAGCAAAGAACTGAGGAAAACTAAGGGTTTAAATACATACAAGGGAAACGAGGCACAGGTGAAAATAATAACTGGAAATAAGGGAAACAAAAGGGTCAACAAAGCTCAATGGGGGCATCTAGTGACCAAAACCGGAACAATCCTGGCCAAATCCTGACAGATTCAGAGCTATCTATCTGATAGAACTCAAAGGATTTTCTTTAATGGAAGCTTCTCTAATGTCAAACATGTAAAGTGTGGTGCACCGCAGGGCAGCTCTCTAGGCCCTCTACTCTTTTATATTTTTACCAATGACCTGCCACTGGCATTAAACAAAGCATGCGTGTCCATGTATGCTGATGATTCATCCATATACACATCAGCAAACACAGCTAATGAAGTCACTGAAACCCTTAAAGAGTTGCAGTCTGTTTTGGGATGGTTGGCCAGTAATAAACTGGTCCTGAGCATCTCTAAAACTAAGAGCATTGTATTTGGTTCAAATCATTCCTTTAGTTCTATACCTCAGCTGAATGCGGTAACGAATGGTGTGGCTGTTGAACAAGTTGAGGAGACTAAATTACTTGGTGTTACTTTAGATTGTAAACTCTCATGGTCAAAACATATAGATTCAATGGTTGTAAAGAAGGGGAGAGGTCGTAATAAAGGTCGTAATAATTGGCCATAATAAAGCGATGCTATGCTTTTTTGACACCACACTCCAAAAAGCAAGTTCTGCAGGCTCTAATTTAGTCTAATCTTGATTATTGTCCAGTCGTGTGGTCCAGTGCTGCAAGGAAAGACCTAGTTAAACTGCAGCTGGCCCAGAACAGAGCGGCACATTTTGCTCTTAATTGTAATCCGAGGGCTGATATAAATACTATGCATGCCAGTCTCTCTTGGCTAAGAGTTGAGGAGAGACTGACTGCATCACTTCTTCTTTTTATAAGAAACATTCATGTGCTGAAAATCCCAAATTGTTTGTACAGTCAACTTACACACAGCTCTGACACACACACTTATCCCACCAGACATGCCACAAGTTTTTTTTTCACAGTCCCGAAATCCAGAACAAATAGAGCCCTAATTGCATGGAACTTCCTTCCATCTCATATTGCTCAAATAATCAGCAAACCTAGTTCCAAAAATCAGATAAAGCAACACCTCATGGCACAATGCTTCTCCCCCTATTTGACCTAGGTACTTTGTGTGTATGCATTGATACGTAGGCTACGTATGCCTTTGAAAATAAAAAATTGTTGTTCTGTCCTTGAGCTGTTTTTGTCTATTGATGTTCTGTATTATGTCATTCTGTATTATGTTTCATGTTTTGTGTGGACCCCAGGAAGAGTAGCTGCTGCTTTTGCAACATAATAAATATAATATAATAATAAAATACCAAATACCAAACACATTTTAATCAAACCATATGGTTCAAATGAAAAATACATACCAAAAAATCCGTACTTAAACAAATTGCATTCATATCAGAACTTACATCATACAATGAGGCCATTGATACAGTTTGGTGTAATCATTAGGCATCTGGGCAGGAACAGTTATCTTTGTTTATTTCTTTGTCTGATCTGCATGGTGTCCATTGTTAATTACCTCACAGTCCATTGTCTTATGTCAGATAGAGCAATGATTCCGCCTGCACTGATCGGTTGAGGGACGAGTGTTGCGTAGGAGTGACGCCACCTGACGTAAGACAAGTAAGACACAATCTGGACTGCACATGGGGTTTGACACTGTGACAGAGATGCTCTTGCAGAAAATCTAGAATCTTCTCCCATGAGTCTTCCTGTGCAACGGCGTGAGGTTTGGTGAGGCCTCCCCACAGCACGACCACTGCAACAAGTTGGAATGACTGCTTTAGATTTAACACATTTGAGACATGGTATTCTTCTGACTGTATAAATGTAGACCTATATGAAAATTGGGTCCAGTAACATAAGAAAAACCTAGAACTGTAGGATCATTAGTGGACTAGTTTCATCTGGTGAGCTAGATCAACAGGTTGCAACGCCCTGTGGTACTAGACGAATGTATTGGGACTCCTATAGGAGCACAAGAACTATAAAAGCATAGTCTGTCTGCATGAATGACTCCGCAAAGGCACCTCTCTGTTGGCCTGGCTGCAACACAAAGGTACAAGCCCTGCAGTTGGGACCATACGGAGGTTCAATCAGGTGACCAGCTCCAGGGTAGGACAGAGTGGTCAGCAGGTGACTGTTCCCTGTTCTCTCCATCATCTGCTTCATCTGAGGAGAAAATGATGGAGTTTAGCACTAATTAATTAATCTCATCAATTGATATCTTGTATTTAAGGGCAGGCCGTGCTGATGAGCTCATTTCAAGATGTTTGCTACCTACATTCTGTAATATTTGTGTTGTGGAGAAATGACCAGGCAGGAGACGGAGTACAGTTAGTTTTCGTTTAGTCAAAACCTCTCCTGCTCTACAGTTCCCGGGCACACTAGTGCGCATGTGCATTTCCTATTAGGTGTAGTAACGTAACACTGTCGTAATACATCACCGCTTAGTAACAGCATAGTAACTAATATAAACAGATGTAGATCCCAGATACTACACTCCTCCCCCATAGTTTTTAACTCCCAGAGAACAAGGTAAATATGTTAGGGAACTACTAATGCAATATCTGAACAATGCATTCTTAACACTTTTCAACTACTGGGTTGAAGCAGACTTTTCAGAGCCCAGCACAAATCCAGGGGATTATTCTGCCCCGAAGATGGAGTTTGTGTCCTAATAACTAACCCAGGTAATGTCCGTTTTCTTTCCTTTTATCTAGGACATATTAAAGTGTTTGTTTGTTTTACTGCCTGTTACCTTAAACAGCTCAACTCACAGGTCAAGCTTTTGAGGTGCCCTTCGCTGTCGAATAGGATATCTCCGCTCCTCCTGGGCTTCCGGTGGTGGGCCAGGTTCGGGTGGAAGGTCAGGCTCTGTCTCTCCCGTACGTCCACAGTCAGGAGAATAGTCCTGGGGGTCGTTATTGTTCTCTCGGCGTGTCTCTGCTGGGGCGTTGGACCGTAGCAGATGATCCACATGAACGTTGACCTGGCGATGACCAATTTGGACTTGGTAAGTCAAAGGTCCTTTGCGTTGCAAGATCACACCTGAGTTCCACAGGCTCTTGGGGTGTCTGAAATCACGTACCATCACCCTCTCTCCCTCTTTGAATTCTCTGACAGTCTTTGAGTGTCTGTCATGAACTTTCTTCTGCTGTAGCTGGTGCTTTGCCACAGTGCTTGACAAGTCTGGTTTCAACAATGTCAGGCGGGTACGTGGTTGGCGTCTCAGAAACAGTTCAGCTGGTGTACATTCCGTTACTGTGTGTGGTGTGTTACGGTAAGTAAACAGGAACCGGGGAAGCCTTTGGTGGGTGGGCACAGACTGAACCTCGAGTCTAGTCCAGGCCTTCTTAAAGGTTTGCACGGCTCTCTCCGCTGCTCCGTTTGATGCCGGATGGTAAGGTGGTGACCGGATGTGCCTTACTCCATTGTTCTTGAGAAACATTTCAAAATCGTTTGACGTGAAAGGAGGGCCATTGTCCGATACGAGCTCCTTGACTAGTCCAAAGGATGCGAACAGGTGTCTGAGAAGATTGATGGTCTTCTCAGCTGTGGTCAGTTGAGTAGGGAACACTTCCATCCACTTGGAATGGACATCGACGACAACAAGGAAATGTTGCTTGTCAATCTCGGCGTAATCCACATGGATGCGTTCCCAAGGTGTAGCAGCCCAGGACCATGGATGAAGAGCTGCAGCAGCAGGCTTGTTGCGAACAGCTTCACAAGGTGAGCAGTGGCCTACATGCTGTTGAATGTCCTGATCCAGTCCAGGCCACCACAGATAACTGCGAGCGAGTGCTTTCATTCGAGTGATCCCTGGATGTCCCTCATGCAGGTCAGATAGCAGTCTCCTCTGGAATTTGTGAGGTACCACCACCCTTGATCCCCACAGAACACATCCTTGATCAGTGGACAACTGGTCTTTCTTGTCGATGAATGGACGAAGGTTATCGTCATTTACGAAGTTTGGCCAACCTCCTAATGTTAAGTCCAAGACTTTGGAAAGCACTGGATCTTTCCTTGTTTCCTCTGCTATGTCTGAAGCAGATATGGGCAGTTCGTCAATGAGAGAGATCTGGAAGACTGCTCTATCATCTTCACTGTCGGAGTCACTATTGCATGGTAGTCTTGATAGTGCATCTGCATTTGCGTGATCACTGGATCGTCTGTACTCAATCTCGTAGTCGTAGGCTAACAATATCAGAGCCCAACGTTGCATTCGAAGTGCAGCAAGGGTTGGTATAGCTGATTTTGGTCCAAGGATGGCCAACAGAGGCTTGTGATCTGTCAGCAGTAGGAACTTCCTTCCGTACAGGTATTTGTGAAACTTCTTCACTCCGAATATTATGCTCAGGGCTTCCTTCTCAATTTGAGCATAATTTTCCTCACTTGGTGACAGAGTCCGTGATGCAAATGCAATAGGGTGTTCTTCACCTGACGATAGAACATGTGAGATGACGGCTCCTACTCCGTATGGAGATGCATCACACGCGAGTCTCAGCTTCATCTCTGTGTTGTAGTGGGCAAGCCACTTGCTCTTTAGCAGACGCTGTTTGCAAGTCTTGAATGCTTCTTCGCATTGTGGGGACCAATTCCACTTTGTATCGGCCTGCAGCAGTTGGTGAAGCGGATGCAACAATGTGGACAAGTTTGCCACAAACTTTCCGTAATAGTTCAGGAGCCCCAAAAATGACCTCAGCTCTGAGATATAAGGTGCTCTCCAATGGTTGGTGCTGACACGAGGATGTCGTCCATGAAGCACACAACGTTGTCTATACCGTCCAAGATCTGATCCATTGTGTGTTGGAATATCGCTGGAGCTGTCGAGATTCCATAGGCCAAGCGATTGAATCTGAATAGCCCCTTGTGTGTATTGATGGTCAGATACTGTTCTGACTCCGGATCCAGCTTCAGTTGCTGATAAGCGAATGCCAGGTCCAGCTTACTGAAAACCTTCCCACCAGCTAGAGTGGCAAACAGATCTTCAGCGTTTGGTAGTGGATATTCCTCTGGTAGTATGCAGCGATTTACTGTGACCTTGTAGTCACCGCACATTCTGACAGTCTTATCTTTCTTTGGGACTACAACAATCGGAGCGGCCCAGTCGCTCCTCGCTACTTTCGTGATTATGTTATTCTTCTGTAGGCGGTCCAGTTCCTTCTCTACTGCTTCCTTAAGAGCATAGGGAACTGGACGTGGTTTGTGAAAGATAGGCTTGGTTCCTTCTTGCACTCTGACTTTTGCTGTGAAGTCTTGTATTTCGCCGTAGCCATCTTTGAAAAGTTCTTTGTGCTTCTCCAGCATGTTAGTGAGTGTAGCCTGACTCACTGGTTTGTCCTTTCTCAGACTGAAGATTTCTCCCCAGTTCAACTTGATCTTTTGTAGCCAGTTTCTGCCTAGCAAGGCTGATTTTTCTCCTTTAACAATGACAAGCGGTAGCGTCCACTCCTTCCCCTCATACCGGACTGGTACCTGGATCTGCCCTAACACAGGAATAGTGTCACCAGTGTATGAAGAAAGGCGGATGGACGCTGGCTGAAGAGGGCACTCTTTCAGTTTTTCTTTGTAGAGTCTCTCTGGAACCAGAGATACAGACGCTCCGGTGTCCAGCTGCATTTTTACCGGTTTTCCCGCTAACTCCATGTTGAGATAGATTCCATCTTTTTGTTGTTGAGCTGTGTACACTGTGGACAGTTCCAATACTGTTTCAGTAGTACCTTCCTCTTCTTGTGCTGCGTCTGACACTTTGTGCGCTCTTGCTGTGCGTTTTGAGGCTTTACACACTTTCTGTAAATGTCCAACCTTTCCACAATTGTGGCACTTTACATTTTGGAATCGACATTCACTGTGCTGATGATTATCTCCCCCACATCTGTAGCAACTTGGCTTAGACCTTTGAGATGTGGGCTGCTTTGTTCTTGTGTAACCTTGAGGACGGGACTGAGAAAAGTGTGACTTTTGTGAGCCTTTTTCACCACGTGCATCACTGACCTTGTGAACACCTTTCTGACGTTCTGCATATCCCGATAGCGCAATAGTATCCCTGTGGGCAAGCTCGAGCCCAAGTGCGATATCACAGGCTTTCCGAAAGGTCAGGTCCTTCTCTGACAGAACCTTCTGTGATATGCTTCACCTGTGAGACCACATACAAACTTGTCTCGAAGAGCATCATCAAGAAATAGTGCAAACTCACATGTACTTGCCAGCCTTTTCAAAGCAAGGATGTAGTCAGCCACGGTTTCCCCTTGACTCTGGTGACGTTGGTAAAATCTGAAACGTTCTGCAATGAGAATTGGCTTAGGCTTGAAATGCCTTGAAAGAGTTTCAGTCAGTTCTGCATAGTTCAACTCCACTGCTTTTATTGGTTCAATGAGACCTTTCAGCAATCCATACTCAGTTGGACCCAAAACACTGAGAAATACGTCTGCTTTCTTTTCATCTTTGATTTCATTTGCAGCCAGCCAACGCTCAAAACGCTCCAAATAGGAATCAAAATCCTCTTTTGTAGCCTCAAACTCTGGTACTCGACCAATGGTTGCCATTTTCACAGTTAATTGTTCAGTTTCCTTATTCCTTGTATTCCTTAATTTTCATCTAATTCTTCACTTCAGAAGTTTCTGCAATTTCTTCGTTCACTGCACTCATTTGTAATAATGTACACACCTTGTTACGTTCCTTCTTCCTTTTTTTTTCTTCTTCTTGACAATATTTCTCCACTGAGATTTCAATGGGTTCAATGACAGCTTTTTATTTATTTAACCACCAGAGGGCAGTGTCGCTATTCTGGACTCCAATAGTCTTGCTACTTGGCAGCTCTTGAACACTGTACCTGCTAGCAGTGCTTAGCCTTTTTTTTACTGGCGAAAGAAAATAAAAAAATAACTGACGAATTACATAATTATTTTGAGTTTCATTACTCACGCAACATTCTTCCCTTCAAGCAATGTCCGTTAAAGAAGTTTAACCACCTCGTCGCCACTGTAATATTTGTGTTGTGGAGAAATGACCAGGCAGGAGACGGAGTACAGTTAGTTTTCGTTTAGTCAAAACCTCTCCTGCTCTACAGTTCCCGGGCACACTAGTGCGCATGTGCATTTCCTATTAGGTGTAGTAACGTAACACTGTCGTAATACATCACCGCTTAGTAACAGCATAGTAACTAATATAAACAGATGTAGATCCCAGATACTACACATTCCTGTCAGCATTGTGAAGCATAAACGTTGATACACACCCAAAGCCGGGACTCCACAAATCATGAGGATATCTTATTTGTCGTTTTCACCAAACAGCAAACATCTTACAAGGTAAGCGTCGATTTGGTCTGTGTTTGGGCTGTAGCTACATGGGGGGATATCAAATTAGGAACAAATCTAGCCTACTGCCAATGTTATCTGATGATGTATGATTTAATGGCAACATCAAATGTCCACCGAGTAACTATATCTTTGCGCATCAGAAATATGATGCTTGTTTATGCGCTGTAGGCATCAATATCCCCGGTATGTCCTCCGACACCACCACAATGTTTGAGAGAGGTTGGTGTTGTATACATTTTGTTTTTATAGTAAACAACAACTTTTGGGCACATCCAGTGTGCAGAAACAGTGCAATTACCACATTCGGACACTTTGGAGAGGTTGAAAGGACACTTGAATATCCCGTAGGTACCCCATAACACCCCCCACAGTGTTTGAGTGAGGTTGATATGGTAAAAATTGTGTTTTTATACTGAAAAATAGCATTTAGGGATTTCAAATATGTAATAGCACTGGAATTATCTCATTTACAGACATATGCCACTTTGGAGAGGTTTATGGACACTGGAAGCATCCCATGACCACACCTGAAACCACTTACTAAAACATCTGCCCATTTCTAGTTGTTAGGTCTATAAGTCCCATTTTTATCTGATATTGTTCACATGTTGTGGAAGCCATCTGATCTGTTTCCAGCTCTGGGCATCAATAATTCACGTATAGCTTGTCAATGAAAGATGGTTATTTTGTGTGTGCTTGATCTTGTTTATTCTGAACTATGTAACTCCTATCTATCTATCTAATTTCCTCATAATCTCCCAGATATTTTCTTTCCAAATATATCACGTTTTGCCATGTCAGAATCATGTAATTACACATGAATAGCAGTTACTTTTGGGTATGTCTATTTAGGCCGAAATCTACATTTTGCCATTACATTTAAGAGGTTTTTTAAACTGCATGTATGAAGCATGATGTTTTCCATAGGCAAACCAGACGTAGCTCACATCATCAGCTGATTCAACAGCAGCCCAATTCTGATCATCTTGTCCAACAACCAGCAGCAGAGGACATGTTATCCTCCCCATCTGAGGACAGAATAAAACAAAACGGAGCAGAACTGAACAGATTAATAGTCATTTAGGAAAACATTGAATATTGATAGACGCAACAATACTTCTGAGCCCTCAATCTTGTGAGATACTGGAGGATCATGATAGGACTGGAGAAAGTGTGAAACTGTTCTCAGTATTGGTTGAGTTCTCCAGCGTAATCTTTTAGAGGTCCTTATCATCCTGTCCTCCTGTGTGGGATACAGTTCCCTCGCTACAATCATCCAAACAAGAGCAGAGGACTGAAGGGTCTTTCTGTACATAACAGATATCTTACTTCCACTTTCAGGTCTATATCTTCTGGAATAGGTAGAAGAACGTCCCTCCAGATGAGGCGATTCTCCTCATCAGTACGGGCCTTTGCATATTTTCTGAAAACGCATGGCCAAAAGTATAGTACTGATTTTCTCCTTGAAAATCATTAGGCTACTTTATAAACAGACAAACACAAGTAAACATAAGGTATTGACTCACTTGTGTATACCCTGAGATGTTTCCTCAACGGACTGGGTGGCTCCAATTCGACACGCATGGCTGCCACTGATGCACACACAACATCTAGGCTAAAAGGAGTAGACATAGATTTAATTAAACTGCATGAATACATTGTTTATTACTGACTGGGGACAGATAAGCAAAAATGCATTTTGTCGCTGATATTCATGTGATTTTCCTAAACACAACTCAATGATGGTGAGTATGATGGGGACATTTTGGTCTGGGTAAAGCGCATCCACATATGTTTATTCAGGAAATCAACAAACTGACAGGGCAGGAGTTTCTTAGGGACTTACTTTGACAGCTTCTGAGTAAGCAGTGATGGATAGAACCACTGTAACGCCAAGGGAAAGGCCAAGCAGCGCAATTCTGTCAGCGGCCACTAGAGGGTGATCCTGCAGTAGTCTGAATGCAGCCTGAGAAGATATTAGCATGTGACAATACTCATTTAGGCATTTATTAAAGTTTTCTCAAGACAATGGATCAAGAAAGACGTGCAGATGTTTTTTCCCCCAGCCCCACAGACGTGAGAGACAGCATAGTGGTGTGCGTGTTAGTATTCACATTCAAAGATGGTGAAAGAGTCCTCTCACCTGATTCCAAAGGTCTAATTCAGTTACTAATTGTGTACAGTAAGGATTCAAACTAGCAAACAAACATTCACCACAGGCATTATGTAGCATTGTCTGTCAGACTGTCACTTGTCAGGCAAGTTATTGTTTATCAAGTTATTGTTTATAAGAGCTTACCGACTGACTAAAAATAACTTCTTAAAACATAGTACATGTATTTGGAGCAGTTCCCATTTTGCAGGCACACACACACGCACACACACACGCACACGCACACGCACACACACACACACACACGCACGCACGCACACACACATAAATGGCCGAGCGTCAACCATGATTTCTATATGAAAATGGTGCAGACGGTAGACACAAACCTCAAAGTAAGGGTAGCCAATGGTAGCATTTTTATGTTGGTCTGGGAAGACGTAAAGTAGCGCCATGGCAGCAAAGCCGTGGGATGCCAAGAGAGCCGCTCTATATTCCACCAGGCCGCCACTACCTCCCCACATGTCTAAAACTCCGGGGAAGGGTCCGGGACCTTCAGGATGACATGATCAAAAAAACATTATTCTTTATTTCTACCACTGACCCTGTGCCTTATACCAGTCAAAGTGTGGATATATATATATATATTCAACATATCAGAACTCAAAATTTAATTTGTTAGGACTTATTATTCCTCTACAGGTCTTAAAGAGAACCCAGACAAAATGGCCAAAATGTGACCTTCAGTTATTGAGAGCATATTGTGTACCTGGTGGCAGGAACAGGGTCCCTGTGACCCCTCCCTCTGTGATGTCGACCCTGCGGACTCCAGGGGCCATGTACCAGCGCTCTGTGACGACACTCGCCAGGGCCACCTGCTCTCTGAACCCCTGACTCATGTGTCCCCTGTACACAGAGATGTGCACCACCATGGGAGTGTGGACCTCCTTCTTTCTCAACCTACGAGAGGTATAAACAATTTGTATCCCAAAACTACCAACCACTTTAGCATTGGCCTGAGTGTCAGAATAACCTCATGTTCATTCTCATGTTTACCTGAGTTCCGGTCTACTGCCAGGTATTGGTCTCATGCTCCACAACAGACCCATGGGCTCAACACCCTCATATGTCCCCCCTACACTTGGATCCTTGAAGACTATTAATTACATAAAAGTTACTTGAAAGTACAGGGCGAAAAGTGTGGTTTGTGTAGCAAAAAAACACGCATTTTGTGACAGTTTTTTTTATATAGTTATGATGAATATGACACAAGTCTGAGTTTACAGAATCCATCATATTGTTATTTCACTGTAATTCCTGTAAATAAATGAAATCAATGAAAGAGTTTCCAGTGCAGGCCCAAATACATCCGATAGCGCATTTACTAATGTTTTTCTGGTGTTGAAGTAGCTAAATGAAGTAGCAAAATGAAGTAGCTACAGGAAATTAAGTAGATAAATGGAAATAATATCTCTCACCTGTGACCCTTCCCTGAGCATCACTGACATAGTGCCCAAACGCCTCCCAGTAGTCTGTGTCTTCAGACTGATGTAAAGAATGTAGTGTGACCTCCTGTGTCGGTGGTAAGTTCCCCACAACCACATGGAACTTCTCATCAAAGAGGGCTCTCCATGGTTTTACAGTCAACACAGGAATCACACCCATCTGACACATGACTTCTTCACAAAAAACTGTGACAACCTTAATAGGTCTCCTTTACATTGAAGTTGTGAACCGTCACTGCTCATCCGACCCGTGAGCAATGGTTAAAAACATCAATAGAGTGCCTAGGTGAATATCAAATCAAATCAAATGTTTACTTTATTTGTCACATGCACCAAATGCAACAAGTGTAGACTTTACCGGGAAATGCTTACTTACAAGCCCTTAACCAACAGTGCAGTTCAAGAAGAAGAAAATATTTACCAAGTAGACTAAAATAAAAATAAATAATAAAAAGTAACACAATAAGAATAACAATAACAAGGCTATACACAGCGGTATACAGTGGTATTCTGTCCGGTCCAAACAGCTACTTTAACAACTTGCTCAGTACATATACGTAGATACCATATACCTTAGGGTTTAATTATTAACTCATATCTTCAAAGATAAAAAGGTGGATGAGTAACTCATTTGCAGGTCATTACCACTCTTCATGAAATAGGCAACAATCCAGTATTAACTTCATAAAATGTGGCTATTCTAATCAAATAAGTACCTTGTGAGGAAAACATTATGAATGTGGGTTTTCACATGTGCATTTTGTTTTGTGTGAAGGTTAAATGTAACACTGTCTATCAGTACCAGAGGTGATATTCACTGAGGCTGTGAGGGAGAACTCTAATCTCTGGTCAATCAGTGTTATCTTTGTAACATTTTTAAATAGTGGGACTTTGGAAATAGCTTATTTCAAATAATAAATGTGATATATCATGTACTGTTGCATCATCGACTGCCCCTGGCCAACCAGTATATATACAGCTGAAGTCGGAAGTTTACATACACTTAGGTTGGAGTCATTAAGGACAACAAAGTCAAAGTATTGGAGTGGACATCACAAAGCCCTGATCCTCAATCCTATAGAAAATGTGTGGGCAGAACTGAAAAGCATGTGCGGGTAAGAAGGCCTACAAACCTGACTTAGTTACAGCAGCTCTGTCAGGAGGAATGGGCCAAAATTCACCCAACTTATTGTGGGAAACTTGTGGAAGGCTACCCGAAACGTTTGACCCAAGTTAAACAATTTAAAGGCAATGCTACCAAATACTAATTGAGTGTATGTAAACTTGTGACCCACTGGGAATGTGATGAAAGAAATACAAACTGAAATAAATCATTCTCTCCACTAATATTCTAAAATTTCACATTCTTAAAATAAAGTGGTGATCCTAACTGACCTAAGACAGGGACATTTTTACTAGGATTAAATGTCAGGAATTGTGAAACTGATTTTAAATGTATTTGGCTAAGGTGTATGTAAGCTTCCGATTTCCAACTGTACGTCCAGTTTTACAGGTAGCACAGACCACTCTGCTGTACTGACCAGTGGGAGAGATGTGCAGGTGGGCAAAAGGTGTATATACAGTTGAAGTCGGAAGTTCACGTACATCTTAACCAAATACATTTGAACTCAGTTTTTCACAATTCCTTACATTTAATCCTCGTAAAAATTCCCTGTCTTAGGTCAGTTAGGATCACCTCTTTATTTTAAGAGTTTGAAAGTAGGCCTTGAAATACATCCAAAGGTACACCTCCAATTGACTCAAATGAAGTCAATTAGCCTATCAGAAGCTTCTAAAGCCATGACATAATTTTCTGGAATTTTCCAAGCTGTTTAAAGGCACAGTCAACTTAGTGTATGTAAACTTCTGACCCACTGGAATTGTGATACAGTGAATTCTAAGTGAAATAATCTGTCT
The DNA here is from genome assembly GCF_016432855.1 of Salvelinus namaycush. Lineage (NCBI taxonomy): Eukaryota > Metazoa > Chordata > Actinopteri > Salmoniformes > Salmonidae > Salvelinus > Salvelinus namaycush. The sequence goes on from NC_052314.1 coordinate 10,134,334, forward strand.
GTAAACAATTGTTGGAAAAATGACTTGGGTCATGCACAAAGTAGATGTCCTAACCGACTTGCCAAAACTATAGTTTGTTAACAAGAAATTTGTGGAGTGGTTGAAAAACGAGTTTTAATGACTCCAACCTAAATGTATGTAAATTTCCGACTTCAAGTGTACCTCCTCCATTTTTGTGGTGATGCATGGGCAGGGGGTGACAGCTGTTATCTCTGCCTACGTTAGCTGGGTGGCAGACTGAAGGTTGGCCACATAGGAAGACTCTCTCAGTGCTACTGAAGGACTGTGGCTCAGAGGGTAATATTACCATCTGTCGTCCAGTAGCTCTGTTAATATAGCAGACCTGATCTGTAATCACTGGAATTTCTCCGACACACGCCTCTGTGGTCTGGCGTTGGCAGGCCGGACTGGCACTGGGGAGGCAGGCGGGGCAGACACCAGACGGACACGCCCTGGGATGGCTTGCGGGGCAGGTGAGGCTGACACTGCAATGGCTGGCAGCTCAGGGAAAGAACTAGTGAGCTCCCTCCTGTCCATGGAGTCTATAAGATTTAATTGTTCCAGTTAAGGAACTGCAGTTCCCTGCCATCAGTGTGTGTTATGATTAGTCTAGATTGCAAAATGGTCGTTTCACCTCTGAAAGCACAAGAAAGAGGATTTGGACACCCACCAGCTCAGATTGTTCTGAAATCGTTTCTGTTAGTAACATACATGATTAGCATTCCTGAAACATTATTTTGTTGAAATATAATTTGAACTCTGATCAATTAAGCTAATTGATTGCAGCCAAATTGGCTATTTTAATTTATAGGAGTCAGGTAATATTTAAAAAATGTAGTACCCAAACTTCTTCCTACCAATGAGGAAGACATGAGGAATAAATCAAATTTAAAAAACACCCATCGTATTTTTCTGCTTCAGGTGTTCGGTTGGCGTTGCTCTTTTCCAAAGACAAATTCTGCCACTCTCGACTAGACTATTTTGCGCCCACGAGATGGCGCAATGTGACTGTGTTTCCCAACGGTGTCGTCAACAAAAACTCCCTTTTCAACATCCGCTGTGCACATTTTCCCACTGGGAATATTGTTTTATGTAGAGCCTTAGGCATTTTATCCTACTTTTGAAAAGACACGTCCACTGTCTGAAAGAGTGTGTGTAATAAATATGTTTCTGTTTTTCTCTTAGTATTTCTCCCGAAAGAATGTTGAATGATCTGAATCACCTCTCATGTAGGATATAATTTTCAAGCATCTTTTAGATTGCTTATATCATCCTAGCCTATATATAGTTTTTGAAAGTTATGCCCTTTGAAAATTACGCCATATAAGACTATTTCATCTTCTGTAGGCTGTTATCATTAGCCATGACGCACCAACAGTATCGCTTCCTTTAAATTACACTTTGAAATTGTGACACACCAAATAAGATGCATGTGTTGAGGCAAGGAACATGCGACCATGCACTTGTTTTGGACCAAGCAAGCCCACTCTGAGCGTGAATTATTTAAATTCATCCTAAATAGTCCCCGCACACGTCTTCCAGTAATCATGGGTAGGATTATGGTGATTTGAAAAATACAATTAAAATAAACTGCTCAGTATTTACAGAAACAACTAACAAACATCAGAGAATCATTAGGTAGCCTGGAAACCAACCACCGCTGTGTGGTAGTATTTAGTGATTCCATAGAGACGGAGTAAAGTTCTCAATTTATTTCTCCTCGCGTCCTCCCTCCTGTCCTCGCGCCTCGTCTCCTTCTCAAAACCCATTGGATGAGAACGCCAGAGATCTCGCCCCTCTGACCTTCTCCTCCAATGGGTTTTGAGAAGGAGACGAGGAGAAGGGACGCAATAAGAATATAATAGAGATCTTCCCGGAGTCGCGCTCGCGCCACCTTCACGATGCTGCTGTTCTTTCAGCACCACGAGCACAGCACAGGTTTGCGCAGCTTTGGTTTGGCAGTGAGACCGCGAGGGACCAGATCACAGTAACCGGCGCGTAAGTCCTACTTAATTGTTGATTTTTTCTCAAACAATGTGATATGAGTCATGTTCATTATTTAATGTTCTTAGATGTTTTTTTTTCTTTTTCTTTAGTAATAGCCTACAGACTTGATATTGAGAATATCCGTTTTCTGATGTGCTCACGTTTCCAATCATTCACACAAAGTCACATTTGATCTGAAAAATAAATAATTCAAGAGTTACTTTTGACATGGCTTTCTGGTAGATATATATAAAAACATCGTCAAGAAAGTGATCCATTGAAGATCAATTTAATTTAGACAGGCATAAGAATTTTCGGTGCGTTGTGCATGTTTCATCTGTCATCATCAACTGAGTCCAAATCGATTGAAAGGGAGAAAGCAGTAAACTTAAAATGGACCACGGAGTAAGTAGCATCTCATAAAAAAAATCCCAGAGAATTCTCATCAATCATGGTAATTGGGCACATTGCACCTTTATCATAAGTGCAAATTGGTGGGGAGTCTAATCATGCAGTGTGCAATCAAAATCTTGGGTGATACAATTATTTACATTTAGATGACTGCAATTAGAGCAATTGTGCATGAGATTTGCTTTGTAGAAGTGCCGGCTATAAATGCACTGCAATATAGGTCACAAATGAACTAGGCTACTTACTCGTCACCTGTGGGTAAAATCTTCAAGTTAAAGCGTTTTAACATTTTGTCTGATGGTTGCAAAGTTGTTGCTTTATTTCATTCAAAGCCAAGTATATGCTCTGTGGATAGATATTGTAGTTGATGAGGGATGTATCTATCTTTGCTGTAGAAGAAGGCATGTCTGCACGGTTTCACATTGTACATCACTCTGATGGTTAATGACATGTGCCACTAATTCAGACCACCCATTCATATGTAAAGCAGCACACTGTCTTAAACCATAACAACGTACAGTATGACATACAGCACACGTTGTACCATACATAACATTTCCCCCTCCTTTCTAAAACCAGGGACTGGTACCATATATACAAATGTCCATAGGGCAATAATCCAGTGATGCCTAACAAAAAAACATGAACCTTTAAATGGAAGAGGTAAACAAAGACTCTCCAAAACTAGACAGTTCAGTCAGTTAACCTGAAGGTTGACTAAGACACCTAACGGAACCTAAGTATTAAAGGAGGAAAGGTAGTCCTCCAGTCAGTGGCTGCATAGGCTGATCTTAAAGCCATCACTGCTTGTAGCTCTGGCCCTTGGGAGCCCACAGAGGCTAAGGCTTAGGTGGTAGTGCAGGAGGAGGTTCATCAGGTGTGTCTCTGGCCTGTATGTTTGTGTTATACTGGCCAATGCGAGAGGAGTGGGACTTTCCTGAGGCGGCTGGTGTGCCAGCGTGATCCATTGCTCGGCATGAAGGTGGCGAGCCCCAGATGTCGACTGACCTGCAAGGGGTCCGTCCAGAATGAGACCATTTTGTTGCACCGCTGAGACCGACAGACTCGGAACCTGTCTGACACTTGGATGATCGGCTACTTCACTCTGTGTACATTGTCGAAGCGCCGTTTCATTGCTCGTTGGTGCCTGGTGGCTGCCTGCTTTGCTTGTGTGCACCTAGTCGTCGGTGCTGTCACACCCTGTGTTCTGAGTCTTTCCAGTGGCAGTTCCATCTCACGACCGAGCATGAGAGATTCCGGTGAGACCTGTGTTGCTGTGTGTTTTCATGCTCTGTAGTGCACTAGTGTTTGGTTCAGGGCGGTTTGGAATGTGCACCCCTGGACCAGGTGTGCTCTGATGCGGTTCTTCAGCTCTTGGTTGAAGCGTTCCACCCCGTTGGCCGACAGGGCGGAACCCCACAAGCTCGACGACTGGAGCTGTAAAGGTGCACTTTTCGCCATTCAGGGTCAGGTTGTTCTGCAGTAGAGCACTGAATACTTTGTGGCGTCGCTGGTCATGGATGTGGAGGTCTTGGCTGTGGATCACGATGCCGTCTAGATAGACCGCTACCCTGGATATTCCAGCGAGGATGGTGCTCATCACCTGGAAGCAGCTGGGGGCGGAGCTAAGTCCACCAGAGATGCATGTGTATCTGAACACACCAGCGTGTGTGACGAAGGCCGTGAGGTCTCTGCTGGCTGGGTGGAGGGACACCTGAATATAACCCTGACTCAGGTCAAGCTTCATGAAGACCCTGAAGCCGTGAAATTGTTCAGTCACCTCCTCAGCGGGTACTACTATCCGGGACAACAGCCTTGTTCACAGCACAGGGATTCACACAGGTCTGGATTCCACCTAACTTTTGGTTGCAATGACCACGTTTGAAATCCAGGGGCAACGTTGACTGGCTCAATGATGTCTGCCTTCAACTGCGAATGGAGATCTTTTGTGACGTCATCACGCAATGCAAAGGGGTTGCACCACAGGGGCTGCATGACTGGGGGCACGTCCGGGTTCACTAAGGGCCTTTGCGTAAAGGCTGTGAGGCAGCCCAGTCCATTAAACAGAGCTGGCCTGTTCTGTTGCCATGTGCAGGTAACCTGGTGGATAGCTGACCCAATGCCATCTCTCAGTGTGAACCCCAAGCCTGTGAAGAGGTCGAGCCCCAGGAGTTTGGCTCCCCGCTTTGCAATGTGAAATGTGAATGACGGTAGGTGCTTGGTGACGTAGTGCACTGGGACCTGGAGAGTGCCCACAATGTCTATCTTGGAGCTACCGTACCCACACAGGGCAGTGGAGGACTGTTGGAGTAGCTGGTGAGTGAAGAACTTGTTGTAGGTGGCAAGGTTGAGCAACGACACTGCAGCGCCTGTATCCAGTAGCAAAGACAAACCCACCTCACCCAGCTGCATGTTTTGAATGACACATGATTGATGGAGACAGTTTGGATTTCAGTGCGTTCATGTTGAGAGTCAGAGGAGAATGAGGGCGGAGCTAGTAGCAAGGGCAGAATGACACACTTCTGCAAAGTGATTGTATTTTTGAACAGTTCTTGCATATCGTTCCACAGGCTGCGCACTTGAAGCCATTGAATTGTGAGAGCAAGCCCCACAGTTGCTACAGCTAAGTCGGTTTGTTTGTCTGTGTGCCTGCTGTTTCCATGCAGCTATCGGTGTGGGAGGGCGTGTGCAACGCATTATCGCTATAGTGTGCCTGCTTGGGCTGAAGCTGCTGTGTGAGAATGGCTGGGGGCCGAGTGTATGCTGCAGAGCTGTCTGTTAGCATAGTAGAGCATTACAATGCACCTGGAGTGCTGATTTAATTGCTCCATCAAGTTGTAAATTGTCAGATTCCAAAAGTAGTTTCTCCCTTGTCTTTTCACATAACATCCCCTCTATCAGCTGATCCCTGAGGATCTCGTCCTGAAGTGCCCCATTGTTACAAAAGCTAGACAAGTCACTCAGATTAGCCATGTAGTTTTGAATTGACTCACCGGGCCGATGGTGTCCCGGTGAAGTGGTGCCGTAGGAGGCTGACTGCACCATTGGATGTAGGAGCCCATCCAAGTGCTCTGAAAATCCTCTGCACCGAGGCAGTGACGGCGCAGTGTTGTCCTACACTTGTCGGAGATTGTAGAAAAGTTCAGAGCTTCGAGATAAGTGTTTAAACTTTCAAGCCAGTTATTCCCTTCCAGGCATGGAAAGGAATGGCACTGGTGGGGGTAAACTGAATTCAGCCATCCTCGTCGCCAATGCTGTATCTAGCTTAGCTGTAGAAGAACATACGTCTGCGCAGTTTCACATTGTACATCACTCTGACGTTTAATGACATGTGCCACTCATTCTGACCACCCATCTAAACCATAACGACGTACAGTGGGTCCCAATGGTTGGGTTGAAGAAAACGTAATGGGTTATGAGTTGATGCCGCATGGCTTTAAAGTAGCCTACACATAGGCCTGTAGGTATTAGCCTACCATGTCTTTATTGGGGCGGCAGGTAGCCTAGTGGTTAGAGCCAGTAACCGAAAGGTTGCTGGATCGAATCCCCAAGCTGACAAGGTAAAAATCTGTCGTTCTGCTCCTCAACAAGGCAGTTAACCCACTGTTCACTGGTAGACCACTATTGTAATTAAGAATTTGTTCTTAACTAACTTGCCTAGTTAAATAAAGGTTAAATAAAAAATAATTCAAAGATCAATCAAATAGGCCTAATTTTCTCAATACTCAGTCCGAATAGCCGTCATTAATTAGTAAGCTACTAGCATAGAACAATAGCTTAATTCACCAGGGATTTATGCGGCACAGATGTGCGCCTGCTTAGGCCTATACTACATGAGGTTGTTATCGCCATGCTTCATTTGTGCAGAGCGTCTTTCAAACAGTTATAGATCAATTGTTTTATAACTGTAACACATTTTACTGTTTGGTTCAGCTGGAGTTATTTTTGTAAGTAATTCGACCAATGTAGGGGTGCACAATGCTGGTCTTCAGTTCCAAACTTATTGTTTCTCACTGGCATGCTACACTTTTGGATAAGAGTGACTCGCTGCAATCGGTATCTTGTTAAAAGATAAGAATGGGAACAAGCAGTGTAAGGGCTAAAGCTGTTAAACACCTATGCCACACAATTGTAATGTCCATGGAGCCTCCCTTATGAAAAAAGATTGCAGTTAGAGTGCAGTATAACTGTAGTATGCTGCAAATACTGCGTCCAAAATAAGAATGTTTTTTTTTATACAGTAATTTTGCAGTGCAACTGCAGTTACAGTGCGGTATAACTGTAGTTCAACTGCAGTACACTGCAGTTATTCTGCAATTACTGCGTCCAAAATACTACAGTTAAGGCACTTTTACTGCCGTTTGAAAACTGCAGTCTTTTTTTTGGTAATGCCTCAATTGATCAGGCTCAAAACAAAAAATGTTCTGTACTAATCACGAGGGGCACTCTGAAGAGAATTTATGTAATTTTTACCAAAAAAGTAGTCCTAGTCGTGAATAAGAGTGGATAATGAGTTATGTCTCTCAATAGTGAAAGAAAAGTCAGTAAGCCACTCTCTTCGTTCTGGAACAACAGGAGCTAAGAAGTCGTGTATTTCCTCTCAGATGGAAAATGAATGCTAACAGTAAACTAACAGTAAACTAACAGTAAACTAACAGTAAACTAACAGTAAACTCAGTAAACTAACAGTAAACTAACAGTAAACTAACAGTAAACTCAGTAAACTAACAGTAAACTAACAGTAAACTAACAGTAAACTAACAGTAAACTCAGTAAACTAACAGTAAACTAACAGTAAACTAACAGTAAACTAACAGTAAACTAACAGTAAACTCAGTAAACTAACAGTAAACTAACAGTAAACTCAGTAAACTAACAGTAAACTAACAGTAAACTAACAGTAAACTCAGTAAACTAACAGTAAACTAACAGTAAACTAACAGTAAACTAACAGTAAACTAACAGTAAACTGGCAGAGCTAATGCAACTAAAGCTGCAGACAGGAAGAAAATACCTGCATGTTTTCATTTTGCCAGCAGGCAACCAGCGCATGTTAACATAAACACACACACACACACACACACACACACACACACACACACACACACACACACACACACACACACACACACACACACACACACACACACACACACACACACACACACACACTGGTTCTGTCATTGTCGATGCTATTTATTGTGCGACACCATCTGTAAGGCTCTAGGCTAGGGTATGCTGCTGTGTCCATTTTGATGTAGCTTCCTGTATAACTTTGCATTATGCTAATAAACATATCACAGTAATTTAAATTCACATCAGGGTAAGGATTAGTCTCATTGCAAATGCAATAGCTTATTACATGATAATACAATTCTTTGATGTTTTTATCAAGCACATTCCCAGCTTTGTAGACAGAGTTTATGCAGATGTGACAGTGCCAATGTTTGAAGATTTCCCAGTTTTCAAAGGGAGATTCCCTGCTGTGTGATGTGGATGTTTGTTGTGTCTGTCCTTCTACTCTCTCACTTTGTGTGTCTGTGTCTGTGTGTGTGTGCGTGCTTGCTTGAGTGTGCATGGATGCATGCTTCAGTGAAAGGGTATTAAAATCAGTGGTGTACTTTACTTTAATATTTATATTTCAGACAACTTTTACTTTTACTCCACTACATTCCTAAAGAAAATAATGTACTTTTTACTCTGTATATTTTCCTTGACACCCAAAAGTACTAGTTACATTTTGAATGTTTAGCAGGACAGGAAAATTGTCTAATTCATGCACTTATCAAGAGAACATCCCCAGTCATCCTTACTTTTTCTGATCTGGCAGACTCACTAAACACAAATGCTTCGTTTGTTGGAGTGTTGGAGTGTGCCCCTGGCTATCCTTAAATGAAAAAAAATCAAGAAAATCATGCTGTCTGGTTTGCTTAATATAAGGAATTTGAAATGATTTCTGCTTTTACTTTTGATACTTTCTATTTTAGCGATTACATTTACTTTTGATACTCAAGTGTATTTAAAACCAAATACTTTTTGACTTTTACTCAAGTAGTATTTTTCTGGGTGACTTTCACTTTTACTTGAGTCATTTTCTTTTAAAGTATCTTTACTTCTACTCAAGTTTGACAATTGGGCACTTTTTCCACCACTGATTTAAAATCCTTCCTGAGTACTTCTTGTTTTCTGATCTACCTGATAATTAATTGCACCCACCTGGTGTCCCAGGTCTAAATCAGTCCCTGATTAGAGGGGAACATAGTGTGTGCACCTATGTGTTTGAGAAAGAGAGAGAAGAGAGAAATAGCATATGTGAATGTGGGCGTGTGACCTACATACTGTATATTGATATGTGCCTGTGTCTATTAGAGAGTTGAACCCTAGTGTGTAACATATGGATTGTTTTCCCTCTTTGTCTCACACATCACAAACAGGGTCTTTTGAGCATGAGACACCCAGGATTGTGGAAAAAGATCCCCACTGTCCAGTCAGTGTGAGAAACTCAGCCTCTCTTCTCTCCAGCCTCCTTATCTTGCTCAAACAACAACCCTTTCCCAGGGATGCCAGGTACATACATCAGCAGCTCTTCGAAACCAGAGGTAGCCCTCCCTAACCCTGTCCTGATCTAGAGAGGAGGGTCACACACGGTTGGCCCAACCCTGTGTTCCCACCACCCCCCACCAGCTGCCTGCTGCTCTGACCTCTCAGTACTACACCACCTCCCCTGACCCACTACCTCCCGTACTGCTACCACCATGGCCAGGGAGTCCAAACACCCCTCCCTCTTCCTTCACTGCTTCCTCTTCCTACTGACCACCAAATGCTACTGGCTGTTGGCCTCTGCCACTCAGAAGCCCCCGGACCCCCAGCTGCCTCTGCAGGAGTACGCCCATTCCATCCGGCTGGACGGTGACATCATGCTGGGCGGCCTATTCCCTGTGCACTCCCGTGGCGAGAGAGGAGTGCCCTGCGGGGAGCTGAAGAAGGAGAAGGGCATTCATAGGCTGGAGGCCATGCTGTTTGCGATTGACCTGATCAACAAGGACCCAGAGCTGCTCCCCAATGTGACACTGGGGGCGCGCATCCTGGACACCTGTTCTAGAGACACCTATGCCCTGGAGCAGTCGCTGACTTTCGTCCAGGCACTCATCGAGAGGGACGGCTCAGATGTGCGCTGCGCCAACGGAGACCCGCCCATCTTCGCCAAGCCGGACAAGGTGGTGGGGGTCATAGGGGCGGCGGCTAGCTCGGTGTCTATCATGGTGGCCAACATCCTACGGCTCTTCAAGGTGAGGATTCTGTTTCCGCTATTTAAAATGGGATGTTGTTTTTTTCCATAGTCCATGCTCTCTATATTAGTTAAGCTGAAGATTGACTCAGGCTTAATATCTAGTTCTAGCCTACTCTAAAGGCTGTGAAAAGGTCAAAGATGTATTGTGTTTTTGTCTTCCCTTCAAGGTTCTGTTGGTTCGCATAGCAGACTTTGTTCCGCTGCCTTTGACAATGGAATGCAGATGGGGCTTCCCTAGGCTGTGGTGTGGTGGAGCGTCATCTTGACTACATTCTGCAAAGGCTTTCATTTAAATAATTATTTTCCAAGCTAGTGGCTGGGCTTTTGTTAGAAATGTAGGGATTTTCCTGTCACATTACGTCAGCTGGTATTAGAAATAATTCAAAATGATGGGTTGACACCTTTTCTCTGGCATAGAGACATTTGGGCTGCGTGCTTGGTTGGTTCACTATTGAAGCAGATAAAGCTCAATTAGCCAACACCCCATTAAAATATAGTCAGTGTTATTAAAATATATTTGACTAACTCTAGAGGGCTGGAAACTATCGGTTGGTCTTAAGCAGGAGTTTACAACGGTTCTTGTATTCCAATCAGAAGGTCTGAATGTCAGCGACTGACCAGTGGTAGACACATGAAAAGGTCAAACCATTGATGCGAATCGACTGACTATGATATGGAGTCTGGGTTCCCAGAGAGAGGTGAATGAGATGTAATTTAGCACATAGTTGTTGTTGTTGGAATATGTAGTGTCAGCCTGACGAGGTATATTGTTCCCATGTATATAAATTCTTAATGTTTCTGTGATTGAACTGATATTGATATTGCAGCATATTGCTCTCAAAACAGCTTGATATTTTTTCTCCCTTCTTAGTAATAGAGAAAGCAACTGTTCTGGAGCTAAAAATAGAAGGTTTGAAATTAGATAGACATGCATTGATATGTTGCATTAATCTAATACAGCCATTGTCCTTTTCATAGTCGTCACCGACATAACAACATGGAGGAGAGTATACATATTCACTAGTCTGCTTGAGGAGGAAAGGTGACAGTGGAGAATGACCCGGACCGGGAAATATTGAATGAGGTTGAATCTTCGGCCTAAAGCGGTAGCATGAGCAATGACTTGTCTGATTAATTAAGATGGAATAGCTTGAAGAAGCAGGTAGCATCAGAGGTCAGAACGGGGAAGAGGAAGGGCCTGACTGGCTACATACAGAGGTTCTGCCCTAACAAAGTGGGTCATGTAAACCAGTGGTTCCAAAACTTTTTATAGTCCCGTTCCCCTTCAAACATTCAACCTCCAGCTGCGTGTCCCTCTACCACCAGGGTCAGCGCACTCTCAAATGTTGTTTTTGTCATCATTGTAAGCCTGCCACACATACACCCTATAAGAATGAGTGTGAGTTTTTGTCACAACCTGGCTCGTGGGAAGTGACAAAGAGCTCTTTTAGGACCAGGGCACAAATAATAATAATAATCAAAAATTGTGCTATTTATGTGCTTGAAAGGATTCTCATAACTCTGCAATGTTGGGTTGGAGAGAGTCTCATTCTTAAATAATTTTCCACACACAGTCTGTGCCTGTATTTAGTTTTCATGCTAGTGAGGGCCGAGAATCCAATCTCACATAGGTGCGTGGTTACAAAGGGCATCAGTGTCTTAACAGCATGATTTGCCAAAGCAGGATACTCTGAGCGCAGCCCAATTCACAAATCTGGCAGTGGCTTCTGATTAAATTCAATTTTCACAGAGCCACTTGTTGCAATTTCGATGAGGCTCTCTTATTCAGATATCGTTAAGTGGACTGGAGGCAGGGCATGAAAGGGATAACGGGTCCAGTTGTTTGTGTCATCTGTTTCGGGAAAGTACCTAATTACACACCCAACGCACTCAGGTGCTTCGCTATATCACATTTGATATTGACCGTAAGCTTGAGTTCATTTGCACACAAAAAAGCATACAATGATGGAAAGACCTGTGAGTTGTCCTTGTTAATGCAGACAGAGAAGAGCTCCAACTTCTTAATCATAGCCTCAATTTTGTCCCGCACATTGAACATAGTTGCGGAGAGTCCCTGTAATCCTAGATTCAGATCATTCAGGCGAGAAAAAACATCACCCAGATAGGCCAGTTGTGTGAGAAACTCGTCATCATGCAAACGGTCAGACAAGTGAAATTATGGTCAGTAAAGAAAACTTTAAGCTTATCTCTCAATTCAAAAAAACGTGTCAATACTTTCCTCCTTGATAACCAGCACACTTCTGTATGTTGTAAAAGCGTTATACATCACTGCCCATAACATTGCATAGTGCAGAAAATACACGAGAGTTCAGGGGCCTTGCTTTAACAAAGTTAACCATTTTCCCTGTAGTGTCGAAAACGTCTTTCAAGCTGTAAGTGATTCCCAATGCAGCAAGAGCCTCTCGGTGGATTCTGCAGTGTTCCTGACGCCACTTGGGTACAACTGCTTGCACGCACGTTACCACTCCACTATGTATCCCTGTAATGGCTTTTGCGCCATCAGTACCGATACCAACACATCTTGACCACCGAAGTCCATTTGATGTCACAAAGCTGACCAAGTACTTAAAAAATATTGTCCTGGTTTCCAGTGGTTTGGAGAAGAGGATGTCTTCCTTAATTGACCCCCCATAAACGTAACGGACATTTACCAGGAGCGGTGCCAGGCCCACCACGTCTGTTGACTCATCCAGCTGTAACGCATAGAATTCACTGGCTTGTATGCGAAGCAGTAATTGTTTCAAAACATCTCCTGCCATGTCACTGATACGTTGTGAAACAGTGTTGTTTGATGAAGTCATTGTCTGTATAGTTTCTTTTGCCTTTTCCCCAGCATTGTCCCAGCCATATCCGCGGCAACAGGAATAATTAAGTCCTCCAAAATAGTATGGCCACTTGGTAGCTCACCATATAAGATGCTTCTAGCCCCTTCTTATTAAAGTCTTACTACTCGAAAGTCGTCTTAATTCTCGCTCAAAAAACTCCCGTGGCTTATTTCTTAAATTGGCATGTTTTGTTTCTAAATGTCTGCGCAAGAGTGGCGGTTTCATCGAGTTTTGAGATAGTACTTTTGCACATAACACACTGTGGCTGAGGAAAGGCACTACTCCCAATATAAGTGAACCCCAAATCAATGTAGTTCTCATCATATTTGCGCCTCTGCGATGGTCCAACGTCCCTGTCTGTTGTTCGGTGCTTTCCCGGGTAAGGGGGCAGTAGCTCTTCGGCTGCATTAGATTCACAACTGTCAGTGTCCATGCTAGCTGGGCTAACAATAAATGTAGAATTACTGATGCTAGCATTGGATCTGCTCATGGAAGCAGAACAACTTGTGTCGTCGACAGGTGCAGTTGTAGTACCGCTGGTAGTAGCAGTACTACCAGTAGAGCTGGTATGTGTCTCTATGGCCTTACTAAATGTAATTTTTTAGTATTTTTTTTTAATGTCAATCACAACTTTTTTGGGCTTACCCCCGACGGCATTGCCCGCAGTTTGGCAATACCTGATGTAAACCATCTGCTGGCTGCAAGACGTTATGTGAACCACATGTCATGTTTTTGAAGGGATACACATTCTCTTTCAACTTGTTCGAATTTAACCCCCACAACACACTTGTCTTCTACCCAACACCTCCCGGTGATATATAGGTCTTAGAAAAACCTCCATATTAATGTCCGGTGAAGAATGCGTTACATCCTGAGCATGGAAGCACTGATTTTACACTCCATTACTCCCATAAACAGACTAAGAATGCTTTCTTCGCTATTGATCCGTGTGCAGAGGGCTGACCCAATTACAGTCTTAGTAATGGAATGGATATGCACAGCTTCATCCGCAAGACAAGAGGAACACTCCAGAGAATTGTTTTGCCCTAAGTACTGCTGTGGAATCAGCTTTCACTTTCACCCAATCCCAACCTTTACCATTGGGGTTGTGGTTTGTTGTCCTGTGTTTAGTGGTGGTGTAGTAGTGGTTTAAATGGATGTAGGCCTAAGGGAGATCCCATTGACCTGTCATTCCAAACCGACTGCCTCAATTAATCAAGTTTCAACTCGCAACCAGTCTGTGCAGGATAAAACCACAATGAAGTTCAAAATGGCTCCCTATAGAGTTATGAAATCCTTACTTACTTCCCAGTGTACAAAAACATATGGATGTGATCATACATAATGTACATATATCCAGTTTTACTGTGCACTATATTTGTGTAATTAGGTGTAATTCGATTTTGGGACAATGTATACAATAGAAAAGGTGCTATATCCAGGACAACTTTGAAGTTTTGTGGTAGTGTCACTGAAGATGATGTGCTCAGCACGTGACTAGGCAGAGAGCCTTCATGGTGTATGGATCAGTGAGCCTGTTGGCACCTGAAGGTGGTGCGGTCAACGTGTATCTGGCCCTCCTCTGACCCAAATGAGGCAGACCTGGGGTGTGCTCTGTGGGGTTTGATTCGTTTAACTGATGTTCAAATGATGATGATGATGAGATGATGGACATGAGGCATTCCATTCAAACAACAAAATTAAGGTTATGTCATTAGGACAGAAAAAAAGTATTCAATGTGACACTCAATGACAGATTCTGGAACGCTGCCAAAACTAATGATTTATCAATTGGAATTTCACTCCTTGAAATACACTGAACAAAAATAAATATGCAACATGTAAAGTGATGGTCCCATGTTTCATGAGCTGAAAGAAAAGATTGCATAAATTTTCCATATCACAAAAAGCTTATTTCCCTCAAATTTGTTTAAACAGCATGATCATTACACAGGTGCACCTTGTGCTGGGGACAATAAAAGGCCACTCTAAAATGTGCAGTTTTGTCATACAACACAATGCCATTGGCATGTTGACTGGAGGAATATCCACCAGAGCTTTTGCCAGAGAATTGAATGTTCATTTCTCTACCATAAACCGTCTCCAACGTCGTTTTAGAGAATTTGGCAGTACATCCAACCGGCCTCACAACCTCAGACCATGTGTATGTGGTTTGCTGATGTCAACGTTGTGAACAGAGTGGCCCATGGTGGCAGTGGAGTTGTGGTATGGACAGGAATAAGCTATGGACACGAACACAATTGCATTTTATCGATGTCTATTTGAATGCACAGAGATACCGTGACGAGATCATGAGGCTCATTGCTGTGCTATTAATTTGCCGCAATCACCTCATGTTTCAGCATGATAATGCATGGCCCCATGTCACAAGGATTTGTACACAACTCCTGGAAGCTGAAAATCTCCCAGTTCTTCCATGGCCTGCATATTCACCAGACATGTCAACCATTGAGCATGTTTGGGATGCTCTTGATCGACATATATGACAGCATTTTCCAGTTCCCGCCAATATCCAGCAACTTCGCACAGCCGTTGAAGAGGAGTGTGACAACATTCCACAGACCACAATTATTAGCCTGATCAACTCTATATGAAGGAGGTGTGTTGAACTGCATGAGGCAAATGGTGGTCACACCAGATAATGACTGGTCATCTGATCCACGCCCCTACCTTTTTTCATGTGAAATCCATAGATTAAGACCTAATGAATTGATTTCAATTGACTGATTTCCATGCGTGAACAGTAAAATCTTTGAAATTGTGGCATGTTGCGTTTATATTGTTGTTCAGTGTATTATCCCAGTGTATGGAAATAATTAAGACAAACTATATATCCGGAAGGTTCTATTAGGGTACGGACCATTGTGACTAAAATATCCTGCACTAAATCTGTAATGAGTTACATGATTCATCTTTAACTGAAGAGCCAAGTCATACTTGGCTAATGAGGAGAGAAGGGGTTACCAACATGAGTTATCTAAAATTAGCTCTAAATTATGCAGGGCATTTTATCAACAAATTCAAACACCACTAATTTGCAAAAAAGGTTTGATTTGTCCCGTATTTCAGTCAGACATTCCAACCTGTCTATTTTGCAGTCACGTTGCACTTTTGACAAGATATATATCATAAGGATGTGGTACTGGTGATGTTAAACACTTTTCCAATCATTGTTGAGATCTGATATTCTGTCCACCGCAAGACGAGACGTAGACCAATGTCATATCGTCAACCAATCACATTTGTCAAATCCTTTCAGTCGAAATTCCAGCTAAACTTGGAGAGAACAGATAACTACTTACAAAAACGTGTTTCTGATGAAGAGCTACAAAAGTAAGTAAATAGCCATATTAGACTGAAAATATATAGGCCTAAGGTGATTTTGTCACACTTGTTAGGCTCTCCATGTTCATTAGTTGCTCATTAAACATATTTGCTGCTAGACTACTTCACTTAATCAAGTTTTCAGTCTCCCTTCCTAACTGTTTTATATTCCCTGAGACCAACCAGAAATGTTTCCTTGGCCAAATATTCCCAGATTTTCATAAAACAGCCACACATTTAGTCTGTTGTTTTTGCTTGACCAAATTTCGCTCGAAGCAAAAGTCCATCGGCACGCTTCAATTAGCTTGTTCAATGAAGCCGGAGGGGGATTTTTGTTGTATTCATGTATGCTACACTGTCCCACAAAATCATCCCTTTGTCCCACATTTGGGTATAATACATGTGGTCACCCTAGTCCCAGTATTAGCTGAACAGAGACTAGGGTAGATTCAGTGCTAAAGTAAGGACATGTGAAGATAATTATAACAGGATCAGTGGTGTGGTGGTGCATAGAATTGCTGCATTGTTCTTCTCTGCAGAACCAACCTTTGTCTAAACCTCTGATGATATTCTGTTTTGCTGAATATGTATCTTCACGGGAAATAGCGAATAGTAGACTAGCACAAATTAAATTAAACCCAGTAAGTGAGGAACATAGATGCTTCATCATAACTTTATTGTTTTGGGTGCCCTTGTGATTTTTTTAGAACATATCCTTTAGGAAGAGCAGTAATAACTTGATTGATTCATTCATAGCCATGGGAGGAAAGATTAGCTGTGAATCGTTTTAGGTAAAGAATGTTTCTGGTGGTCACTGCAGCAATACGGCTCTCTGCAGGGTTGCCACCTTTGGTCACACTTCCACCCTTCACCCTGGTTGTCATTTGAGCTTCTTATAAAAGTGCAGAAGACTTGGGCCAGGATACCAAGCGGGAAAGCTTTGGTACACACAAATAGCAATCACAAAGTGTATAGAGGATTATGTTTTTAAGACCTCTGTGTAATTTTGTGTACGTATGTGTGTGTGTTTGTGTGTGTGTGTAAGGCTTTGTGCATGTATATTAAGTGTCTCTGTGTATGTGGATGTGTGTGTGTGTCGATGTGTGTGTGTGTGGATGTGCAGGATAACTAATCTTGCAGGGAAACGCGTGATGGCCACCCCCTAATTTCCATTATAGAATTAGACCAGCAGTGTCAGTGTCGCACTGCAGTCTTAATCAATACACCCTCCTAGAACCTCCAGCAAGTGTGTGTGCATGGGTGTGTGTGGGCCTGCCTACTCATTTTGGGTGAGTGTGGAAATAGGGTGCATGGTGCCAGTTCAATTAAGAGATCAGGGTTGAATAGCATACTGTGAAGACGTCTCCTCTACTTATCCATCTTTGAGTGGATGGTAGTATAAGGGTTTATTATGTCAAGGTTGGGGGGGGGGGCGGGGGGTTCAGCCTAAGGTTCTTCTTTCCTGTTGGAGTCAGGATGCGAGTTTGGTTTGTACTTGACTGAGGGCACTTCATGATCCATCAAAACAGATCCCTATGTTTCAAAGGCAAGACAGCGTTCATCAGACATCTCAGACCTCAAAATGTCTCGATAAACATTACAGTCGACTACTCCCGAAATGTGTGTGTAGATTCAGCTATAAATCCTCAAATCCCAAATGATTGGGAAAGATTGAGAAGAAAAAAATACTTCCGGTTACTAAATTGACTAGATGGGAGAGTGTGGATGCATTTGTTTCTCATGAGATTGTCACTTTTATACTTGTTTGTTGGTTAGTTAGCCCCACAGGAAGTGTCAAAACCACAGTGATGCCTGCAGTTTGTATCATAATGGTATTGATAGGAAATTTAATGGAAAAAAGTAAACACAATTAGACCACCTATTTGGGTTGTCACTAGTTAACACAGCCACAAAATATTAAACCTGCTTATTTCTACAATTTCTCCTTTTAAAGGCCCAGTGCAGTCAAAAATGTGATTTCCTGTGTTTTATACTGTATATATTTCCACACCATGAGGTTGGACTAATACTGTGAAAATTATGATATTGCCCTTTTAGTGCAAGAGCTGTTTGAAAAGACCACCTGAAATCTCAGCCTGTTATGGTGGGATGGAGATTTGGCCTTCCTGGTGACATACCAGGTGGTAAATTATTATAAAAATATATTTAAAAAAATATTATTTGTTTTTACAGCTTTTCTGCTACATTTACATACATTTGACATACATGGTACTTTTCTATACAGCAATCCCGTAACAATAATACACTACCAAACATAAGCTCTTTAAATCGCAACCCTCAGCAACTCTCAGCCCATCCCACCTATCACCATAGACCACCCTCATTTTATTTCCATGTGCCGTGTATTTTTCAATTGTGCTGTGATGTTTTACATTAATTTTGAATCTTTCTAATCGTATAGTATCCACAGATTGTGAGCTAAAGATGAAAATCTTTCCTACAAGTATTATTATATTATTTATTGACTGGCTATGGCTTATTTAGTGATTTTGTGTCACGATCGTCGTATGAGTGAGACCAAGGCGCAGCGTGGTATGCGTACATTCTCTTTTAATGAATGAGCACTTAACAAAAACAACAAAATCAACGGACGAATACGTGAAGCTATACAAATAGTGCAGACGGGCAACTTAACATAGACAAGATCCCACTCACACAAAAGGAAAATGGCTGCCTAAATATGATCCCCAATCAGAGACAACGATAAACAGCTGCCTCTGATTGGGAACCATATCAGGCCACCATAGACATACAAATACACCTAGATAACCCACCCAAGTCACCATCACGCCCCAACCAACACAGAGAAAAAACAGCTTACTATGTTCAGGGCGTGACAGTACCCCCCCCCCCCCAAAGGTGCGGACTCCGACCGCAAAACCTGACTCATTATAGGGGAGGGTCTGGGTGGGCATCTAGGATGGATGACGCAGGGCGTCGGGGGCGGCTCCGGTGCGGGGCATATCGCCGCAAACTCCGGATCGTCGCCGGAGGAAACGGACCGGGGACCGTCTCAGGAGGTTCCGGACCGTGGCCCGTCTCAGGAGGTTCCGGACCGTGGCCCGTCTCAGGAGGTTCCGGACCGTGGCCCGTCTCAGGAGGTTCCGGACCGTGGCCCGTCTCAGGAGGTTCCGGACCGTGGCCCGTCTCAGGAGGTTCCGGACCGTGGCCCGTCTCAGGAGGTTCCGGACCGCGGCCCGTCTCAAGAGGTTACGGACCGCGGCCCGTCTCAAGAGGTTACGGACCGTGAAACGTCGCCGGAAGCACTGGACTGGGAACTGTCGCCGGAAGCTCTGGACTGGGAACTGTCGCCTGAAGCTCTGGACTGTGGAGGCGCACTGGAGGCCTGATGCGTGGGACCGGTACAGGTGGCACCGGGCTGATGACACGCACCTCAGGGCGAGTGCGGAGAGGAGGCACAGGACGTTCTGGACTGTGGAGGCGCAATGGAGACCTGATGCGTGGGACCGGTTCAGGTGGCACAGGGCTGATGACACGCACCTCAGCACGCCCGCTCTGCAGCTCTCTCAATGCCAGCACCTCTCTCCGGAATCTTGCGTCCAGCTCCTCACTCGACTCCCTGACTGGCTCCATGTGCCCCCCCCCCCCCCCCCAAAAATTATTAGGGTTGCCTCTCGTGCTTGCTCCGTTGAGCTATCTCCTCGTATTGTCACCGTTCCGCTTTCGCTGCCTCTATCTCCTCCTTAGGACGGCGATACTCCCCGGCCTGCGTCCAGGGTCCTTTTCCATCCAGGATCTCCTCCCAAGTCCACTCCTCCTGTACACGCTGCTTGGTCCATTTTTGGTGGGATCTTGTCACATTCGTTGAAAAGAGTAGACCAAGGCGCAGCGTGGTATGCGTACATTCTCTTTTAACCTCTCTGGGATATTCGGGATGGTAGCGTCCCAACCCGCCAACAGCCAGTGAAAGTGCAGGGCACCAAATTCAAAACAACAAAGATCTCATAATAAAAATTCCTCAAGCATGCAAGTTTTTTACACCATTTTAAAGATAAAATTCTCGTTAATCCAGCCACAGTGTCTGATTTCAAAAAGACTTTACAGCGAAAGCACCACCAACGATTATGTTTGGTCACCACCAAGTCACAGAAAAACAGCCATTTTTCCAGCCAAAGAGAGGAGTCACAAAAAGCAGAAATATATATATAAAATTAATCACTAACCTTTGATGATCTTCATCAGATGACACTCATAGGACTTCATGTTACACAATACATGTATGTTTTGTTCGATAAAGTGCATATTTATATCCAAAAATCTAATTTTACATTGGCGTGTTATGTTCAGTAGTTCCAAAACATGCAGTGATTTTGCAGAGAGCCACATCAATTCACAGAAATACTCATAATAAACATTGATAAAAGATACAACTATTATACATGGAACTTTAGATAAACTTCTCCTTAATGCAACCGCTGTGTCAGATTTCAAAAACACTTTACGGAAAAAGCACACCATGCAATGATCTGAGTACGGCCCTCGGAGACCAAAACAGCCAAAGAGATATCCGCCATGTTGTGTAGTCAACATTAGTAAGAAATAACATTATAAATATTCACTTACCTTTGATGATCTTCATCAGAATGCACTCCCAGGAATCCCAGTTCCACAATAAATGTTTGATTTGTTCGATAAAGTTCATAATTTATGTCCAAATACCTTCCTTTGTTAGGCCGTTTGGTAAACAAATCCAAACGCGCGTGAAAGTCCAGCCGAAAGTTCGGACAAAGTCCAAAAAGTTCCGTTACAGTCCGTAGAAACATGTCAAACTAAGTATAGAATCAATCTTTAGGATGTTTTTAACATAAATCTTCAATAATGTTTCAACCAGAGAATTATTTTGTCTGTAGAAAAGCAATGCAACACGAGCTACCTCTCACATGACCGCACGTCACGATCTCAAAGCATTCTGCCAGACCTCTGACTCATTCCCCTCTCATTCGCCCCCACTTCACAGTAGAAGCCTCAAACAAAGTTCTTAAGACTTGACATCTAGTGGAAGCCTTGGGAAGTGCAACATGACCCATATCCCACTGTATCTTCAATAGGGAATGAGTTCAAAATCGACCAACATCAGATTTCCCACTTCCTGGTTGGATTTCTTTCTCAGGTTTTCGCCTGCCATATGAGTTCTGTTATACTCACAGACATCATTCAAACAGTTTTAGAAACTTCAGAGTGTTTTCTATCCAAATCTACTAATAATATGCATATATTAGCAACTGGGACTGAGTAGCAGGCAGTTTAATCTGGGCACCTTATTCATCCAAGCTACTCAATACTGCCCCCCTGTCACCAAGAAGTTAATGAATGAACACTTAACAAAAACAACAAAATCAACGAACGAAACGTGAAGCTATACAAATAGTGCAGACAAGCAACTAAACATAGACAAGATCCCACTAACACAAAAGGGAAATGGCTGCCTAAATATGATCCCCAATCAGAGACAACGATAAACAGCTGCCTCTGATTGGGAACCATATCAGGCCACCATGGACATACAAATACACCTAGATAACCCACCCAAGTCACCATCAAGCCCCAACCAACACAGAGAAAAAACAGCTTACTATGTTCAGGGCGTAACATTTTGTCTCTTCGCAGCGAAATCTACAGAGCTGAGATTGTTGCATGCCCCATATATATAGCATTCCGTTGGTGGCAAGAATGTTTTATACTCATTTAAATTGAAAAACTCTTAAGTGTTGAATCAAGTGTTGTTTTTTGTATCAGTTCATGTACCATATGCCATGGAATCAGTACATCGAAAATCTCTTCCAATTTTATTTTGCAACCTGTATGGCGCAGCTGTCAACATTTTTATCCTCAAATGAAACTGGTATATTTTTCTATTCATGCCAGTTCCTTTCAGACAATTTGTATCTTTAATATATGGCAGACAAACAAGTTCCCTACCTTTTCCATCTTCCACTTACAGTTGAAGTCGGAAGTTTACAAACACCTTAGCCAAATACATTTAAACTCAGTTATTCACTATTCCTGACATTTAATCCTAGTAACAATTCCCTGTCTTAGGTCAGTTAGGATCACCACTTTATTTTAAGAATGCGAAATGTCAGAATGATAGTAGAGAGAATGATTTATTTCAGCTTTTATTTCTTTCATCACATTCCCAGTGGGTCACAAGTTTACATACACTCAATTAGTATTTGGTAGCATTGCCTTTAAAATTGTTTAACTTGGGTCAAATGTTTCGGGTAGCCTTCCACAAGCTTCTCACAATAAGTTGGGTGAATTTTGGCCCATTCCTCCTGACAGAGCTGCTGTAACTAAGTCAGGTGTGTAGGCCGCCTTGCTCGCACACGCTTTTTCAGTTCTGCCCACACATTTTCTATAGGATTGAGGTCAGGGCTTTGTGATGGCCACTCCAATATCTTGACTTTGTTGTCCTTAAGCGATTTTCCCACAACTTTGGAAGTATGCTTGGGGTCATTGTCCATTTGGAAGACATATTTGCGACCAAGCTTTTACTTCCTGACTGATGTCTTGAGATGTTGCTTCAATATATCCACATAATTTTTCTTCCTCATAATGCCATCTATTTTGTGAAGTGCACCAGTCCCTCCTGCAGCAAAACAACCCCACAACATGATGCTGCCAACCCCGTGCTTCACGGTGGGGATGGTGTTCTTCGGCTTGCAAGCCTCCCCCTTTTTCCCCCAAACATAACGATGGTCATTATCGCCAAACAGTTCTATTTTTGTTTCATCAGACCAGAGGAAATTTGTCCCCATGTGCAGTTGCAGACCGTAGTCTGGCTTTTTTATGGCGGTTTTGGAGCAGTGACTTCTTCCTTTCTGGGCGGCCTTTCAGGTTATGTCGATATAGGACTCGTTTTACTGTGGAAATAGATACTTTTGTACCTGTTTTCTCCAGCATCTTCACAAGGTCCTTTGCTGTTGTTCTGTGATTGATTTTGCACTTTTCGCACCAAAGGTCGTTCATCTCTAGGAGACAGAACATGTCTCCTTCCTGAGCGGTATGATGGCTGCATGGTCCCATGGTGTTTCTACTTGCGTACTTGTCACGACCGTTATATGACGAATGAGTGGACCAAGGCGCAGCGTGAAAGAAAGCCATCTTCTTTTAATGAAGAAAAACAAACACTTCCTAAACGAACAAAAAACAAACGATCGTGAAGCTAAAACGAACTAAGTGCACACATGCAACATAGAACATAGACACGGCAACAAACACCCACAAACCACACGTGAAACCCCGGCTGCCTAAGTATGATTCTCAATCAGGGACAACGATTGACAGCTGCCTGTCATTGAGAATCATACCAGGCCGAACACAAAAAACCCCACATTGAAAACACACATAGACAACCCACCCCAACTCACGCCCTGACCATACTAAATAAATACAAACTAAGGGAAAATAAGGTCAGGAACGTGACAGTACTATGGTTTGTACAGATGAATGTGGTACCTTCAGGCGTTTGGAAATTGCTCCCAAGGATGAACAAGACTTGTGGAGGTCTACAATTTATTGTAGGTCTTGGCTGATTTCTTTTGATTTTCCCATGGTGTCAAGCAAAGAGGCACTGAGTTTGAAGATAGGCCTTTTAATACATCCACAGGTACACCTCCAATTGACTCAAATTATGTCAAGTAGCCTAACAGAAACTTCTAAAGCCATGACATCATTTTCTGGAATTTTCCAAGAGGTTTAAAGGCACAGTCAATTTAGTGTATGTACACTTCTGACCCACTGGAATTGTGATACAGTGAATTATAAGTGAAATAATCTGTCTATAAACAATTGTTGGAAAAATGACTTGTGTCATGCATCAAGTAGATGTCCTAACCGACTTGCCAAAACTATAGTTTGTTAACAAGAAATTTGTGGAGTGGTTGAAAAAAGAGTTTTAGACTCCAACCTAAGTGTATGTAAACTTCCGACTTCAAGTGTACCTCCTCCATTTTTGTGGTAATGCTGCAATCAGTTGGTTTTTATTTTGGATTGAGTAGACATTCCCATATATACTGAACAAAATATAAACGCAACAGCTAAAGTGTTGGTCCCATGATTCATGAGCTGAAATAACATTTCCTAGAAATGTTCCATACGCACAAAAAGCTTATTTCTCTCAAATGTTGTGCCCAATTTTGTTTACATCCTTGTTAGTGAACATTTCTCCTTTGCCAATATAATACATCCACCTGACAGTTGTGGCATATCAAGAAGCTGATTAAACAGCATGGTCATTACACAGGTGCACCTTTTGCCGGGGACAATAAAAGGCCACTCTAAAATGTGGAATTTTGTCACACAACACAATGCCACAGATGTTTTGAGTGTGGGAGTGTGCAATTGGCATGCAGGAATGTCCACAAGAGCTGCTGCCAGATAATTTAATGTTAATTTCTCTACCATAAGCCGCCTCCACTGTCATTTTAGAGATTTTGGCAGTATGTTCAACCAGCCTCACAACCACAGACAACGTGTATGGTGTTGTGTGGGCGAGCGGTTTGCTGATGTCAACGTTGGGAACAGAGTGCCCCATGGTGGCTGTGGAGTTATGGTATGGCCAGGCATTAGCTACGGACAACAAACACAATTGTATTTTATCGATGACGATTTGAATTGCACATGGTGATCTCGGGCTTGTGTGCGGCTGCTCGGCCAAGGTAACCCATTTCATGAAGCTCCCGATGAAAAGTTGAAGCAGTTTGGAACTCGGTAGTGAGTGTTGCAACTGAGGACAGATGATTTTTACACGCTACGTGCTTCAGCACTCGGCGATCACGTTCTGTAAGCTTGTGTGGCCTACCACTTTGCGGTTGAGTCGTTGTTCCTCCTAGACGTTTCCACTTCACAATAACAGCACTTACAGTTGACCGGGGCAGCTCTGGTATGGTTGAAAGTTTACAAACTGACTTGTTGGAAAAGTGGCATCCTATGACGGTGCCACGATGAGTCACTGAGCTCTTCAGTAAGGCCATTCTACTGCCAATGTTTGTCTATGGAGATTGCATGGCTGTGTGCTTGATTGTATACACTTGTTAGCAACGGGTCTGGCTGAAATAGCCTAACCCACTAATGTGAAGCGCTGTCCACATACTTTTGTATATGTAACGAACTTACTGATTTGATTTTAGGATAAAAACAGCTGCATGTGACCTTTTATATCTGATTTTTAACCTAACCTTAACCCTTACCCCTAATCTTAATCACACTGCTAACCTTATGCCTAACCCTAACCTTAAAATAAGACCAAAAAAACAAATACATTTCATACATTTTTACATTATAGCCAATGTTGACTTTGTGGCTGTCTTATCTAGTGGAAACAACTTAGTTGCTCCGTGGTGGGTAGATCAAATTAATGATCTTCCTCATTATATTAGCACTTGGCCACCCATGATCGAATCCAAATGGGGAGAGATCTGCTAAACTCATTTCGATATTCATTTGACTGCACCAACAGGCTCTCTACTCACTGTCTATAAAACACCACTCACTCAGATACCAACCCTCCATAGGTTAAGAGGCACTTAGCAACAGGATTGTAGTCAAGAGATGTTCTGTGTACGGTATCTTTAGAGAGAGCCGAATTGACAGAGAGAGGTTGGCTAGACAAAGTATATCTAGCTGTCTGTAAATGTACAGGCAGTTCCTGATCACACTCTGTGGGAGTAGCCTGTTCAGTTATTGACAAATGCTAAGGTAAAGGTTAAAACTGTATATGTCAAGACTGCATCCAATAACAGAAAGGGTTCCTCTGGAATTTCTCTTCCCTTGCCGATAGACCAACTAAAGACAAGATACATGCTGCTAAATAGAAATAACATCTTCAACTAGAGACCATAAAACACGTTGTGTTAATGCTCTGCAACTCCTAACACTACTTTATCTAACAGAAAAGGGGCACGGGTAACAAATTAATATCCTGCGGCATAGCCAAAGGATGTAAAAAGATTGTAAAAAAATAAAAAAATAACACTCAAGCCATTAACCTTTTACTTTACGTAGTCGGCAAATGGATGTGGACATTATTTTCAGTCGATCGTAATTACCTTAAACAGACTGCGATTACACTCACACTGTGATCTGGTTTGGAGAATATGCGGAGGTGCTTGGTTGAGAAATTGCGTACCACAAACGTGGCTCTGCAATATTGTAAATCTTATTTCCATTTGGTATAATGGCAACCCCCGCTGGGGCGGTATGGGGGGCTCCGATGGGATCATACTCTTCCAATTGTAATTTCCTTGCCTCTGCATGCAGTGGGTCAACAGGGAGCCAGAGTACTTACAGGCAATTGTGTGTGTGTGTGTATGGATGTTTTTTAAGCTAAGCCCCATGTATAAGGTCTACTTTCAGCCTGAGGTGTTTTTCTTACACAAGGGGAGCATTCTGGGAAACTGATGATATTCAGAATGAGTCACACAGCGGAGTTTCACTCTTACTATGCTTTAGGAACTCGTTTTTTGGACAGTGAATGTTTTTCCTGCTATATGTATATATGCCATTTAGCTGACACCTTTATTCAAATGAGTCACTAGGCAGTGGAATAATGATTGACCAGCTATTTGCATAAAAGTGAGTTTGAGTTTGGAGTCAAGGTCTTAAAAAGATTAAATCAATCAAAAATGGAGCTTGACATGGTCTTGGCCCATAGTATTGTGGCGTGTAATGCTAACCGATATTGAGTATGACAACCTAATGTTTAGGCCTGTCTTTTTAGGTTTTATAGCTTATTTATTACATACATTGTACATACAGTGCCTTCAGAAAGTATTCATACCCCTTGACTTATTCCACATTTTGCTGTGTTACAGCCTGAATTCGAAATGGATGAAATAAAACATTTTCTCTCACCCATCTACACACAATACCCCATAATGACTAAGTGAAAACATGTTATAATTATTATTTTTGCTAATATATTGAAAATGAAATACAGAAATATCTTATGTACATAAGTATTCACACCCCTTAGTCAATACTTTGTAGAAGCGCCTTTGGCAGAGATTACAGCTGTGAGTCTTTTGGGGTAAGTCTCTAAGAGCAACTCCATGGTAGATTTGGCCTTGAGGTAATTGTCCTACCTAAAGGTGAATTCATGTCCCAGTGTCTGATGGAAAGCAGACTGGTTTTCTTCTAGGATTTTGCTTGTGCTTAGCTCCATTTCGTTTATTTATCCTGAAAAACTCCCCAGTCCTTACGATTACAAGCATACCCATAACATATGCAGCCACCACTATGCTTGAAATTATGGAGAGTGGTACTCCGTAATGTGTCATAATGGATTTGCCCCAAACATAACACTTTGTATTCAGGTCAAAAAGTGAATTGCTTGGCCACATTCTTTGCAGTATTACTTTAGTGCCTTGTTGCAAACAGGATGCATGTTTTGGAATATTTTTATTCTGTACAGGCTTCCTTCTTTTCACTCTGTCAATTAGGTTAATATTTTGGAGTAACTACAATATTGTTGATCCACCCTCAGTTTTCTCCTATCACAGCCATTAAAGTCTGTAACTGTTTTAAAGTCACCATTGGCCTGATTGGGAAATCCCTGAGTTTCCTTCCTCTCCAGCAACTGAGTTAGGAAGTACGCCTATATCTTTGTAGTGACTGGGTGTATTGATTAAGTGTAATTAATAACTTCACCATGCTCAAAGGGATATTCATTGTCTGCCTTTTTTAATGTTTACCCACCGACCAATAGGTGCCCTTCTTTGCGAGGGATTGGAAAACCTCCCTGCTCTTTGTGGTTTAATCTGTGTTTGAAATTCACTGCTCGACTGAGGGACCTTACAGATAATTGTGTAGGGTACAGAGCTGAGAGAGCCATTCAAAATCATGTTAAACACTATTATTGCACACAGAGTGAGTCCATGCAAATTATTATGTGACTTGTTAAGCAAATTTTTACTCCTGAATGTATTTAAGCACGCCATAACAAAGGGGTTTAATACTTATTGACTCAAGACATTTTAGCTTTTAATTTGTAATACATTTATAAACATTTCTAAAAACATAATTCCACTTTGACATTAAGGGGTATTGTGTCTCAATTTTCATTTTAAATTCAGGCTGTAACACCACACAATGTGGAAAAAGTCCAGGGGTGCGAATACTTTCTGAAGGCACTAAATTGTACTTTTATACACAGTAATTACATAACAGAGATCTATTTTTTGGATATACACATTACATTTGGATACATTTAGGCCTGTCGTCCCTGTTGTCAATGCCCCTTCCTTTTGATTGTTGTGACTAACAACAGATCCCCATATTGAACAGCTCGGCCTGAATCTAATGTCTGGATTAGCATGCCAAATGAGTTATCCCCCATAGGACAATCTTTTCCAGGTTCATCCCATCAGGAGGCCCTATTAAGAGCTCCGGTCAAGTGTGCCAAACACAGATCTTACAGCTGTGTGGAACTTAGCTTACAGTAGAAGAGGACCGATGGTGGGGTGGTAGCAGATAATATATGTGTGCAGTCTCACTCCCACTCGATATGGCTCTACTGGAAAGGCACTAGTATGCATACATGAATAAGATTCCTGTTCTTTTCCAAAGTCGATGGAGTGACGCTATTTTTGATGGAGGCAGGGAGTCGCCATGTCTTTTATAATCCTCAACTGTCAATTCTAGGGCTTAGTACCTTTTTTGAATTCCAGATATAGAATGACAGTTTATGTGAAACTAAAAAACAAAGGTTCTCTCTGCTTTTCTGTGTGGTATTTCCCCTGTTTTTTGCCTAGGCTGCTGAAAGTGCATAAACATAAGCTCTGTCACTCTCCCACGCAGCAGCGAGAGTATGGGGGAAATGGAAATGCAATGTTGCAGATGAGCCCATGTTGAAATGTACGCTGCCAATGCCACATTGTGCAAATCTTATACAAATGTATTTTGAACCTGTAAATGTACACAAATGTTGTGCAGTCTTACCTATCCGCTGTCAGCTAAACAAAAATGCTGTAGCCCTGTATTTTCTCACAATGAAAATTGTTGTGCAGAATTTTGATGTTTTCTTCATGTAACAGGTCTTAATCCATGAGAGTGAGGAGTTTATGCTCAAAACCTACCTCAGGTTTAAGACAACTGATTGACACACACAATAAGACATTAAATTAAATCAAATTAAATTAAATTCCTCTATCCCCAA
Organism: Salvelinus namaycush; assembly: GCF_016432855.1. Lineage (NCBI taxonomy): Eukaryota > Metazoa > Chordata > Actinopteri > Salmoniformes > Salmonidae > Salvelinus > Salvelinus namaycush. The sequence continues at coordinate 10,163,411 of NC_052314.1, forward strand.
GGGACAATTATTGCTTATCATAAAACTGTCAGGCAGACACATTAGACATATACAGTAGCCATCATTGTAACGGCGTTCCTCCTCCTCTTCATCCGAAGAGGAGGAGCAGGGATTGAACCAAACTGCAGCGTTGTGAAATGACATGATATTTATTCAAACAAGACGAAAAACGAACTATACTTGATAATAAACAAAATAACAAAACGAATGTAGACAAACCTGAACATACGAACTTACAAAAACACGAAGAACGCACAACAGGGAAAATGACTACATAAAACGATGAACGAACGAAACAGTCCCGTATGGTGCAACAAACACTGACACAGGAAACAACCACCCACAACAAACAGTGTGAAAACACCTACCTTAATATGACTCTCAATCAGAGGAAATGAAAACCACCTGCCTCTAATTGAGAGCCATATCAGGTCACCCTTAAACCAACATAGAAACAGAAAACATAGACTGCCCACCCAAACTCACGTCCTGACCAACTAACACATACAAAACTAACAGAAAACAGGTCAGGAACGTGACAATCATACTCTTTCCATGACATAGACTGACCAGGTGAATCCATATGAAATCTATGATCCCTTACTGATGTCACTTGTTAAAACCACTTCAATCAGTATAGATGAAGGGGAGGAGACGGATTAACGAAGGATTTTTATGCTTTGAGACAATTGGGACATCGATTGTGTATGTGTGCCATTCAGAGGCTGGATGGGTAAGACAACAGATGTGTATGGGGTATGGCAGTAGGTGCCAGGCGCACCGGTTTGTGTCAAGAACACAGGTTTGTGTCAAGAACCGCAACGCTGCTGGGTTTTCCACGCTCAACAGTTTCCTGTGTGTATTAAGAATGGTCCATAACCCAAAGGAAAGGGGAAGGGGATGCCTTGGCAGTTGCACAACTGAATGCATTCAAACGAAATGTGTCTTCCATATTTAACCAAACCCCTCTGAATCAGAGGACATCCAGTCAACTTGACACAACTGTGGGAAGCATTGGAGTCAATATGGGCCAGTGTCCCTATTAGGAAGGTGTTTTGTACACTCAGTGTATATGCACAACTGTAAGATTTGATACACATTTAGATGTTTTAAATCATTTTTGTTAGTCATACTGCACGATTCCTGTACTGTGTCATTTTGTTAAGCTTCTGCATTGGCCTCGTCTACAGTATACTGCAATTCCCAGGGTGCATTTTCGGGCTGACCCCAATAATTTCACTGGTCGATTGTTTGGTCGATAGGCTCTTGGTCGACCAATAATTTTTTTTAATCGAGCAGTATTAAATATATACACTACCATTCAAATTTTGGGGTCACTTAGAAATGTCCTTGTTTTTGAAAGAAATTTTTGAAAAATTCTCCATTAAAATAACATCAAATTGATCAGAAATACAGTGTAGACATTGTTAATGTTGTAAATCGCTATTGTAGCTGGAAATGGCAGATTTTTTATGGAATATCTACATAGGCGTAAAGAGGCCCATTATCAGCAACCATCACTCCTGTGTTCCAATGGCACGTTGTGTTAGCAAATCCAAGTTTATCATTTTAAAAGGCTAATTGATCATTAGAAAACCCTTTTGCAATGACGTTAGCACAGCTGAAAACTGTTTTTCTTATTAAAGAAGCAATAAAACTGGCATTCTAGTTTGAGAAAGAGATGCCTCACAAGTCCTCAACTGGCAGCTTCATTAAATATTATCCGCAAAACACCTGTCTCAACGTCAACAGTGAAGCGGCGACTCCGGGATGCTGGCCTTCTAGGCAGAGTTGCAAAGAAAAAGCCATATCTCAGACTAGCCAGTAAAAATAAAATATTAAGATGGGCAAAAGAACACAGACACCGGAACTCTGCCTAGAAGGCCAGCATTCTGGAGTCGCCTCTTCACTGTTGATATTGAGACTGGTGTTTTGTGGATACTATTTCATGAAGCTGCCAGTTGAGGACTTGTGAGGCATCTCTTTCTCAAACTAGACACTCCAATGTACTTGTCCTCTAGCTCAGTTGTGCACCGGGGCCTCCCACTCCTCTTTCTATTCTGGTTAGAGCCAGTTTGCGCTGTTCTGTGAAGGGAGTAGTACACAGCATTGTACGAGATCTTCAGTTTCTTAGCAATTTCTCACATGGAATAGCCTTAATTTCTCAGAACAAGAATAGACTGATGAGTTTCAGAAGAAAGGTCTTCGTTTCTGGCCAGTTTGAGCCTGTAATCGAACCCACAAATGCTGATGCTCCAGATTCTCAATTAGTCTAAAGAAGTCCAGTTTTATTGCTTCTTTAATCAGGACAACAGTTTTCTGCTGTGCTAACATAATTGCAAAACGGTTTTCTAATGATCAATTAGCCTTTTAAAATGATAAACTTGGATTAGCTAACACAACGTGCTTTTGGAACACAGGAGTGATAGTTGCTGATAATGGACCTCTGTACACCAATGTAGATATTCCATAAAAAAATCCAGCTACAATAGTCATTTACAACATTAACAATGTTTACACTGTATTTCTGATCAATTTGATGTTATTTTAATGGACAAAAAAGTTGCTTTTCTTTCAAAAACAAGGACATTTCTATGTGAGCCCAAACTTTTGAATGGTAGTGTATATATAAAATAAATATATTCAATTTAACTAGGCAAGTCATTTAAAAACAAATTCTTATTTACAATGACAGCCTACCAGGGAACAGTGGGTTAACTGCCTTGTCAGCTCGGGGATTTGATCCAGCAACCTTTTGGGTACTGGCCCAATGCTCGAACCACTAGGCTACCTGCCACCCCATATGCAGAGGGATATGGGATATTAATTTTTATCAGGATATTTTCTACCTACAGGCAGAAATGTTTTTATTTTTTGACTTTATAGGCTATTTTTAAATAGTTGGCAATGGCAATAGGAGTTACGTTTCATGTTTGTATCACTTTAATTTAGATTTGGATAGAATTTTGATTAACCACAATGATTTAAATGCTGAGGCCACGGGGATAGTACAGTCCATGAAGAAGGGGAGTGTGGCTGCACGATGTACGTCTTTCTTCAGAAGGCGCTCTCTCCTGACAATTTGTGCACATTCGTTGTTTCTTAACTTTATTGTGTTTATTGTTTGCATTTGATTGTTAGTGTCTATCAATTCCCCATTACATACAGTATATCACCAGTAGTACATTTACAGTTAATTCCTATCATTTCTAATCTCCAATGTTTGTTTGGTTAAGGTAGTGTCTGTTAATGAATTCAATATATTATTATTCCAGTCTTTTACTGTTCTCATTGTCGGAGTGGACACTTTGTTTGCTGAGCGCATAACCTACCATAACCTACAAGTTTTGGTTTATTTCATTCCATTTACAAGTTTTGTCAATTTAGTCATTGTCTTTTGTTTGGAGCACTCCTGTCAATGTTGAGTAAGGACGCGCACTTGATTACGCATAGGAGTAGGCCTATAAGTTACCTGGCCTGCGTGCAAATGTTGGCATATAAATGTGCCCATTTGGGGATCTGATAGTATTTCTGATTGGCTTAATGAACCACCACTAATGAGCTGTGGGGCTTCTCAAACTGTTTTCTTCACCTGAAACAGCAGGCACACATCCATTGAGAATTACAATAATTCCTCAATCTATTTGAAAAATCTTTCCAGCTCTCTTCCTTTCGATAACCACTTAGTATGAAAAGGAAAAATGTAATGCTCTGATCCAGTGGAAACATCATAAAATAGCCTACCTGATTACTTCTTGCGCAACTAGCCTTCAGCTGTGTCTGTCCCAAGTTCACTGGCTTGGGAAACTCTGAGGGCCCAGAATATTTCATACAATGTTGCAAGGCGTTTCAGGCCAGACTCAAAATAATAGTTGATACAATGTTTCAAGTTCGTTGCAGACAGGCCATGTGTAGCCAATGTGATTAATGGGATATACATTTTTATCAGGATATCTTCTACCTACAGGCAGAAATGTTTTTTTATTTTTTGACTTTATAGGCTATTTTTACATAGTTGGCAATGGCAATAGGAGTTATGTTTTATGTTTATATCACTTTCATTTAGATTTGGATAGAATTTTGATTAACCACATGACAATGCTTTTGCGATACAAAGACATTATTATAAATCAAATGAAACTTTTCCACAAAAATGTGCATTTGAAAACCATAAATGCCACGCAGATCAGTAGAAATGGTAAGATAAATTGGCATTCCACATCAGAATGTTTGCAGACTCCTTATGTAGCCTATTACCAGCAACTTAAGGAGAGTAAAGGCAGAATCTGGGAAAGCCAGTTGAGTGGGAGGAGGATGGTTGGGACAGGTTACGTTTTTTCTTCTTCTGGTTATCATTTGTGTCTTATTTCATCAAACAGTGAGCTTAAAGCATCAGACAAGCTCAATGCATATATAGTTGATTTTATTAAAACACATATAGACACACCCTATATGGAAAAATACACGTTTAAAAATGTTGACCAATCGATTGGTCGAAATAACAGACGACTTTCAGTCGACCAAGATTTTTTTGGGGTCAGGGACAGCCTAGTGTATTTCAACTCCCAGAAGGCAATGCTCTGCTCAGTCTGCACTTAGCTTTCCTGGCTAGCAGGCCCAGACAAAGCTTATGTCATAAGTTATGAGTGCATTTCACATTACATTTTAATTGTAATACTATTATAATACATGCATGAATATCATGCTGACAACAATACATCATGGGAAGCAGCCACAAGTGTCAGTAAGAATGTCCATGATTGAGTCTTTGAAAGTAGACTGTATAGTTTGGGCGTTTTTTGTAGCTCGTTCAAGTCGCTAGCTGCATCGAACTGAAAAGAGGAGCAACTCAGGGATGTGTGTGCTTTGGGGATCTTTAACAGAATGTCACTGGCAGAACGGGTGTTGTATGAGGAGGATGATGGTTGCAGTAGATATCTCAGATATGGGGAGTGAGGCCTAAGATGGTTTTATAAATAAGCATCAACCAGTGGGTCTCGCGTTGGGTATACAGAGATAGCCAGTTTACAGAGGAGTATAGAGTGCAGTGATGTGTCCTATAAGGAGCATTGGTGGCAAATCTGATGGCCGAATGGTAAAGAACATCTATCCGCTCGAGAGCATCCTTACCTGCCGATCTATAAATTCTTCTTACCGAACCACATGATCTTTGTTTAGGAGGTGTTCAGAACAAAGTTAAGTGCAGAGAAAGCTTGTTGGACACTAAGAAAGCTTTGTTGTAGAGCGTTTAACACAATTTCCGGGGAGGGGCCAGCTGACTATCATCTGCATATAAATGGATGAGAGAGCTTCATACTGCCTGAGCTATGTTGTTGATATAAATTGAAGACAGCGTGAGGCCTAGGATCAAGCCTTGGGGTACTCCATTGGTGACAGGCAGTGGCTGAGACAGCAGATGTTCTGACTTTACACACTGCACTCTTTGAGAGAGGTAGTTAGCAAACCAGGCCAAAGACCCCTCAGAGACACCAATACTCCTTAGTCGACCCACAAAAATGGAATGGTCTACTGTATCAAATGCTTTGGCCAATTCAATAAAAATAGCAACAAAACATTGCATATAATCAAGGGCAACGGTGACATAATTTAGGACCTCTATAACCTGATCAGAAACCAGATCGCATACCAGAGAGAATACTATAGACATCAAGAAAGCCAGTCAGTTGATTATTGACAAGGTTTTCCAACACTTTTGATAAACAGGGCAAGATAGAATTTGGTATATAACAGTTAGGATCAGCTTGATCTCCCCCTTTAAATAAAGGATGCACCATGACTGCCTTCCAAGCACTGGGAACCTCCCCAGAGAGGAGAGACAAAACCTCTTAAGGATCCAACCATTTTTTTTTGCCTAAAATGACATACCCAAATCTAACTGCCTGTAGCTCAAGATCTGAAGCAAGGATATGTATATTCTTGAAACCATTTGTAAGGAAACACTTTGAAGTTTGTGGAAATGTGAAATTAATGTAGGAGAAAATGACACATTAGATCTGGTAAAAGATTATACAAAGAAAAAAATATGCATTTGTATTTTTTTGTACCATCATCTTTGAAATGCAAGATAAAGGCCATGTATTAATGTATTATTCCAGCCCAGGCGCAATTTAGATTTTGGCCACTAGATGGCAGCAGTGTATGTGCACAGTTTTAGACTGATCCAATGAACCATTGTATATCTGTTCAAAATGTTGTATCAAGACTGCTAAAATGTGCCTAATTGGTTTATTAATACATTTTCAAGTTCATAATTGTGCACTCTCCTCAAACAATAGCATGGTATTATGTCACTGTAATAGCTAATGTAAATTGGACAGTGTAGTTAGATTAACAAGACAAGAATTTAAGCTTTCTGCCCATATCAGATACAGTTGAAGTCAGAAGTTTACATACACCTTAGCCAAATACATTTAAACTCAGTTTTTCACAATTCCTGACATTTAATCCTAGTAAAAATGTCCCTGTCTTAGGTCAGTTAAGATCACCACTTTATTTTAAGAATGTGAAATGTCAGAATAATAGTAGAGAGAATGATTTATTTCAGGTTGTATTTCTTTCATCACATTCCCAGTGGGTCAGATGTTTACATACACTCAATTAGTGTTTGGTAGCATTGCCTTTAAATTGTTTAACTTGGGTCAAACGTTTCGGGTACCCTTCCACAAGCTTCCCACAATAAGTTGGGTGAATTTTGGCCCATTCCTCCTGACAGAGCTGGTGTAACTGAGTCAGGTTTGTAGGCCTTCTTGCTCGCACACGCTTTTTCAGTTCTGCCCACACATTTTCAATAGGATTGAGGTCAGGGCTTTGTGATGGCCACTCCAATACCTTGACTTTGTTGTCCTTAAGCCATTTTGCCACAACTTTGGAAGTATGCTTGGGGTCATTGTCCATTTGGAAGACCCATTTGCGACCAAGCATTAACTTCCTGACTGATGTCTTGAGATGTTGCTTCAATATATCCACATAATTGTCCATCCTCATGATGCCATCTATTTTGTGAAGAGCACCAGTCTCTCCTGCAGCAAAGCACCCCTACAACATGATGCTGCCACACCTGTGCTTCACGGTTGGGATGGTGTTCTTCGGGTTGCAAGCCTCCCCTTTTTCCTCCAAACATAACGATGGTCATTATGGCAAAACAGTTCTATTTTTATTTCATCAGACCAGAGGACATTTCTCCAAAAAGTACGATCTTTGTCCCAATGTGCAGTTGCAAACCATAGTCTGGCTTTTTATGGTGGTTTTGGAACAGTGGCTTCTTCCTTGCTGAGCGGCCTTTCAGGTTATGTCGATATAGGACTCGTTTTACTGTGGATATAGATACTTTTGCACCCGTTTCCTCCAGCTTTTTCACAAGATCCTTTGCTGTTGTTCTGTGATTGATTTGCACTTTTCGCACCAAAATACGTTCATCTCTAGGAGACAGAACGCGTCTCCTTCCTGAGCGGTATAGCGGCTATGTGGTCCCATGGTTGTTAATACTTGCGTACTATTGTTTGTACAGATGAACGTGGTACCTTCAGGCCTTTAGGAAATTCCTCCCAAGGATGAACCAGACTTGTGGAGGTCTACACTTTTTTTTCTCATGTCTTGGTTGATTTCTTTTGATTTTCCCATGGTGTCAAGCAAAGAGGCACTGAGTTGAAAGGTAGGCCTTGTAATCCATCAACAGGTACACCTCCAATTGACTCAAATTGTGTCAATTAGCCTATCAGAAGCTTCTAAAGCCATTACATAATTTTCTGGAATTTTCCAAGCTGTTTAGTAGATGTCCTAACCGACTTGCTAAAACTATAGTTTGTTAACAAGACATTTGTGGAGTGGTTGAATAACAAGTTTTAATGACTCCAACCTAACTGTATGTAAACTTCCGACTTCAACTGTATGTCTATGTCCTGGGATTTATTTTTGTTACTTCCAACCTCATGCTAATCACATTAGCCTACCTTAGCTCAACCGTCCCACGGGGGGGACACTGATCCTGTAAAGTTAAGGTGGTTGATGGACTAAGAATAAAAATTCTTAAATGATTTCCAAAATGACATGATCTCCTAAGGCAGGGGTGTCAAACTCATTCCACAGACTGCCGAGCGTCTGCAGGTTTTAGTTTTTTCCCTTCAATTAAGAGCTAGGCAAGCAGGTGAGGGAAGTTCCTTACTAATTAGTGACCAGTACTCCGTGGAATGAGTTTGACATGTGTCCTAAAGAGAATGTCAAGTCCAATCAGAAGTCTTATCAAATATTTATTGAATAAAAAGGGGAATGTGGAATCGATGCTTCCTATATATTACGACCTGAAAATGTATCACTGCTTTCCAAGGACGAGCTCTATGCTCCATTATTTCAGATTTAATTTAATTGTTGATTAAAAGTGGGAGATTGTTGCTGGATAATCAGGTTGAATGGGAGATTCTGTTGAATGTACCAGCCATGTAGTGTCTGAGGTTCTGATTAAACGATATGACTTACTGTGGGTATATCACACACATTCCTTTTCCAAAGTCTATTTTCTTAATTTGGGATGGTAGTTACTGTATGTCCTATAGATCAGTTTTAGTATGTTAGTCAAAGTAAAAAGCCTAGTCTACACAGGAGAAGTATTCAGAGAGAAGTATATAAGGGGAGAAGTTTATTTGACTTGTATGACAGCTCTATTTAGTGGCAAAGTGAAGTGCATCAGAAATCAGATTGTAAAAACAATATGCAGTATAACCCAGTCACAATTAAATAGTTTTTCTTGTGTGCTGCAAGTTCCTATGAGTGATGATGGAGACAGAAAGATCCCATGTTGCTGCAAATCTTTTGTGATTTCCTCGACACCGAGACCGCAATACATCTTCAACCACAGACAGAATTATATTATGTATTTGCAAAGGGGTGATGGACTGTGAATGAGGGATTTGCCAAATGAAGCTTGAAATTCTAATTTAAACAAAAACTTTTCTCTTCCCTACTCGTCTTGGAATTAGGATTCTGTTCCAGCAGCAATAAACTTTTGTGAGGACAAGAATTCTAGCTTCAGCACTCTCATCCTGTAACATCTTTTATAGTGGATCAGCCCCATTAGGGAAAGCAGTATACTGGGTGGAAGAACAAGCGCAGTTTGGCCACAAATAACTCCGGTAGATGTCACATGGGATAATAGATGATGTCACAAGTAACTATAGCAAATGTTAAAAGCAGCTGCAGTCGAGGTCACAGCCAAAGTTGATGTCACAATTAAATAGAGCAGATGTCACAAGTAACGGTAGTAGATGCCACAACAAAAGTCGTTATAAAGTCACTGGATGTCCCAAGTAACTATAATTAATGCCATGGGTAAACAGAGAAGGTATCACAGTGTAAAATAGTAGATGTGACAGGTGTAGATGTCACAGATATCACAAGAAATCACAGATATCACCACTACAGTAGATGGGGTGATCAAAGACCGCATCATATTTTGGGAGGCTGACCCAGCCACTCTAACCAAATATGTTTTAGACAGTATTACATTGTCTGGTATATCATCACCTTATTTCTAAGTCCATATTAAATGCTGGTTCCAGCCTGGGAAGATGGCTGTTGTGATATGTGGGAGGAAGGCTGTCAGGGTTTCTGAACCCAGCTTGTCAGGGGAATGACACTGTGCTGGACCCCTAGTCTGCAAGTCAGGGCCATTTACAGATGTGAGAGCTTTTATTATGCATTCATATTACATTAGGGATGCAGCCACCACCACTCTCATGTATGGCTGCTCTGAGACATTTAGCCTTTGCCTGGGTTGGATTCTCTAAGGAAAAGCCCTGCCTCTGAATATATGAATCACATTTAGTGTTTTGAAACATGTTACCATCTACCACTCTACGTTGTACACTCTTCGAAAAAAGGGTTCCAAAAGTGTTCATAGGCTGTCCCCATAGGAGCACCCTTTTTGGTTCCAGGTAGAACCCTCTGTGGAATGGGTTTTACATGGAATACAAAAGGGTTCTACCTGGAACCAAAAAAGTATTTTCAAAGGGTTCTCCTATGGGGACAGCCGAAGAACCCTATTAGGTTCTAAATAGCACCTTTTTTCTAAGAGTTTAGGCATGAACAACTATTTTGCATGAAATACTGTCTGAAAACTAGGGTAATTGTCATGATTGTCATTTTGAAATAAAAATGTGTTTTGAGCTTGTAATGCATTATAGTGCATATTCAGCTCAGGAATGAAGCGGCATTTGGTCTGACTACATGGAATTTCTAATTTTGCTTTTGAGGTTTGAGCTGCAGCCCGACACCGGTACACTTATGACAACATCCAGCTCAAGTGCAGGGCGCGAAATTCAAAAGATATTTTTTTAAAATATTTAACTTTCACACATTAACAAGTCCAATACAGCATATGAAAGGTACACATCTTGTGAATCAAGCCAACATGTCCGATTTTTAAAATGTTTTACAGGGAAGACAAAATATGTAAATCTATTAGCTAACCACGTTAGCAAAAGACACCACTTTTCTAACTCCATCAGTTTCTTACTCCATCACTAGCTATCACAAATTCGACCAAATAAAGAAATAAATAGCCACTAACCAAGAAAAAACTTCATCAGATGACAGTCTGATAACATATTTATTGTATAGCATATGTTTTGTTCGAAAAATTTGCATATTTCAGGTATAAATCATAGTTTACATTTCAGCTACAATCAGAAATTGCACCGAAAGCAGCCATAATATTTACAGACACCAACGTCAAATACCTAATTACTCATCATAAAACATTTCTGAAAAATACATAGTGTACAGCAATTGAAAGACAGGCATCTTGTGATTCCAGACAATATTTCCGATTTATGAAATGTTTTACAGCGAAAACAAAATGTAGCGCTATATTAGCGTAGCCACAATAGCCAGAAACACTTGGGCGCCCACGACCAGTTCACATGCACGACAGATATTAGAAATAGCATCATAAAATGTTTCTTACTTTTGGTGATCTTCCGTCAGAATGTTGGACAAGGTGTTCTTTGTCCAGAACAGTCGTTGTTTTGAACTGGAACGGCAAATTCCCCTCTTCATTTAGCATGGGCACTTGCCAAGTGCTACATATCTCTCCAACGTAAACAAAGTCAGAGAACGGAACACGGCAAAACTCCCGAAAAAATTTCAATAATCTGATTAAACTATATTGAAAAAACATACTTTACGATGATATGGACACATGTATCAAATAAAATCTAAGACGGAGATGTTAGTCGTCCATAACGGGAGCAAAACAGAACGCATATCCATGTCCAAGTCGCGCGCTTCAGAGTACCGGAAGTGGACGGTCACGTCAAAGAAATAGCTTTTATTCCACCTCAGACCAAGATAAACACAAAATTTCTTCTCTCACATCCTCTTGACACCCAGAGGAAGGCGTAAGAAGTGTACGTAGACTCTTACGTATCATGACCATGTATAGGCAGGAAGTTGAACAGAGCATATATTTCTGACATTCCACTTCCTGGTCAGGAAAAGTGCTGCATAATGAGTTCTGTTTCACTCAGAGAAATAATTCAAACGGTTTTAGAAACTAGAGAGTGTTTTCTATCCAATAGTAATAATAATATGCATATTGTACGAGCAAGAATTGAGTACGAGGCCGTTTGAAATGGGCATCTTTTATCTGGCTACTCAATACTTTCCCTTGCAGCCATAACAGGTTAACGGAGTTTGACCTCATTTTTGACCACATTTTATCACTAGCTCTGGGAGTTAGAAGAGGGAGAGAAGGTAGACAGAGGACTGTCAGGGGTCAGGTACTCTCACATTCACTCAGTGCCTGTCACCTTCAAGTGGCAGCTACATGTTCAGAAGGGGTGGAAAGAGTCATTGAGGCAAGTGTTAATTAGTGCACCAGTCAGGCTGCTTGCTGTACATTGCACTTGACAGATGGCTAATTCTGTTTCTACAATTCCAAGGTGCCATGATGGAATTACTTTTGAAAGGCTTATTGTGATCTCAATCATTGTGTTCCGAAAATCCAAACGACAAATAGATTTATACGCTTATGTGGATGTTTGGGAGAGAGAGAGAGAGACTTTTAGTTGGTTCTAATACCAGTATGTGTTTCTGAACAAGCATGCTATCTGCACAATAAATATTCTGTTTATACTTGACCGATTGCTTGTAAATGTTTGCTTGTAGGTATTTGCCTGTGGGCCCACCTTTTCCTCAAGCCCCCCAGTTTGTTCAAGTACATTTTATCCAGAGGTGTAATCCCCTCCATGCAATTACCTGCCTCTGGGGTTCAGATTGAGTCGATTACGACCATCCACAAGGACAAGCCCCTCGGGCGGCAGCCCTGTAGTAACCACTACTCACTGCTACTAAAGAGCCATCATACCCAATTCTCTGAGTGGACGCAAAAGGGGGTCTGAATCATAGCTTATAAAAGGTTGCCATCACCACTTAGGAATCCGGCTTGACATTGAGATGTTTCTCCATCTATCTTTCTTCTCTCCCATTTCCTCTATCTCATCATCTTATCAGAAAGCTTTTAGATAACAGTGTTGGGATATCTCATTGCATGAGTTGTGAATATAACATACTTTATTCAAAGGCGGCTTCAATGAAAAATACACACTGTGTTTCTTCTTTTATCCCCATTTGATGATAAGACTTGCTGAGAAGGAAAACGCTTTAGAATCCACCAGCAGAGCATTTGAAGTAAAAAAAAAAATCTGTTAGCTGTGATAGGTGCAATTTCTTATAGTTTTAATTGCAGACTGAGGCTTTTGCTGGTGTGAAGGAGGAATTGTTTTTCCAAACTGATGCCATCGCTCCTCCAAATAGCTTAATTTAGCCAACATGTGACCAAAGAGCTATCAGAAAGTTGTTTCACCTTAAATCTGCTTTTATTCACTCATAAATGTTAATTAAAAAGTAATGAAAAACTTTTTTTTTTGCCTTCATGCACTGGGCTTGACAGTTGAAAAAAGTGTGTAGGGAGAAAAAAACACAGGTTTTCGCATAATTATTCATTGATGTCAGAATACCGCCTTTGGTTTCAGGTGAGTAATTTAAGCACTGAGAAGTTAATTTAAGGATGGCCCTAATAAGTCTCTCCCAGGTTACATTTGGCCAGAAGTGATATTTATCCTGCGAGCTGGAGCAGTATTTCCCGGTCCTCTCTGTCTGGGATATTTCTCACAGTCCAATAACCCTGCTGTAACCTAGAGCAGCTTCAGAGGAACCATTACAAGAGCCATACTGCTGGTTGAATGCTCCTGCCCACTGGTAACTCCAGTCCAAACCTCCCGCAGGGCACCTTGGGTACAGTACCAGTTCATGGAAGGGAAGCCTGGCATGAACTTCCTGCCAGGCAGCTGTTAGGCTGCTGTCTGCACACCAGCACTAATGTTGGAAACTCTTTATCTCCCTTTTGGAGTAGCAGGGGTCCCGCACCCCCCCAGAGGCATGGGAGTTGTCACTGCGTTTTGGTCCCTCTCCTGACCCTCGCTGTTCAGTAGTATTTGGCTGTCATGCTTTGGGGAAACCCTCAACGGTGAGTCACCATCGCCATGGCCGCGAGTTACTCAACTTTGACCTTGCATAGTAGTCCTCATGGAACTACTCCCCCCTGGTATGGATGTAGTTGAATGGAAACGAGCTGTGAAAACTGCTGGTTACTCACCAAGGGATGGTTAACCTGCCAAAGCCCAGCACGTTCCCTAATCTCTGACCTACAGTGATTTCGGAAAGTATTCTGACGTTTTGACTTTTTCCACATTTTGTTACCTTACAGCCTTTTTCTAAAATGTATTAAATGAAATGTTTTCCTCATCAATCTACACACAATAACCGATAATGACAAAGCGCAAACAGATTTTTTACAATCTTTGCACATTTATTAAAGATAAAAACAGAAATACCTTATTTACATAAATGTTCAGACCCTTTGCTATGAGACTCGAAATTGAACTCAGGTGCATCCTGTTTCCATTGATCATCCTTGAGATGTTTCTACAGCTTGATTGGAGTCCTGTGGTAAATTCAATTGATTGGACATGATTTGGAAAGTCACACACCTGCCTATATAAGGTCCCACAGTTGACAGGGCATTTCAGAGCAAAAACCAAGCCATGAGGTAAAAAGGAATTGTCAGTAGAGCGCTGAGACAGAATTGTGTCGAGGCCCAGATCTGAGGAAGGGTACCAAAGAATGTCTGTAGCATTGAAGGTCCACATAAACACAATGGCCTCCATCATTCTTAAATGGAAGAAGTTTGGAACCACCAAGACTCCTAGAGCTGATCGCCCAGCCAAACTGATCAATACGTGGAAGCGCCATGGTCAGGGAGGTGACCAAGAACCTGATGGTCACTCTGACAGAGCTGCAGAGTTCCTCTGTGGAGATGGGAAAACTTTCCAGAAGGACAATCATCTCTGCAGCACTCCACCAATCAGGCCTTTATGGTAGAGTGGCCAGATGTAAGCCACTCCTCAGTAATAGGCACATGACAGCCCACTTGGAGTTTGCCAAAAGGCACCTAAAGGACTCTCAGACCATAAGAAACAAGATTCTCTAGTCTGATGAAACCGAATTGAACTTTGACCTGAATGCCAAGCGTCACGTCTGGAGTAAACCTGGCACCATCCCTACGGTGAAGCATGGTGGTGGCAGCATCATGCTGTGGTCATATTTTTCAGACTAGTCAGGATCAAGGGGAAAATGAACAGATCCTTGATGAAAACCTGCTCCAGAGCGTTCTGGACCTCAGACTGGGGCGAAGGTTCACCTTCCAACAGGACAACGACCCTAAGCACACAGCCAAGACAATGCAGGAATGGCTGCGGGACAAGTCTCTGAATGTCCTCGAGTGGCCCAGCCAGAGCCCGGACTTGAACCAGATCAAACATCTCTGGAGAGACCTGAAATAGTTGTGCAGCGACGCTCCCCATCCAACCTGACAGAGCTTGAGAGGATGTGCAGAGAAGAATGAGAGAAACTCCCCAAATTCAGGTGTGCCAAGCTTGTAGCGTCATACCCAAGAAGACTATAGGCTGTAATCGCTGCCAAATGTGCTTCAACAAAGTACTGAGTAAAGTGTCTGAATATTTATGTAAATGTGATATTTCTGTTTTTAATTTTAATACATTTGCTAAAATTTCTAAAAACATGGACGATGCAGTGGGACATGTCAGAGCTGATCTCATATTTTCACATGCAAATTAGTTTTGTGGCAAACCGTTGCGGCAAAATCTGGCAAACAATTCTGGGAAACTTATGGCGAACATTTTATTGTTTGCTGCAAATTTTCTGCAAACTCAGTATGGATATGCTAATGAGATCAGGTTTTTGGTTACTGTGTGTTAACAACATTAACATGCATTTACATAAACCAAATCACATATAACTTTAAATGTACTTGCTTCTCATAAAGAAAATGAAACTAAACATACTAAATGTACAAAATATACTTATTGTCTTAACAGATCAAAATAAATCCAATACAACATGAAATCATTATTGTGCTAATGAATGAAAGAGCAAATAAGTGGATATTAAATTGTAGATTTAATATTATTATGTAGCTACAAAATTTACATGAGAGAAATGTGAACACTATGGGAATGTTGACCTTAGGATGTTTCAAGGAGCTACTACAGAATGTGCATGAGCCAAGTGATAACTGAGAAATAGCTGTCAACCATTGGAAGTTTAAAAGATAATTAACCGAATTGTAATAATAAAACAACTAAAAGTAAATCAAACCCAGTTCAGAACTATTGCCTTTTTGAGTGAAATTTGGAGATGGCGGCTCTGTGGAAGTTCTTCGTCCAAAGCTTGTTGAATGTATTTGTATTTATTATGGATCCCCATTAGCTGCTGCCAAAGCAGCAGCTACTCTTCCTGGGGTCCAGCAAAATTAAGGCAGTTTATACAATTTTAAAAACATTACAATATATTCACGTTTCACAACACACTGTGCATCCTCAGGCCCATACTCCATCACTACCACATATCTACAGTACTAAATCCATGTGTATGTATAGTGTGTATGTTATCTTGTGTGTATGCATGTGTCTGTGCCAATGTTTATGTTGCTTCACAGTCCCCGCTGTTCCATAAGGTCTTTTTTTATCTGTTTTTTAAATCTAATTTTACTGCTTGCAACAGTTACTTGATGTGGAATAGAGTTCCATGTAGTCATGGCTCTATGTAGTACTGTGTGCCTCCCATAGTCTGTTCTGGACTTGGGGACTGTGAAGAGACCTCTTGTGGCTTGTCTTGTGGGGTATGCATGGGTGTCCGAGCTGTGAGACAGTAGTTTAGACAGACAGCTCGGTGCATTCAACATGTCAATACCTCTCATAGATAAAGGTAGTGATGAATTCAATCTCTCCTCCACTTTCAGCCAGGAGAGATTGACATGCATATTATTAATATTAGCTCTCTGTGTACATCCAAGGGCCAGCCGTGCTGCCCTGTTCTGAGCCAATTGCAATTTTCGAAGTCCTTTTTTGTGGCACCAGACCACAGGACTGAACAGTAGTCAAGGTGCGACAAAACTAGGGCCTGTAGGACCTGCCTTGTTGATAGTGTTGTTAAGAAGGCAGAGCATTGTTTTATTATAGACTTCTCCCCATCTTAGCTACTACTGCGTCAATGTGTTTTGACCATGACAGTTTACAATCTAGGGTTACTCCAAGCAGTTTAGTCATCTCAACTTGATCAATTTCCACATTATTTATTACAAGATTTAGTTGAGGTTTAGGGTTTAGTGAGTGTTTTGTTCCAAATACAATGCTTTTAATTTTTGAAATATTTAGTGCTAACTTATTCCTTGCCACCCACTCTAAAACTAACTGCAGCTCTTTGTTGAGTGTTGCTGTCATTTCAGTAGCTGTAGTAGCTGACGTGTATAGTGCTGAGTCATCCGCATACATAGACACTCTGGCTTTATTCAAAGTCAGTGGCATGTCGTTAGTAAAAATTGAAAAAAAGCAAGGTGCCCAACAATGGTACTGGACCTGAAATTATTGGCTGTTTTTTGTAGTTTTTTAATGCTAAAATCAGTTCTTTAAAATCCATTTACAAATGTTCCGAGCTAGCCTTGAGGATGATACACTCATTTATAATTTTAAAAAAAGTGTCATGAGTGATTGCATCACAAACATCTTTCCAGAGTGTTGATGCATCCTCCCCCCAATACAGCCTCTTCAAACACCACAGGTAGGGGAAGTCTTGCTTTGAAGTCAAGTCAACTCATATTGTTGCTAGCTAACATGCTACTGAACAGTGACACTAGCACATTGACATGCATATTGGTATTAAAAGACAGCAACGTATTCACCTAAAAATGTAAGTGTTTAGGCATATCATTAGTTAGCAAGCAATCACATTAATTGTGCAAAAATATGACCAGCTAGCTAAGCACTACTAGCCAGTCGGTGGCGCTGACAGATTGAATCTGGTATCAACAAAATGTGTTTCAATCTATCCCATAAAACATGACATTACTAACTAAGCATCAATTAACACCATTTTAAAGTTTATTAGGAAGTTTAGTTAATAAGTTAGACACTCACCGGACAACTTTGGTAGGTAGCTAGCTAGATAGCTTGGTTTCCATTTTCCAACAGATGTTTCTAATCTCCCTGATTGGTCGTCAATGGTTACTGTTCGTGGAAGTCATGTGTTCACCAGAAATGGCTTCTGGTAAACTGTTTGTCACTAATGGCAATAAATGTTGTTGCCTCAGGTTTGCCACAGATTTAAATAGAATCTTGAGAGAATTGTTTGACAGACAAAAACCTCTGGCGAACTGTTTGCCACTAGTGGCAATAAACATTATTGTTGCCAAAGGTTTGCCGCAGATTCAGAACATTTGCAAACTTCTGACAACATTTTGTGACACACTATTTAGTTTGCAACAAATTTGCCTCAAACTTGCGAGAAGTCTTCTGCCACAAATACATTTTTGTAAGGGAGCTCATTCATTATGGCCACGAGCAAATCCATAACTGGCCATCTCCATCCATTATATAGATATATAGTGTGTGTTGTGGAGTCCATTTGCAATAAAGATGTGACAAAGCCATTGCTGTCAATGACACCATATCCCGTGCATGTTACACAAGTGAAACATCTTCTTTCTTGGACTGAGCTCTTGAGAAATAAAATATTATCATGATGGGTCATTATGGAACATATTGCTGGAACAGATATGGTACAGATGGAAAGTGTTTTCAGTTGAATGGCGTTATCAGTATCATAGAACCCTGTGATTGTGTGAGATCTCACCAGAATACACCTCCTTTTATACTTGGATCTTGGGACCAAGTACTGTTTATGCTTCTCACTTTTTCGGCCCTCTAAGCACTGATATGATAAACTATTTGCGTTATGGACAGGATTTGTAAGATACATGTACAGGTTTGATATGGTCCTCATAGGAGCTGAATGTGATGTGGCCTATTGTGACATTCTGTAATAGTTTTGCCACAGTCAAGGTCCCCTGTGTGACATTAAGTCCACATTTCTCTGCAGATCATAGGGGACAGGAATGTGTGGACAGACAGACAGAAGAAGAGGCACAAGCCATTGCCACAGAAGACTTTAGAGACTTAAAATTTAAAAGGCCTTTTCTCTTGATTTGTCTGTGTGTTTGGATAAAGAAATGTATTTATCTCTGTTCTGTGCAGGCTCTGCAAAGCCCATTTTATTTTGTTATAGCGCTGGAGGGACTAAAGAAATACCTCAAGGCTATGTAATTCAACAACAAAAGGAAACCTATGTAAGCATTGTTCCACGTGGCCAAATAAATAATTTTCTCGCTTTGCAAGCTTCTGGCCTTCAGTGTTAGGAAATGGTTTTCTGCTGCGGAGGTGGCGATTACGGATACTGTTCTTTAGCAATGGTTTAATCGGTGGGGGTGGTCAATAGCTCCTGTTCTCCTACTGTATCTGCTTTCTTTTACCATGAGGACCTTATGGATTTTTTCAGCTCTGTCTCAGATGTCTACACAATTAGCACCGATAGAATACACTGGCTGTAATCGAGGACTGGCATTTTAATTCAGGCATTGCTCGATACAATCTCTTTGTCCATGTAAATGTACAATTCCATTAGGTCATTATATAAAACATTTTATTGGCATGAAGATCAATCAGTTGAGCATACTGTTTTGCAGCCTGGGTGTTGCCCGTCGTAATGGAGATGGCATTGAAAATTCAAGAGTACAAGGCTAGAGTTCAATGTTCCCACACATAATTAGCATGAAAACATTATCGGTTATGTGCAATTAGGGAGCAGGAGCACGGCATCAGGGTACCATTGAGCTGATGGGAGATACACGATAGGTCAAGTCTTTGCCTTTGTGCTGCTGTCTCTGTTTTAGCTAATGTTTCTCTGAAGTAACATTTTAGAGCTAGTGTTGCACTCGATGCACTCATGGTAATAGGTGCTGGCAGGTTTTCTTTTACACCCAGCAGTAGTTTGCGCATTGCTGTGGAAAAGAGCTCTCATCCTTCTGGAAGTAGCCCTCAACTGACCCTGTGATCTAAGCCTTTTTCTGCTGAAAAATACTGTCTCACTGGTTGTCTTAATCAGAGATGTAGATAAGCCAGCAGCCATACCACCCTGCACCTCTCTGTTGGGAAATAATTCAAGTTAAGGGCTTTGATTTTCTTGATCAGGTGGTGGGCATGGCAGATTTAGCATGTTTCTTTGAGAACAGTCTACACTGTATTTCTGATCAATTTGATGTTATTTTAATAGACAAAAAAGGTGGTTTTCTTTCAAAAACAAGGACATTTCTAAGTGACCCCAAACTTTTGAACGGTAGTGTATATATACGAAATATCGATGTTTATTGCTCTCTTTACACACGTTATTCTTGTTGAGACTGACGTTTTCCATATGTTCCATTGTTGTTTTTAGCTATGGGTAATACCTCGAGGGTCTACACACTCACAGACACTCACACACAGACAAGCACTGCTGTCATACACAGTGATAGGTGACAGCATTTTTCCTCTGTTCCAATCCTCTGACGATTTGGATCTCCACCCGTCCCAATATACTAATGTCATGTCTCCTGACACCTCTGTGGTTGTATGGCCAACCCCTTGGGCCACCCAAGTTCACTAGATCAGCTGAGGACCTGCTTCCTGTCATCACACTGTCACAGTGGTTTGTGAGAATGGTGTGAGTGGATGTGGGTGGGGTGTGTGTAAATGCATGTTTGTACTGTATAATGTATGAGCAAAAGTGTTAATGTGTCAACAGTTGATATACCTTGTCTTGTGAGTAGGTGTGTTGGCTGTGCGTTAGCAACTATATGTGTGTGAGTATACCTCTGTGTGAGCTGTGACTATAACAAGCTAAGTGAACGGCAGAGATTTGTCTCTTTTCAGGTGCGGAAAAGGTTCCCTGTGTGAGTGACCATCCCCTTGCAGACGACCCATAACCCAACAGGTCTCAGTGTGATGTGAGAAACCCACTTATACCAATGATCCAGATTCAGCTTACTCTGCAGCCGTAAGCGACTGAAACAGACGTTGCCAGACTTGGAAGGCCTGTCAATACCCAGCAATATTACCCACTGTGTCACTGCGACAGAGCCAGCCTTCAATTGTTCACCCCTCTTGTTGCCGTGTGAGTCTCATTCCCTGTGTTAATGGGGGCATAGGGAGAGAAGTTGTTCTGCTTCACGAATCCAGTGAATGTGTTTCTCCTCTCTAAAGGGACAAATGGTAAATGCCAGTGAAATGCCACAGGTATCCATCTAGCTGACCTTCAGAACAACAGGTCACTCAGTGGACCATGGTACATCCCAGGCAAGAGACCATAGCTCCTCCTTTTCTTTTTAAATGTATGCAGTGTTTTACAGCTAAGCATCAAAACAATTCTGTCCATGAGAGATAACATAACAAGCAACACTCCCAGAACATTTCCATCTGGCTCCCATTTGGTTGAGAGATACCACTGGAGGAGACTGTTGCTGTGTTCGAGAAACTCTACATTTAGCAAAACAAACATGTCCGTGATCCTGGGTGTGTATTGCCATTCTGGTGAAAAACAGACCTCCCAACAAACAGGGGGACATCCTGAGGACATTTGGCGACGTTCCCATTAGGTCCCTTAATTAAGGGAACATTGTATGATGGTCCCAATGGAGTGATCTCTGGGGGACCTTTGTGTAGTCCCCTGTATGTTCCCAGGATATCACTGAGGACCATATCAGGAACTTTTAGGACGTTCTCAGGACTTTCGTTCTCTGGGGGACCTTTTTTATAGTTCCCGGGTTTTTCCCGAGGACATGTTTAGGATGTTCTTGGGACGTGGTGTCATGGTCCCCTGAAGGTTCCCTGAATGTTCTTGGAACGCTGTGTCATGGTCCCCTAAAGGTTTTGTCTAGTCCCGGGGACATCCCCAAGGACGCTTTTAGGACGTTCTTGGGACATTGTGTCATGGTCCCCTGAAGGTCCCCTGAATGTTCTTGGGACATTGTGTCATGGTCCCCAAGAACGTTCTAAAAATGTCCCGAGGAACGTCCTAAAAACATCCTAGGGACGTCCCCAGGACCAACCGGGAACTACACAAAACCTCCAGGAGACCATGACACAACGTCCTGACAACATTAGGCAACCATTTCGTGATGTCCCAGGGACGTTCTAAGGACTCATTATTGTTTGCAGGGCTCTCTCTTTCTCTAACGGCACCAGTATCCATATCTATTTAGTATGCTGACCCCGGCACCCAGTTGGCTCTTATGAGAACAACCAAATCACTTGAAACATGAGGATTCTGTCAACACAGACTGTAACCCAGGCAAGGCTCAAATGAATAGAGCTGCATGTTTGTCAGTTCCTGTGTAAAACAAGAACAGTGGCTTGTTGTTGCATAGGTAACTGCCTGGTTGCACAAGACAAGGACCTTGAAATGATCTTGCCTCTGATAAGGCTAATCATATGCAGTACATTACATTATGCAGTCATCCATTATTCATTGGTGTTAGCAGGCAGGCCTTCTGACCCATTGACCGCAACACCAGTACCTTAAGTAATGTATGTGTGCACCTGTGTTATGCTAGTAATTATTGCCTGGTTGAAAAACCACCTTTCAAACCTCTGTATTTTTATGTCACAAATGAGCGCTCTCTCTTTCCTAGTCACAAACATATCCCTTGCCCTTATTCCAGTTCTATGTCTCTCTCTGGATGTTACGTCAAACCCAAGCCTGCTTTTCACACTCCATGTGAGTCCATTTTTTTTTATGTTTATATTTTAGTCATTTAGCAGACACTCTTATCCAGAGTGACTTACAGGAGCAATTAGGGTTAAGTGCTTTGCTCAAGGGCACATCCACCGATTTTTTTTACCTAGTCTGCTCGGGAATGCGAACCAGCAACTTTTTGGTTACTGGCCCAACACTCCCGCTAGGCTACCTACCCGCCAAAACACAGGTAGTAGCACAGACTACTGAAATCAGTGTTTTCCACAAGCACATGGAATAGCCAGCCAAATATAAAAAGTAGCCAGCCAGCATCCCCCGGGCCTGGGGGCTCCAGGAGGGCTTGCCGAACAAGCTCTATTTTGTTGCCTCTGGGACATTCTAATGCCTTGATTCCATCTGAAATACAGTGCAAAATTATTGAATACTTTATTGAGTTTAACTCAGAGTTTGGAAACATTAGTTGTAATATTGTATTTACAATTTAAATGACTCAAAATGTATGAATTCAATGTATTCAATTCAATATATCGTCTAAGAGAACATGAACCCTTTTTTTTTGTACATATAACCTGTCTTCCTTTTGAGATTAAAGTACTTTACTGCAAGACACAGAATGAATTACCACAATTATGTTTGTTCTTCAAACAACATTATTTATTAAAACAGAAAAATTAAGTAAATAGCCCAAATTATCTATAAATAAATAAATTAAAGGCATTTTCTCAGCTATTTGCAATACAGGTATGATTGAATAATGAAGCAGGTGTTAAACATGGACTTTGCTACACAGAATGCAGCAGTTGACTGCTCCAGTGTCAACACTTTGATTAAATCAGTAGACATAGATCAATATCTTTGAAAACAACATATAAGTATCATTAGCTTTTAAAACAATTCAATCTGTTTTATTTGATCATATTTTGGACCAGAGTGAGGCCATCTCTCCACTAGCCTACCTATTGTTCCTGCAGTGAGGAGGATTCACCCTCTTCAGCAGCATACCACCCTGCATTCCACTGCTAGCCTGCCTCTGAAGCTAAATTGGGTTGGTCCTGGATGTGGACCAGATGTTGCTGGAAGTGGTGTTGGAGGGCCAGTAGGAGGCACTCTTTCCTCTGGTCTTAAAAAATGATATCCCAATGCCCCAGGACAGTGATTGGGGACATTGCCCTGTGTAAGGTGCTGTCTTTCGGATGTATGTGTAGCCGGCTGTACAGCCGGCAGCCGGCGCTAGTGGAAAACACTGTGCAATGCTAATTAGAAAGTGATTGAGAGCACAGAGGGATAATATTTTCTAAGTGTGCTGCCATATAAATTTTCCACTAAGCAGAGGCCAGAGTTTAGTGAGCCATTGAGCACACCACCAGTATTAGTGTGGAACAGAGGCTCTCCTATAAATCCTGCTCCATTACTTCCTTTAAGGCAGTAAGGGAGCATTACATCACATTGAGAATGGCACTAGGGAGACACAGTGCATTATCTAAATCCAATAGGCCTATATCACCAAAGTGATTTTTATTTACCGAGTGTGTGAGAGTTGCACTGGGTTTTCAGAGGGCAGAGTGACTTGGCCTTTGAACTCTGAAATCTGATAGGATAGTTAAAGTGTGATCGTCATCATCCTAGAGCAGCGTGATCTGCCCTTAATGAGTCTCTCTGTCGGTCAGCTTTAACATTTTGTTCCCCCCAAACCCAACAATTACATGACTGCAGTTCATTTTCACTGTTATTTAAAGGATACTCCGTAATTAGCCAATGAGCAATTGCCTAGGCTATCTAAAGAACCACTGTGTTCCTTTAGGGAACCTGTTATCAGCAGCCTGGTGTATTGAGCTGAACAAGAAAGTCTGCCCTTATTAAAGATGCTGATGGTTAAAAGGAATGGATGTCTGGAATCCACGAATCTTGACAAGGAAGTATCTCTCTTACTCTCTTGTTTCTTACCAACCCATCATACATTACATGACCAAAAGTATGTGGACACCTGTTCGTTGAACATCTCACTCCAAAATCATGGGCGTTAATATGGAGTTGGTCCCCTCTTTGCTGCTATAACAGCCTCCACTCTTCTGGGATGGCTTTCCACTAGATGATGGAACATTGCTTGCGGGGACTTGCTTCCATTCAGCCACAAGAGCATTAGTGAGGTCAGACACTGATGTTGGGCGATTAGGCCTGGCTCGCAGTCGACGTTCCAATTCATGCCAAAGGTGTTTGATAGGGATGAGGTCAGGGCTCTGTGCAGGCCAGTCAAGTTCTTCCACACCGATCTTGACAAACCATTTCTGTATGGACCTCGCTTTGTGCATGGGGGCATTGTCATGCTGTAACAGGAAAGAGCCTTCCCCAAACTGTTGCCACAAAGTTGGAAGGACAGAATCGTCTAGAATGTCACTGTATGCTGTAGAGTTAAGATTTCCCTTCACTGGAACTAAGGGGCTTAACCCAAACCATGAAAAACAGCCCCAGACCATTATTCTAGCAGGGCAGAAATTTGATGAAATTACTTGTTGGAAAGGTGGCATCCTATGACAGTGCCACTTTGAAAGTAACTGAGCTCTTCAGTAAGGCCATTCTACTTCCAATGTTTCTCTATGGAGATTGCAGGCTGTGTGCCCGATTTTATACACCTGTCAGCTGGTGTGGCTGAAATAGTCGAATCCACTAAATTGAAGGTGTGTCCACATACTTTTGTATATATAGAGTATGTGAATCACACTTTTAAATTGAGTTTGGCAACAAAGCAGCTTATGTGGCTAGCAGAGTTCATCCCATCCCCATCATCAATGACTCAGATCATTGCAATAGGTTCTTGCCTCGAAGCGAGCGTAGAAGTTATTTAGCTCATCTGGTAGGCCAAGTCTAGGTCCAAAAGGATTCTTAACAGCTTCTACCCCAAGCCATAAGACTCGTGAACAGCTAATCAAAGGGCTACCCAGACCCCTCTTTTACGCTGCTGCTACTCTCTGTATATAATCTATGCATAGTCACTTTAACTTTACCTACATGTACATATTACCTCATTTACCTCAACTAACCGGTACCCCCAGTATATAGCCTCACTTGTTATTTTACTGCTGTTGTTTAATTCTTTGTTACTTTAATTTTCTATTTTTTACTTAACACTTATTTTTATTTATTACTTAAAGCATTGTTGGTTAAGGACTTGTAAGTAAGCATTTCACTGTAAGGTCTACACCTGTTTGTAACGATGTGCGCTGAGAGTCGGGAAGCAAGTTTGGGGAGTGAGTGTTTTAATAAATAAACACAACATAATACAAAATAAGAAACACGAACAACACACAGCCATAACCCAGGAACAGAAACAATAACACCTGTGGAAGGAACCAAAAGGAGTGACATAAATAGAGCAGGTAATCAAGGAGATGATGGAGTCCAGGTGAGTGTCATTATGCGCTGATGCATGTACCGATGGTGAAGGGTGTGCGCCATAATGAGCAGCCTGGTGACCTAGAAGCCGGAGAAGGAGCACACGTGACACTGTTGTATTCGGCCTATGTGACAAATAGGATTTGATTTGATTCAGGGGAAAGGAAGCATCAACAATAGTGATATGCCTGCATAGCATTTTACAGTTGGAGTTATGTCCCTGTATGTGGTAGATAAGTTTCATATATCTTATCAACTTGCATTTAGGGTGATGTCATGGATGTGATTCAGAAGGAGGACAGAGAGAGAGAAAGGGGGAGTAGGTAGAGGAGGAAAGGAAGGAAATGATATGAAGGTAATGTTCCTTACAGAGAAAATGCAGGTGGGGGAAGATGATGAATGTGTCTCTTTCTGGTACATAAACATTTATGTATTTTTGTTGACAACAGCATTCACGTTGAAATTAAATGTCTCATTCATATTCAGGTTTTTTTAAGTTCCAATTCTGCTACACACTTATAGTACAGTAATTTGTTGATCATTAAATATGAATAAATTGCTCTCACAAGTACTTAGATCAGTTGGATTGCTAATCCTACTCGTATGTTTTTCTACATTGTGGATTTCCACATCAAGGACCCTGAGGAGCTGAAGGTTGCTTGTGTATATGCCTCAATCTCTGGAAACCGCATGTACTGTACACTTCCTCTGTTTGTCTCTATCTGTCAGTTATAAATCAACTTTGACAAGTGCAGCTAAGCAGTTCTTTCCCAGTGTACCCACAGGGTGACTTATGCTAATTACGTATCTAAATCGCGAGCCTTGCCTTCACCAGAATAAATCCTGTTTGCTCCTTCATGCTGACTGGGTCTCGGTGTAATCCTCCCCTCCAGGCTATCCACTGATTTCCCACATTTCCGTAATTTGAGTTCTCACTGCAGCTCTAATCAATATTCAATCAGATATAAACCGTCCAGGTAAAGATACCCACTGAAAGGGATTTGGGGATTTTTATTCGGATCCCCATTAGGTGTTAAAGAAGCAGCAGCTATTCTTCCTAAGGTCCACACAAAACATAGAACATGACAAAATAGAGAACACTAATGGACAAGAACAGCAACACAAATTTCAACTAGAACACTACGACTAAAGAACGATATGACTAAAGTCTCTTAGGTTTCATTCCCTTTGAGGCAAGTCTGCAAGTGACGCAAAATCGTGTGATATAAAAAAAAAATAAGGAGGTTATGAAAATATCTATACTACTGCAACTAAATAATACAGCTAAAGAATAATGAGTGTGTGTAGTGTGTGTGTGACTCCTACAGCTGGCTTCGCCCTACCTGGTAGTGGGAGGGGTGAAGAACCAGGGGGGTAGTGGGAGGGGTGAAGAACCAGAGGGGTAGTGGGAGGGGTGAAGAACCAGGGGGGTAGTGGGAGGGGTGAAGAACCAGGGGGGTAGTGGGAGGGGTGAAGAACCAGGGGGGTAGTGGGAGGGGTGAAGAACCAGGGGGGTAGTGGGAGGGGTGAAGAACCAGGGAGGTAGGGGGAGAAGTGAAGAACAAAGTTTACCATGTTATGGACCAGAAATTCCATAAGACTAGTAAACTAACAAACATTCGACCAATTGGGGACATTTTATCGATCCCCACAACGAAAAAGGCTATTTCTAGGGAGTTTAGGGTTAGGGTTAGAATTCGATTTAGGTTAAGAATTAGGGTTAGGAGTTAGGTTTAGGGATAATGTTAAGGTTATGGTTAGGTTTAGGGTTAGGGGATCGGAAAAATAGGATTTTTAATGGGAATCAGTTGTGTGTCCCCACAAGGTTAGTAAAACAAGATTGTGTGTGTGGTTCTATGTGTTTGAAAGTGATTTTATTACATGCCAGTTATCTGAGGTGGAAGAGTATTCCATGTAGTCATTGCTCTATACAGTACTGTTTGTCTGTCAGACTCTGTTCTGGACTTGGGGACTGTGAGGATACTACTGATTGCGTGTCTTGTTGGGTATGTATGGGTTAACTGGCAGAACAGACAATTCGGTACTTTCAGCACATCAATACTTCTTACAAAGACCAGCAGTGATGTAGTCAAGTGCTCCTCAACTTTGAACCAGGAGAGACTGACATGCATGTTATTGACATTGGCCATCCGTGTACAATTGAGGGCCAGTAAAATGTTCTAAGTCCTTTTTTGCCTCACCTGACCATACAACTAGGCAATAGTCAAGATGCGACAAAACCAGAGCTTATCAGGACTAGTTTGGTTGCATGTGATGTTAAAAAAGAAGAGCATCTCTTTATCACAGACAGACCTCTCCCCATCTTTATAACAATAGAATTAATGTGCTTTGACCATATATAACACCAATAAGTTTAGACTCTTCTACTTGCTCAACAGCCACATTATGCATTACCAGATTCAGCTGAGGTCCAGTACTTAAGGAATCATTTGGTTTTAGGTACACTACCGGTCAAAAGTTTTAGAACACCTACTCATTCAAGGGTTTTTCTTTATTTTGACTATTTATGGTGTTGTGTTGGGGGGGTATACAAAAGATAGCCCTATTTGGTAAAATATCAAGTCCATAAATAGTAAAAATAAAGAAAAACCCTTGAATGAGTAGGTGTTCTAAAACTTTTGACCAATAGTATATGTTCAGGACTAGCTTCTTCCTAGCCACCCATTCTTAAACTGACTGCAACTTTTTTTTAGCTTGGAACAACCTGTCATTCTTATAAAAGAATAAGGAATCTGAAAGTCATTGTTATAAAGGCATAATTAATCTAAAAGTCATTGCCATAAAGGGATAATTAATCTAAAAATCATTGTTATAAAGAGAAAATGTTTTTGAAACTCTTTGTTATAAAAGGAGAATGAATCTAAGTCATTTTTATAAAGGGATAATGAATCTGAAAGTCATTGTTATAAAGAGAGTATGGATTTGAAAGTCATTGTTATAAAGTAATAGTGAATCTAAAAGTAATAATGAATTTAAAAGTAATCGTTATAAAGGGATAATGAATCTAAGCCATTGCTATAAAGAGAGAATAAATCTGAAAGTCCTTGTTATAGAGGGATAATGAATCTAAAAGTCATTGTTATAAAGGAAGAATGAATCTGAAAGTCTTTGTTATAAAATAATAATGAATCTGAAAGTCATTGTTATAGAGGGATAATGAATCTAAAAGTCATTGTTATAAAGGAAGAATGAATCTGAAAGTCTTTGTTATAAAATAATAATGAATCTGAAAGTCATTGTTATAGAGGGATAATGAATCTAAAAGTCATTGTTATAAAGGGAGAATGAATGTGAAAGTCTTTGTATAAAGTAATAATAAGTCATATTAGTGGCTGTTGTTTTTGTGATATTGAAAGTAGGTTATGATGGGACAATTTATGTTGATTTATCACCGGAGGATCTCATGAGAGGATAACATGTGTGAATTATTTTAATCAGAGAAGATTAATACATTTACACATTTTTATTGGCAACAAAATACATTTTCAATCTATCTTTCATAGCGTTTTTCCACAGGTGAGCTCATCTGGAGGAATAACTTGCTTTAATCGGTGGAATCACATTGAGATGATTGAGGGAGGTGGAGGAGGTGGCCATGTTGAAATTAAACCTAGCAGGAGATGGAGAAGGATGTGACAGTGACCTGCTTGCGAAGGCATGGATGATGGGTAACAGAGGGACTCAGAGGGAGTTATGTGTGGCTCCAGGGCACTGAGCTAAACCGATTGGGAGGTAAGCAGGGAAAGAAATCCTCCCTGACAGAGGAATATGAAGGCCATGAGGGGAGAGGGGATAGGAAGGGTTATAGAAGGAATTGTCATCAACTTCTGAAGGCTGCTGGAATGGCTTGGTTATGGTTCTAAGAAGAGGCCTTCCTTGGCGCCAGAAGGAACAAGCAAGGAGTGAGGGTGTTAGAGGAAGGGGGAGTATTAGGGTTGAATATTTTCTAGAGAATCTACCAATTCTCCTTCCAGAGAAAATTGCATGAAATTACCGGGCTTCCCAGTAATCCCGTTCAAACCGGAAGTGCTATTTAAAAGCATATACAGTAATACCAGTGAAAAAAATCAGACATGATTATACCACTGTAAATTGAGAAATACTGCATACACATTAATCTAATGGTTTTTCTATGTATTTGTTGCAATTTAATCAACTCAAAGTTCTCTGTCACCACACTATTTCGTTAATGTAGGCGTGTGAAGCACTGTTGTCCAAATGGTAAAAGTTTAGGCCTGTGAGGTTATTATAGTCTAGTGAAAAGTACATTTGTTTTAGCCTAACTTTGACTGATAGATGCAACTTGGTCCTATTGTCTTTAAAGTTTGTGGCTTGTTTTTACTTATTGATAACCCTCTTATTGTGGTGATTTTGTCAGAGGGACCATAGTATGTAGGCTATCTGATTTACCGCTAATCAAACAGATCAGCTGTAGCGGAGACTTT
This sequence comes from Salvelinus namaycush, assembly GCF_016432855.1. Taxonomy (NCBI): domain Eukaryota; kingdom Metazoa; phylum Chordata; class Actinopteri; order Salmoniformes; family Salmonidae; genus Salvelinus; species Salvelinus namaycush. The sequence continues at coordinate 10,193,485 of NC_052314.1, forward strand.
GCACGTTGTGCTGCGGTTGATCAATTGCCTGCGAATCTAAACCGCCTTAAATCATGTGCCATTCCAAGGTAGGCTTATATAAATGCTAACATTTACTTATTGCATTCGTTATCATTCGTCATCATTTGTTTACCGAAAAATCTATTGTATTTCTAGCAATAGTCAATGATCATCTCTCAAGGTCTTGATTTAAAAAAAATATAGAATAATTTGTCACAGCATAAAATAAATGAATGTAATGTAATAGTAGCTGACTGATTCTCAAGACCACAAATAAAAACAAACAAATGTAGAATAACGTGAGCCTTAATTATCCTTAATTAGCCTCACAAACTTAGGGTATAGGCTCCGTAAAATAAATAACCTGATACTCCTGGCCTACCCTGTAACTAACAGACAAACAAAATCATTTGCGTAGGCTGCACCTGTTTAACTTTTGTTGTTGTTGCTAAAGTGGACTCTCAAAAAGCACAGTGCATCAGTGTTTCCTGATTTTCGTCACAAATTGGCCACAGACAGAGAATGCAGTACAAAAAAAAAAAAAAATTATAAAATAAAATAAAATAAAAGTATGAATGTATGTACTTGTAAGTCGCTCTGGATAAGAGCGTCTGCTAAATGACTTAAATGTAAATGTAAATGTAAATGTAATGCTCTCTCGGCCTCCTCCTCGGATATCTGTATTGTAGCGAGCGTCTCAAACAGGTGCTGCAGGTATTTTTACCTGTTGTTGGTTGCTTCCAATAGGGATAGGCATTTCTTAGGCAGGATCTTCAGCAGATCGGTTTCCTTTTTCTCATGTGGTTGGTCTATTGACAAGCTAATCGCCTGCAGCAGCGTTGTCGCCAGGTTTGGTGTTGACACCTGTTGTGCATCGTCAGCATCTGCTATAGCTACTCTCCTCTCCCTTTCCTCCGAACAGCGATTCGGCAGGGCGCTTTGGCATCCGTAGTAACTTTGCCCTTGATGGCATTGCAAACACCTTGGATTGGATTGCTTAGAACTGCGGTATCCAGGAGGTACCTATGGGTATTAACATGAAAATCTAAATTATTCAAATGTAAAAACAGCCACATAGCCTATCCAATTTCGCATAAAAGACAGACAGGACAAACCAATGCCATTAGCCTAACATGTGTAACATAATTTACCAACCACACATACCTCTACACCATATCTGCCAGACTGTGTAGCAATCCAGTTTAATTTGTATCTCTTTTCCAAACTCTTCCTTCACGTACCGCTGTAGCTTGTCATCATCGCTGACCCCCGATTTTTGAAAGTGACGTGCAATCCGCCTAACTTTCTCCACTGTGCAGCTCATGTTTCCTTTGCGCACCCCATCTTCCACTTCATCATCAGCATCACTCTCATCCTCACTGTCACTCAGAGTCAGGGGCTGTGCCTGAGGGCGGTATATTACTTCTGTCACAGCCATGTGCACTGTCTGCTAGTAGCACAGCTGTAGCTCTGGGACAACAAGTTTCCCGTACGTCACCATAACTGATGCCCCATCTGTATTGCTACACACAATGTGGTCTTGCATTGTGAGGTTGTATGAGGCCAGTTGCACTTGCACTCTCTTTCACCCTTTCCCCTGGCAGGCTACCTAGGATCGTATTAACCATCCCCAGATTCCAGTGCTCTTGGAAGGTATGTAGATGTATATTCAAAAATTGTTTGTTCTGGCTGGAGGTGTACTCATTTATGGTTAGTGAGAAACAGATGCCTTTCAGGCTTCTCTGCTAATTTGTCTGTTCTCTTTCACTGCATATCCTCTCACCAGTTGTGATATGTCCGAGTGATTCTTGGGGAGGGTATGGCCATCTCTTTTTAGCGTTGATTTGATGTTGTTGCTGTTTGCAACGGCATGGTAGGAGAACCCGTCGCACGCAGCCATTTCTGATACAATTTAATCTAACACTTGCCTCGGCTTGAGGTATGACTCCATAGTTCTGGGACGTGTTTCTGCTGAAGCCCTCTCTGCACTTGCTTCGCTATGTTGAGGGTGTATACCTGAATGTCTGATCAGTCCACTTGTTGAACCGCCTGCATTTTATCCGCTGCATGCAGATTTTACACTCAGCATCGGTGGCATCCCAGCTAGCAATGAGGAATCGGCCCAGAAGGGCCAGAACTGATTGAATCAGCCCGGAATCGGGTGTCGGACTCGGCCCAGTCAAAATGAATGACTGCCCAGAATCGGCCCAATGCCGTCTACTGGAATTCAGACGACTTTGCAGGCATCTTACCAGAATCCCCCCATAAGCGGCCCGATGCAATTTTAAGTAAATGTATACAAAATTACCTGATTTAGTAATTTTAAATATGACTATTATACATTTTATACCCATCCACAATTGTTTTTATATAGTTGTATTTAATCATACATTTTTACCCCCTTTTCGTCATATCCAATTGTCTTGTCCCATCGCTGCAACTCACGTACGGCCTCAGGAGAGGCGAAGGTCGAGAGCCATGCGTCCTCCAAAACACAACCCCGCCAAGCCACACTGCTTCTTGACACAATGCATACTTAACCCGGAAGGAAGCCAGCCGCACCAATGTGTCGGAGGAAACGCTGTACATCTGGTGACCATGTCAGCGTGCATGCGCCTGGTCTGCCACAGGAGTCGCTACAGCGCGATGGGACAAGGACATCCCAGTCCAAACCCTCCCCTTACTCGGACGACGCTGGGCCAATTGTGCGTCGCCTCATGGGTCTCCCGGTTGCGGCCGGCATGGGTATCGAACCAGCATCTGTAGCAACGCAGTTTCTTAGACAGCTGCGCCACTCTGGAGGGCCCATCCAAAGGTTTTTATGTTTATCAATTGCCTTGCACAATGTATCAAAATGCTAAAATACTACTTCATCAGGACTTTTAAAGTATTTAATTTAAATGTTAATTGAAAAATGTATCACAGAAACAATGAGAAAATATGGAAAAATTGATAAATAGTGAAATGTTTTAAATAAAGCAGCCCGTGTAATCATCTGCCAGAGAGTAACCACAATTGGCCGAGCCACAAATAATACATTTGGGCCAGACAACACACCGGAATCGCCCCGATCCCCAAGTAATACATTTAGGCCAGATAACACACCGGAATCGCCCCGATCCCCAAGTAATACATTTAGGCCAGATAACACACCGGAATCGCCCCGATCCCCAAGTAATACATTTAGGCCAGATAACTGACACCGGAATCGGCCCGAGCTCAATCACCCCATTCTAGCCATAAGTAATACATGACGTTGGCCGAGTTTGACTCTCAGCTAAGTGCCCCGATTCTCTGCCAGAATCTGCCCAGATCCACTGTGCTAGCTGGGATTGATTTTGATTAAGCTTTACCACACAGATTACATTTTGGGAACAAATTAAAAGCAGGTAGGCATACCGGTAGCTCAAAAATTGGAACTCATTTTATTACCATATTAACTGCATTTCAATGTCAGGTGTAGAGTTTTAGCATAAACAATGCGTGCTTTTTGAATTTATGGTGACTTTGTGTCAGTAAATATGGTAGGCTACAACAATGCGCACACACACACTGAGCATTGACTATTGATCATGCAGATAGCAGAGCAGAGAAGGCCAGAGAAGACAGATTTAGACATTGCATATAATTTAACAGTTCCATTTCACGTCACACTGTTCATATAAATAATTTATTATAATTTACCCGTTTCTCGCAGTTATTTATCCTGGGAAAAGGGAGTGGGTTTTTGGGGGGGGGTCCCGGTTAATCTTGGTAAGCCGGTTCCTGACATTCAACCCTAGAGTATGAACTTTGGTTAAAAAAAACTAGTTTGAAAGGAACAGAGAACCTTTGTGAATTCATGAAGAAAATTATGTAGAGGATAAACAAAAAAAGTCAGACTGAGATCTTAGCTGCACTCCAGGCCATGAGTATAGGATAGATATTATTGATGCCCTTATTAATTCCAGTTGAATGTGCTGTGAAATGACCCTTACAGGAAGTAACCACTGAACAGAACAGCCAATGTCCCTCTGTGTGCTCGTGTCATCGCCAATCATACTGTATGTTCAGTGACAAAGTGTACTGTAGCGTTAAAGCTTACCCTGATTACATCACTAATATTTGCATTTCACCTGCACATGCATGACTTGTTTTCTCAGTCACAGAGTGTGAAACATGATGACAGAATGCCAGCTGGGTTGCTATACTGTGCAGGGGCATGCACCACCTGCGAGCTAAAAATATTCAATGAAGTTGGCCTATCAGCAGACAACACTGACATCACTTTTTGCGTCAGCGAACACTGCCACTACTCCTGGGTGTTATTTAGTATGTTGGAAACGAGTTGCCGGTTAAGGATAATTTTTCCCAAAGTGACGTTAATTGTTATGACTGCCTCATGTTGTTTATGCTTTTGGCCGAGTACTATAAAGACACAACAACTTAGGGTTCATTGTCCCCCTCAATGAAATTGGGGAGGGGACTGCGGGTCTGTCTGCATCTGTTTGTTTATACGTTAGTCACACGCGGTATTTCAGACTGCACTGGGACCATTTTGACGAAACTTGGATGAATGATGCGTCTTGCCATTAGAGATTTGACATTTACAAAATTACACTGATTGGCCCAAGGCGATCACCCAAGACGATCTCAATTGGCCCGGGGGGGCTGCATCATTCGTGGGGGACGACATGTTTAGTGTTGCCTTGTTTACATTTACATTACATTTGAGTCATTTAGCAGATGCTCTCATCCAGTGCGACTTACAGTAGTGAGTGCATACAATTTCATATTTTTCGTACTGGCAGGGTTCAATTAGCAGAAGCTCGGTATTTGAATCCAGCCTTGCGTAGGGGGTGTTTTCAGAAGGTCTTGTAAAGCCCTGAGGTAGGCAGGTGAGGTTTATGCTTGGGAGAGATTCAGATACCCCGGCAGCCCTGAAAACAGCTGGATGAATCTGACTGCTATTCACTGCGTTACAGGTGTTCACTATCAGTGAAGTGGTAAATCAAAGTTGTAATGGGGATAGACAGTTTCAATAGATAACATTGTTAAATGTGATGGCATTACGGTTGTGGAACTAATTCCCTGACAATAAAGATTATATGTAGGCCAAAACCTAGGAAGAAACCTAGAGAGGAACCAGGCTTTGAGGGGTGGCCAGTCCTCTTCTGGCTGTGCCGGGTGGAGATTATAACAGAACATGGCCAAGATGTTCAAATGTTCATAAATGACCAGCATGGTCAAATAATAATAATCACAGTAGTTGTCGAGGGTGCAGCAAGTCAGCACCTCAGGAGTAAATGTCAGTTGGCTTTTCATAGCCGATCATTAAGAGTATCTCTACCGCTCCTGCTGTCTCTAGAGAGTTGAAAACAGCAGGTCTGGGACAGGTAGCATGTCCGGTGAACAGGTCAGAGTTCCATAGCCGCAGGCAGAACAGTTGAAACTGGAGCAGCAGCACGGCCAGGTGGACTGGGGACAGTCATCATGCCAGGTAGTCCTGAGGCATGGTCCTAGGGCTCAGGTCCTCCGAGAGAGAGAAAGAGAGAAATATATCAATGGATATCAAAGATAAAGACCTCATATTAGGGAATTTTGGGAGTTGACATTAAAAAACAGCCTCTTTGGGGCAATACTGTACATACAGACTAACTGAAAGAGGACAGAAATGTCTCCAGCTGTGCCCAGCAAGTGGGTTACTGCATTTGTTTTAGATGCACTTATGTAGGACGTCCTGGATAAATGCAGTGTAAATAAAGAAACAGAATCAAAAGGTTTATTACACAATGTGGGTCCTTTCCCCTAATCTTTTGAATGGGCTTGACGATTATGTCATCAAATTCATGAAAAAACTCAGTCAACTTTTGCCAGATGCTTTATATGACATTTTTTTTGCGCAGAGGACCATTGCACTACGTTTTGCCCGTTGAATGCCATTACAAAAGCCTACAAAAGTTCCAAAACTACAAGGATACTTCCTGGAAAACGATGCGTCGCGTTCATAATGTATTGTCCTAGAACACTCAAGCACTGACTGAAAAACGATCGAATTTTGGGGGTTGGACCATGGTTGTAAAGTAACATTCACCAATCAATAAAAAAAAATGTTGGGCTACTCAAGACTTTTGCCATTGATGAACTGGTTTACCTTAGAGAGAGAGAGACGCAGTGGGGGAAACTGTGGGTTGGCGGAGAGAGAAAGAACACAAGAGCCAATTTGTCACTAATAGTCACTAATAGTCACAAATTACAACAACATGCAACACTTTCTTTACCCCTGCCAAGACGTTGCAGAGAAAAATGATCTGTCACTGTGTCCAATTCAGAACACAGACTACTGTAATTAACCATTGATTTACAGTGGGGTCCAAAATTATTGACACCCTTGATAAAGATGAGTAAAAATGACTGTATAAAATGCATATCTCAAAAAGGTAGCGGTCAAAATGTTTTCAATAACTTTCAATACCTCACCTTGCGAGGATAACGTCACTGAGAACGTTGGAGAACACATTGGGAGGCATTTTAGACCATTCCTCCAAACATAATCCTTCCAGATCCTTGATATCCTTAATCTGCACTTGTGGACTGTCCTCTTCAATTCAAACCACATGTTTTTAATGGGTTTCATGTCCGGAGACTAAAAATGGCCATTACAAAATGTTGATTTTGTAGCCAATTAACCATTTCTTTGTGGATTTTGATGTGTGCTTGTGGCTATTGTCAAATAAAATAAAATAACTTTTTATTGGTCCCAATCACGTGTTTAGCAGATGTGTAGCGAAATGCTTGTGTTCCTTGCTCCAACAGTGCAATAATATCTAACTGTCACGTATACTCCCTATCCGGCCTCTAGATCATCAGGCTGCTGATTATCCCGTACACCTGTCACCATCGTCTCGCGCACCTGCGCCTCATGACACTCACCTGGACTTCATCACCTCCTTGATTATCTTCTCTATATCTGTCACTCCCCTTGGTTCTTTCCTCAGGTGTTATTGACTCTGTTTTCATGTCGGTGTGTTGTTTGTGTTTTGTGTTCATTGTTTCTTTTATTTATTAAAACACTCACTCCCTGAACTTGCTTCCTGATTCTCAGCGCACTTGTTACACTAACAATACATACAAATCTAAAAGTAAAAGAATGGAATTAAGAAATATAGAAATACTAGGACGAGCAATGTCGGAGTCCAGAGTATAAATATATATACACTGTGTATATGGGATGTATAGACATTACGAACCGTATGTGGATAGAATATGCAGGATAGAATAGTACAGTATATGTACAAGGGACCAACACTTTACATGTTACGTTTATATTTTTGTTCAGTGTATAATAATATGCCATTTAGCAGATGCTTTTATCCAAGGCGAGTTAGTCATGTGTGCATACATTTTACGTATCGGTGGCCCCAGGATGTATCCAATCAGAACTTACTGCTGACTACAGCTCATTCAGATGACAGACAGCATGTTGACATCCAAACCACAATGACAATCTGTGTACTTGTTCTGAGAAAGGCATCCATTGAGGGAATACCACTGTTGCAGTCGGCCATTTCATAGAACCCTGTCTGTCTCCCTCTCTCTCTCTTTCTCTCTCTGTCTCTCTATGGCTGGGGTTTCTTGCTGTTTACAGTATGCTGTAACATGCCTTACTTATGTATTGTCTATTTTCTGCTAGCCTCTAATCCACTGTGTTCGGGAGTTCATCTCTTGACTTGGCGTGAATCGCTTGTGTTTGTTTACCAGGCTTTTAGGCTGGCTACTGACTGAGCAGACCTAGCTCATTTATGATGGTGACTCCAATATGGCCACCCAGGTGGAAGTTTGGAAGTACCTGTTCTGAATAAACAAGCCAGACGCGCACTATGCCCACCTGGCTCTGCTGCAAAACCAATGGGGTGGTAACACCACACTGTTCCCTGGACTTGGACAAGGGTTTCAAAATCACCTGGCAGGTGCTCAGAAGAGAGCAATGACAGAGTATTAGGGAACCCATTTCACTTTCAGTGTTTCCAACAACAGCACAATAATGGGAATGAGTTCAAATATAAGACAAAGGTGAGCTCAAGCTAGACAAAAATACAGCAAGTGGTACCGATGCACCAAGTCTGGAACCAACAGGACCCTGAACAGCATCTACCCCAAGCCATAAGACTGCTAAATAGTTAGTGAAATAGTTCATATTTGCATTGACCCTTTTTGCGCTAACTCTTTTGCAGTGTGCCCAATAGTACCTGATTGTCATACTTGAGGAAAAGTAAAGATACCTTAATAGAAAATGACTCAAGTAAAAGTGCAAGTCACCCAATAAAATATTACTTGAGTAAAAGTCTAAAAGTATTTGGTTTTAAATATACTTCAGTATCAAAAGTAAAGGTATAAATCATTTCAAATTCCTTATATTAAGCAAACCAGATCTTCATGTATTTTTTATTTATGGATAGCCAGGGGCACACTCCAACACTCAGACATAATTTATAAAGGAAGCATTTGTGTTTAGTAAGTCCGCCAGATCAGAGGCAGTATGGATGACCGGGGATGTTCTGTTGATAAGTGAAGGAATTGGACCATTTTCCTGTCCTGCTAAGCATTCAAAATGTACTTTTAGGTGTCAGGGAAAATATATGGAGGAAAAAGTACATTGTTTTCTTTAGGAATGTAGTGGAGTAAAAGTAAAAGTTGTCAAAATTATAAATAGTAAAGTAAAGTACAGATACCACAAAAAAACTAGTACATTAAAAGTACTTTTTCTTAAGTACTTTAGACCACTGCTGTTTTGACTCATCACATACGCTGTTGCTAATATTTATTATCTATCCTGTTGCCTAGTGACTTTATCCCTACCTCTATGTACATATCTACTTCAATTACCCCGTACCCCTACACATCGACTCAGTACTGGTATGTATATACCCAAGTTATCGTTACTCATTGTGTTAATTCCTTGTGTTATTATTTTTCTATTATTTATCTTTTTTATCTCTGGAAAAGGCCTGTAAGTCAGCATTTCACTGTTAGTCTGCACCTGTTGTTTACGAAGCATGTGACAAATAACATTTGATTTGATTTGATGAGGCTTATGTTATGCCCATGTTTAATGTTGTTTATTTAACCTGTAGGAAAAAGGAAGCTGTTGGTTCTACTTGAAAAGGCTATGTTACAGATGTAGGATCTTAATCTGATCGTCATGTTGCAGGAGAACCTTCCTTTAATGCAGGACATTTAAAGGTCATGAACAGTCAAAATCATGTTTTTCATTAAATTGGATGATATTTGAAGGGAACCAGATCAAAGTATGATGACCATAGTATGAAAAATGACTGTTGCTTCCCCTCCCACATGTCAAACACTTGGATTCATGATTCATGAGGGGACAAGGTGACATCCCCTTAACTCTCATTTTAATACACCAATGGTAACATGATATTCTCTTACCTAATTTAAATAAGTACCGCCTCGTATCCAACATCGGAGAAGGCGTGTTGGCAGAGGGGCGAGGATTATATACTCTATTGGTGCCAAAAAATTTGGTAAACTTTCCAAATGTCGACAAAACAAAATACGCTAGACAAGGTGGGATCTTTTTGTGAATTATGAATTATGCGAGAAATGTCAGTGGAAATGCTTTTATGCGCAAATGTTGATATAATAACCATCATGCGATGACATGTTGCTTTGTCCTCCCACTACGACTCATCGGGAAAGTGTGCAGTTTATTAGGCTACAGATGACATAGTGAACATAAAAATACTTTTTGCGGTAAAATTCCCATGTACCGAATAAAAAATACATTTGAAATGGGTTTCCATCGTATTTTAAACTCTACTGATGGTTTTCTCACAAAAAAATGTGTGTTATGTAGCGAATGTGCCCATTCTGGTATTGGCAGGTGCGCTCTAGGCTAAAGGAAGCAGATACAGATACAGTAACTTATTTCATCACGCACAGCCTTTTATCTATTTGATGGAAACACATCTCTGGTGGGAAAATGAGCATGTTTTAAAAAAAAAATTATTAACATAAAAATCTGTCGCAAATTGGATGGAAATCTAGCTATTGATGCACTTTCAATATTATTTGAGTTGCTTTGTGTATCACCAAATTTGCTTGAGATGATTTTACTGCAACACTGCTCACTGCATCCATGTTACTTGGCATAGTGTTTCAAAGAGCTGTCAGTCAAGGTGAGCTCATGATTATAAGCTCCCCGCCCACTCAGCCTGTCTTTTCAAACTTCCTGGTAGTTAGCCATGTAAAAAAAAAAGTACTTTTCACTGTTCAGGACCTTTAAAACGTGTAGTGTATTTGAGTTTTAAAAAGGCTTCTGAAGTTTGTAATTTCCACTCTGAAATTTCAGGCTCCATTTTCCCTTAAGAAAAATGTATCAACCCTTCAAAAATGTCCATTAATTAGAATCCACATAATAATTCACATTTCCTGTTGCTGCAGGATTATTTTCCTGCGATAGCAAACAGGCGTAAATTAAGATCCTACATCTGTATGACATTCGGTTCTTCTCTACCTTTACTAAAGCATTCCTGAACACAATTGAAAGACATCATTGGAGAAAATATATTCAGTACTTATCCCTGTCCTGTAAGAAGCCCTTATTTCTGTCTGTGCCAGACATACAGTGGCTTGCGAAAGTATTCACCCCCCTTGGCATTTTTCCTATTTTGTTGCCTTACAACCTGGAATTAAAATATATTTTTTGGGCGGGTTGTATAATTTGATTTACACAACATGCCTACCACTTTGAAGATGCAACATAGTTTTTATTGTGAAACAAACAAGAAATACGACAAAAAACGGAAAACTTGAGCGTGCATTACTAGTCACCACCCCAAAGTCAATATTTTGTAGAGCCACCTTTTGAAGCAATTACAGCTGCAAGTCTCTTAGGGTATGTCTCTATAAGCTTGGCACATCTAGCCACTGGGATTTTTGCCCATTCTTCAAGGCAAAACTGCTCCAGCTCCTTCAAGTTGGATGGGTTCCGCTTGTGTACAGCAATCTTTAACTTCTTATGGCTGCAGCCCGGCGTCGGTACACTTATGACAACAGCCACTTCAAGTGCAGGGCGCGAAATTCAAAAGATATTTTTTTTAAATATTTAACTTTCACACATTAACAAGTCCAATACAGCAAATGAAAGGTACACATCTTGTGAATCCAGCCAACATGTCCGCTTTTTAAAATGTTTTACAGCGAAAACAGCACGTATATTTATGTTAGCTCACCACCAAATACAAAAAAGGACAGACATTTTTCACAGCACAGGTAGCATGCACAAAGCCAACCTAACTAACCAAGAACCAACCAAACTAACCAACAAACAACTTCATCAGATGACAGTCTTATAACATGTTATTCAATAAATCTATGTTTTGTTCGAAAAATGTGCATATTTCAGGTATAAATCATAGTTTACATTGCAGCTACAATCAGAAATTGCACCGAAAGCAGACAGAATAATTACAGACACCAACGTCAAATACCTAAATACTCATCATAAAACATTTCTGAAAAATACATAGTGTACAGCAAATGAAAGACAGGTATCTTGTGATTCCAGCCAATATTTCCGATTTATTAAGTGTTTTACAGCGAAAACACAATATAGCGTTATATTAGCTTACCACAATAGCCAGAAACACATGCCATTTCCCAGTAGCAAAAGGTTAGCGATCGTAACAAACCAGTAAAAGATATATAATTTTTGACTAACCTTGATATTCTTCATCAGATGACAGTCCTATAACATCAGGGTATACATACACTTATGTTTTGTTCGAAAATGTGCATATTTAGAGCTGAAATCAGTGGTTATACATTCTGCTAACGTAGCTACTATTTCCCACAACGTTCGGATATTTTTCTGACACTTTTTATGACACACATATTCTGACCAAATAGCTATTCATAAACATAACTAAAAAATACATGTTGTATAGGAAATGATAGATCCATTAGTTCTTAATGAAATCGCAGTGTTAGAATTCTAAAAAATAACTTCATTACGACATCCAGCTTCGGTATAGCTAGAGTACCCAAACGTTGGGCGCCGACGACTAGTTCACATGCACGACAGATATATGAAATAGCATCATAAAATGTTTCTTACTTTTGCTGATCTTTCATCAGAATGTTGGACAAGGGGTCCTTTGTCCAGAACAGTCGTTGTTTGGATTTAGAACGGCCACTTTCCCTCTCGATTTAGCAAGCGCACTAGCCAAGTGGCACGAATCGCTCCATCGTCAACAAAGTCAGAGAACGGAACACGGCAAAACTCCCGAAAAAATTTCAATAATCTGATTAAACTATATTGAAAAAACATACTTTACGATGATATGGTCACATGTATCAAATACAATCAAAGCCGGAGATAACGGCAGCTAAACAGAAGGCAAATCCAGGTACCACCTCGCGCTCTCCAGAAAACCGGAAATGGGGGACACGTCATACAAAGAGCTTGTATTCCACTTCAGACCAAGATAAACACTACATTTCTTCTCTCACCGCCTCTTGACATCCAGGGGAAGGTGTATGACGTGCATGTATACTCATACGTATCATGCCCATTTATAGGCAGGAAGTAGAACAGAGCATCGATTTCAGACTTTCCACTTCCTGGTCAGGAAGTTTGTGCCAAATGAGTTCTGTTTGACTCACATATATAATTCAAACGGTTTTAGAAACTAGAGAGTGTTTTCTATCCAATAGTAATAATAATATGCATATTGTACGAGCAAGAATTGAGTACGAGGCCGTTTGAAATGGGCACCTTTTATCTGGCTACTCAATACTGCCCCTGCAGCCCAAACAGGTTAAGTCATACCACAGATTTTCAATTGGATTGAGGTCTGGGCTTTGACTAGGCCATTCAAATACATTTAAATGTTTCCCCTTAAACCACTCGAGTGTTGCTTTAGCAGTATGCTTAGGGTCATTGTCCTGCTAGGAAGGTGAACCTCCGTCCCAGTCTCAAATCTCTTGAAGACTGAAACAGGTTTCCGTCAAGAATTTGCCTGTATTTAGCCCCATCCATAATTTCTTCAATTCTGACCAGTTTCCCAGTCCCTGCCAATGAAAAACATCCCCACAGCATGATGCTGCCACCACCATGCTTCACTGTGGGGATGGTGTTCTTGGGGTGATGGGATGGTGTTCTCGGGGTGATGAGAGGTGTTGAGTTTGCTTGATGGCCAAAAAGCTCAATTTTAATCTCATCTAACCAGAGTACCTTCTTCCATATGTTTGGGGAGTCTCCCACATGCCTTGTGGCAAACACAAAATGTGTTTGCTTATTTTTTTCTTTAAGCAATGGCTTTTTTTCTGGCCACTTTTCCATAAAGCCCAGCTCTGTGGAGTGTGCGGCTTAAAGTGGTCCTATGGACAGATACTCCAATCTCCGCTGGGGAGCTTTTCAGCTACTTCAGGGTTATCTTTGGTCTCTTTGTTGCCTCTCTGATTAATGCCCTCCTTGCCTGGTCCATTCGTTTTTGTAGGTGGCCCTCTCTTGGCAGGTTTGTTGTGGTGCCACATTCTTTCCATTTTTTATAATGGATTTAATGGTGCTCCATGGGATGTTCAAAGTTTCAGATATATTTTTTTATAACCCAACCCTGATCTGTCCTTCTCCACAACTTTGTCCCTGACCTGTTTGGAGAGCTCCTTGGTCTTCATGGTGCCGCTTGCTTGGTAGTGCCCATTGCTTAGTGGTGTTGCAGACTCTGGGGCCTTTCAGAACAGGTGTATCAGATAATGTAACACTTAGATTGCACACAGGTGGACTTTATTTAACTAATGATGTGACTTCTGAAGGTAATTGGTTTCACCAGATCTTATTTAAGGACTTCATAGCATAGGGGGTGAAAACATATGCATGCACCACTTTTCCATTTTTTATTTAAAGTTATTTTTTTCATTACATTTCACCACCAATTTGGACTATTTTGTGTATGTCCATTACATGAAATCCAAATGAAAATCCATTTAAATTACAGGTTGTAATGCAACAAAATAGGGAAAACGCCAAGGGGGTGAATACTTTTTCAAGGCATTGTGATCTGAAAGTGATTTGAATGTTTTAACCAAATTAAAACTGACATTAAATATGTTAGGGAATTCTTGCTAATACAAATTAGAAACATTTCCTGTCTATGTATTGCTACTTATCTGTTCATTCAGTGCTGTGAAGAAAGTCTTATACCATAGTTAGTGTTATCAAGGGGGCTCTGATTTGAAAACTGTCATTGATTTTACATGATCTGCATCAGAGTGCGAATTATACTGTAACATTGGGGGGTGGGGGGGGGGGCGGATGTTGTATGGGCCTAATTGTAAAAACATGTAATTTAACAGTAAAAATGTATGACTTTCTGATGTGGCATGAACACAACCTGTCATGATGCTGATTGTTAAACAAATCACTTAAAAAAGTAGGCTACTTACACACGTTTGTCATCTCCAAAATAATTCCAGCATCCAAACAGTGCACTATGCACCCGCCATTTGATGAATGGAAAGATCTGTTATAAAACATCAAAAACTGTAATGACATTTGGTGATTGTCATTAGATGCTTCTTGCTGACAAATTTACATTTTTTGGAAAACGTAAAGTTGGGACACCTGAAAAGTGGCTGAAATATGGAAAGTGCAGCCACATGGAAATACATGGTTTAAACCATGACAGAGAGGTGGTGGTGTTTTTTAAATTTGGAATAAGCTATTATTTTCATATTTAGCAATGTAGCAGTTAAAAAACAGCATTTTAACAAATAGGAGAATAGTGAAATTAGCATTATTTAGTGCCCCCCCAATAGATTGACTTTTGTTGCGTTTAATGGGGCTCATCTCTCATTCAGGGGGTTGAGCCCCTCCCCCACCGGCCATAATTTGCTCTCTTGTCCGATAAGTAGTTTAAAGAATATACACTGAGTGTACAAAACATTACGAACACCTTCCTAATAAGCATTCCACAGGGATCCTGCAGTCATGTTGACTGCAATGTTTCCCACAGTTGTGTCAAGTTGGCTAGATGTCCTTTGGGTGATGGACCATTCTTGATACACACGGGAAACTGTTGAGCATGAAAAATCCAGCAGCATTGCAGTTCTTAACACACTCAAACTGGTGCGCCTGGGGCCTACTACCATTCCCCGTTCAAAGGCACTTTTTTCCAGCCTATTCACCCTCTGAATGGCACACATACACAATCCATGTCTCAATTGTCTCAAGGCTTAAAAATCGTTCTCTAACCTGTCTCCTCCCTTTCATCTACACTGATGGAAGTGGATTTAACAAGTGACATCAAAAAGGGATAATAGCTTTCACCTGGATTCACCTGGTCAGTCTGTCATGAAAAGAGCATGTATTCCTAATATTTTGTACACTCAGTGTAGGTTAGAGTGCATATATTTCTTCATTAGAAAATAGAAAATTAAGTGGAATTTCTTACAGGAGGCAATCCTAGTTTTTAAGTTGTTTAGTCTACATGCGTCTGAAATAATGTCAACATCAGACATTTGAGTTGGAATAAAGCAGAAAAACAGAGTAGTGGAATTCCGGAGGATAGAACCAGTTCACATTGGGGACAGCTTACCTTGATAATACAGTTGAAGTCGGAAGTTTACATACACCTTAGCCAAATACATTTAAACTCTGTTTTATACAATTCCTGACATTTAATCCAAGTAAAAATTCGCTGTCTTAGGTCAGGTAGGATCATCACTTTATTTTAAGATGTGAAATGTCAGAATAAATAGTAGAGAGAATTATTTATTTCAGCTTTTATTTCTTTCATCACATTCCCAGTGGGTCAGAAGTTTACAAACTCTCAATTGGTATTTGGTAGCATTGCCTTTAAATTGTTTAACTTGGGTCAAACGTTTCGGGTAGCCTTCCACAAGCTTCCCACAATAAGTTGGGTGAATTTTGGCCCATTCCTCCTGTCAGTAACTGAATCAGGTTTGTAGGCCTCCTTGCTTGCACACGCTTTTTCAGTTCTGCCCACAAATTTTCTATAGGATTGAGGTCAGGGCTTTGTGATGGCCACTCCAATATCTTGACTTTGTTGTCCTTAAGCCATTTTGCCACAGCTTTGGAAGTATGCTTGGGGTCATTGTCCATTTGGAAGACCCATTTGCGACCAAGCTTTAAACTTCCTGACTGATGTCTTGAGATGTTGTTTCAATATATCCACATAATTGTCCATCCTCATAATGCCATCTATTTTGTGAAGCGCACCAGTTCCTCCTGCAGCAAAGCACCCCCACAACATGATGCTGCCACCCCCGTGATTCACGGTTGGGATGGTGTTCTTCGACTTGCAAGCCTCCCCCTTTTTCCTCCAAACATAACGATGGTCATTATTGCCAAACAGTTCTATTTTTGTTTCATCAGACCAGAGGACATTTCTCCAAAAAGTACAATCTTTGTCCCCATGTGCAGTTGCAAACCGTAGTCTGGCTTTTTTATGGCGGTTTTGGAGCAGTGGCTTCTTACTTGCTGAGTGGCCGTTCAGGTTAGGTCAATATAGGACAAATTTTACTGTGTAAATAGATACTTTTGTACCTGTTTCCTCCAGCATCTTCACAAGGTCCTTTGCTGTTGTTCTGGGATTGATTTGCATTTTTCGCACCAAAGTACGTTCATCTCTAGGAGACAGAACGCATCTCCTTCCTGAGCGGTTTGATGGCTCCGTGGTCCCATGGTGTTTATACCCGCGTACTATTGTTTGTACAGATGAACGTGGTACCTTCAGGCATTTGGAAACGCGTTTGGAATCGCTGATTTCTTTTGATTTTCCCATGATGTCAAGCAAAGAGGCACTGAGTTTGAAGGTAGACCTTGAAATACATCCACAGGTACATTCCAATTGACTCAAATTATGTCAATTAGCCTATCCGCTTCTAAAGCCTTGACATAATTTTCTGGAATTTTCCAAGCTGTTTAATTCAGACCCTTTACTCAGTACTTGAAGCACTTTTGGCAGCGACTACAGCCTTGAGTTTTCTTGGGGAGGACGCTACAAGCTTGGTACACCTGTATTTGGGGAGTTTCTCCCATTTTTCTCTGCAGATCCTCTCAAGCTCTGTCAGGTTGGATGGGGAGCGTCACTGCACTGCTATTTTCAGGTCTCTCCAGAGATGTTCGATCGGGTTCATGTCCGGGCACTGGCTGGGCCACTCAAGGACATTCAGAGACTTGTCCCGAAGCCACTCCAGCATTGTCTTGGCTGTGTGCTTAGGGTCGTTGTCCTGTTGGAAGGTGAATCTTTGTCCCAGTCTGAGGTCCTGAGTGCTCTGGAGTAGGTTTTCATCAAGGATCTCTCAGTACTTTGTTCTGTTCATCTTTCCCTCGATCCTGACTAGTCTCCCAGTCTCTGGCGCTGAAAAACATCCCCACAGAATGATGTTGCCACTACCATGCTTCACCGTAGGGATGGTGCCAGGTTTCCTCCAGGCGTGATGCTTGGCATTCAGGCCAAAGAGTTCAATCTTTGTTTCATCAGACCAGAGAATCTTGTTTCTCATGGTCTGAGAGTCCTTTAGGTGCCTTTTGGCAAACTAAAAGCGAGCTGTCATGTGCCTTTTACTGAGCAGTGGCTTCCTTCTGGGCACTCTACCATGACGGCCTGATTGGTGGAGGGCTGCAGAGATGGTTGTCCTTCTGGAAGGTTCTCCTATCTCCACAGAGGAACTCTGGAGCTCTGTCAGAGTGACCATCGGGTTCTTGGTCACCTCCGTGACCAAGGCCCTTCTCCCCTGATTGGTCAGTTTGGCCAGGCGGCCATCTCTAGGAAGAGTGTTGGTGGTTCCAAACGTCTTCCATTTAAGACGATGGAGGCCACTGTGTCCTTGGGGACCTTCAATGCTGCAGAAAGTTTTTGGTACCCTTCCCCAGATCTGTGCCTCAAAACAATCTTGTCTCGGAGCTCTACGGACAATTGCTTCGACCTCATGGCTTGGTTTTTGCTCTGACATGTACTGTCAACTGTGGGACCTTATATAGGCAGGTGTGTGCTTTTAAGTTGTAGAAACATCTCAAGGATGATCAATGGAAACAGGATGCGCCTGAGCTCAATTTCGAGTCTCATAGAAAAGTGTCTGATTACTTGTGTAAAAAATGTTATTATACATTTGCAAAATTTTCTTAAACCTGTTTTCACTTTGTCATTATGGAGTATTGTGTCTAGATTGATGAGGAAAATGTTTTATTTAATCCATTTTAGATGAAGGCATTAACATAACAAAATGTTGAAAAAGTCAATGGGTCTGAATACTTTCCGAATGCACTGTACATAGTAAAACATTTAGAAAAAGGACAATTGTTTTAAAGTGTCTGTCCTTCTATCTGAGAGATATAAGAAATACCAACTTTTCATAGAGGAGTCATATTAGTGTTAGCCCAAACTGTTCGGTAGCTACAGACAGACGTTGGCAGATCGGCAGTACTGACTTAAGACGAGTCCGTGACACTTGTGTGGGTCGTAGTGCAAAACAGAGATCACCATCGTGTTTGTGTGTAGGCCAAACTCTTCGGACAATACAGATGTTTTTGTGAGAAGACCGATTATCTCATTGTCTGACAAACACCGCTGTAGCTCTGCCACCTTTCACCGCAGATGCGGAAAGCCAACATTGGCAGATGCAATGGATTGAGATGCAAGAAATATGTCTTGCTTGAACAGACCGATTTTTGTAGGTAATTTTGTATTATGCTAATTCAATTTTCACGGGGTGCGGACATCGACTCTGGGGTCTTGCCCAATGTACAGGTAACTGACAAAGGGCGTTGAGCCACCACAAGCCACCAGAACAGCTTCACTGTGCCTTGGCATAGACTCTACAAGTGTCTGTAAATCTATTGGAGGGATGCGCCACCATTCTTCCAAGAGAAATTCCATAATTTGGT
The DNA here is from genome assembly GCF_016432855.1 of Salvelinus namaycush. Classification (NCBI taxonomy): domain Eukaryota; kingdom Metazoa; phylum Chordata; class Actinopteri; order Salmoniformes; family Salmonidae; genus Salvelinus; species Salvelinus namaycush. The sequence goes on from NC_052314.1 coordinate 10,212,398, forward strand.
GTTTTGTAGAAGGTGGTGGAAAATGCTGTCTTAGACGCCGCTCCAGAATCTCCCATAAGTGTTCAATTGGGTTGAGATCTCATGACTGAGACACACACACCCTTTAAACCCACTGTGCTCCTTTGAGACCCCTCTTTCAAAGTCACTGAGATCTCTTCTTTTAGCCATGGTAGCCAAACTAGTGGGTAACGGGCATTTTTATAAACAACACTAAGCTAGTGTAACAGTATAACTTTAGTCCATCCCCTCGCCCCAACCCGGGCTGCGAACCAGGGACCCTCTGCACACATCAACAACAGTCACCCACGAAGCATTGTTACCCATCGCTCCACAAAAGCCGCGGCCCTTGCAGAGCAAGGGAAACCACTACTTCAAGGTTTCAGAGCAAGTGACGTCACCGACTGAAAGGCTGCTAGCGCGCACCACCGCTACCTAGCTAGCCATTTCACATCGGTTACACTTGATGGGATGTTAATTGCTTAATTAGCTCAGGAACCACACCTGTGTGGAAGCACCTGCTTTCAATATACTTTGTATCCCTCATTTACTCAAGTGTTTCCTTTATTTTGGCAGTTGCCTGTAGTGTATGGCTTCCAATATTCTGTAGGCACTTTGTGCTTCCCATGTTTCCTTTAAATGTACCTCCGTTAAATTACGTGAAAACATATTTTCAGTGTTGCTCACAGCATTTGGGTTGTGGTGCAGAATAAGTTGTGTGCATAAGCACATAACAAACAAGTGCCCTTAAAAAAATACGTAAGCAGTGAGCATAGAAATGCATTAAAAACATAACAACGAAGAGGAACGGTGACCTTACAGTGCAGTCAAGCTGTCATATTATGGAAGTCAGATTGGTCCCAGGATGCCACTGTCAACTACTGTAGGAGGGCAGGAATGATAAAGTCACATCAGATAATGTCACCTATGGATGTTCCTGTGGCCAGCATCTTTTTGGGCGGAGAGACCTTGTCAGAAAAGCTCCCAAAACCCTTGAACAGTGATAGTGGAGAAAACGAGAGAGAGAAGGAGATAGAGGCAGAGAGGGACGGAGGTTGACGTTTATTGTCATGAATCTTGCCCTGGAGGCAGCACTGAGCAATTTCGGCTAGATGGGCCATCTGCAAAGTCCAAATTGGCTATATCGTCAAAATTCATGAAAACAGAAATGAGCTTTAGGTCTTCATTTAAGGTTATGGTTAAGCATTAGCGTAGTGCTTAAAATCAGATTTTATGACTCTGTGGCTGTGTCAGCTAGTGAACACTCTGCAGGGCTGCCTCCAGTACATGAGCCATCCCAATAAATTCCAACCTGCAAGAGGGACGTAGCCATGGAGACTACATGGAGAGCTAAATTCAGGGGGGAAAACACATAGAGAGACGAGACCTGGCTGTCCTGTCATGTCGAATTAGCTTTTCTCCCTCAATCTTTCTCGCAATCAATTATCATCCCTGGTCAGAGAGGAGCCACTATCAATATGGAAATGAATGGTGCGGATGGTGGGGATTTTGTCTGTGTGTTTGTTTGTGGGTGCCTGCATGAGTGTGTGTGTGTGAAAGAAAAATAATGGTTATAAATATGTCGATACGCACACACACACATCTGTCTCTGTTTACACCATTTATTGTGACACTTGGCCTGCTGTTTGCTAGATTGTTTTAAATAAAGGTCGGTGTTGAGGTTAATGACTATTGTCAGGCCACCATATATCAGGCCACTACTGTCCCTCTAGGTGTGACAGCTCCATTAGCTGCTAAAGTGGCCCACCGTGGAAGGAGCCACATGCCGATATCTCACAGCATACTGTTGTGTGGATGGGATAAGGACTTACATTTCTGACATACAGATGACATAAGGTCTGTTATAGTATATCATAACAGTTCATGACCACACGCATTTTGTTTGTGTAAAACTGAGAACTGTTACAGCAGATGTGTATGATGGAGGAATTCTCTCCCTCCGATGCCTCTTTAAATACTTCATGAGTCTCACCACTTTCAGTGGGCTACGGTAGGTGGGAGTACGTCTGGTGAGCCCTCAAGTCACATTTCAAAATCTCTCTCTCTCTCTCTCTCTCTCTCTCTCTCTCTCTCTCTCTCTCTCTCTCTCTCTCTCTCTCTCTCTCTCTCTCTCTCTCTCTCTCTCTCTCTCTCTCTCTCTCTCAGAAAGATTTCTCTATCCCTCTCACCCTATAATGGAGGCATGTGGATGTCCACAGTAGCAGTGGAGAATTAGAGCATGATTTATCACTGGTGCTCTTAGCAGCGCTGTAAAGACACGCCACAGATTCAGCCCAGTGTCAAGTGTTTCAGCCTTCTGCTCTACAGAGTCAATCACGCAGGGCCGGATTACTTAACGGGCACGTTTGGGTTGGGGGCCCCCTTGATAGCATATGAAAACGGCATAAGAAATGGAAAAATATGTAGAATTGCAGGAAATAAGCTTTAAAACTGACACATTTTCTCTCATCCTCTGAGCAAAATGTGAGGATAGCATGAGATGAGCTATAAATCAACAACTTTTTATTTTTGCCCCATGGCAAAATGTGTTGAAATGCAGGAAGTTAGCTGTTTTCTTAAAAAGAAAGGTGGGCCCCCTGGAGGTAGGTGCCCCGAAGCCCCAAATGCATTAGTCTGGCTCTGCAATCACGGCCATATTAAACTCTGCGCACACTGACCCAGAACCACCCTGGTCTTCACAGTCTCACAACATCAACCCTGGAAGTACTCTAGTCATGTTTGCGTTTTGTAATACCCAGAGGTCTGGGACTCGTGATAATATACTAGGAACACTACAATATGATGGTGATGAGGATGATGATGATAATAAGGATGATGAGGATGATGATAATGATGCTGATGAGGATGATGAGGATTGTGGGGAGGATGGTGATGATGATGAGGATGATAATGGTGAGGATGATGATAATCAAAAGGAAGGCTTAATGTGTTGATGGGTTTTGAGATGAAGATATCAAGATATGCTGATCTACAATATCCCTGAATTAGACGCCAACAACTCTCCATAGGCTACCAGCGGAATGGACGTTTCTTTCATTTCAGCGTTGAGAATGTGGTTCGTATAATGTAAGAGGATAAAGTCTTCTGCATGTGATTGTAATTTCCCAAGTGACATCATTATGACTCTCACATGATGACCAGACCGAACACATCGCATACATGTTATTCAATCATTGCACCCACACTGCTTGCGCTCATCAGCGTGCGTCTGCGTGGCCAGGCGCTAAAATAGAAATTGGTTCTATTTATGACGCTCAACGCGCTGCAAGTCCGGCCTTTCCCACCTCCTCATTCGTTTTTAGAAGCATATACCCACATGCTATCTCCTCGGTGGTTTTTGGGAGCATATACCCACGTGGGTGATTGAAAGATGAACTGAGGTCCACACTCCAGTCGGTTGCGGTAATGCACCTAAAGTTGGTTGCCAACCATCATATAAAGTCCAGAATAAGAAGAAGCCTGAAGGAAGGAGGAGAGATGACTAAAAACGAATTTGGTTTACCGTTTTATCTGTGGATTAGTTGTCGGAGTAGAGGACCTTGTGCATTTCAGGTAAAATAACAACCCAATGTTTATATCCCGGACAAATGAGCTAGCAACAGCAAGATAGCTAGCTAAATTGGCATAAATGTTTAATGCTTTTCAACCTGTGCCCAAATTAATATAATTGGTTCTGAGTTTGTTTTGATATTTCAACCTGCGTGTCCTGATCGCGTCTGGTGCGGGTGGACAAAATCAACGTGTGCACATTGACGCACGCACGTGTTTGGTCTGGTCAGCATGTCAGAGCCACCTAAAGGTACAGACAACTAAGCATCAACATTCCCAAACCTACACAAAAAATTGTAAAAGCAATGTACTTTGATTGGTTAAAGCAATCAATCATATCTTTCTATATGTCAGTGTACCTCTGTTGATCTTTGTTAATTTAGGAAGATGTATTGACATTATTGTAATGTGAACTATTCTTGTAACTATTGTGTTTGTAAATATACTGAACAAAAATAACACTGTCTGTATTAAAGCCCTTTTGTGGGGAAAAACTCATTCTGGTTGGCTGGGCCTGGCTTCGTCATGTCAAATCCACAGATTAGGGCCTCATGAATTGATTTAAATTGACTGATTTCCTTATATGAACTGTAACTCAGTTATATGGTTGACATTGTTGCATTTTACATTTCTATTTTTGTTCAGTACAGTTCAGCATCTGAGGTCATTGCACCGTAGTGAACATTATCTCAACCTGTTTTGGTTTCTTTATTTCTTTTCCTTTATTGTAGTTACCTTTTGCATTATTCATGTCATTCAGTGGCTAAACTTTATGGAAGTTTGCAGTGAATTATGATAATATCTTGTGTGTGTGTGTGTGTGTGTGTGTGTGTGTGTGTGTGTGTGTGAGAGAGAGTAAATCTCCATGTTAGGAAAGATGAGATCTATATCCAGAGGTCAATATGATTTATCTCACTATAACACAATTCAGAGGTTGCAAAAATGCTTTACCCTGAGGTGACCCGTATAAATGGAAATGGAAAACATAAGGGCAGAGCTTGTTCTCTGAAGCCACAGTCCATTGATTGACTTTAGGGTGTATAAACTTCATCTCCATGCTCCCGCTTTTTAAATGATGTTCTAATGGAAAAATAAAGACAACCACAAGCAGACTCTTTGGCCCCTGGAAAAATTAAGTTGTTCACATAGTGACCAAAGGCAATAAAAATTGTCTTTGTTTCAACCCAGATCTTAATCACTTAATGGCAGAAATTAACTCATGGTGATAATTAATCACTTGTTGCCTCTGGTACTCACTTAGCTCTTGTTATCTTATGGCTCTGAAATCCCAGCGTGTGGGAAAAAATCTAACAAAATGGATCAAGTCAATCCCAATGTTCAAGGGTTAACCTGGGACTGACAGAACGTTGGCATATCACAGGTGATTGCAATTATGTCAAACCCACCAGATGCATTTGTATTTACAGCCGGTTTAATTTGTAGCTGTCTGTGAATGAGCTGAGATCGGCTCAAGCTGCCAGCCAGTGAGTGGCATTTGTATTGCTGGCAGGCCTTTGCCTGTCTTTCTTTCTTCCATTCCCCCTCTCTTTGAATTCCAATGAGACAAGCCTGTAGGGCCTGCCCGCACACCCTGGCCTTTGACTGAAGTGAAATCAATCAGGCCTTCAATCGCTCTCTAAAGGACCATTATCCAACCTTCTCTCCTTGTCTAACAGGCTATGCCTATCTGTCTGTGTGTTTTCTGTCTGTGTGTTGTCTGTCTGTCTAATACCTTACAGTTCCCTCTCTCTTCTCCATTTACACTGTATCCAGTTGAAAAGAAACAAAGCAAGGACATTGTGGAATTCTGGTTCTGAAGTTCTTTTGGGATAAAAGACTCCTAAACATGAAGAAATAAAGTTTCAAGTCAGGTGGTTCCGAAAGGTTCTGACAAAGTCACATTGATATGTCCTCTCGTTAATATCCCTATGTGTAACATATAGTAGACGTCTGGGGAGTATATTCCGTTGTGGAATTCAACATTTACTTGTTTGGCATTAAATACTTGGCTTACACTAGGGTTTCCTTGTCTCCATAGATCCCTCAGATCAGCTATGCATCCACGGCACCCGAGCTGAGTGACAATACACGCTACGACTTCTTCTCCCGTGTGGTGCCACCGGACTCCTACCAAGCTCAGGCCATGCTGGACATCGTCACGGCGATGGGCTGGAACTATGTGTCGACCCTGGCCTCGGAGGGGAATTACGGAGAAAGTGGCGTGGAGGCTTTTGTCCAGATCTCCAGAGAGTCTGGTAGGTGGGATGGGGCTCTTTTTACTGGCACAACATGGCTACTCACAGGCTTTTACTGAAACGCTGATGAATATATATTTATTTTTTCAGCTAGATATAGCTGATAATTGTGGGCTGTTTTTGTGACGCCATGCTGAAGGATAAACAAATGCAATTGAATCCAAAAGTCTCTTTCCCTGCTATTATACAGCAACATTCTTATTCTACTAAGAACTACTGCTTGATCTGGGATGTATGAGAAAAATCTCAAATGTACTGAGAAACTTGAATTGTGCTGAAAGGAAGATGTGTTCCCTTGTTTGGGAGATGTGTACTGTTGGTCAGCGTTTTATGCTCTGCCTGCATGCATTGCCCCAATGTTTGACTCAAACACTGTCTTGCCTAGTTTGGCAGAGTGCACCTCAGCATTTGCTGTCTCAACAGCAGGGGATACCTTGAAGGTTCACATGTCAAGTCGCTGAATGTCAAAAAAGACTACCAGGGGACAGTCTAAGACAAAAAACACAGAGAGCATCTCTGATTTCTCTTTTAGTCTTGCTTGTTCTTTGCTTGGAGAGACTGCTAAGGCATTAGGGTATGGCCTCTCCCATTCACCAATCAAAATGTATTTACAGCTAGCAATTATTAAAACTTGGTTACATTACGCACCAGAATAATTGATTGCTCCACAATTGTATTGATGCATCAGAGGGTATGGGAAGGGGGTGTAACATTTCAAAGTGGTCTGTGAACATTTGTATTGTGTTGATAAATGAATATAGAGATAGGTAATGTCATTGATTCTCCGTATAATCACCAGTAAGTTCACAGATGTATTTTTCAAGGGGCTGTTTCATAATCAAACTCAGTTCTCTCCAAGCTCTCTGATTAAAGTATTATGGCAGCTTTCGTCAGGGTGGACAAAAGGCCGCACATTAATTATATTGTAATTGCTGAATATAAATTCATCAGCTGTAACATGTATGTGTGAGATTATCAGAGTGTGTATGCATTAGCCCGGGCCTATTATAAATGAGCTGTATCTCTGGCTAGCATGGGAGCAGGGGAGCAGGGGAGCACCAACCTAATCCTTGAGGGCTGGTTCAGCTCTCCGTGGCACTTAATGGATCAATTAGAGTCATCGATTGGCTTGAGAGTCCACCCACCTGTTTTCTTGGGTCAGAATCAGATGCTGAGTTCACAGATACTGAGTGCAGAGTAATGTTACACCAGTGGTTCTCAAACCTCTCCTCGGGGACCCCAGAAATTTTAAGATTTTGTTGTAGCCCTGAACTACCTGATTCACTAGTTGACAAGTTGAATCAGGTGCGTTAGCTCTAGAATAAATAAAATACATGGAACGATTGGACAACCACTGTGTTATACAGCGCAGGCAGAAATGTAATAAGTAGAATGGACATACCACTCTGTAGTACATAGTGCAGGGTGGAATGCTGACTTTAAGGTAGCGGTTGGCATCCTCTGGTCTCACATCAGGCTGCCTGTCCTGTGCTTCTACTCTCCCCCTGAACATTCAGGAGAGTCCAGAGCAGAAAGGAAGAGTGGAAAACGAGCGGTGCTCGTTCCATACAGAACCCTCTACAGAGGGTTCTACTTGGAACCCAAAAGGGTTCTACCTGGAACCAAAAAGGGTTCTCCTATGGGGACAGCCAAATAACCCCTTTGGAACCCTTTTTTCTAAGATTGTATCTCCTGTGTTTTGTTAGCCCTGAAATAGGTTGAAGGGATTTTCCTGTATGAGAGTCTCCCTTTGGGTCTGTCAACAGTTCCAGACTTCCAGCTGCAGCCCTAGAGCAGGCTTGGGTTAATCCCAAATAAATACAGGGTTTAACAGGCATCCAATTAACAACTAAACCAGCACCATATTACAGAAAAACATCAATACCAGCTTTACAATGACACCTATAGCTCTTGGACCAATAGAAGTAAGCATAGCAATCTCATTTCACTCCTGGCTAAGCACCCAAAAATAATTGATGATAATATGCTGTGGGCTAATTCACTATTAATAGACATGCTGCTAACTTCCTACATTCAATTACATGTGATACCCATCTTTTTCTCTTAGGCGGTAAAATGTTGAGCGAGCCTACAAAACTGTAAATAATTCCAAGTGAATTGTGAGCCCGAATAAACAAGTGATGATGTGCATCTATTTATCAAAGCACGTTAGCTTGATTGGCATGCACTAAGTGCAGTGACCCAGTCCATCACAGCAACCCCCTGCACACCATCACTGTAATGCCTGCTCAGCCAGGTTTCCTTGCCAAAGCAATGTAATCTCTATGTAAATGGTGTAAGCAAGCAACAGTAATCATGAGAAATGGCTGCAATATTTCCTTTAAAGGTGTGGATTAATAATGACGAGGTGCTTGGGGAACACTGGAGACGGTCTCTTGAACAGGAGGGAAGAGCAGCTGTACCTCCCTGTGTATATTGTTCTCTATAATGAATGTGTTTTTTTAACATTGTTCGTCTCCTTTCAACACATGTAAATTTCATCATTTAGAGATATGACATTCATAGCTCTGCAAGTTAAGTCATCTGTGATTTATCGTATATTGTATCATCTGTGATTTATCATGTATTGTATCGTCTGTGATTAACCGTTTACGACCTGAGATTCACAGCATGAGGATGAGGTGCCGGTGGGTTGGATGCCTTTTGCTGTTCTTGGTGTTGAAGGGGATATCTTGCTGGGATATCTTACTTCCCAAATACAGGTGTGCCAAGCTTATATCGTCATACCCAAGAAGACTTGATGCTGTAATTGCTGCCAAAGGTGCTTCAACAAAGTACTGAGTAAAGAGTCTGAATACTTATGTAAATGTGATATTTACGTTCTTTATTTTTTATACATTTGCTAAAAAAAAACTAAAAAACTGTTTGTCATGATGGATTATCGTGTGTAGATTGACGGAGGGAAAAAAACGATTTAATTCATTTTAGAATAAGGTTATAACGTAACAAAATGTGGAAAAAGTCAAGGGGTCTGAATACTTTCCGAATGCACTGTTCAAGATCTTCTACTGTATTCTTTCAGTGGGGAAAAGAAAAGGATGAGTGTCGGCTACACTGTAAAGGTTCACCTGTTTAAATAAAGCCTCATATGACCATTGCTGTACTGTATGTTAATCACAGGCATGGCCTTATTCATGAATACATCCAATTGTGAATATGACCGAATGGCACTATATCAAAGAAATATGCATGCTAAAGCAATGTTTAATTCATATACAGTATGAACAGTGAGAAGAGTACCAGAAGAGGACTGGCCACCCTGTTGACTGATGGTCTATGGGGAGCAAGTCTAAAGACTAGATCAGAGGAGGATCCCAGGAGCAGTGTCACTCTCAACCCCTCTGGAGCCTGATCTTCATGAAACAGGGACAGATACCCATACTGTGGCATTGGGATAGACTTTGGGACAAACAGCGCAGTATTTCGATGTGTTAACCGCCAGGTTAAAGAGCATGTTGGCCTGCACTCACTGTGATGCTCATGCTGCAGAGAAATACAGTTGAGGGCCAATGGAGTCTTGGGAGCTCAGTACGTGTTATAAATGATACATACAGGAAGCTTTCTTGTTTAGCAATAGCAAATGTTGATCAATTATTGAATGTATGTCCATTTTGTTTCAGATAGGGTCTAGTTTACTATGCCTTCGATTACTAGTAATTGCTTCTTCTTTATCCTCAGACAGAATAGTGGTGAGGAGGAGTCTGTCCTGAAGCGAATTCACCATACATTTTCTGTATTCAGGGTTCACTCAAATATCCTTTTAAGCTTTGTTTTACTATTGACAGTTACGTCTGATTTCGGGATTGTATATCGATTTGCTCTCCTTAAATGTTAGTCATCTAATTTATTTGTTTCAGTCTCTGAATTGTTTAATAAAACTTTTCGCCGCCAGCTCCTTATATCAGGGCATAAAAACTACAATCTGTCTCCTGAATTAGCCTAGTGTTCATGTACAACCAGCTATATCCTGTCCCGAGCTCATTTTCCCTGGCTAAACTAGCTGGCTAGCTGAACTATGCTAGTTTTCGTCCTCATTGCCAAACTTCATAAATACTGCACCCTCAACTTCAGTACTCCTTTGCTAGTTATACAACCATGTAACTAAGGAATTAGCTAGAAAGAAACTTGAAAAGTATGTATTGATTTATTGCTTTGTTGAATAGTCATGTCTGGTTTGAAATATCTGACAACGGTGGCAAAGGATATCATTGCTACATAAGTTCAGTTTTGAGATCCACTGGCGTCATTGACGTGGGATAGCTGAAAGTTTCCGACTGGTCTTGGAACTGTGACAAGAGGCAGCCTCTCCCTGATTGGTTCGATGGGACATGTAGTGATTTTACCAACATAGCCAGATATGTATTTGTATTTTTGTATTTGTATTTATTAGGGATCCCCATTAGATGGTGCCAAGGCAGCAGCTACTCTTCCTAGGGTCCAAACATATTAAAGCACTTACATTACATATGAATCAAAAGATAAAATAGTACATCATAACATTATTACACTACTACATACAGTTGAAGTCAGAAGTTTACATACACTTAGGTTGGAGTCATTAAAAGCCATTTTGCAACCACTCCACAAATTTCTTCTTAACAAACTATAGTTTTCGCAAGTCGGTTAGGACATCTACTTTCTCCATGACACAAGTCATTTTTCCAACAATTGCTCACAGAGATTATTTCACTTATAATTCACTGTATCACAATTCCAGTGGGTCAGAAGTTTATATACACTAAGTTGACTGTGCCTTTAAACAGCTTGGAAAATTCCAGAAAATTATGTCATGGCATTAGAAGCTTATGATAGGCTAATTGACATCATTTGAGTCAATTGGAGGTGTACCTGTGAATGAATTTCAAGGCCTACCTTCAAACTCAGTGCCTCTTTGCTTGACATCATGGGAAAATCAAAAGAAATCAGCCCGAAACCTCAGAAAAAAAGTTGTAGACCTCCACAAGTCTGGTTCATTCTTCGGAGCAATTTCCAAACATCCTAGAGATGAACGTACTTTGGTGTGAAAAGTGCAAAGCAATCCCAGAACAACAGCAAAGGACCTTGTGAAGATGCTGGAGGAAACAGGTACAAAGTATCTATATCCACAGTAAAACGAGTCCTATAGTGACATAACCTGAAAGGCCGCTCTGCAAGGAAGAAGCCACTGCTCCAAAACCGCCATAAAAAGTCAGACTACGGTTTGCAACTGCACATGGGGACAAAGATCGTACTTTTTGGAGAAATTTCCTCTGGTCTGATGAAACAAAAATAGAACTGTTTGGCCATGTGACCATTATGTTTGGAGGAAAAGGGGGGAGGAAAAAGGGGTATGCTTGCAAGCCGAAGAACACCATCCCAACCGTGAAGCACAGGGGTGGCAGCATCATGTTGTGGGGGTGCTTTGCTGCAGGAGGGACTAGTGCACTTCACAAAATAGATGGAAACATGAGGAAGAAAAATTATGTGGAGATATTGAAGCAACATCTCAAGACATCAGTCAGGAAGTTGAAGCTTGGTCGCAAATGGGTCTTCCAAATCGACAATGACCCCAAGCATACTTCCAAGTTGTGGCAAAATGGCTTAAGGACAACAAAGTCAAGATATTGGAGTGTATATCACAAAGCCCTGATCTCAATCCTATAGAAAGTTTGTGGGCAGGACTGAAAAAGCGTGTGCGAGCAAGGAGGCCTACAAACCTGACTCAGTTACACTAGCTCTGTCAGGAGGAATGGGACAAAAATTCACCCAACTTATTGTGGGAAGCTTATGGAAGGCAAGCCCGAAACTTTTGACCCAAGTTAAACAATTTAAAGGCAATGCTACCAAATACTAATTGAGTGTATGTAAACTTCTGACCCACTGGGAATGTGATGAAAAAGCTGAAATAAATCATTCTCTCTACTATTATTCTGACATTTCACATTCTTAAAATAAAGTGGTGATCCTAACTGACCTAAGACAGGAATTTTTTACTCTGATTAAATGTCTAGTTTAAATGTATTTGGCTAAGGTGTATGTAAACTTCCGACTTCAACTGTATATACAATACAAAATGTTTGATACCACCATACAACAATATCACAATGTATGTGTGTGCATGTGTCTTTACCTTTGTGTGTGTCGCTCTTCAGAGTCCCCGTAGTTCCATAAGGTGTATTTTTACCTGTTTTTTAAATCTGATTCTACTGCTGGCATGGCTCTATGTAGTACTGTGCACCTCCCATAGTCTGTTCTGGACTTTGGGACTGTGACGAGAACTCTAGTGGAATGTCTTGTGGGAGGAATGCATGGGTGTCTGAGTATTTTAAACAGACAGCTCGGTACATTCAGCGTGTCAACACCTCTTATAAAAACAAGTTGTGATGAAGTCTCTCTTCCACTTTGAGCCATAAGAGATTGACATGCATGTTATTAATGTTAGCTCTCTGTGTACTTTTAAAACTTCTTATGGCTGCGGGATTGATATGACAACAGCCAGTGAAAGTGCAGGGCGCCAAATTCAAACAGAAATCTCATAATTAAAATTCCTCAAACATACATCTATTTTATACCATTTTAAAGGTAATCTTGTTGTTAATCCCACCACAGTGTCCGATTTCAAAAAGGCTTTACAGCGAAAGCACCACAAACGATTATGTTAGGTCACTGCCAAATCACAGAAAAACACAGCCATTTTTCCAGCCAAAGACAGGAGTCACAAAAAGCTGAAATAGAGATAAAATGAATCACTAACCTTTGATGATCTTCATCAGATGACACTCATAGGACTTCATGTTGCACAATACATTTATGTTTTGTTCGGTAAAGTTCATGTTTATATAAAAAAATCTCAGTATACATTGGCGCGTTATGTTCAGTAGTTCCAAAAACATCCGGTGATTTTGCAGAGAGCCACATCAATTTCCAGAAATACTCATAATAAACGTTGATCAAAGATCAAGTGTTATACAAGGAATTTTAGATCCCCTTCTCCTTAATGCAACCGCTGTGTCAGATTTCAAAAAAACCTTACGGAAAAAGCAAACCATACAATAATCTGAGGTCGGCGCTCAGAGCCCAATCAAGACAAAAATATATCCGCCATATTGTGCAGTCAACAGAAGTCAGAAATAACATTATAAATATTCACTTACCTTAGATGATCTTCATCAGAATGCACTCCCAGGAATCCCAGTTCCACAATAAATGTTTGATTTGTTCGGTAATGTCCATCATTTATGTCCAAATAGCTACTTTCGTTAGCGCGTTTGGTAAACAAATCCAAAGTCACGAAGCGCGTTCACTAAAAGCAGACGAAATGTCAAAAAGTTCAGTTACAGTCAGTAGAAACATGCCAAACGATGTATTGAATCAATCTTTAGGATGTTTTTAACATAAATCTTCAATAATGTTCCAACCAAAGAATTCCTTTGTCTTCAGAAGTGTTATACTCACAGACAATATTTGGACAGTTTTGGAAACTTTGGAGTGTTTTCTATCCTAATCTGTAAATTATATGCATATTCTACGATCTGGACCTGAGAAATAGTCCGTTTACCTTGGGAACGTTATTTAAAAAATATATATATATCATCTGACCCCTAGCGTCTTATGACCCTTAAGAAGGCAGAGCAGCGATTTATTATCAACAGACAGCATTACTCTGAGCAGTTTAGTCACATCAACTTGCTCAATTTCCACATTATTCATTACGAGGTGTAGTTGAGGTTTAGGGTTTATTAAATGATTTGTCCCAAATACAATGCTTTTAGTTTTGGAAATATTTAGGACTAACTTATTCCTTGGACACAGTCTTGTACCCTTAACCTTTTTTCAACTGACTATCATATTGTTTGTTTAAATTTGACTTCATTGATATAATGGGTAATCCAGGAATGTCACGAGTTAATTGACTCAAGAAAACTGTACAGATCGCAATGGCTGCAATGAATTGCAAAATTACTTCCGGGGTCCACATAGCTCCTCCTCCTCCTTACCACTCTATATAGAATAAATGTAGTACTCATTATAATACACAAAAACGACTTCAGAAACACTGTGGAGACAGGTTGACATACTGTAGCATTTTTTTTTTTTAATTGCAGTCTCATCCCATCATAGACCCCCTGCCACTTGCCTGATTAAAAGTGGGTAGTCTAGAAGTCCCTGCCCCGCATCGCTGAGCTAGCTGGCTCTAATCAACTGGGCTCACAATCAATTATCTACACCTGGAACATAACTGCAGGACTGCAGGCTTCTCTCCAGACCCGAGGGCCTCGGAGGAAAAGCGTATCTCCTCATGTTAAAAGTCGGTAATGACTCCATCAGTATTACACAGAGAAAAATAACCTCCCACAGGATAAATACAGATAGTAACTGTAATCGTGTCTCGCTGCCAGGCTGGTTAAAATGATGGCAAACTTTCAAAAGGGGCTGAGTTTCTGACCTCATTGGCAGGGATAAACTGTCATGGATTATGAACCCATTTACATAATATCATGGAAAATGGAATTTAGTTTCCAGAACCACCTCGTTTGAACTACCATATATTTTGTACAGCAGAACCACTAACACCCATGTAAAAAATAACAAAATGTCTTTAAGAAATAATTTCTAAAGCCTGGTAATCCTATTAGGGTTAGATTAAGTATATTTTCTCCCCGTGTACCTTTGATGTTTGAAACTTATTTTTGCCAACAGCTCCTACTTCCTTCCCCCCTGTGCTAACACTTTGCCCACCTGGGGTTGGCCCAGTCAAGCTGTTTCCACGGAAACCGCTCAGTGTGACAGATTATGTCATTATTGACACTGCAAAATTGGAAGGAACAACTTCCCCTTGACTGTAGGGGTCAGCAAATCCCAAACATGCTCAGATCATACCAATGAGGTCCAGATGTGTGGATCGGTAGTGGAGTGGTTGTGGAGCAGTAGTGCTTTTGGTAGTGGAGTGGTAGAGGTTGTGGTACTGGTAGTTGCTGTGGTAGTGGAGCATTAGTGGTTGTGGTAGTGGAGCATTAGTGGTTGTGGTAGTGGTAGTGGAAGTGGAAGTAGTAGTTGTAGTGGTGGTGGTAGTGGAGCAGCATTGGTGGTAGTGGTTGTGGTAGTGGTATTGAAGCGGTAGTGGTGGTGGTAATAGGTAATGGATGTGGTAGTGGTTGTGGTAATGGTTGTGGTAGCAGAGCAGTTGTGTTTGTGGTTTAGGGAGTGTGGTAGTGTTTGTAGTAGCAGTAGTGGTTGTGGTAGTTGTTGTGATAATGGAGCGGTAGTGGTTGTGGTAATGTTTATGGTGGTGGATTGGTGGTGATAGTGGAGCGGTGGAGGTTGCGTAGCGATTGTTGTAGTGGAGCGCTAGTGGCAGTGGTTGTTATAGTGGTTGAAACGGAGGTGGAGCGGTAGTGGTAGTGGTTGTGGTAGGTGGAGCGCTTGTGGTAGTGGGGGTGGTAGTGGAGTAGTAGTGGTAGGGGTTTTGGTAGTCCTAGTGGTAGTGGTGGTGGGGGTGGTAGTGGTAGTGGAGCGGTAGTGGAGTGGTAGGGGTTTTGGTAGTCCTAGTGGTTATGGTAGTGGAGCGGTAGTGGTTGTGGGAACTGTTGTGGTCTTGGTTGTGGTATGGAACGGTAGTGGTTGTGGTAGGTGGATTGGTTGTGGTTGTGGTAAGTGGTGGTGGAGCGTTAGTGGTTGTGGTAGTGGAGTGGTAGTGGTAGTGGGGGTGGTAGTGGTTGTGGTTGTGGTTGTGGTTGTGGTTGTGGTTGTCGAGGTTTGGTAGTGGTTGTGGTAGTGGTTGTGGTTTTGGTAGTAGAGCGGTAGTGGTAGTGGTAGTGGAGCGGTAGTCGTAGTGGTAGTGTAGCGGTTGTGGTTTTGGTAGTGCAGCATTAGTGGTTGTGGTGGTGGTAGTGCATCGGTAGTGGTAGTGGTTTTGGCTGTGCTAATAGAGCTGTAGTGGTTGTGAATTTGGAATGGTAGTGGTTGTGGTTATAGTTGTAGTGGAGCGGTAGTAGTTGCGGTTGTGGTTGTAGTTGTGGTAGTGGAGCGGTAGTGGTGGTTGTGGTAGTGGAGCGGTAGTTGTGGTGGTTGTGGTAGTGGAGCGGTAGTTGTGGTGGTTGTGGTAGTGGAGCGGTAGTTGTGGTGGTTGTGGTAGTGGAGCGGTAGTTGTGGTGGTTGTGGTAGTGGAGCGGTAGTTGTGGTGGTTGTGGTAGTGGAGCGGTAGTTGTGGTGGTTGTGGTAGTGGAGCGGTAGTTGTGGTTGTGGTAGTGGGGCGGTAGTGGTGGTGGTTGTGGTAGTGGAGCAGTAGTTGTGGTGGTTGTGGTAGTGGAGCGGTAGTTGTGGTGGTTGTGGTAGTGGAGCGGTAGTTGTGGTGGTTGTGGTAGTGGAGCGATAGTGGTTGTGGTAGTGGAGCGATAGTGGTTGTGGTAGTGGAGCGATAGTGGTTGTGGTAGTGGAGCGATAGTGGTTGTGGTAGTGGAGCGATAGTGGTTGTGGTAGTGGAGCGGTAGTTGTGGTGGTTGTGGTAGTGGAGCGGTAGTTGTGGTGGTTGTGGTAGTGGAGCGGTAGTGGTTGTGGTAGTTGTGGTGGTTGTGGTAGTGGAGCGGTAGTGGTGGTTGTGGTAGTGGAGCGGTAGTGGTGGTTGTGGTAGTGGAGCGGTAGTGGTGGTTGTGGTAGTGGAGCGGTAGTGGTGGTTGTGGTAGTGGAGCGGTAGTGGTTGTGGTAGTGGAGCGGTAGTTGTGGTGGTTGTGGTAGTGGAGCGGTAGTGGTGGTTGTGGTAGTGGAGCGGTAGTGGTGGTTGTGGTAGTGGAGCGGTAGTGGTGGTTGTGGTAGTGGAGCGGTAGTGGTGGTTGTGGTAGTGGAGCGGTAGTTGTGGTGGTTGTGGTAGTGGAGCGGTACTTGTGGTGGTTGTGGTAGTGGAGCGGTAGTTGTGGTGGTTGTGGTAGTGGAGCGGTAGTTGTGGTGGTTGTGGTAGTGGAGCGGTAGTTGTGGTGGTTGTGGTAGTGGAGCGGTAGTTGTGGTGGTTGTGGTAGTGGAGCGGTAGTTGTGGTTGTGGTAGTGGAGCGGTAGTGGTGGTGGTTGTGGTAGTGGAGCGGTAGTTGTGGTGGTTGTGGTAGTGGAGCGGTAGTTGTGGTGGTTGTGGTAGTGGAGCGGTAGTTGTGGTGGTTGTGGTAGTGGAGCGGTAGTTGTTGTGGTAGTGGAGCGGTAGTTGTGGTGGTTGTTGTAGTGGAGCGGTAGTTGTGGTGGTTGTGGTAGTGGAGCGGTAGTTGTGGTGGTTGTGGTAGTGGAGCGATAGTGGTTGTGGTAGTGGAGCGATAGTGGTTGTGGTAGTGGAGCGATAGTGGTTGTGGTAGTGGAGCGATAGTGGTTGTGGTAGTGGAGCGATAGTGGTTGTGGTAGTGGAGCGGTAGTTGTGGTGGTTGTGGTAGTGGAGCGGTAGTTGTGGTGGTTGTGGTAGTGGAGCGGTAGTGGTTGTGGTAGTTGTGGTGGTTGTGGTAGTGGAGCGGTAGTGGTGGTTGTGGTAGTGGAGCGGTAGTGGTGGTTGTGGTAGTGGAGCGTTAGTGGTGGTTGTGGTAGTGGAGCGGTAGTGGTTGTGGTAGTGGAGCGGTAGTTGTGGTGGTTGTGGTAGTGGAGCGGTAGTGGTGGTTGTGGTAGTGGAGCGGTAGTGGTGGTTGTGGTAGTGGAGCGGTAGTGGTGGTTGTGGTAGTGGAGCGGTAGTGGTGGTTGTGGTAGTGGAGCGGTAGTTGTGGTGGTTGTGGTAGTGGAGCGGTAGTTGTGGTGGTTGTGGTAGTGGAGCGGTAGTTGTGGTGGTTGTGGTAGTGGAGCGGTAGTTGTGGTGGTTGTGGTAGTGGAGCGGTAGTTGTGGTGGTTGTGGTAGTGGAGCGGTAGTTGTGGTTGTGGTAGTGGAGCGGTAGTGGTGGTGGTTGTGGTAGTGGAGCGGTAGTTGTGGTGGTTGTGGTAGTGGAGCGGTAGTTGTGGTGGTTGTGGTAGTGGAGCGGTAGTTGTGGTAGTGGAGCGGTAGTTGTGGTGGTTGTGGTAGTGGAGCGGTAGTTGTGGCGGTTGTTGTAGTGGAGCGGTAGTTGTGGTGGTTGTTGTAGTGGAGCGGTAGTTGTGGTGGTTGTGGTAGTGGAGCGATAGTGGTTGTGGTAGTGGAGCGATAGTTGTGGTGGTTGTGGTAGTGGAGCGATAGTGGTTGTGGTAGTGGAGCGATAGTGGTTGTGGTAGTGGAGCGATAGTGGTTGTGGTTGTGGTAGTGGAGCGGTAGTTGTGGTGGTTGTGATAGTGGAGCGGTAGTTGTGGTGGTTGTGGTGGTTGTGGTAGTGGAGCGGTAGTGGTGGTTGTGGTAGTGGAGCGGTAGTGGTGGTTGTGGTAGTGGAGTGGTAGTGGTGGTTGTGGTAGTGGAGCGGTGGTAGTGGTGGTTGTGGTAGTGGAGCGGTAGTTGTGGTGGTTGTGGTAGTGGAGCGGTAGTTGTGGTGGTTGTGGTAGTGGAGCGGTAGTTGTGGTGGTTGTGGTAGTGGAGCGGTAGTTGTGGTGGTTGTGGTAGTGGAGCGGTAGTTGTGGTGGTTGTGGTAGTGGAGCGGTAGTTGTGGTGGTTGTGGTAGTGGAGCGGTAGTTGTGGTTGTGGTAGTGGAGCGGTAGTGGTGGTGGTTGTGGTAATGGAGCGGTAGTTGTGGTGGTTGTGGTAGTGGAGCGGTAGTTGTGGTGGTTGTGGTAGTGGAGCGGTAGTTGTGGTGGTTGTGGTAGTGGAGCGATAGTGGTTGTGGTAGTGGAGCGATAGTGGTTGTGGTAGTGGAGCGATAGTGGTTGTTGTAGTGGAGCGATAGTGGTTGTGGTAGTGGAGCGATAGTTGTGGTGGTTGTTGTAGTGGAGCGGTAGTTGTGGTGGTTGTGGTAGTGGAGCGATAGTGGTTGTGGTAGTGGTGGTTGTGGTAGTGGTGGTTGTGGTAGTGGAGCGGTAGTTGTGGTGGTTGTGGTAGTGGAGCGGTAGTTGTGGTGGTTGTTGTAGTGGAGCGGTAGTTGTGGTGGTTGTGGTAGTGGAGCGATAGTGGTTGTGGTAGTGGAGCGATAGTGGTTGTGGTAGTGGAGCGGTAGTTGTGGTGGTTGTGGTAGTGGAGCGGTAGTTGTGGTGGTTGTTGTAGTGGAGCGGTAGTTGTGGTGGTTGTGGTAGTGGAGCGATAGTGGTTGTGGTAGTGGAGCGGTAGTTGTGGTGGTTGTGGTAGTGGAGCGGTAGTTGTGGTGGTTGTTGTAGTGGAGCGGTAGTTGTGGTGGTTGTGGTAGTGGAGCGATAGTGGTTGTGGTAGTGGAGCGATAGTTGTGGTGGTTGTGGTAGTGGAGCGATAGTGGTTGTGGTAGTGGAGCGATAGTGGTTGTGGTAGTGGAGCGATAGTGGTTGTGGTAGTGGAGCGGTAGTTGTGGTGGTTATGGTAGTGGAGCGGTAGTTGTGGTGGTTGTTGTAGTGGAGCGGTAGTTGTTGTGGTAGTGGAGTGGTAGTGGTGGTTGTGGTAGTGGAGTGGTAGTGGTGGTTGTGGTAGTGGAGCGATAGTGGTTGTTGTAGTGGAGCGGTAGTTGTGGTGGTTGTTGTAGTGGAGCGGTAGTTGTGGTGGTTGTTGTAGTGGAGCGGTAGTTGTGGTGGTTGTTGTAGTGGAGCGGTAGTTGTGGTGGTTGTTGTAGTGGAGCGGTAGTTGTGGTGGTTGTTGTAGTGGAGCGGTAGTTGTGGTGGTTGTTGTAGTGGAGCGGTAGTTGTGGTGGTTGTTGTAGTGGAGCGGTAGTTGTGGTGGTTGTTGTAGTGGAGCGGTAGTTGTGGTGGTTGTTGTAGTGGAGCGGTAGTTGTGGTGGTTGTTGTAGTGGAGCGGTAGTTGTTGTGGTAGTGGAGTGGTAGTGGTGGTTGTGGTAGTGGAGTGGTAGTGGTGGTTGTGGTAGTGGAGTGGTAGTGGTGGTTGTGGTAGTGGAGCGGTAGTTGTTGTGGTTGTTGTAGTGGAGCGGTAGTTGTGGTGGTTGTTGTAGTGGAGCAGTAGTTGTTGTGGTAGTGGAGTGGTAGTGGTGGTTGTGGTAGTGGAGTGGTAGTGGTGGTTGTGGTAGTGGAGTGGTAGTGGTGGTTGTGGTAGTGGAGCGGTAGTTGTTGTGGTTGTTGTAGTGGAGCGGTAGTTGTGGTGGTTGTTGTAGTGGAGCGGTAGTTGTGGTGGTTGTTGTAGTGGAGCGATAGTTGTGGTGGTTGTTGTAGTGGAGCGGTAGTTGTGGCGGTTGTTGTAGTGGAGCGGTAGTTGTGGTGGTTGTTGTAGTGGAGCGGTAGTTGTGGTGGTTGTGGTAGTGGAGCGGTAGTTGTGGTGGTTGTTGTAGTGGAGCGGTAGTTGTTGTTGTAGTGGAGCGGTAGTTGTTGTGGTAGTGGAGCGGTAGTTGTGGTGGTTGTTGTAGTGGAGCGGTAGTTGTTGTGGTAGTGGAGCAGTAGTTGTTGTGGTAGTGGAGCGATAGTGGTTGTGGTAGTGGAGCGGTAGTTGTGGTGGTTGTTGTAGTGGAGCGGTAGTTGT
Organism: Salvelinus namaycush; assembly: GCF_016432855.1. NCBI lineage: Eukaryota > Metazoa > Chordata > Actinopteri > Salmoniformes > Salmonidae > Salvelinus > Salvelinus namaycush. Next base: position 10,232,723 of record NC_052314.1, read on the forward strand.
TGTGGTAGTGGAGCAGTAGTTGTTGTGGTAGTGGAGTGTTTGTAGTTGTGGTGGTTGTTGTAGTGGAGCGGTAGTTGTGGTGGTTGTGGTAGTGGAGTGTTTGTAGTAGTGGTGGTTGTGGTAGTGGAGCGGTAGTTGTGGTGGTTGTTGTAGTGGAGCGGTAGTTGTTGTGGTAGTGGAGCAGTAGTTGTTGTGGTAGTGGAGTGGTAGTGGTGGTTGTGGTAGTGGAGTGGTAGTGGTGGTTGTGGTAGTGGAGCGGTAGTTGTGGTGGTTGTTGTAGTGGAGCGGTAGTTGTGGTGGTTGTTGTAGTGGAGCGGTAGTTGTGGTGGTTGTTGTAGTGGAGCGGTAGTTGTGGTGGTTGTTGTAGTGGAGCGGTAGTTGTGGTGGTTGTTGTAGTGGAGCGGTAGTTGTGGTGGTTGTTGTAGTGGAGCGGTAGTTGTGGTGGTTGTTGTAGTGGAGCGGTAGTTGTTGTGGTAGTGGAGCGGTAGTGGTGGTGGTTGTTGTAGTGGAGCGGTAGTTGTGGTGGTTGTGGTAGTGGAGCGGTAGTTGTTGTTGTAGTGGAGCGGTAGTTGTTGTGGTAGTGGAGCGGTAGTTGTTGTGGTAGTGGAGTGTTTGTAGTTGTGGTGGTTGTTGTAGTGGAGCGGTAGTTGTGGTGGTTGTTGTAGTGGAGCGGTAGTTGTGGTGGTTGTTGTAGTGGAGCGGTAGTTGTTGTGGTAGTGGAGCGGTAGTGGTGGTGGTTGTTGTAGTGGAGCGGTAGTTGTTGTGGTTGTTGTAGTGGAGCGGTAGTTGTGGTGGTTGTTGTAGTGGAGCGGTAGTTGTGGTGGTTGTTGTAGTGGAGCGGTAGTTGTGGTGGTTGTGGTAGTGGAGCGGTAGTTGTGGTGGTTGTGGTAGTGGAGCGGTAGTTGTTGTGGTAGTGGTGGTGGTTGTTGTAGTGGAGCGGTAGTTGTTGTGGTTGTTGTAGTGGTTATGGTAGTGGAGCGGTAGTTGTTGTGGTAGTGGAGCGATAGTTGTGGTGGTTGTTGTAGTGGAGCGGTAGTTGTGGTGGTTGTTGTAGTGGAGCGGTAGTTGTTGTGGTAGTGGAGCGGTAGTTGTGGTGGTTGTGGTAGTGGAGCGGTAGTTGTTGTGGTTGTGGTAGTGGAGCGATAGTGGTTGTGGTAGTAGAGCGGTAGTTGTGGTGGTTGTTGTAGTGGAGCGGTAGTTGTGGTGGTTGTGGTAGTGGAGCGGTAGTTGTTGTGGTTGTGGTAGTGGAGCGATAGTGGTTGTGGTAGTAGAGCGGTAGTGGTGGTGGTTGTGGTAGTGGAGCGGTAGTTGTGGTGGTTGTTGTAGTGGAGCGGTAGTTGTGGTGGTTGTTGTAGTGGAGCGGTAGTTGTTGTGGTAGTGGAGCGGTAGTTGTGGTGGTTGTGGTAGTGGAGCGGTAGTTGTTGTGGTTGTGGTAGTGGAGCGATAGTGGTTGTGGTAGTAGAGCGGTAGTTGTGGTGGTTGTTGTAGTGGAGCGGTAGTTGTGGTGGTTGTTGTAGTGGAGCGGTAGTTGTGGTGGTTGTTGTAGTGGTTATGGTAGTGGAGCGGTAGTTGTTGTGGTAGTGGAGCGATAGTGGTTGTGGTAGTGGAGCGGTAGTTGTGGTGGTTGTTGTAGTGGAGCGGTAGTTGTTGTTGTAGTGGAGCGGTAGTTGTTGTGGTAGTGGAGCGATAGTGGTTGTGGTAGTGGAGCGGTAGTTGTGGTGGTTGTTGTAGTGGAGCGGTAGTTGTGGTGGTTGTTGTAGTGGAGCGGTAGTTGTGGTGGTTGTTGTAGTGGAGCGGTAGTTGTGGTGGTTGTTGTTGTGGTGGTTGTTGTAGTGGAGCGGTAGTTGTGGTGGTTGTTGTAGTGGAGCGGTAGTTGTGGTGGTTGTTGTAGTGGTTATGGTAGTGGAGCGGTAGTTGTTGTGGTAGTGGAGCGATAGTGGTTGTGGTAGTGGAGCGGTAGTTGTGGTGGTTGTTGTAGTGGAGCAGTAGTTGTTGTTGTAGTGGAGCGGTAGTTGTTGTGGTAGTGGAGCGATAGTGGTTGTGGTAGTGGAGCGGTAGTTGTGGTGGTTGTGGTAGTGGAGCGGTAGTTGTGGTGGTTGTTGTAGTGGAGCGGTAGTTGTGGTGGTTGTTGTAGTGGAGCGGTAGTTGTGGTGGTTGTTGTAGTGGAGCGGTAGTTGTGGTGGTTGTTGTAGTGGAGCGGTAGTTGTGGTGGTTGTTGTAGTGGAGCGGTAGTTGTTGTGGTAGTGGAGCGGTAGTTGTTGTGGTAGTGGAGCGGTAGTTGTTGTGGTAGTGGAGTGTTTGTAGTTGTGGTAGTGGAGCGGTAGTTGTGGTGGTAGTGGAGCGGTAGTTGTTGTGGTAGTGGAGTGTTTGTAGTTGTGGTGGTAGTGGAGCGGTAATTGTTGTGGTAGTGGAGTGTTTGTAGTTGTGGTAGTGGAGCGGTAGTTGTGGTGGTAGTGGAGCGGTAGTTGTTGTGGTAGTGGAGTGTTTGTAGTTGTGGTGGTAGTGGAGCGGTAGTTGTTGTGGTAGTGGAGTGTTTGTAGTTGTGGTAGTGGAGCGGTAGTTGTGGTGGTAGTGGAGCGGTAGTTGTTGTGGTAGTGGAGTGTTTGTAGTTGTGGTGGTAGTGGAGCGGTAGTTGTTGTGGTAGTGGAGCGGTAGTTGTGGTGGTTGTTGTAGTGGAGCGGTAGTGGTAGATGAGCGGTAGTGGTCGTGGTTTTGGTAGTGTTAGTGGACCTTTGGTTATATTGGTAGTGGTAAAGTGTGATGCCACTGGTGGTCAAGCAGAGTTCAATAGGTCACAGCTCTCTTTTCTGTAGACGTGTGGTGCATCTAAATAGTCTAAAGTGACTTCCTTTCCTCGTCTCCCTGTCACGTCTCCCTCATCTCCACTGATCCATTAAGACAGGAGAGGTAAAGGCTAACTGGGGATTTCTATTCACCTGTCCAGTTCTTCCAGATCAGCGCAGATGTGTGAAAGGAGATGGGGAGAGGAAGACATATTCAGGACTATTGACATACACTCCTAACACCACGTTATTCACAGTGAACGAATTCTACAGGACCCATTGCTCTTATACAGTGTGTGACTGTTGTTTTTGGATTTACTGTATGTTTGCCCCAAAGTAACAAAATTAGATTTGAATGATAATAGTTCTGCTATAAGCTTTTCATTTTGGCTTGTGGGTTCTTTAGTGCCAAACTTTTCCCTTGCACTAATCTCAGTTAACCCAAAACGGAAATCTTGTGTAATATAGCAATAATGTTTACATAGTCTGTCCACAAGAAATGACCAGAGAGCAAACTTTTTGTTAAGGTTATTCAGTCCCCATGGTCAATGATGTTGATGGCTGCCATCAAGGGAGTGATCAACTCCCTTGCAAAGCATATGGTGTAGAAAAAGTACATTAAACACAGGATTCCTTTCCTGTTAACAGAGCCATTCTTGTCTGAAGGTGATGGTGTTCTTCTTGTATATACACTGTGATCAATGTGTGTGTGTATTTTATTCATCCAAGCAGCCATTTATCAGTTGATTGTTTTCCCTCTACATATGCACACACTAGTGATTCACAGGGGGGGACCTGCAGTCCCCACGCTTATATCCGCAGGGCAGTGGGTTTATGGTCATGGAATATAGTGTGGACGAAGGGTGGGTGGGTGGGTATAATAAAGAGACAACAGTATATAAAAAAACATAAATGTATCATTCTTGTGCAATTTAAAGTGTATTGATAAGGTACATTGAGACTTTTCTTTCATTATTTTAGGCTATCTGACATTAGTGCGTAAGCCTAAGCGTTAGGGCCTAGCTGTAGCCTACGTGCGCCAAATAGCCTACACAATAATCGCAAATGCTTTTGGGAAATGGCAGAAAAAGTTTGTGTGATTCACTGGTGCTAATAAATTCAGCTGTTTGTTCACCCACCTCCACCCGCAATTTCTAATAACCCAATTGCTAATATTCCAAATCTGAGGCCCACACCCGACCCTAACCTGCCAATATAGAAAATGTGCTGTAGGCTACAGTCAGAGACAGTGTAATGATTTTTTGACAGGGGGTGCCGGATATTTTGGTGGCAAATTTAGATATGTTTCTGTTTATAAATTCCGACATTTTGGTAGGCTATTTGTTAGTCAGCTTGTCTGTAATTACAGTGGTGAAAAAATGACTTAATTGTCATACTTCAATAAAAGTAAAGATATCTTAATAGAAAATGACTCAAGTAAAAGTGAAAGTCACCCAGTAAAATACTCTTTGAGTAAAAGTCTAAAAGTATTTGGTTTTAAATGTACTTAAGTATCAAAGTAAATGGAACTGCTAAAATGTACTTAAGTTCCAAAAGTAAAAGTATAAACCATTTCAAATTCTGTATATTAAGCAAACCAGACGGCACAATTTAGTTTTTTTTGTTATTGACGTATTGTCAGGGGCACGCTCCAACACTCAGGCATAATTTACAAACGAAGCATTTGTGTTTAGTGAGTCCACCACATCAGAGGCAGTAGGGATGACCAGGGATGTTGTTATCTTGATAAGTGTGTGAATTGGATCATTTTCCTGTCAAAATGTAACGAGTACTTTTGGGTGTCAGTGAAAATGTATGGATTAAAAAATAAATGATTTTCTTTAGGAATGTAGTGAAGTAGAAGATAAAGTTGGCAAAAATATAAATACTAAAGTAAAGTACACATACCCAAAAAAACTACTTAAGTAGTAGTTTAAAGTATTTTTACAGAAGTACTTTACACCACTGTGTAATTACATACATGTGGCTTCTCTTCTGCAATTATATGTTACCCTAGAAGACTAAATAAACCCTTGCTCACCAGAATAATGTAATGAATCGATAGCACGTACATAATTCCCTTTGACTATCTGTGTACACAATTGAAGTCGGAAGTTTACATACACCTTAACCAAATACATTTAAACTAAATTTTTCACAAATCCTGACATTTAATCCTAGTAAAAAAATCCCTGTTTTACGTCAGTGAGGATCACCACTTTATTTTAAGAATGTGAAATGTCAGAATAATAGTAGAGATAATGATTTAATTCAGCTTTTATTTTTTTCATCACATTCCCAGTGGGTCAGACATTTACAAACACTCAATTAGTATTTGGTAGCATTGCCTTTAAATTGTTTAACTTGAGCCAAACGTTTCGGGTAGCCTTCCACAAGCTTCTCACAATAAGTTGGGTGAATTTTGTCCCATTCCTCCTGACAGAGCTGGTGTAACTGAGTCAGGTTTTTAGGCCTCCTTGCTCGCACACGCTTTTTCAGTTCTGCACACACATTTTCTATGGGATTGAGGTCAGGGCTTTGTGATGGCCACTCCAATACCTTAACTCTGTTGTCCAAACTTCTTAGGGCTGCAATCCCGTTAACGGGATCGATATGACAACAGCCAGTGAAAGTGCAGGGCGCCAAATTCAAACAACAGAAATCTCATAATTAAAATTAGTCAAACATACAAGTATCTTATACCATTTTAAAGATAATCTTGTTGTTAATCCCACCAGTGTCCGATTTCAAAAAGGCTTTACTGTCACGCCCTGACTTTAGATATATTTTGTTTTCTTTATTTTTTGGTTAGGACAGGGTGTGACAAGGGTGGTTTGTTTCGTTTTTGTATTGTCTAGGGTTTTTGTTTATCTATGGGGATTTTGTATGGTCTAGGGGTATGTAGGTTTAAGGTGGCCTGAGTTGGTTAAGTTGCTAAGTATGCTTGGGGTCATTGTCCATTTGGAAGACCCATTTACGACCAAGCGTTAACTTCCTGACTGATGTCTTGAGATGTTGCTTCAATATATCCACATAATTTTCTTTCCTCATGATGCCATCTATTTTGTGAAGTGCACCAGTCCCTCCTGCAGCAAAGCACCCCCACAACATGATGCTGCCACCCCCGTGCTTCACGGTTGGGATGATGTTCTTCGGCTTGCAAGCCTCCCCCTTTTTCCTCCAAACATAACAATGGTCATTATGACCAAACAGTTCTATTTTTGTTTCATCAGACCAGAGGACATTTCTCCAAAAAGTACGATCTTTGTCCCCATGTGCAGTTGCAAACCGTAGTCTGGCTTTTTTATGGCGGATTTGGAGCATTGGCTTCTTCCTTGCTGAGCGGCCTTTCAGGTTATGTTGATATAGGACTCGTTTTACTGTGGATATAGATACTTTTGTACCGGTTTCCTCCAGCATCTTCACATGGTCCTTTGCTGTTGGTCTGGGATTGATTTGCTCTTTTCGCACAAAAGTATGTTCGTGTCTAGGAGACAGAATGCGTCTCATTCCTGAGCAGAATGACGGCTACTTGGTCCCATTGTGTTTATACTTGCGTACTATTGTTTGTACAGATGAACATGGTACCTTCAGGCATTTGGACATTTCTCCCAAGGATGAACCAGACTTGTGAAAGTCTACAATTTGTTTTCTGAGGTCTTGGCTGATTTCTTTTGATTTTCCCATGATGTCAAGCAAAGAGGCACTGCGTTTGAAGGTAGGCCTTGAAATACATCCACAGGTACACCTCCAATTGACTCAAATGATGTCAATTAGCCTTTCAGAAGCTTCTAAAGCCATGACATAATTTTCTGGAATTTTCCAAGCTGTTTAAAGGCACAGTCAACTTAGTGTATGTAAACTTCTGACCCACTGGAATTGTGATACAATGAATTATAAGTGAAATAATCTGTCTGTAAACAATTGTTGTAAAAATGACTTGTGTCTTGCACAACAAAGTAGATGTCCTAACCGACTTGCCAAAACTATAGTTTGTTAACAAGACATTTGTGGAGTGGTTGAAAAAATAGTTTTAATGACTCCAACCTAAGTGTATGTAAACTTCTGACTTCAATTGTATGTACCGGCAGTTGAGGCTGTGTTAGTGTTTGATGAATAACTGAGTAAATGGCTGAATGGATAACGAAATTAATGCATGAATGAGTGGATCCCAAAAATCCAAAGTTAATTTTCAGTGTAGTTGATGTTGAGCATATGGAACAGTGGACTAGTAATCCAGACAACACTCCCCCCCCCCCCCCCCCCTTCATTCCAGCAGTAAACAATACCTGAGAGTACCTCTCTGGAGGTGATGTTCTGGTCCAATGGTTTTTGGTTTTACTGTTAAGAGTTGTAAAGCGTCTTTAAAATGGGGTCAAAATGCCATGGTTAAAATAAATTGCAAAGGTAATGCTGTTCTAGGAGAGAGATAAGGAACATTAAGGTGAGGACAAGCATGTGAAATCAAAATTGTCTCTTCAAAGATGGGGTTGCCTCTACAAACTATCCTTCAGTTTATGTTCGATAGTATTGAATGCTCATCCCTAAAAGGCAAGCAAAGAAAGAACAAAGCTCGATGAAGAATTCATGCAGCCACTTGAAGTGTTCTGGGCGGCAGGTAGCCTAGCAGTTAAGAGTTTTGAGCCAGTAACCAAAGGGTCACTGGTTCAAATCCCTGAGCCGACTAGGTGAAAAATATGTCTATGTGCCTTTGAGCAAGACACTTAACCCTAATTGCATACATATCGACGTCATTGTTAATTCAGTTAGGAAGGTGCTTGGGAGCTAAAGAATCAGAGGATGGTTACGCGTTTAAAAGGACATCTGCGGAATGGATTCAGGAGCCTTTGTTCAGATCAAGAGTTGAGTTGATACAGATGTATTCTCTGTGAGAAAGGTACTGCATCATCATTATGTTTTACCCATAGTATGAGACTATCCCATGTTATTGTTCTTAACAATAAGATTTTGTAAAACTGGACTGGAGCCCCAATACATCTACACTTGATGAAAGAAAGAAATGGGAAGATAGTGAGATGAAGAGAAACCGTAGAAATATATATGCATCTAATATTATCTAATAATATTGCCAGACTGTTGAGCACAGCTCCTCCGTGTGCTCCTGCATCTAATAATATTGCCAGACTGCTCCTAGATCTAATAACATTGCCAGACTGTCAGCCCTAGCTCCTCCATTTGAGAAATGGAGGCCCATTTAAATCCTGCTTAAGAATTACAGCTCCATTGCCACTGTTGTTACATTATGCCCAGTTGACAACAAGTCCTGTCTGACCCGGGGGAAGTAATTTAGGGGAATTTTCGACTCGCCAGCAAAACAACCTTCGCTGCAGCATACCATTCCTTGATACCTGCTAACCTGAGGCCTCGGAGCAAACCACTGATGTTCTCAAAATCGGCCTCTTAAAATTATCTGCAGGCCTTTAGGTGATTTCCCCGGCTAAGATGAACAAATTATTTGACACTTTTCACCGTACTGTAGTCTGCAGAGCACATAATGCATAATGAGAGAGAGAGAGAGAGAGAGAGAGAGAGAGAGAGAGAGAGAGAGAGAGAGAGAGAGAGAGAGAGAGAGAGAGAGAGCAAAGAAAGAACATTAGGAGTGTCTGGAAAACAATTTAGTCATTTAGCTGACACTCTTATCCAGAGTGACTTACAGTTAGTGCATTCATCTTAAGACAACCACATATCACAGTCATAGTAGTATGTTTTTCCTCAATAAAGTAGCTCTCAGCTAAATCAGAGCTAGTAAGGGGAAGAAATGGGGTGAGGAGGGGGTACGAATGGGGGGGGGGGGGGGGGGGGGGGGTGCTGTGGAATTATTGAAGATACTCTTTGAAGAGGTAGGGTTTAAGATGTTTTTGGATGAAGGGCAGGGAATTTGCTGTCCTAGCTTCAGGGGGAAGCTGGTTCCACCATTGGGGTGCCAGGACAGAGAAGAGCTTGGACTGGGCTGTGATCTGAAAAGCACTGCATCCTTCCTTCATAATGATCCTGGCGCAGTCATCACCACACCATGCACCCCAGCAAGCAGACGGTGCTGAAATATGGTATACACTGTGTGAATCCAGCAGGCTAACACAGAAGCATCTTATTCACACAGCAGGAGAATCAGCAGACAAAAAGCTGACTTGTAAATGAACCCTACTTAAGTTATGTTCAGAGAGAGTGTGCTCTAAAGTACAGTAGTGTTCCTAACTCTTTTCATCTTCAATCAACTTTACTTGTAACATATGTTCAACTTTATACTAGAACTCCCACATTCACTTATGAGTAGCTGTCCCCTGAGTTCAAATAACGGAGTTTTGATATCAGCATTGCCAGGATTCCAGCACTAGTTTCAGCTTCTGTATTTTCCATTATAGTCACACTTTATGCCTAATAGACGGTAGTCAAAACACCATTTAGTCTAGATTAGTTTAAAGTATTTATTTCAGAGTAAACTTGAGTCAGCAAGACTTCATACTATAATTGCGTGTAGGGCTGGCTGACATCCATTCTCCGATGACAGGATTGTTTTCATTGGTTGTCAGTTAGCTAATTGAGCCGTCGCATACAGCATGTAGCTAAAAACAATGAGACTAATCAATATGTTTGCAGTGCCTCCTGAAAGCCTGCCTGTCAAATGACGGCCCATTTCGATCTGTCAAGAGAAAATAAATACACACGCTCTCTAGACTTTTATACTGGCTTCCTAGTAGTGTACTATTGGCATCAATCAAAACCACAAAGAAGGTTATTCATATCCCGCTGACATTTAATTAAGGGGTTTTGCCTCTATCTTCTATGATGGACCCATAATAGTTCAATCAGTTTAATAGCCGACGCCCTTGGATAAAGACCGAAGGAGTCCGATAATAGTGCTCAATTAAAGGTCTGAATGAGGGAGCTGCACCACTGGGAAAGGTTCAGCAGTAGAGGACATACTCTATTCAATGTGGAACCCCATGCTATTTCTTTGAGCAATGTGATTAGATCATCAGAATAACAGCTGTTTATGTATCATAATGAATCAGTTACATTAATATGTGTAACTTCATAAAGTATGAATAAAGGGTAGGGGACACAGAGTGGTGCAAAGCAGTTAACCTTTAAAATATTTTTTTTTAAATATCAGATTTGATAGCAGAAAATTCCAAAAATAATTTCTACAATATGTCAAACCGAATATAGGCTTTATCAAAGATTTATAAAATTACACTTATGTACATTGTGACCCAGCATTCTTGTCTTTGTGACAAAAATTGGTGTAAATCATGTATAAAGATTCAAATGAAAGATCATGGGGAATTGCATATGGCAAGTCAGGATTGGGTCGTATAAGAAGACTATCAGTTCATATACTGTACACATTTCATAATTATGTAATTGGCAATACTCCAGGCTATAGTAAAAATCCCAAGTGAAAAGCTATTCAATTATGCTAATTATCTATTCCAATGTGATAACTCTGAAGATTAAGACTTTTTTCATTTTTAGTGACTGACTGGTCATTTATTTCCCCTGCTCACTTGAGTATAAAACCATACATTTTAAAGTTATATTCTCTAACCTCTTAATTTTCACAGTGTAAGAAATGTATTGCTCAAAGTTGATACAGAATTTAAGCATGGCATTATGTTGAATTGTCACGTGGATTAAAGTGTGTCTTAATGGAATCTGTGCGTGCCTCTACCTCTACCTCGACGAACGTGTGCAGGCCTCATCCTGCTCATGACAAATGAAAGGCAAGTGTTGTGCATCAAAGTTGTCTGTGCCTGAAACTCAATCTGTAGTTTAAAAAGAGCTCATCACATTTAGCTGTATTATGATGAGGGAGAGGTAAGCCCAAATCAGAATCCAATTACTCTAAATGACTTCCAATCACTGATTAGGTCTTAGCCTGCATTAAATGGCAGATTAAAGATTGAAGGTTCCCAAGTGTGTGTGTGTTTGCGTGTGTGTGTGTGTGTGTGTGTGTGTGTGTGTGTGTGTGTGTGTGTGTGTGTGTGTGTGTGTGTGTGTGTGTGTGTGTGTGTGTGTGTGTGTGTGTGTGTGTGTGTGTGTGCGTGCGCATTCGTGCAGCTTGAGAAATATGCTCCATCAGAGCCTAATCCCCCCAAAATTGTGAATATATAAACGGACAAAATGATGTCCACGTTTTTATCAATGTCTTGTCCTTCTGGAGTTGGCAGAAGTCTAGGTGGATGCAATCCTCACTTTAGAATGCCAAATCGAGGAATGACCTAGAGTTCCAAATGTCTGCTTGAAGTAATCCGTTTTTACACACGGAGATATAAACAAACACACACACATACACAGTGAGTAGGCGTGTGTATTTGGTCTGTCCAGATTGTGTTTACCCATGTTGAAAGAAAGCTGTCAAGAATGTTTTGTGGCTGAATATGAATATGTAACTGTACATGCTTCATTAGACTACTAACAGGAAGTTAACCAAATGTGTTTTCAAAAGGAACCAAGAGTATGCAGCCATAACTCTGAGGAAGTAAGCTCCATTTCTGAATGGAGAATAACAGGACAGGTAGTCGGTATTCAGACTAGGTAGTTTGAAGGATAAAATGTTAAGGAATAAATATTGTATGGTATGGGATTGCTTTCTAGCTACCCTTCTCTTTTCCCAGGAAATGTCTTTATGACTGAGTAGTGCACTCATAAAGGAGTTAGTGATGCAAAATGAGTGCTGTATCTGAACCGGGAGCAAAAGAAAACCAATGCAAAAACCTGTGTGTGCCATTTTGCCATTTTCTCCATCCACACCAGACGTGATGATGACAGGCAGGTTTAAATATCAAAACCAACTGTAAACCAACTATATTCATTTGGGGGCATGTCGAAACACACATGAAAACATTCATGGATATTTTGCTATCTTGCTATGCTGGCGAATTTGTCCTGTGAGATGAACATTGGGACATGTATTAATGAGAAAATAACATGAAAAACAGGCACAAAGCTAAAAAGGTGGGGCTCAAAACAGGAGTCATACAAAATTGTGTGTTTCTCTACTCTGACTATTAGCACTAGAAAAAATGGGCATTGAGCAATCCTATTCTGAGCCAATGCTTTCTAACAGCCTAATAAATACATGTCATATGTGCTGTTGCTAAAGTGATCATTTGGTTGCGTTTATGAAGGTAACCTTAGAACCTGGTCTTACCGATATAGGTTATGAAATCATAACATCTTACCTGCATGAAGGATGATTTGAAAAAGTTGCTTTTTGGTAAGCTCCGTTCTCTTCTTTGTCAATTACCTAAGCTGCGCTGTAGTCTCTTGATTCACAAGGCAATTGATAATCAGACTATTGTCAATTTAATCTTATTTTTAGGCTAAATCAATTATTATAGGCCTATGTGTGAAATTAGTTCATACAGTTGAAGTCGGAAGTGTACATACACCTTAACCAAATACATTTAAACTCAATTTTTCACAATTCCTTACACTTAATCCTAGTAAAAATGCCCTGTCTTAGGTCAGTCAGGATCACCACTTTATTTTAAGAATGTGAAATGTCAGAATAATAGTAGAGATAATGACTTATTTCAACTTTCATTTCTTTCATCACATTCCCAGTCGGTCAGAAGTTTACATACACTCAATTAGTATTTGTTAGCATTGCCTTTAAATTGTTTAACTTGGGTCAAACGTTTCGGGTACCCTTCCACAAGCTTCCCACAATAAGTTGGGTGCATTTTGGCCCATTCCTCCTGACAGAGCTGGTGTAACTGAGTCAGGTTTTTAGGCCTCCTTGCTCGCACACGCTTTTTCAGATCTGCCCACAAATTGTCTATAGGATTGAGATCAGGGCTTTGTGATGGCGACTCCAATACCTTGACTTTGTTGTCCTTAAGCCATTTTGCCACAACTTTGGAAGTATGCTTGGGGTCATTGTCCATTTGGAAGACCCATTTGTGACCAAGCTTTAACTTTGTGACTGATTTTGCTTCAATATATCCACATCATTTTCCTCCCTCAGGATGCCATCTATTTTGTGAAGCGCACCAGTCCCTCCTGCAGCAAAGCACCCCCACAACATGATGCTGCCACCCCCGTGCTTCACGGTTGGGATGGTGTTCTTCGGCTTGCAAGCCTCCCCCTTTTTCCTCCAAACATAACAATGGTCATTATGGCCAAACAGTTCTATTTTTGTTTCATCAGACCAGAGGAAATTTCTCCAAAATGTACGATCTTTGTCCCCATATGCAGTTGCAAACTGTAGTCTGGTTTTGGAGCATTGGCTTCTTCCTTGCTGAGCGGCCTTTCAGGTTATGTTGATATAGGACTCGTTTTACTGTGGATATAGATACTTTTGTACCGGTTTCCTCCAGCATCTTCACAAGGTCCTTTGCTGTTGTTCTGGGATTGATTTGCACTTTTCCCACAAAAGTATGTTCATCTCTAGGCGACAGAACGCGTCTCCTTCCTGAGCGGTATGACGGCTGCATGGTCCCATGGTGTTTCTACTTGCGTACTATTGTTTGTACAGATGAATGTGGTACCTTCAGGCATTTGGAAATTGCTCCCAATGATGAACCAGACTTGTGAAGGTCTACAATTTGTTTTCTGAGGTCTTAGCTGATTTCTTTTGATTTTCCCATGATGTCAAGCAAAGAGGCACTGTGTTTGAAGGTATGCCTTGAAATACATCCACAGGAACACCTCCAATTGTCTCAAATTATGTCAATTAGCCTATCAGAAGCTTCTAAAGCCATGACATAATTTTCTGTAATTTTCCAAGCTGTTTAAAGGCACAGTCAACTTAGTGTATGTAAACTTCTGACCCACTGGAATTGTGATTGGAACAGTGAATTATAAGTGAAATAATCTGACTGTAAACAATTGTTGAAAAAATGACTTGTGTTATGTACAAAGTAGATGTCCTAACCGACTTGCCAAAACTATAGTTTGTTAACAAGACATTTGTGGAGTGGATGAAAAACGAGTTTTAATGACTCCAACCTAGGTGTATGTAAACTTCCGACTTCAACTGTATATAGTTTAGGTATAGTTTCGATTGACTATTTTCAGATTGGTCTATGTCAATGGCAGCCAGCTGAAGGAAGGGCAGGGCGGGGGAATAATATGTCCTCCTAAAACTGCTTATAACATAAACTCTGTTTGTGATATTACAATTCTAACAACAACACTGTGTTGATTAGACTTATTTAGAAAAAGTCAAGGACTGGGGAACATGACTTTGAAAATGGCAGAGTAGTCTAATTAAAAAATTCATATTACTTTTCATTTGACACTTCTAGTGTTAATCCAGAGATAGAAGTGGAAACCTAGTTTTGAGTTAGTCACCTATGATTAATCGGTCCTCGTTCATCTTTCGAATACCCATGTGGGGCTGTATGCTCATGAAAACCAATGAGTAGATGGGAGAGGCGAGACATGTAGTAACCAAGTCCTATTTAAGCACCTGGCTACGCATCAAATGATTGAAAAATGTTCTCATAAATGTGTTTTGCAACGCTCGCGCACGCATCATTGCCAGTCTGGTTTGGGTGCAAGACGTGCAGGATAAAAGCCTATGCAGTTTAAACTAGTCATACTTAAAAATAGTTTTGTTTGGTACATGAATTGCATCTTGCAGGGCAAGAGGGGTCATGTTTTTGCCTTGTCCTGGAAATCCACAGTCCCAGATTGATTGAATAGGGCCCCTGTCTCCTAGATAAAAGGGATATATATATTTTTTTAAGCATACAAACGTCCTTGTTGTCATTTTGACAGACAAACAGATAGACATGATTGATCAAGACTTCTGTCATTGTGAAGAGTTATAATACACAGCCAGTGGTGACGCTTTATTTATTGGCCACAGATTAAATTACGTCAAATCATGTTATAACTACCGTAGCTTTGATTGGACTGATCATGTCAACATCATACTTTCAAAATCTTAGCTAGCAAGCTAAACAAGCAGTTATCATCATGAATCAATTCGACAATCTAGTGGCAAATCCTTTCCAATACTTGTCATATGAAGAGAAAATATAGATAAAATGTACCGTTGCTCATCAGACATTGGACATAAACATTACACAACAAGTTGGAAATCGCAAATTTAACGATGAGTGCTGAGGCGCGACTGCAGCCTCGGGTTTGATCCCAGGCTGTGTTACAGCCGGCCATGACCGGGAGACCCATGGGACGGCGCACAATTGGCCCAGCGTCGTCCGGGTTAGGGGAGGGTTTGGTCGGCTGGGATTTCCTTGTCTCATCGTGCTCTAGCGAGTCCTTGTGGCGGGCCGGGCGCCTGCAAGCTGACTTCTGTTGTCAGTTCGAAGATGTTTCCTCCAACACATTGGTGCGGCTGGCTTCTGGGTTAAGTGGGCAGTGTGTCAAGAAGCAGTACTGCTAGGCTCTCGACCTTCGCCGAGTCCGTAGGGGAGTTGCAGCGATGAGACAAGATCGTAACTTCTGGCCCATGGCATTGCATGTGAATGTTTATCCTTTTAAATAAAAAAAAATGTTTTACACCTTTTTCTCCCCAATTTCATGATATCCAATTGGTAAAGTTTGAATACATTGGCCATGCTGTCAATCCAACATGACTTCTGCCACGTTCAAAACAACTTAATGTCTTGTATGCTGCTGCCTAAATTATTCAATATGCCAGGGAGATATGTATACTGTTGCCTAGACAGTAATACTAAGTGTATGTTGTGTAGTAAGCTATTAGTAGCCCATGTGCCTCAGCCTAATAATTTGGGCCCTTTCCCACTCATAACTTAGCCTACTGTTCTGACTTGGTGGTGCGCATGTAGCCTATAACCTGTTTTAGAGAAACGTAATCATTAAATATTGTAATAGCTGTAAGCAGACAATGAAGTCTGCTTAAATGCTCTCTTTATTTATCCTACAGTTCTGACTTGGTGTACAGGGAGAATACTGTAAAAACGGCCCATGTTCTGAATTCTGTCACTTTACATTTCAAAAGTACTGAACAAATAGTTATATTGGCTACGTCCATTCCAGCTCGCTCATTAATGTCTTAATCGAAATTACGGATTGCCTCGTCGTTCCCGGCTCTGCTGCTGGGACAGCTTTATGTAGGCCCTAACAGTTTGTGGCCATCGTTTGTCACCGTTATAGTGCAATAAAGGTATTGTTTAGTGTGATGTTGTGTAGTGGCTTTGCTGGCATGCATCAAAACATGTTTTTGGGGGGAGGGGTCCCACCAAAATGTACATGCTAAAATTGCCACAGCACACAAGTTAATATTTTCTTACAAAGAGACTACCCGAAAATTAGACATTTGAGAAGAAACTGTCTAGAAGCTAAAATAATGTGAATTTAGGGAGGAAGCTGAACTATAGGAAATAACTAGATAGATACAGCAGAAATAGTATGTGTCCCAATTAATTTGAGTGCAGATCCAGTGTCGATGATTCTAGGTAATTAGGGAGCTAGATGTTTCCGACAGTTGATAATGTATGCGCAGTGAGTGGAATAATCTTTCTCACTGCTCCCACAGCTCCCTCGTCACTGTTCTGTCAGATGGATTGAGTTATACAGAGCTGTCAGGAGCAGGAAATGGGATCTCTGCTTATCTTTGGGTCGTATTTTTGTATCAGTTTTTCCGCCACTGCATTCTGGCAGAGGAGCCGAACATTGTCTCAAAAGGAACAATGCTGAAAAAGGACTTTATTAAGTCAGGCTCAGAAGGCAGTATTTAATCCAAATCCATGGCCCTGCCACTGCAACAATGATATTGTGTATGCAGCCACTCGCTGTACCCCTCTGTTCCACCATCCTAAATTACATTCTCAGTGTATTTCGGAGCTCTTTCTTTTGTGACTTTATGATGACTTGGGTTCAAATGCTTAAGGAACATCCTCTGTTTATTGGGGGTCCAGAAATGATCCCAGTCTTACTGTATATGATACTGTATATGCCATCCCAGTGTTTTTAATTTTAATTGTAACTTTTATTCAACCTTTATTTAACTTGGCAAGTCAGTTAAGAACAAATTCTTATTTGCAATGATGGCCTACCAAAAGGCAAAAGGCCTCCTGCGGGTACGGGGACTTGGATTAAAAATACTAATAAATTAAATAAAAATATTGGACAAAACACACATCACGACAAGAGAGACAACACAAAACTACATAAAGAGAGACCTAAGACAACAACATAGCATGGCAGCAACACATGACAACACAACATGGTAGCAACACAACATGACAACAACATGGTAGCAACACAAAACAGGGTACAAACATTATTGGGCACAGACAACAGCACAAAGGGCAAGAAGGTAGAGACAACAATACATCACGCAAAGGACCCACAACTGTCAGTAAGAGTGTCTATGATTGAGTCTTTGAATGAAGAGATTGAGATACAACTGTTCAGTTTGAGTGTTTGTTGCAGCTCGTTCCAGTCGCTAGCTGCAGTGAACTGAAAAGACAAGCGACCCAGGGATGTCTCTAGATGTCTCCCAATTGAATACCAAAATGTCCCTTTGTGGATAATATACACTGTCTGCACATGACATAAAAGACAGGATATCCAAGTGGAATGTTTTTAACAGGCTGGGATGTTTTTAACAGGCTGTTGCTGGGATAATTTACTGGATTGCAGGTTTATATCAAAGCTTTCACCAATGTGTGGGCTAAGAAATAGCTTATGATACAAATGCTGTGCTGCAATTACATGATACATGCCACCCCAGACTCTAAATATGCCCCATAGAGAAAATTACCTTTCCTGCAGTGTGGATATAAATGACAGTGTTTAATCAAAGCAGTAATGTCATAATGGCTGCTTTTCTCCTAATGCTGTGCCCCATATTGTGTCTGTTTGACATCACTGTGAGATAATGCCTATCACAGAAGTGAATGCCAATCTGTCTCTAGTGCACGACTCAGGTGCTGGCAAGCTTTTATCCCATAATTCCCTCTCATTTTTGTAATTTATGCTGGTGATTGTTTCTTCCCATTTTTGCTAAATGCTTTTTTCCATTGAGCACCGTTTTGCACTACAGTAGCTCTTATTTTCCCTGTAATTGTACAAGTACACATCAACTGGTGAATGTACAAATCACCTAGTATAGCATCTGTGTCATAAGAAAGCTCTGAATCTCCTAAATGTATACTTTTCACACTTTGGTAAATGAGGGATACAAAGTATATTGAAAGCAGATGCTTCCACACAGGTTTGATTTTCTGAGTAATTTATGCAATTTAAACATCCCATCATGCTTAGAGTCATGTGTAATAATGCCCAGTTGCCCATTATTTTTGCTACAATGGCTAGAAGAAAAGATCTCAGTGATTTTAAAAGAGGGGTCTCAAAGGAGCAGAGGGGGTTTAATTAATTAAACCCAATTGAACACTTATGGGAGATTCTGGAGACTGAGACCACGTTTTCCTTCACCTTCTACAAAACACCAAATGATGGAATTTCTCGTGGAAGAATGGTGTCGCATCCCTCCAATAGAATTCCAGACACTTGTAGAGTCTATGCCAAGGCTCATTGAAGCTGTTCTGTTGGCTCGTGGTGGCACAACGCCCTATTAAAACACTTTATGTTGGTGTTTCCTTTATTTTGTATATTGTATATTATTGTATATTATGGCCAATTCTGACATGCCCAATGTTATCTGTAGAACATGTGACAAGGTTATCCATTATAAATTAATAACTCAAATGTTTATATCTGTATATTGACCTTGATAGTCTCTCAAGACAAAAAGCCAGTTTACTTTCATTATGCTGGTGAATTTCATTTTATTTCATCATTTCACCTTAAACAGTGTTCTGTGTTATCTCGAGGCAAGCAATAGTGTGTCAATCAAGTAGAGATTATCATTAGCATATTGGGTGATGTGATAAGCAGCCATTAATATGCTATGAGAGAACCTGGTTAAACAAGATCTTCTGGAAAATACTAACCAAGAAAAAGTAGAAGCGCTAAATTAACAGTCACTATTTCATACCAACATTTGTGACAATGTCTCACGTCAGATAGCACAGTAACAAATTGTTAGACAGCAACAAATGCTGTTTGATCACATTTAAATGTTTCCTGTGAATCTAATCCAACGCAGCTAATACCATATCTGGGGCACTGAGTCATTGACTAAGGGGCAAATCCATCTTCAGAAGCGCTGGCCAAGTTTCTGTTTCTATGTTTCTATGTTCTGAGGGCTTAGCAAGGCGGACGATTGTTCATTCTCTCCTGTTCTTGTTTCCCCAAGTAATTTGAGGCCACTGTTGAAATGCAGTTTCGCTTTTTATTGCATAGTATTATTTTATCATGTTTAAAAGATTCATGCCAGAAAATCCATATTTTCCAGTCACATTTTAATATGTTTACATTGTCATGTGTGAAACAGACTTTGTGATCAATACGCTCTTTTAAAAAATCAGGGAAGGGGAGTTATGGTGCTACTATTCCCTATATACTGACATGTAGGATGTCAACGTGTAGGCCAGGGATCATTAACTAGATTCAGCAGTGGGCATACATTTTTCTTGTGTGGATGCTGGGGGGGCCTGAACATAATTCAAAATTGTTTGTAGACTGCAAATTGACCGCAAGAAGGCCAAACAGATATAATGTTTGACCTAAACGTAATAATTTCAAACCTTGCTTACATTTGTATACGATCACGTGTCTCTCTATTATGTGTGGGAATACTTGGGAACAGATTTACAAAATGAAAATCAATGGGAGCTAATTTCCTGGTGTTTTTATAGTATTTAATGTCCAACCATAAATAAATACAATTTTGCTCAGAAAAGTTTTATTTGGCAAAAAATGTGGCCAAATAAAACCACCCGTTGGGGAACCTGATGTAGGCCATGTTACTTTATGCTTCCGTTATCTTTTTTTTAGGGTCCTATTGACAATGATGTTCTTCATACCACTTAAGAACATTCAGTTTGACTTGTTTCATAGCACTTTTAAAACATCCCTTTATATCTTTATTACTCTCTACCAACATTTCATGCCTCAAAGTTCAATGCCTCAAAGCTTAGGGAATATATACATGAGTGGGCTTCCGTTCGCAATATTTCCCCCAAACAGAGGTTAAGTAGAGATAAATTGCTTATTTGCTGTTGCCATGACAAAAGTAAAGCAAATGAAATGTAATTTAAATGGTTTTCTGAAGGCGTATTGATGATTTTCATTATTGACGATAATTATATTAATTTGCATTCCTTTGAATGTTCCTATTCTGTTTGGCTGTTCTTTTGAATACCATTATCCCACACAGCTCTGAGACTGTTCACACAACAAGTGAAAAAAAAGTGAAAGAATATTATTCACAAAAAAAAATCTGTGTCTGTCACATTTTACAACTTAGCAGTGTGCAATTGCAATTGTACTCAGTAACCATCCCCGAGACAGGATAGATTTGTTGTCTGGTTCATTGTGAAATGGCATGTAATAACACTTGTGCCGTACAATAACCACACCAAGTTACATATGAATCATTTAAATGTTTTATTATGTTTGTGATGGTGCTACGTTGAGTGTGTGCATAACTCCACTGCTCATTCAGCATCAGTAGTAATAGCTACAGTTGTATACTGTATAGTGGCTGAATTATAGCTGGATGAGTTATGAACTCTCCAGATGCTGTCAACTATAATGTAATATTAGGAGTCTTGCTGAAAGCAGAGGAACAGGAAGTATTTGTAAGTATAAAGATGTTTTTCAATCTAAGCTTTGACCCATACTGTTTTGAGAGGGCCTGAAGAACAGTCTGCCGGAGGGGTAGCTGAAATTGTTCCCCTCTGGAAACAGAATGCAGTACATCCATATCCTTTGGTTGCTTTTCTCATACCTCCAATGAAGTCTTGACATCTTTGTTAGGTGTTTGGCTTCTCTCAAGTTTTTCCGCTGTAAATGGCATTTTGGTGCCTGGGCACAGAGTTCTCAGAACAACTACTCAAGAACCTTTGCATTTCTCGGATATGTACCGTCTTCACGCTCTGAGCTGTCCTGAGGAACATGCTAAGATTGGTGTCCTGCTGGACTGGGACAGGACTTTGACGGAGGTTGAGAATCCAAACTGAGGTAGAGAACACCGGGACCCTGTTTAAGGAGTGACAAATTGCTGGCTTTAGATGCAAGGCTCCTACATTTCCAGCTTAGAGCAGATATGGGCTTGCAGAGCTTAATGTAGCCTGTGGATATAAAGCCCCAGCCAATGAGAGGCACTGGTGATATCCTAATCTTATTCATAGGAGCTGGGAGCACATTCCCATGTTTTTCATGGCACATCCTCCAATTTGCATTCTTTACGGTCACAGCCTTGGAAAATGAGCCAAAGGTCTTAGACGTTACCGTTTCAACAGGGGGCCTGAGAAATGTTAAGCAAAAGATATGATCATAAGGTTTTTTTATTGAATACATTGAATTCATGAAAGTCAAAGGTGGGGAGAGCCTAATATCTTCAGGCTTGTACCTCTTAGAGATTAGCATTTTCCTCAGCCTAAGAAAGAATATGATAAGGCCTATTCAGCAGTCGGTTCTGTGCATCATTACAGGCAGCGCAGATGTCTGTTAGGATATAAGGTTATTAAGAGGAAAGAGGTCCATCTGAAAAGGGTGATGGACTTGTAAAAGGGATCCCATAGTTATTACAACATACATGACTATCAAGAACATGTAGAAGTTATGGGATGAGTTGGGTAGCCTCACAATTCTACCATAGAGAGTTACCAAATCAGTTCAAATCAAATCAAACTTTATTAGCCACATGCGTCGAATACAACAAGTGTAGACTTTACCGTGAAATGCTTACTTACAAGCCCTTAACCAACAGTGCAGTTCAAGAAGAAGAAAATATTTACCAAGTAGGCTAAAATGAAAAGTAATAATAAAAAGTAACACAATAAGAATAACAATAACGAGGCTATATACCGGGGGCACCGGTACCGAGTCAGTGTGCAGGGGTACAGGCTAGTTGAGGTAATCTGTACATGTAAGTGGGGATGTCAGCGAGTAGCAGCAGTGTACAAGGGGGGTGTCAATGTAAATAGTCCGGTGGTGATTTTTATGAATTAAAAAGCAGTCCAATGGCTTGGGGGTAGAAGCTGTTGAGGAGCCTTTTGGTCCAAGACTTGGCGCTCCGGTACCGCTTGCCGTGCGGTAGCAGAGGAAACAGTCTATAACTTGGGTGACTGGAGTCTCTGACAATTTTATGGGATTTCCTCTGACACCGCCTTTTATATAGGTCCTGGATGGCAGGAAGCTTGGCCCCAGTGATGTACTGGGCCGTTCGCACTACCCTCTGTAGTGCCTTACAGTCAGATGCCGAGCAGTTGCCATACCAGGCGGTGATGCAACTGGTCAGGATGCTCTCGATGGTGCAGCTGTAGAGCCTTTTGAGGATCTGTGGGCCCATGCCAAAACTTTTCAGTCTCCTGAGGGGGGAAAGGTTTTGTCGTGCCCTCTTCACGACTGTCTTGGTATGTTTGGACCATGATAGTTCGTTGGTGATGTGGACACCAAGGAACTTGAAACTCTTTCCCGCTGGTTACCTTCGCTTCCTTGGACACCGGGACTATGGTGGTCTGCTTAAAACATGTAGGTATTACAGACTCGGTCAGGGAGAGTTGAAAATGTCAGTGAAGACACTTGGTCCTGGCTTAATGTACTGTACCAAATGTTTCATTGCCCATCATGTTTGTTTATTTTGTTAAACTAGGCAAGTCAATTTTTTAACTAGGCAAGTCAGTTAAGAACAAATTCGTATTTAAAATGATGGCCTACATCGGCCAAACCCAGATGACACTGTGCCAATTGTGTGCCTCCCTATGGGACTCCCAATCACGGCCGGATGTGATACAGCCTGGATTCGAACCAGGGACTACCGCTGCGCCACTCGGGAGCCACTCGGGAGTTTATCATGACAATACCTCGGTAACAAAGCTGTCACAACCACGCTCATGAATAATAGTGTATTTCTGTCATCAGCGGAGGACAAGAGCTGATTCAGTGATAGAATACATCATTAGAATTTCCATTTGGTGAGTTGTCAATCACCATAAGCATTCAATCTTGTACAACAACTGCAATGAGGACCATATTAATGTCATTTATGCAACAAAAAAATGGTGTCTGTATACCTCATATGCATATAGAACGTGTGGATTCAGAGTTGACCAGAAAACCGCTGCACTTTGGTAACATGCTCTCCGCCTCAGTCGTTGTCGGCACATACAGTATATCTATCATGAATGAGGTGAAATAATCAGCGTATTGAAAATGCGGGTATCTATCAAAAACACATATAGATTGGGCATTGCCGTGTGGTAATGGTGAAATTGGAGACTGAAATGTCACATGTGATAATATAGATACATGGTATTCCCTGGACAAAAAGAGGGGGAAACCAATACAGGAAAACTCTGGGGAGTAAAGGTGGGAGAGATCTATTGTATTTTTACTATATAGTAGTAGAGATGGGAGACATTTATTGTACAGTCGTGGCCAAAAGTTTTGAGAATGACACAAATATAAATTTTCACAAATTCTGCAGCCTCAGTTTGTATGATAGCAATTTGCATATACTCCAGAATGATATGAAGAGTGATCAGATGAAATGCAATTAATTGCAAAGTCCCTATTTGCCATGCAAATGAACTGAATCCCCCAAAAACATTTCCACTGCATTTCAACCCTGCCACCAAAGGTGCAGCTGACATCATGTCAGTGATTCTCTCGTTAACACCGGTGTGCGTGCTGACGAGGACAAGAATGGAGATCACTCTGTCATGCTAATTGAGTTCGAATAACAGACTGGAAGCTTCAAAAGGAGGGTGGTGCTTGGAATCATTGTTCTTCCTCTGTCAACCATGGTTACCTGCAAGGAAACACATACCGTCATCATTGCTTTGCACAAAAACGGCTTCACAGGCAAGGATATTGCTGCCAGTAAGATTGCACCTAAATCAACCATTTATCGGATCATCAAGAACTTCAAGTAGAGCGGCTCAATTGTTGTGAAGAAGGCTTCAGGGTGCCCAAGAAAGTCCAGCAAGCTCCAGGACCGTCTCCTAAAGTTGATTCAACTGCGGGATCGGGCACCATCAGTACAGAGCTTGCTCAGGAATGGCAGCAGGCAGGTGTGAGTGCATCTGCACGCACAGTGAGGCAAAGACTTTTGGAGGATGGCCTGGTGTCAAGAAGGGCAGCAAAGAAGCCACTTCTTTCCAGGGAAAACATCAGGGACAGACTGATATTCTGCAAAAGGTACAGGGATTGGACTGCTGAGGAATGGGGTAAAGTCATTTTCTCTGATGAATCCCCTTTCCGATTGTTTGTGGTATCTGAAAAAAAGCTTGTCTGGAGAAGACAATGTGAGCGCTACCACCAGTCCTGTGTCATGCCAACAGTAAAGCATCCTGAGACCATTCATGTGTGGGGTTGCTTCTCAGCCAAGGGACTCACTCACAATTTTGCCTAAGAACACAGCCATGAATAAAGAATGAGACTAACACATCCTCCGAGAGCAACTTCTCCCAACCATCCAGGAACAGTTTGGTGACGAACACTGCCTTTTCCAGCATGATGATTCCACGGGTCTCCTCTGAGTTAAACTTCTTGTCAATATGGGGGCGCTGTTTTCACTTTGTAAAAATTTGTTCCCAAATTAAACTGCCTCGTACTCAATTCTTGCTCGTACAATATGCATATTATTATTACTATTGGATAGAAAACACTCTCTAGTTTCTAAAACCGTTTGAATTATATCTGTGAGTAAAACAGAACTCAAGTTGCAGCTAACTTCCTGTCAGGAAGTGAGAAATCTGAAATCGGGCACTCTGTTCCCGGGTCAGTTTATTAATTTGCATGTAATCTATGAGTTGACATGCACTGCATACGATTTCCCCTAGATGTCAGTAAGCAGTGAGAATTGGAATGGGGTTGCTAGGCAGATCTGAGGCCATATAAAGGCTTTTGGAACGTGGGGTGCACTCTTTTCAACGTTCGTCATGGCGCAAGACAGACCTCAGGATGGCATTCTGAAAAGCTCTCGTTATAGGCCTTAGATATATCCGGCTCTGATTTTATTCGATATAGGTGTTAACTTCTTATGGCTGCAAGGGGCAGTATTGAGTAGCCTGATAAAATGTGTCCATTTCAAACGGCCTCGTACTCAATTCTTGCTCGTACAATATGCATATTATTATTACTATTGGATAGAAAACACTCTCTAGTTTCTAAAACCGTTTGAATTATTTCTCTGAGTGAAACAGAACTCATTCTGCAGCACTTTTCCTGACCCGGAAGTTCAAAGTCTGAAATCGATGCTCTCTTCCTCTTCCTGCCTATAAATGGGCACAAGAGCTATTAGTATACATGCACGTCATACACCTTCCTCTGGGTGTCAAGAAGGCTGTGAGAGAAGAAATGAGGTGATTATCTCGATCTGGGATGGAATAAATCCTCTTGGAATGACGTGTACCCCATTTCCGGTACTCTGAAGAACGCGATTTGGACAGTGGGGTTGCCTTTTGTTTTGCTGACGTTATAGGCGACTATTATTTCCGGCTTTGATTTTATTTGATACATGTCACCATATCATCGTAAAGTATGTTTTTTCAATATAGTTTCATCAGATTATTGAAATTTTTTCGGGAGTTTTGCCGTGTTCCGTTCTCTTCCGTTTGTTTACATGGAGAGATCCGTGCAACCCGGCTAGCGCGCTTGCTAAATGGAGAGAGAAAATTGCCATTCTGAATCCAAACAACGACTCATCTGGACAAAGGACACCTTGTTCAACATTCTGATGAAAGATCAGCAAAAGTAAGACCCATTTTATGATGTTGTTTCATATATCTGTCGTAGTCGCCGGCGCCCAAGTGTTTCTGGCTATTGTGCTAAGCTAATATAACGCTACATTTTGTTTTCGCTGTAAAACACTTAATAAATCGGAAATATTGTCTGGCATCACAAGATGCCTGTCTTTCATTTGCTGTACACTATGTATTTTTCAGAAATGTTTTATGATGAGTAATTAGGTATTTGACGTTGGTGTCTGTAAATATTATGGCTGCTTTCGGTGCAATTTCTGAATGTAGCTGCAATGTAAACTATGATTTATACCTGAAATATGCACATTTTTCGAAAAAAACATATGCTATACAATAAATATGTTATCAGACTGTCATCTGATGAGGTTGTTTCTTGGTTAGTGGCTATTTATATCTTTATTTGGCCGAATTTGTGATAGCTACTGATGGAGTCAAAAACTGATGGAGTAATAAAAGTGGAGTCTTTTGCTAACGTGGTTAGCTAATAGATTTACATATTTTGTCTTCCCTGTAAAACATTTTAAAAATCGGACATGTTGGCTGGATTCACGAGATGTGTACCTTTCATATGCTGTATTGGACTTGTTAATGTGTGAAAGTTAAATATTTAAAAAAAATATCTTTTGAATTTCGCGCCCTGCACTTGAAGTGGCTGTTGTCATAAGTGTACCGACGTCGGGCTTGCACGCCAAACAGGTTAAAGACATCATAATGTAGTTATTTTAAACCGAGTTATATCAGTTTATATCAGCATATTGCGATTTTCGGATATTTCTTTGTGCTGCGTTATGAAGAGTTGGACACGTCTGGGCCACATAGCTAACGTTTGCTGCTAATTCCTAAGTTGAAGACGACAATCTACAACCGAGCAACGATGATTCTGGACAAAGGACCACTTGCACAAGATTCTGATGGAAGCTCATCAAAAAGTAAGAACTATTTATGATGTTAATTCGTTGTTCTGTTGAAAAATGTTACACTACTATTCCGCCATTAATTTCGGTGCGGTCTCGCTTTAACGCACGCTGTATGTCGTAGTAACGTTAATTTTAAAAATCTAACACAGCGGTTGCATTAAGAACTAATGTATCTTTCATTTGCTGTCCAACCTGTATTTTTTAGTCAAGTTTATGATTAGTTATTGATTAGATTAGGTGCCTCTCCCAAGATTTCTCCCGACATTTTGTTGGCAGCTTGGCTACTATTCTCATTGTATAACCACGATTTGTGCCGCTAAATATGCACATTTTTGAACAAACAATATATGTATTGTGTAATATGATGTTATAGGACTGTCATCTGATGAAGTTGAGAAGGTTAGTGAAAAATGTAATATCTTTTGCTGGTTTATTCGCTATCGCTAACGTGCATGAATCAATGCTGCTGTGTGGTTGGCTATTGTAGTAAGCTAATATAATGCTAAATTGTGTTTTCGCTGTAAAACACTTAAAGAATCTGAAATATTGGCTGGATTCACAAGATCTTTGTCTTTCATTTGCTGTACGCTGTGTATTTTTCATAAATGTTTTATGATGAGTATTTAGGTAATTCACGTTGCTCTCTGTAGTTATTCTAGTTGCTTTGGTGAGAGTTGTGATGGTGGCTGCAATGTAAAACTATGATTTATACCTGAAATATGCACATTTTTCGAACAAAACATATGCTATACAATAAATATGTTATCAGACTGTCATCTGATGAAGTTGTTTCTTGGTTAGTGACTATTTATATCTTTATTTGGTCGAATTTGTGATAGCTACCTATGCAGGAAAAAAATGGTGGGAAAAAAAAGTTGTGTCTTTTGCTATGGTGGTTAGCTAATAGAAATACATATTGTGTCTTCCCTGTAAAACATTTTAAAAATCAGAAATGATGGCTGGATTCACAAGATGTGTATCTTTCATTTGGTGTCTTGGACTTGTGATTTCATGAACATTTTATTATATGATATCCCTGTGGCTTTAGGCTAGGCTATGCTAGTCAGCATTTTTGATGGGGGGGATCCCGGATCCGGGTTTGTGACTCGTTAGAGGTTTTAAGACTGCTTAGTACTAGAGTTTCCACGGGTCTCCTCTGAGTTAAGACTGCTTGGTACTAGAGGTTCCACGGGTCTCCTCTGAGTTAAGACTGTTTGGTACTAGAGTTTCCACGGGTCTCCTCTGAGTTAAGACTGCTTGGTACTAGAGGTTCCACGGGTCTCCTCTGAGTTAAGACTGCTTGGTACTAGAGGTTCCACAGGTCTCCTCTGAGTTAGGGAAGACTGCTTTCAGTTACCATACACCTCCGTCCTGGGAGGACCTACAGGTCCCTCTAAAACTGGATTATTTGGTCCCAAAAGGTGAATTTAGGGCTCTGATAAAAAAATGTCAACAATGAAAACTGCACTTCTTTTGATTGATTGTTCATATTTGTTTCTACTGCCCTTTTGAATGTAACGTAATTTATTTGAAATGCTGTAATTGTAATTTTGTAGTGATCATACTTGAATTGTTGCTGAAGTTGCTTGAACTGTTGTTCTCAGGGAACCATTGGAAATCAGATGGGTTGGGTTCCCCTGGTTGAACAAAGGATAATACATTAATATATATACCTCTTTGTGAGTGACACTATGTGCACAGCTTGACATGAGATGCAATGTGATAATGTAGTCATTTAGCAGATGCTTATATCCTGAGCGTCTACAGTTTCAAGTGACACATGTTTGGTATGTGCAACTGCTCTAACTAACCCTGGTGTTGCCAGCACCCACTAACCAACTGCTTTAACTAACCCTGATGTTTCCAGCACCCACTAACCAACTGCTTTAACTAACCCTGATGTTGCCAGCACCCACTAACCAACTGCTTTAACTAACCCTGGTGTTGCCAGCACCCACTAACCAACTGCTTTAACTAACCCTGGTGTTGCCAGCACCCACTAACCAACTGCTTTAACTAACCCTGGTGTTTCCAGCACCCACTAACCAACTGCTTTAACTAACCCTGATGTTCCCAGCACCCACTAACCAACTGCTTTAACTAACCCTGGTGTTGCCAGCACCCACTAACCAACTGCTTTAACTAACCCTGGTGTTGCCAGCACCCACTAACCAACTGCTTTAACTAACCCTGGTGTTGCCAGCACCCACTAACCAACTGCTTTAACTAACCCTGATGTTGCCAGCACCCACTAACCAACTGCTTTAACTAACCCTGATGTTGCCAGCACCCACTAACCAACTGCTTTAACTAACCCTGATGTTGCCAGCACCCACTAACCAACTGCTTTAACTAACCCTGATGTTGCCAGTACCCACTTACCAACTGCTTTAACTAACTCTGGTGTTGCCAGCACCCACTAACCAACTGCTTTAACTAACCCTGGTGTTGCCAGCACCCACTAACCAACTGCTTTAACTAACCCTGATGTTGCCAGCACCCACTAACCAACTGCTTTAACTAACCCTGGTGTTGCCAGCACCCACTAACCAACTGCTTTAACTAACCCTGTTGTTGCCAGCACCCACTAACCAACTGCTTTAACTAACCCTGGTGTTGCCAGCACCCACTAACCAACTGCTTTAACTAACCCTGATGTTGCCAGCACCCACTAACCAACTGCTTTAACTAACCCTGATGTTGCCAGCACCCACTAACCAACTGCTTTAACTAACCCTGGTGTTGCCAACACCCACTAAACAACTGCTTTAACTAACCCTGATGTTGCCAGCACCCACTAACCAACTGCTTTAACTAACCCTGATGTTGCCAGCACCCACTAACCAACTGCTTTAACTAACCCTGGTGTTGCCAGCACCCACTAACCAACTGCTTTAACTAACCCTGGTGTTGCCAGCACCCACTAACCAACTGCTTTAACTAACCCAGTTGTTGCCAGCACCCACTAACCAACTGCTTTAACTAACCCTGATGTTGCCAGCACCCACTAACCAACTGCTTTAACTAACCCTGATGTTGCCAGCACCCACTAACCAACTGCTTTAACTAACCCTGATGTTGCCAGCACCCACTAACCAACTGCTTTAACTAACCCTGGTGTTGCCAGCACCCACTAACCAACTGCTTTAACTAACCCTGATGTTGCCAGCACCCACTAACCAACTGCTTTAACTAACCCTGGTGTTGCCAGCACCCACTAACCAACTGCTTTAACTAACCCTGGTGTTGCCAGCACCCACTAACCAACTGCTTTAACTAACCCTGGTGTTGCCAGCACCCACTAACCAACTGCTTTAACTAACCCTGATGTTTCCAGCACCCACTAACCAACTGCTTTAACTAACCCTGGTGTTGCCAGCACCCACTAACCAACTGCTTTAACTAACCCTGATGTTGCCAGCACCCACTAACCAACTGCTTTAACTAACCCTGGTGTTGCCAGCACCCACTAACCAACTGCTTTAACTAACCCAGTTGTTGCCAGCACCCACTAACCAACTGCTTTAACTAACCCTGATGTTGCCAGCACCCACTAACCAACTGCTTTAACTAACCCTGGTGTTGCCAGCACCCACTAACCAACTGCTTTAACTAACCCTGATGTTGCCAGCACCCACTAACCAACTGCTTTAACTAACCCTGATGTTGCCAGCACCCACTAACCAACTGCTTTAACTAACCCTGATGTTGCCAGCACCCACTAACCAACTGCTTTAACTAACCCTGATGTTTCCAGCACCCACTAACCAACTGCTTTAACTAACCCTGGTGTTGCCAGCACCCACTAACCAACTGCTTTAACTAACCCTGATGTTTCCAGCACCCACTAACCAACTGCTTTAACTAACCCTGGTGTTGCCAGCACCCACTAACCAACTGCTTTAACTAACCCTGATGTTGCCAGCACCCACTAACCAACTGCTTTAACTAACCCTGGTGTTGCCAGCACCCACTAACCAACTGCTTTAACTAACCCTGTTGTTGCCAGCACCCACTAACCAACTGCTTTAACTAACCCTGGTGTTGCCAGCACCCACTAACCAACTGCTTTAACTAACCCTGATGTTGCCAGCACCCACTAACCAACTGCTTTAACTAACCCTGATGTTGCCAGCACCCACTAACCAACTGCTTTAACTAACCCTGGTGTTGCCAGCACCCACTAACCAACTGCTTTAACTAACCCTGATGTTGCCAGCACCCACTAACCAACTGCTTTAACTAACCCATTGAACCATTGGAACCATGATGATTAGGAATTGACTCAACTTGAGCTCAAAATAATCGAACGTCTGAAGGATGTTGCTATAGAAACCGATGTCAGTGTGCTGCTAACAGTATAGCTTCCTCCACTGTCCCTGTCCACATACCGGCCTCAAACTAGTGATTCTCTGCTCTCAAACACACGTTACTGCCCTCCTTGACAACGTACCAACCGACTAAGCTATACAAAAGGATCCAATTGGATAGCTCCATAGGCAACATTTCAAGCTAGCTGTGAAGTGAGCTTACGCCCATTCCTAACTCCTTTACACTATGTCAGTGGAGTAAAACTACAGCTTTGAAGCAGCTGGAGATGTTGACAGGTTCGGATCAGGAAGGTCATGACTGAGGATATAGAGCTAGATTATCTGATTAGAGAGATTTGATCAAGACCTAGCATAGCTTTGAATCTTCATTGATTAATTCAATGGAACAAGTGAAACAACAATAGTATCATTATCCCTAGCGTAATGTGCATGTCATCTCTAATTTATTTGCCCATTGGTCCTGACCCACACCCCTCTCTCTCTCTCTCTCTCTCTCTCCCTTCATCCCTTTTCAGAGGGAAAGGGAAGGTTGAACATACTAACAACTTATACACTTATTGAATTGGGATTCGAAAGTTGTTGTCGTCCCCAATTTGTCAGTAGATGCAGAGAGCAGGTCGCTCGGTGCGAGCGGCTGATATTTAATTCAGTGCAAACCAGTTTTATCTGACTCTCTGGTGACCTTGTCAAGCCTGAGTGTTTCTGCATTCCCTCAGATTAAACTACATGTACCTGTTTTCCATAGCGTCGAATAAGTGCTCCGGAATTGAGGTTTTGAATTGAAAGTGTCTCGGTAATGTGACGCCCCCCTTTTCAGCATCCATTCCCATATTGTATAAGCCTGTGGGTGTCATAAGGTAAAGCGATGTCATTTGTATGTAAATGTAGTCACACAAGCAGAGAAGAAGATAGTGTACAGTATAAAATGT
The DNA here is from genome assembly GCF_016432855.1 of Salvelinus namaycush. Taxonomy (NCBI): domain Eukaryota; kingdom Metazoa; phylum Chordata; class Actinopteri; order Salmoniformes; family Salmonidae; genus Salvelinus; species Salvelinus namaycush. The sequence continues at coordinate 10,264,485 of NC_052314.1, forward strand.
AAATATTTAAATCTGCCATATTATGATGAATACTGTACATAAGAGAAATCACAAAACAAGCAAATGGCAGACTGGGGGAAAAATCCTTTATAGATGATATCGCTGTACCACTAACATATTCATAGGCACATTGGTTTTGATACCCAGAAATTAGACATGACACTTGCCATTTACCATCTTAGCATTAGTGCTATAAAAGCATTTTGGTGCCATTTTGTTGCAATGCGAACAACTCCTTCCAATTTGAAAATGGTTTTAGTACCCAAGAGCGCACTCTTCGTGGATATTTAATGGACGTGCATTGTATTTCCAGGTTCCCACTACATGTAAATCTGGAGGTCAGTATGATTTCATTTTGCATAATACAATGCCTGTGCCTTGTGGAGTGGCAGGGTCTGAGAGAGTGGGTTTAGAGGGCCAGCTCGCTCTTAGACATGACATCTGAGAATGTTAGGGCTACAGGGGTTTCAGAGGGGTTTGATATCACTGCAGCATTCTGAATCTCTCACCACACAGTCCACACAGTAGTCAGAGATGAGAGGACTTCAAACTGCAGAGTCTTGGGGCTGATGTAACCATCCTCTTAAAAAGAGAGAAACGCCAGACATAAGACGATATATGCAAAAGTATGTGGACACCCCTCCACATTAGTGGATGCGGCTATTGCAGCCACACCCGTTGCTGACAGGTGTATATAACCGAGCACACAGCCATGCAATCTCCATAGACAAACATTGGCAGCAGAATGGATATACTGAAGAGTTCAGTGACTTTCAATGTGGCACCGTCATAGGAAGCCACCTTTCCAACAAGTCAGTACGTCCAATTTCTGTCCTGCGAGAGCTGCCTCGGTCAACAGTAAGTGCTGTTATTGTGAAGTGGAAACATCTAGGTGCAAGAACGGCTCAACCGCAAATTGGTAGGCCACACAAGCTCACAGAAAATTGTCTGTTCTTGGTTGCAACACTCACTACCGAGTTCCAAACTGCCTCTGGAAGCAACGTCAGCACATAACTGTTCATCAGGAGCTTCATGAAATGGGTTTTCCATGGCCGAGAAGCCCCTTTTGTACACAAGTCTAAGATCGCCATGCACAATGCCAAGCGTCAGCTGAAGTGGTATAAAGCTCGCCGCCATTGGACTCTGGAGCAGTGGAAACACGTTCTCTGGAGTGATGAATCACGCTTCACCGTCTGGCAGTCCGACAGACGAATCTGGGTTTGACGGATGCCAGAAGAACGCTACCTGCCCCAATGCATAGTGCCAACTGTGATTTTTTTTCATAGTTCAGGCTAGGCCCCTGTTCCAGTGAAGGAAAATCTTAATGCTACAGCATACAATGACATTCTAGACAATTCTGTGCTTCCAACTTTGTGGCAAACGTTGGGGAAGGCCCTTTCCTGTTTCCGCATGACAATGCCCCGTGTGCACAAAGCGGGGTCCATATAGAAATGGTTTGTCAAGATCGGTGTGGAAGAACTTGACTGGCCTGCACTGAGCACTGACCTCAACCCAATCAAACCCCTTTGGGATGAATTGGAACACCGACTATGAGCCAGGCCTAATAGCCCAAAATCAGTGCCCAACCTCACTAATGCTCTTGTGGCTGAATTTAATCAAGTCTTCGCAGCAATGTTCCAACATCTAGTGGAAAGCCTTCCCAGAAGTGAAGAGGCTGTTATAGCAGCAAAGGAAGGACCAACTCCACATTAATGCCCATGATTTTGCAATGAGATGTTCGACAAGCAGGTGACCACATATTTTTGGTCATGTAGTGTATCTGCACGCTATGTTTTTCAAGAGGTCTCTTTTAGCTCACCTCAGATCAACTCAGACCACAAAGGGCTCATGAGCAAGAAGGGTTTATTTGCTTTCAGCTTCATATCCATCTGCCCTGTTTAAAAACAAAAGTTGGACAAAATGTGCTTTCTAGGGTGAATAGATGTGAATACCTACCGCAAACATAAGTGCATCAACTCTTTGTGAGAGTCTTTCAATGGCCGACACCTCTGCAATCAACGTGCCAGGTTTTCCGGCTCCAGACAAGTTTTTCTGTGGCAATTGAATGTGAACAGCTGGTGTCAGAGAAAGAGCTTGCTTGGATGCTGTACTGTAACTTCATTGTCTGAGGCACTAGCTCATCCACAGAACAACTTCAAAAGGCCTGTGCTTATCCCAGGGGCAGCACTGGAAGCAGTGAGATGACAACGGTAAACTTTTTTTTTAAACAGAATCTTCTGAGGCAAACATGGAACTCTAATGAGTTAGGAGAAAAGGAGCAGGACTGTGCAGTACACTGCTGTGTTGTATAATACACTTGCTGTAATGTAAAGAAGTTGTGTAAAAAACAGTTGTGTAACGTAAGTATGCAGAGGAGGTGTCAGTTGTAGATTAGTGTAGTACCCATGTTTCAGGTGCTTTTTTGCTGAAAAAATAAATGTAAGGGATGGGATGAGAAAGCCCATATAGCCCAGCGTTTGAGAGCTGGAGTTTTGGATAAACAGTGTGATTGTTTTGTTGTTAGGCTGATGTACAGTGCAACTACTTCTCTGATAGAGTTCAGTGTGTCAAATCGGAGGGCCTGTTGTCCGGACCTCTGGCAGTCTCTATGGGGGTGCCACAGGGCTCAATTCTCGGACCGACTCTCTTCTCTGTATATATCAATGATGTCGCTCTTGCTGCTTGTGATTCTCTGATCCACCTCTACGCAGATGACACCATTCTGTATACCTCTGGCCCTTCTTTGGACACTGTGTTAACTAACCTCCAGACGAGCTTCAAGGCCATACAACTCTCCTTTCATTGCCTCCAACTGCTCTTAAATGCTAGTAAAACTAAATACATGCTCTTCAACCGATCGCTGCCCGCACCTGCCCGCACGTCCAGTATCACTACTCTGGACGGTTCTGACTTAGAATATGTAGACAACTACAAATACCTAGGTGTCTGGTTATACTGTAAACTCTCCTTCCAGACTCACATTAAGCATCTCCAACCCACAATTAAATCTAGAATCGGCTTCCTATTTCGCAACAAAGCATCCTTCACTCATGCTGCCAAACATACCCTCGTAAAACTGACCATTCTACCAATCCTCGACTTCGTCGATGTCATTTACAAAATAGCCTCCAACACTCTACTCAACAAATTGGATGCAGTCTATCACAGTGCCATCCGTTTTGTCACCAACGCCTCATACTACCCACCACTGCGACCTGTACGCTTTCGTTGGCTGGCCCTCGCTTCATAGTCGTCGCCAAACCCACTGGCTCCAGGTCATCTACAAGTCTCTGCAAGGTAAAGCCCCGCCTTATCTCAGCTCACTGGTCACCATAGCGGCACCCACCTGTAGCACGCGCTCCAGCAGGTATATCTCACTGGTCACCCCCAAAGCCAATTCTTCCTTTGGCCGCCTTTCCTTCCAGTTCTCTGCTGCCAATGACTGGAACGAACTGCAAAAATCGCTGAAGCTGGAGACTCATATCTCCCTCACTAGCTTTAAGCACCAGCTGTCAGAGCAGCTCACAGATCACTGCACCTGTACATAGCCCATCTGCATTTCTACTTGCACATTCATATATACATATATATATATTTATTCTGCACATCTACCATTCCATTGTTTAATTGCTATATTGTAATTACTTCGCCACCATGGCCTATTTATTGCCTTACCTCCCTTATCCTACCTCAATTGCACACACTGTATTTAGACTTTTTCTACTGTATTGTTGTATGTGTCGAACCTCTTTGCTTTATCTTGGCCAGGTCGCAGTTGCAAATGAGAACTTGTTCTCAACTAGCCTACCTGGTTAAATAAAGGTTAAATTAAATAAATACATTTAACATTTCAGAAAGTATTCAGACCCCTTGACTTTTTCCACATTTTGTTATATTACAGCCTTATTTTAAAATTAATTAAAAAAAAAAAATTCTCATCAATATACACTCAATACCTGATAAAAAATAAACTGTTTTTGTTTTGTCATTATTTTTTGCAAATAAATAAATACTAAAACATCACATTTACATTTACAAGTATTACAAGTACATTTACAGTACACACTGGAAGGTGGAGAGGTTAGTGGAGGAGTGGCGAAGTGAGTTCTGGGCCATCTCTGCCCAGGGCTCGAACGCCGCCTACTCCCCCGGCCGGTCCTGGCAATAAGACCACAGAAACCTACCCACATCCTGGTTAACTCTCTCCACCTGCCCATTACTCTCGGGGTGAAAACCTGAGGTAAGGCTGAGCGAGATCCCCAGACGCTCCATGAACGCTCTCCAGACCCTCGACGTGAACTGGGGACCTCGGTCAGAAACTATATCCTCAGGCACCCCGTAGTGCCGGAAGACGTGAGTGAACAAGGCCTCAAGACGTGAGTGAACGCAGTCTGTAGGGCCGTAGGGAGACCAGGCAGAGGAAGGAGATGGCAGGACTTGGAGAAACGGTCCACAACGACCAGGATCGTGATGTTCCCCTGTGATGGGAGGAGATCTGTGAGAAAATCTATCGACAGGTGAGACCATAGCCGTTGTGGAATGGGTAATGGGTGTAACTTACCTCTGGGCAGGTGCCTAGGAGCCTTACACTGGGCGCACACCGAGAAGAGGAAACATAAACCCTCACGTCCTTGGCCAAAGTGGGCCACCAGTACTTCCCACTCAAACAGCGCACTGTCTGACCGATACCTGGATGACCAGAGGAGGGTGACATGTGAGCCCAATAGATCAGCCGGTCACGGACAGCAGACGGAATGTACAGACGCCCATCGGGACACTGGAGGGGAGCGGGCTCTGCACGTAACCCCTGCTCATTGTCCGCGTCCAGCTCCCACACTACCAGCGCCACCAGGCAGGAGGCCAGGAGTATAGGGGTGGAATCCATGGGCCGCTCCTTTGTGTCATACAGCCGGGACAGTGCATCTTCCTTGACATTCTGGGAACCTGGTCTGTACGAAAGGGTGAAAACAAAATGGGTAAAAAACATGGCCCACCTTGCCTGGCGAGGATTCAGTCTCCTCGCTGCCCGGATGTAATCCAGATTGCGGTGGTCAGTCCTGATGAGAAAGGGTGTTTAGCCCCCTCAAGCCAATGTCTCTCAAAGCCTTGACGACAGCCAACAGCTCCCGGTCCCCCACGTCATAGTTTCGCTCTGCCGGGCTGAGCTTCCTCGAGAAGAAGGCACAGGGGCGGAGCTTCGGTGGCGTACCCGAGCGCTGAGAGAGCACGGCTCCTATCCCAGCCTCGGACGCGCCCACCTCCACTATGAACGCCAAAGGGGGATCCGGATGGGCCAGCACGAGAGCCGAGGTAAACAGGGCACTTAGGTGAACAAAAGCCCTGTCCACCTCAGCCAACCACTGCAACCGAACCGACCCCCCTTCAGCTGTGAGGTAATGGGAGCCGCTACCTGACCAAAACCCCGGTTAACCTCCTGTAGTAATTGGCAAACCCTAGAAAATGCTGCACCTCCTTTACCGTGGTGGGAGTCGGCCAATTACGCACGGCTAAAATGCGGTCACTCTCCATCTCCACCCCTGAGGTGGAAATGCGGTGACGGACTGCTGGAAGAACAGGCATTTCTCAGCCTTGACATACAGGTCATGCTCCAACAGTCGACCAACCACCCTGCGCACCAAGGACACATGCTCGGCGCATGCAGCGGACTACATCAGAATGTCATCGACATACACCACTACACCCTGCCAGTGCAGGTCCCTGAAAATCTCCTCCACAAAGGCTTGGAAGACTGACGGAGCATTCATCAACCCGTACGGCATGACGAGGTACTCATAATGCCCTGAGGTGGTACTGAACGCTGTCTTCCACTCGTCTCCCTCCCGGTTACGCACCAGGTTGTAAGCGCTCCTGAGATCTAGTTTCATGAAGAGGCACGCCACGTGCATTGACTCAATCGCTATGGCTATGAGAGGTAGCGGGTAACTGTACTTTACAGTGATCTGGTTAAGAGCTCGATAGTCAATACATGGGCGTAAACCTCCCTCCTTCTTCTTTCCAAAAAAGAAACTTGAGGAGGCGGGTAAAGTAGAGGACCGAATGTACCCCTAACGCAGGGATTCGGAGACATATGTTTCCATAGCCGCCGTCTCCGCCTGTGACAGGGGATACACGTGACTCCTGGGAAGTGCGGCGTCTACCAGGAGATTTATCGCTCAATCCCCCCGACGATGGGGTGGTAATTGAGCCAAATCGGAATATTCGGGGGGAATGCACACGGTGGAGACCTGGTCTGGACTTTCCACCGTAGTAGCACCAACGGAAACCCCTAAACACCTCCTCGAGCACTCTCGCGACCACCCCATGAGAGCCCTCCGTTGCCATGAAACAGTGGGGTCAAGACAGGCTAACCAGGGTAGGCCTAGCTCCCGGGAAACGCAGGAGAGTCAATGATGAAGAGACTGATTCTCTCCTTGTGACCCCCCTGCGTCACCATGCCCAGAGGGGCGGTGGCCTCCCTAATCAACCCTAATGGTTGACTGTCTAAGGTGTGAACTGGGAAGGGCATAGCCACTGGAACAATGGGGATCCCTAAACTATGGGCGAATGATCTGTATATGAAATTCCCAGCCGCGCTTGAATCGACAGGCGCTTTATGCTGGGAATGCGGGGAAAACTCAGGAAAAGTAACATACATAAACAGGTGTGCAACAGAGGGCTCTGGGTGAGAATGGTGCCGGCTCACCTGAGGTGACACCAGAGTGCCCTGCCTGCTGCCTCGACCCCCAGAGGAACAAACCCAGCACTGACTGGCAGTGTGACCTCTGCGGCCACAGATGGCGCACGTGAAGGAACCTCCTCCGGTCTCCCTGAGCGCAGCACCACCGCTCCATGGGCATCGGAGCGGTGGTGCTGGGGAATGGAACCGACAAATCCCGCTCTGGACGTCCGAGGGTAGCCAGCAGGTTATCCAGCCGAATGGACAGGTCCACCAGCTGGTCAAAGGTGAGGGTGGTGTCCCTGCAGGCCAACTCCCGACGGACGTCCTCGCACAGACTGCAGCGATAGTGGTCGATCAAGGCCCTGTCGTTCCATCCCGCGCCGGCGGCCAGGGTCTGAAAGTCCATCGTGAACTCCTGTGCGCTCCTCGTCCCCTGCCTCAGATGGAAGAGATGTTCACCCGCCGCTCTACCCTCGGGCGAGGGGTCGACGCCAGCACCACGTCTCCTTCTCCCCACACAGCGTTGGCCCACTCCAGAGCTTTCCCCGAGAGGCACGAGACGAGGGCGGACTCCCTTTCATGGCCCGAAGGAGCCGGGTGGACGGTTGCCAGGTATTGATCCAGCTGCAGCAGGAAAATCCCATCGTAATCCCGGGGAAGGGCGAGACGAATCACACTGGGACCGGGTGCAAGGGGGGCGAGTAGTGGAGACCAATGTTGTGCTGGTGGAGGAGCTGGAGGAACTCCCTGTCTCTCCCAGCGGTCCATGGTTTGGACGACGCGGTCCATGGCGGCGTCGAGATGGTGGAGCATCGGAACGTGCTCCCAGACACGCTCCTCGACCCCTATACCAGGGGCACCTGCTCCTGCTGACTCCATATTCAGATGTGGAATTCTGTAAGAGGTGCGTAACTGGCTGCAGGAAGTCAGGCGCAGGAGAGCAGAAATGGGTAACAACCGGAGCAGTTTAATGCGGAAAAACAAACCTCACCCAGAACAACAAAATATGGGTTGAAATAATCCGTCGCAAACCAGTCTGAAGTGCACATACACTTTACAATAAACAATTCCACACACAGACATGGGGGAAACAGAGGGTTATATGCACGTCAAGTAATGAGGGAATGTAAACCAGGTGTGCGGGAAAACAAGACAAAACAAATGGAAAATGAAAGGTGGATCGGCGGTGGCTAGAAGTCCGGTGACATCAACCGCCGAACGCCGCCCGAACAAGGAGAGGAACCGACTTCGGCGGAAGTCGTGACAGCATGTGTATTTTACACCCTATAGCATGGAGGAGGAGGTGTTATAGTGTGGGGGTGCTTTGCTGGTCACACTGCCTGTGATGTATTTAGAATACAAGGCACAATTAACCACCATGGCTACCACAGTATTCTGCAGCGATATGTCATCCCATCTGGTTTGGCCTCAGTGGGACTATCATTTGTTTTTCAACAGGACAATGACCCAACACACCTCCAGGCAGTGTAAGGCCTATTTTACCAAAAGGAGAGTGATGGAATGCTGCATCAGATGACCTGGGCTTCACAATCCCCCGACCTCAAACAAATTGAGATGGTTTGGGATGAGTCGGACCGCAGAGGGAAGGAAAAGCAGCCAACAAGTGTTCAGCATATGTGGGAACTCCTTCAAGACTGTTGGAAAAGCATTCCAGGTGCAGCTGGTTGAGAGATTGCCAAGAGTATGCAAAGTTGTCATCAAGGGAAAGGGTGGCTATTTGACGATTCTCAAATATAAAATATTTACACTATTACTACATGAATACTACATGATCCCATGAGTTATTTCATAGTGTTGCTGTCTTCACTATTATTCTACAATGTGTAAAATAGTAAAAAATAAAGAAAAACCCTTGACTGAGTAGGTGTTCTAAAACTTTTGACCAGTTAAGGGTTAAGTGTGTTAAGGGTTAAGTGGCTTGCTCGAGGGCACATCGACAGATGTTTCACCTAGTCAGCTAGGGGATTCGAACCAGCAACTTTTCGGGGACTTACCCAACGCTCTTTACCACTAGGCTACCTGAGTGTGAAGACAAGGCATGCAGTGGCTCAGTTTTTCTCTGGAACATATAATAGTACACAAACGGCTAACTAACTAATTCCACATTGGTTACATATGCACTTTGACACTATTGTAAAGGTGTACAGAGAACATATAACAACTTTCACTGTTATCGCACCGACCTACCTGTTACTCCAGCATGTCACTACTAGAATGTCAATACGTTACATGGTTTTAGAGTCATCAACTGAAGGTTTTTTGTTGTTAAGCATTTGTAGAGGTGTCGTAGGAAGTATCAGCACAACGCCTTTCCACTCTAACCGATAATTCCGACATAATTAATTTGATCCAATTAAAAAATAACACATCTGACACCAGTGTTGTTTCGTGAGGAAGTGTCAACAAGCAGAATATAAATAGTCTTGTTACATGAGGGAATGTCAATTTCATACCACCAGAAGAATGATGTTCCCTGAACTTAGTGCTGCAAACCCCTTTTCCCCGAATGAGCAACAACAGTGTGGAAATTGGTTGATTTTCCAAGCTTTATCATGATTAGCGCTGTAACATGGGCATGGTGTGCCTTATTCCATACAGAACCGACTTGTTAGCTGAACATAGGATACTGACACATGAAATCCCTGTCTGGCTTGATATTGCCACTCTCCCCTGTATAATTTGATACTCCAGCATCAAATCCCAACTGGCTGCAATGAGTCCTGATTGTTGCAGTGCCTGGGTACTGTAATATCCCCTGATATCCCCTGCAACCGCCAACCTCAGCAGCCTTTGTTAATATTTAATAGGAAGGAGAGGCAGCTTACAAAAGAGATGGTATTACACAGTGAGAATTGGACTGTCTTCAACACACAGCCAGTGCACTCCGACTCTTCATTTTTCACACCATCATTAGAGGCAATCACCTGTAAATGCCCCCTCGTCATGTGGTTTTCACAAGGCCACAACAGGTGATGTAAGTCATTTATGACCAATGATTGCATAATAAAAATGGAGCATATTAATCAGTCTCATCTTAATAAGACCTGTCCCCAGTTTGCAGCTCTGAGCGAGGCAGCTCATTTAGTGGTTTAATTACTATGTAGTGCCATGGGGGCTCTGTCCATTCATTAGAGGACAATTAATCAAATTGGGAATTTGACTAGATTTCTGAATTATTGGTTGTGCACACACAGATGACACTCCCACCCTGCAAGATAGATACTTGGACAAATGGGATCATTGAGCAGATAATTCAGTGCCGGTCGGTGACATTTAAGATGAGGGAGGACGGTCATTTTTTTAATGAGAATGGCCTTATTTCTATTACAGCATATTGGATGACTGTCATTCATATTCCATTCACCCAGTTCAATGTAACATCGATAGGTTTAGGCTACTACATGATACTCAAATTTTCCCTATACCCATCATGAGGTTGCTACAACCTAGCCTATGAATGAAAGTTTACAACGTAGGTGCACAGGTTGAGAGAAATTTGAGTAATCAGGGTGACAGACATTGACACATTCAATACCGCCTTGCACCCTTGTCTCTAGCTGATCTAGGGTGTAATCATCAGTCCAACAGTTGCAAACGAGAGGTCTAAGGCACTGCATCGCAGGGCTTGAGGAGTGACTACAGACCCGGGTTTGAACCCAGGCTGTGCCACAACCGGCCGTGACCGGGACTCCCATAGGGCGGCGCACAATTGGCCCAGTGTCGTTAGGGGAGGGTTTGGCCGGTGGGGGGGGGCTCATAGCGCTCTAGCAACTCCTTGTGCCAGGGGCCTGCAGGCTGCCTCGGTGTCACATCTGCTCCTGCTCCCCCACTCTGGTGCTTGAGGTTACCAGTTCACTCATCATTAAGCACACCTGCTACCATCGCCATCGTTACGCGCACCTGCACCTGCACTAATTATGGGACTCACCTGGACTCCATTACGTCATTTACCTCCCCTATATCTGTCACTTCCTCAGTTTCATCCCCGAGTCAGCCTTGATGTTGTTATGTTCCTCCTGTCCAGACGCTGTTCTTGTTTTGTTTCATGTCTATTTATTATTAAATCCACACCCTGTACTTGCTTCTCGTCTCCCAGCGTCTGTCGTTACAGAACCGTTACACTCGGTCGTCAGTTGAACAGTGTTTCCTCCGCCACATTGGTGCGGCTGGCTTCCAGGTTAAACGTGCAGGTGTCAAGAAGCCCGGTTTGGCGGGTCAACCTTTCCAAGCCAAGTCTTCAAATCATATCCAAAGAATCTCTACACACAGCCTACATCGTTGTTACCATATTAACCTCTAACACCTCCCAAACCCGGATCCGGGAGCACCCCCATCAGTAGAAAAGCTACTAGCATAGCCTAGCATAGCGTCACAAGTAAATACTAGCATCTAAATATCATTAAATCACAAGTCCAAGACACCAGATGAAAGATACACATCTTGTGAATCCAGCCATCATTTCGGATTTTTAAAATGTTTTACAGGGAAGACACAATATGTAAATCTATTAGCTAACCACGTTAGCAAAAGACACCACTTTTTTTACTCCACCAGTTTTTTACTCCATCAGTAGCTATCACAAATTCGACCAAATAAAGATATAAATAGCCACTAACCAAGAAACAACTTCATCAGATGACAGTCTGATAACATATTTATTGTATAGCATATGTTTTGTTAGAAAAATGTGCATATTTCAGGTATAAATCATAGTTTACCATTGCAGCCACCATCACAACTCTCACCAAAGCGACTAGAATAACTACAGAGAGCAACGTGTATTACCTAATTACTCATCATAAAACATTTCTTAAAAATACACAGCGTACAGCAATTGAAAGACACAGATCTTGTGAATCCAGACAATATTTCAGATTTTCTAAGTGTTTTACAGCGAAAACACAATATAGCGTTATATTAGCATACCACAATAGCAAACATCACAACAGCATTGATTCAAGCCAAACATAGCGATTACGTATAAACCACCAAAAGATATTAATTTTTTCACTAACCTTCTCAGAATTCTTCAGATGACAGTCCTATAACATCATATTACACAATGCATATAGAGTTTGTTCGAAAATGTGCATATTTAGCGGCACAAATCGTGGTTATACAATGAGAAAAGTAGCCAAGCTGCAAAGAAAATGTCAGGAGAAATCTTGGGAAAGGCACCTATTCTAATCGAAAACTATTCATAAACTTGACTAAAAAATACAAGTTGGACAGCAAATGAAAGATAAATTAGTTCTTAATGCAATCGCTGGGTTAGATTTTTAAAATTAACGTTACTGCGCAATACAGCGTGCGCTAAAGCGAGACCGCCCCATAATTCATGGCGGAATTATTATTTAACATTTGTCAACATAAGTACGAATTAACAGCATAAAGACTGCTTACTATTAGCTGAGCTTCCATCAGAATCTTGGGCAAGGTGTCCTTTCTCCAGAACAATCGTCTTTGGGTTGAAAGATGTCCTCTTGTCCGGTCGAAATATCCGCTAATGTTAGCCACCAACTGGAGAGGTGTCCACCTCGTGAAAGCGCATGACAAAGTAATCCCAGAAAATCGCAATAAACTGCTATAAACTGCTATAAGTCGGTTTAAATTAACTACCTTATGATGTCTTTAACACCTATAACGAATAAAAACATGACCGGAGATATAGAACTACTAAAACGAAAGCGTTTGCAGGACGCCATTGTGATGTCTTCTTGCGCCAGGCGCACCGTTGAAAAGGACGGTACTTCCGTTCCACGGTCTTATATAAGGTCCCAGATTGCGCAATCCACTCCATTCAAATTCTCCCCGCTTACTGACATCTAGAGGAAGACGTATGCAGTGCATGTAGCCCGATGGCTTACATGGGGACTTATAAACTGACCTCAGAACAGGGACCTCGATTTCTGAAATCTCACTCCCTGACAGGAAATGTGCTGCAGAATGAGTTCTGTTTCACTCAGAGAAATAATTCAAACGGTTTTAGAAACTAGAGAGTGTTTTCTATCCAATAGTAATAATAATATGCATATTGTACGAGCAATAATTGAGTACGAGGCAGTTTAATTTGGGAACTCATTTTTACAAAGTCGAAATGGCGCCCCCATAGGCTCAAGAAGTTAACGTCATAGTCAACATAGCTGCTAAAATTAACGCGTTAGTTAACCCGCTACAATCATACAGTACAGTGTACAGTCAGAAAGAAGTTTAGTAGTTACACCGGTGGGCACCAGTGGGAATAAATGAATAGAACCAAAAGCTTACCTTGACTTGGAAGAGTTCCAGTGTTGGATAGCCATTGCCAGCTAGCTAACATAGCATCCCTCTCTGTAACGGCAGTCTAAGTCGTCCTCCTCCTCAGACGAGGAGAGGCGAGAAGGATCTGAGGACCAATGTGCAGCGTGGTAATTTTCCATTATTTAATTAACACAAAACAAGACACTATACAAAATGACAAAACAAACTAACCGTCACAGTCCTAGCTGGTGCAGACAAAACACAAAGACAGGAAACAACCACCCACAATCCCCAACACAAAACAAGCCACCTATATATGATTCTCAATCAGGGACAACGATTGACAGCTGTCTCTGACTGAGAACCATATTAGGCTGGACACAGAAACAGACTAACTAGACACACAACATAGAATTCCCACCCAGCTCACGTCCTGACCAACACTAAACAAGCAAAACACATAAGAACTCTGGTCAGGACGTTACAGTACCCCCCTCCTGAGGTGCGGACTCCGAACGCACCCCTAAAACTCAAGAGGAGGGTCTGGGTGGGCATCTGTCCGCGGTGGCGGCTCCGGCGCAGGACGAGGACACCACTCCACCACTGTCTTTGTCCCCCTCCTTAGCGTCCTTTGAGTGGCGACCCTCGCCCACGACCTTGGTCTAAGAATCCTCCCCAAGGCCCCCACATGATTTAGGAGGTAGCTCAGGACAGAGAGGTAGCTCAGGACAGAGAGGTAGCTCAGGACAGAGAGGTAGCTCCAGACAGAGAGGTAGCTCCGGACAGAGAGGTAGCTCCGGACAGAGAGGTAGCTCCGGACAGAGAGGCAGCTCTGGACTAGTGGCAGCTCCGGACTGAGTGGCAGCTCCGGACTGAGTGGCAGCTCCGGACTGAGTGGCAGCTCCGGACTGAGTGGCAGCTCATGACTGTAGGGCAGCTCATGACTGTAGGGCAGCTCATGACTGTAGGGCAGCTCATGACTGTAGGGCAGCTCATGACTGGAAGGCAGCTCATGACTGGAGGGCAGCTCATGACTGGCGGGCAGCTCATGACTGGCGGGCAGCTCATGACTGGCGGGCAGCTCATGACTGGCGGGCAGCTCATGACTGGAGGGCAGCTCATGACTGGAGGGCAGCTCTTGACTGGCTGGCGGCTCTGGCAGCTCCTGACTGGCTGGCGGCTCTGGCAGCTCCTGACTGGCTGGCGGCTCTGGCAGCTCCTGACTGGCTGGCGGCTCTGGCAGCTCCTGACTGGCTGGCGGCTCTGGCGGCTCCTGACTGGCTGGCGGCTCTGGTGGCTCCTGACTGGCTGGCGGCTCTGGCGGCTCCTGACTGGCTGGCGGCTCTGGCGGCTCCTGACTGACGAACGGCTCTAGCGGCTCCTGACTGGCGGACGGCTCTAATGGCTCGGGACAGACGGGCGGCTCTGAAGGCGCTGGGCAGACGGATGGCTCAGATGGCGCTGGGCAGACGGATGGCTCAGATGGCGCTGGGCAGACGGATGGCTCAGATGGCGCTGGGCAGACGGATTGCTCAGATGGCGCTGGGCAGACGGATGGCTCAGATGGCGCTGGGCAGACGGATGGCTAAGATGGCGCTGGGCAGACGGATGGCTCAGATGGCGCTGGGCAGACGGATGGCTCAGATGGAGCTGGGCAGACGGATGGCTCAGATGGCGCTGGGCAGACGGATGGCTCAGATGGCGCTGGGCAGACGGATGACTCAGACGGCGCTGGGCAGGCGGATGGCTCAGACGGCGCTGGGCAGACGGATGGCTCAGATGGTGCTGGGCAGGCAGGCAGCTCAGACGGCGCTGGGCAGACGAGCAGTGCAGGCAGCTCAGACGGCGCTGGGCAGACGAGCAGTGCAGGCGGCGTTGGGCAGACGGCCGACTCTGACCTGCTGAGGCGCACAGTAGGCCTGGTGCGTGGTGCCGGAACTGGTGGTACCGGACTGGAGACACACACCTTAAGGCTAGTGCGGGGAGCAGGAACAGGGCACACTGAATTCTCAAAGCGCACTATAGGCCTGGTGCGTGGTACCGGCACTGGTGGTACCGGGCTGAGGGCACGCACCTCAGGGCGAGTGCGGGGAGAAGGAACAGTGCGTACAGGGCTCTGGAGACGCACAGGAGGCTTGGTGCGTGGTGCCGGAACTGGAGGCACTGGGCTGGAGACACGCACCACAGGGAGAGTGCGTGGAGGAGGAACAGGGCTCTGGAGACGCACTGGAAGCCTGGTGCGTGGTGTAGGCACTGGTGGTACTGGGCTGGGGCGGGAAGGTGGCGCCGGATATACCGGACCGTGCAGGCGTACTGGCTCCCTTGAGCACCGAGCCTGCCCAACATTACCTGGTTGAATGCTCCCCGTAGCCCGTCCAGTGCGGGGAGGTGGAATAACCCGCACTGGGCTGTGTTGGCGAACCGGGGACACCATGCGTAAGGTTGGTGCCATGTACACCGGCCCGAGGAGACGTACTGGAGGCCAGATATGTAGAGCCGGCTTCATGGCACTTGGCTCAATGCTCAATCTAGCCCGGCCAGTGCGGGGAGGTGGAATAACCCGCACCGGGCTATGCACACGTACAGGAGGCACCGTGCGCTCTTCCGCATAACACGGTGTCTGCCCGTACTCCCGCTCTCCACGGTAAGCATGGGAAGTGGGCGCAGGTCTCCTACCTGCCTTCACCACACTACCCTTTAGCCCCCCCCCCCAAGAAATTTTTGGGGTTTCTTCACGGGCTTCCAGCCACGCTTCCGTGCTGCCTCCTCATACCACCGCTCCTGGGGTTTAGCTGCCTCCATCTCCTCCCGAGAGCGGCGATTCTCTCCAACCTTAGCCCAGGGTCCTTTACCCTCCAAAATTTCCTCCCATGTCCAGGAGTCCTGTGTAGTTGGCCGCTGCTGCTGCTGTCGCTGCCCGTACTCACGCTGCTTGGTCCGAGTTTGGTGGGTGGTTCTGTAACGGCAGTCTAAGTCGTCCTCCTCCTCAGACGAGGAGAGGCGAGAAGGATCTGAGGACCAATGTGCAGCGTGGTAATTTTCCATTATTTAATTAACACAAAACAAGACACTATACAAAATGACAAAACAAACTAACCGTCACAGTCCTAGCTGGTGCAGACAAAACACAAAGACAGGAAACAACCACCCACAATCCCCAACACAAAACAAGCCACCTATATATGATTCTCAATCAGGGACAACGATTGACAGCTGTCTCCGATTGAGAACCATATTAGGCTGGACACAGAAACAGACTAACTAGACACACAACATAGAATTCCCACCCAGCTCACGTCCTGACCAACACTAAACAAGCAAAACACATAAGAACTCTGGTCAGGACGTTACACTCTCTGTTTGTGCCGGGTGTTTGAGTAGGCCAAACTAGCTATCTGCGTTCACTAGCTAAGTGAAAGTGAAAAAAATACAACTAAATATAGCTCTCTCTCTCTCTTTCTCTTGCTTCTTTGATTGAGTGGGCAACATGTCAGTTCATGCTGCAAGAGCTCTGATTGAGGACATCCTCCGGAAGTTGTCATAATTACTGTGTAAGTTTATGGAAGGGGTTGAGAACCATGAGCCTCCTAGGTTTTGTATTGAAGTCAATGTACCCAGAGGAGGACGGAAACTAGATGTACAACATGGTGCTACCCTACAGAGTGCTGTTGAGGCTACTGTAGACCTTAATTACAAAACAGTGTGTTTTAATCAATTATTTGGTGGCGTGAATATATTTACTGTTTAGTATCTAAAAAGGATACATATTTGTTTGTGTATTTTACCCCCTTTCTCGATCTTATCTCATTGCTGAAACTTCCCAACAGGCTCGGAGGTGAAGGTTGAGTCATGCGTCCTCCGAAACATGACCCTCCAAACTGCGTTTCTTAACATCAATGTGTCAGAGGAAACACCATTCACCTGACGACTGAGGTCAGCCTACAGGCGCCCAGCCTGCCACAAGGAGTCGCTAGAAAGCGATGAGCACTACGGTGCAGTGCCTTAGACTGCTGCGCTACTCGGGAGGCCAAAATATTTTTTAATGTTTCACTTTTTCTTTTTATGAAATTCACTGAGGAGTGATGGGTTCGGATTTTTCTAAACTGTTAATATTATTAATCATTAGTTATAATAGAGGCATGAGGGGTGCCATAGTCTAGGGTCTACACCATAAGTTAATGTTATCTGTAGAAGGAATGGATATGGTGGAGGCAATTAAGCTTGGAATGTGCTGAGTGCAGGGAAAACGATCACATGTTGGCAGGCACTGTGGGGAGCCGTGGATTAGTGATGAAGGGGGCCGAGGTCAGATCAGGTCACGTTAAGGGAGAAGGAACAGTTTATTGCCCGTGTGACTTCATTTCCTGCCTAGCAACAGAGCTCTAGTGTTTAGAGAGAAGGAGGAGATTCTACCCCAAATTGGAGTATATATACCACCACTATTGGAAATGTGTTTTTGTCTGTTCAGCTGTTTAATCCTTTGGGGTGAATAAACTCGGTTTAAGCTTTCATAGTGTCCGTCGAGTTCTTACTCTGATATTTAGAACCTAACAGGAGGATGGTCCTCCCTTCCTCCTCTTAGGAGCCTCCACTGATATACATTCATAGAGGATTGTATACAGTGTACAAGTAAAAACACTGAAGCAAACTGCGTTTGCGTGCGATCATGGGTGTATTTATTCTGCCGATAATGTTGAAAAAAGTGGTTCCGTTGGTAGAGCATGGCACTTGCAACGTCAGGGTTGTGGGTTTGATTCTCACAGGGGACCAGTAAGAAAAAATATGAAAATCTATGCACTCACATCGCTCTGGATAAGTGTCTGCAAAATAACTCTAATGTAAATGGAGTGTCATATTAACAGGTGCAAAGCCTTTGAACTGAGTTTGATGACGATCTTCTCTGAGCACTGTAACTGGGGAGTCCTCTGATCATCTCTGAGCACTGTAACTGGGGACTTCTCTGAGCACTGTAACTGGGGACTTCTCTGATCACTGTAACTGGGGACTTCTCTGAGCACTGTAACTGGGGACTTCTCTGAGCACTGTAACTGGGGACTTCTCTGAGCACTGTAACTGGGGACTTCTCTGAGCACTGTAACTGGGGACTTCTCTGAGCACTGTAACTGGGGACTTCTCTGAGCACTGTAACTGGGGAGTTCTCTGAGCACTGTAACTGGGTAGTTCTCTGAGCACTGTAACTGGGGAGTTCTCTGAGCACTGTAACTGGGGAGTCCTCTGATAATCTCTGAGCACTGTAACTGGGGAGTCCTCTGATCATCTCTGAGCACTGTAACTGGGGAGTCCTCTGAGCACTGTAACTGGGGCATTCTCTGCTGTTTGAACTTGAATAGCTAGATAGCAGGATTGTCAACAGAGCTGAGAGGTTTCTTAAATCCATGGTGAAAGGTGCCTGATTTCCTGACAGCTCTTGTAGGGCAGGGTTTCCCAACTCCAGTCCTCGAGTACCCCCAACAGCACACATTTTAGTCTTAGCTCCAGACAAACTCATCTGATTCAACTCATTAGGGCTTCCCTCAATTACACAATATGAATCAGGTATAGTTGTGTCCCGGGCTACAACAAAAATGTGTGCTGTTGGGGGTACTGGCGTAATTAGGAAACACTGTCCTAGGATATAACGATAGATTAGAGTTTGTGTGTGCCATGTTCCCTCTACATGAAGATGCTGGTGGAGTGTAGAAGGTCACATAAATCATGAAACAGATAGCTCTAAACTTTGTTTACCCTCCGACAAAACATTCAGTCATATATTTAACCAGAAGCGTTACCAGATGATGTCACATTCCATTTGATGTTCTATTTCATTAAGATATTCCCCTCAGACAACATCCTATCATGGCGCCCCTCAGAGAAGCGACACGCACCAACACGCCCCAAACTCCCTCAATTACACAACGTTGACAGAGATGACAACAACTAAGCATAACAATTTGGAGGTTGGGAACACCAGGGGGAGCAGATTGGCCATTACCCTTGAAACGGTATAAATAGAGGAGATAATAACTAGTTTTGTTTGGGACAGTACAAATGTGGTGAGATAGCTCCCCTGATGGAGCTGAAAGAGACACAAAGAGATGGAACAGGTGCAGATGGTCATTAAATGGACTGTAACAAGGAGAGATTGGATTTCGAGGAGAGATCATCGCTTAAGTCAGAGCAGAGCGCCTAATGATATATTAAAGCAGTCTGAAAATGATGGAAGGTTATTATGGACCTCATTAAAGATGGAGGAGTGCTTCTGTCGACGCGCCGACATGCCTTATCAAGTGCTGTTTATTTAAATTCCCTGTGATGAATTCGCCACATCTGGCAGAGGTTTTGGAAGAAGGATGGCACACGTGTATGTGTGTCCGCTGTCTTAAGCAGGGAGTCAACAACACCTGAGAACTTCCCAATTTTGCAAAAACATCAAGCTAACTACATAAGTCGATAATACAGTATGTCAGGCACCTAAAGCCAGGTGGTACCATCTCTTATGGTTTGAAACTTAATGCAGTTTTCT
This sequence comes from Salvelinus namaycush, assembly GCF_016432855.1. NCBI lineage: Eukaryota > Metazoa > Chordata > Actinopteri > Salmoniformes > Salmonidae > Salvelinus > Salvelinus namaycush. The sequence continues at coordinate 10,283,948 of NC_052314.1, forward strand.
AACTAGAGAGGATGGGTGGGTGGATTCATTTCTCTGGCTCCCTCATCTCTATTCTGTTATTGTCCACATGAGTGAATCAGATAGTATTGTTCTGTTTCTCTCTCCCTCTCTTCCTCCATCTCTCTATTCATGTTCTCTCCCCCCCTCTCTTCATTCATCTCTCTATACATGTTCTCTCTCCCCCCTCTCTTCATCCATCTCTCTATACCTGTTCTCTCTCCCCCTCTCTTCATCCATCTCTCGCTACCTGTTCTCTCTCCCTCCCTCTCTTCCTCCATCTCTATATACCTGTTCTCTCCCCCCTCTCTTCCTCCATCTCCCTACACCTGTTCTCTCTCCCTCCCTTCCTTCTTCCATCTCGCTATACTTGTTCTCTCTGCCATGACCCTGGACTCTCTATCCCTGTCTCTTTTTCTTTCCTCTCTCCTCCTCAACTCTATCTCTGCTCTCTCCTTCACCTTTTTACGTTCTCATCTTCTCTTCTCTTTCATTTGCTATCCCCCTCTACTTACCCTCTCATTCTCACCTTCCCTTCTCTCTCTCTTACGCTCTCTCTCTCTCCCTCTCTCTCTATTTCTCTCTCTTTCTCTCATATTCACTCTCCTTGGCTCTCTCTATGTCTCTGTTTCTCGCTCTACTCAACACTTTCACATCTCCACCTCTTCACTCCTTTCTCTCTCTCGCCCCAACATATCTCCACCCCTCCATTCCTCTCTCTCCCACCCTTTCTTCACTCACATATCTCTTCTCATTGCCTCTCTTGTAAGCCCTCCACTTCTCTCTCTCTCCAACCCTATCTACGCCTACAATCCCCTTCTCTCTCATCCCCTCCCTCTATTCCTCCTTTTCTCTCACTCCTTTCCCCTCCCCTGTCCACCCCATTCCACTTCTTTCTCTCCTTCACCCCCCCTCTCTCTATCCTCCTCTTCCTCTCCCCACAGGTGGCGTGTGCATTGCCCAGTCTCTGAAGATCCCCAGGGAGCCGATGCCGGGGGAGTTTGACAAGCTCATCCTGCGACTGCTGGAGACCTCCAACGCCCGAGCCGTCATCATGTTTGCCAATGAGGACGACATTCGGTGCGTGTCTCTGTCTCTCTCACACACACACACACACACACACACACACACACACACACACACACACACACACACACACACACACACACACACACACACACACACACACACACACACACACACACACACACACACACACACACATGCGCACACACACACACACACACACACACACACACAAACACAAACACATACACACACACACACACACAAACACATACACACATTCTCCTTTAGTCAGTACACTCTAGGCACCATCGAGTCAAGTACAGAGGGTTTATCCTCCATCAGTTAATCCACAAACTCCTCACTGTGGATTGAGATAACAATGTTTCGATTAACTCCAGGACACTTGGTAAAAGGGCCTTGTCTATGTGGTGCAGTGCCTTGCATTGCTGTTCCTTTCAGCACATAGGACTCAGAGGTTATCTCCACTTCATCTGATTAAGATTGAATTAGCCGGTGATGGTAATCTGCACAGTTGAATATTAGAACTGGAATGAAAGCATTTTTCCCGTACTTCTCACCTGAACACCTGCAACCCGAGGGAGGGAAACAACTCAATCCCCCATGCACCAGAGGGTAATAAGTAAACTCAGTTTCCCAAAATCCTGAGGACTAGCTAGAGCCACGCAGCTTTCCTAATATTGTTATATTGTTATATTGTTATATTAGGCCGGATCTCCCTCAGGTGGAACTCAGGAGGAGTTGAGAACTTTGGGAGAGGGTGACTTTGCAGGAATCAAAACTTTAAATGGCTTTGTTTCACATTTACCCATTTCTTTAAATAGTAATATGGACACCATCAGGCTTGCAAGCTTAGATAGATCATTGGAGATATCGGAAATGTATCTCAGATTGGATGATGCTGCAGTTGGGGTCAAATCCATACAGTAAGTGAATTTGAAATTCACTGAATCGAAATGTAACAACTTTCTTTTTCTTTTTCTCACAGCCGTATCCTGGATGCGGCCAAACGCAACAACCAGACGGGTCACTTCCTGTGGGTGGGTTCAGACAGCTGGGGCTCCAAGATCTCCCCTGTGGTCCAGCAGGAGAGAGTGGCAGAGGGGGCCGTCACCATCCTCCCCAAGAGAGCCTCCATAGACGGTGAGAAATCAGGGGAGACTGAGCCTCGCTGACCGTGCCCAGCAAACAATGGGACATAATGGATGTGTTTCTAGCACTGTGAGATGTACAACCATTATGTGTTATGAAGTGTGGCTTTAACCTGAAGGTGAAATACATTTATATTGTCCTTATCCCAGCCTTCGACCGTTACTTCCGGAGCCGTTCCCTCTCCAACAACAGGAGGAACGTGTGGTTCGCGGAATTCTGGGAAGAAAACTTTGTGTGCAAGTTAGGGATGCATGGCAAGCGACCTGGGAGCCCCAAGAAATGCACAGGTACAGCATGTTCTATCTTATGTACTGGGACTGTGGGTGTTTGAGGGGAGGAGGGCATAACTGGAAAAGTATTCACTGAAAATACTTGTTCAATTGTGGTAACGGAAACAACCCTAACCTTGGCTGCCATTTCCACACAAGAGGGAATGTCATTGTCTTGGGACGAGGTACAGAAGAGAGAACCCCATTGTCTTGGGACGAGGTACAGAAGAGAGAACACCATTGTCTTGGGACGAGGTACAGAAGAGAGAACCCCATTGTCTTGGGACGAGGTACAGAAGAGAGAACACCATTGTCTTGGGACGAGGTAAAGAAGAGAGAACCCCATTGTCTTGGGACGAGGTACAGAAGAGAGAACACCATTGTCTTGGGACGAGGTAAAGAAGAGAGAACCCCATTGTCTTGGGACGAGGTACAGAAGAGAGAACCCCATTGTCTTGGGACGAGGTAAAGAAGAGAGAACCCCATTGTCTTGGGACGAGGTACAGAAGAGAGAACCCCATTGTCTTGGGACGAGGTACAGAAGAGAGAACACCATTGTCTTGGGACGAGGTATAGAAGAGAGAACCCCATTGTCTTGGGACGAGGTACAGAAGAAAGAACCCCATTATCTTGGGACGAGGTATAGAAGAGAGAACACCATTGTCTGGGGACGAGGTACAGAAGAGAGAACCCCATTGTCTTGGGATGAGGTATAGAAGAGAGAACACCATTGTCTTGGGACGAGGTACAGAAGAGAGAACCCCATTGTCTTGGGATGAGGTATAGAAGAGAGAACCCCATTGTCTTGGGACGAGGTACAGAAGAGAGAACCCCATTGTCTTGGGACGAGGTACAGAAGAGAGAACACCATTGTCTTGGGACGAGGTATAGAAGAGAGAACCCCATTGTCTTGGGACGAGGTATAGAAGAGAGAACACCATTGTCTTGGGACGAGGTACACAAGAGAGAACCCCATTGTCTGGGGATGAGGTACACAAGAGAGAACCCCATTGTCTGGGGACGAGGTACACAAGAGAGAACCCCATTGTCTGGGGACGAGGTACACAAGAGAACCCCATTGTCTGGGGACGAGGTACACAAGAGAGAACCCCATTGTCTGGGGACGAGGTACACAAGAGAACCCCATTGTCTGGGGACGAGGTACACAAGAGAGAACCCCATTGTCTTGGGACGAGGTACACAAGAGAGAACCCCATTGTCTTGGGACGAGGTATAGAAGACAGAACCCCATTGTCTTGGGACGAGGTACAGAAGAGAGAACCCCATTGTCTTGGGACGAGGTATAGAAGAGAGAACCCCATTGTCTTGGGACGAGGTACAGAAGAGAGAACCCCATTGTCTTGGGACGAGGTACAGAAGAGAGAACACCATTGTCTTGGGACGAGGTACAGAAGAGAGAACCCCATTGTCTTGGGACGAGGTATAGAAGAGAGAACCCCATTGTCTTGGGACGAGGTACAGAAGAGAGAACCCCATTGTCTTGGGACGAGGTACAGAAGAGAGAACACCATTGTCTTGGGACGAGGTATAGAAGAGAGAACCCCATTGTCTTGGGACGAGGTACAGAAGAGAGAACCCCATTGTCTTGGGACGAGGTACACAAGAGAGAACCCCATTGTCTGGGGACGAGGTACACAAGAGAGAACCCCATTGTCTGGGGACGAGGTACACAAGAGAGAACCCCATTGTCTTGGGACGAGGTACATAAGAGAGAACCCCATTGTCTTGGGACGAGGTACAGAAGAGAGAACCCCATTGTCTTGGGACGAGGTACAGAAGAGAGAGCACCATTGTCTGGGGACGAGGTACAGAAGAGAGAACCCTATTGTCTTGGGACGAGGTACAGAAGAGAGAACACCATTGTCTGGGGACGAGGTACAGAAGAGAGAACACCATTGTCTGGGGACGAGGTACACAAGAGGACATGCCCTCGGGCAGCCAGAGAGTCTGCTGCTGGGTAGTATCTGCATCCAAATTCTCCACAGACCCTAACCCTGCTAGTGTGGATTACCTCGCCCCCCCCAGCCAATCAATGCCATGCTTTTGATAGGCAAGAGGTGATGGATGTTGGTAAGAGGTGGAGGGAGTGTTGTGCTTTTGGGTAATTCTGCAGTTGCTGATTCTGTTACGTGCGTACAGTATGGATTATTAAGGTTAATGGTCCTATGACCTATTACAATTTACTTAGATTATCTCAGCCCCCCTGCACCAAGTCTAGGCTGACTCATACCTCCAGTTATAGCAATGTCATTTCATCCCACTGGAACGCCATATTCAGTATCTAGGGGAATATGTGGGGAAAAGGGTGTGCTGTAGTTTGAAATGGGAAACCGTATGTGTCACTCTTCTGATGTTAGTGCCTGAGGCAGAAACAACCATATTACAGACATGCTGTATGACAGAAGATGTGGATTGCATGTGTTTGTGTTGAAGACATCTGGAGACAAAGGATCCACTGTGTGTGTGTGTGTGTGTGTGTGTGTGTGTGTGTGTGTGTGTGTGTGTGTGTGTGTGTGTGTGTGTGTGTGTGTGTGTGTGTGTGTGTGTGTGTGTGTGTGTGTGTGTGTGTGTGTGTGTGTGTGTGTGTGTGTGTGTGTGTGTGTGTGTGTGTGTGTGTGTGTGTGTGTGTGTGTGTGTGTGTGTGTGTGTGTGTGTGTGTGTGTGTTTAGGAAGACTTTATGTACGTTGTGTTGAATGCATGATCATTTGTAATAATAATATTTTCAGTCATAAAACGCTGTTCATTCGCCTGTGCAATTGTTTTTTAGTAAGTGTGTGCATTTGCATTTGGTTTTGTATGTAGGATGTGAGTGTATTAATGTGGCTACGTTTGAGATTTTTCTCGCCCCAAAAAACTCTGTTTGTGTCGGGGGGTATGCTGAGACAGACGGCTGTCCCTAGCCCGTATCCCAGACAATGCTTATTGTTCTGACACGGTGACTTGAAGTAATGAGAATAATTATGGTGCTGTCGTCTCCGTGCGTCTCTCTCTCTCTCTCTCTCTCTCTCTCTCTCTCTCTCTCTCTCTCTCTCTCTCTCTCTCTCTCTCTCTCTACTATTTATCTGCAGTAGGATGCACACAACGCTCCAGTGCTAATAGATTCAACAACACACAGCCAGATTGACTGATTATTATCAGATTTTTTAAAGGGGAGGCATCAAATCATGACAGCGTGACAAAAAACGCAGCACATTCTGTCACGTAACAAAGCAGATACGTAGAAAGCATCACACACTAACTTTGGTGTGGAAGGAAATTATAAAAAGTCGTCGCACTTAAGCCGACTGAGTGAGACAGCCAGATCAGCCCGAGGGTTGTTCCAAAGTGAATTCCACATCACATAGCTCAGCCCGTACAGCGCTTGTCTGCTGAGAGCTGCATTGTGCTGACTACAATGTCCCCACTGTGTGGGGGCGAAAAAATGTAATCCTTCATGATTTTGAGGAGTTTTCTGGAGCACAGGCACTTTGGGACAAATCCTTTGGAACATGTCAGACACACCAAACAGGATTTGGGAAATGCACGGTGAGAGTAGCCAGGCAGCAGCAGGGCCGAGAAGAAGAACAAAAAAACAACAATCTCAGCTTTCCAAAAATACCCCCTGTATCATACAGTATCCCCCTCCATTATGAAGCTCATGTCATTTTGCCTGAGCAAGGTAGACGGTCTGAAAGCCGTTTGCCCCTGTCAGAAGCACTCCGGGCTTTTTTTGCTCTATTCTTTCCCATGTGCGAGAGTGAGGCTAGCAGCTTGAATTGATTTTATTAGCAACTGGAGATTGAGTTTTAGTGAGGAGAGGAGCTGCATCTTTTATCTGGAGCAGAGTAATCATGCAACAAGATAAACGGCTGAATCAGCACTAACTCTGGTCATCGTCCACCTGTGTGTGTGTTTGTACTTATTTTTTTGTTTATGGCCATTGCAATATCACACAATACCCCATCCTTCTTTTAAACCTACAAAGAAAAGAAGTGCTGACATACTAGAGAATGCATGTCGTGTTCATGTGATTAAAACCAGGTGTTTGTGGACATATACAGGGTCTATAGAGAGTCTACCCTTGGATTTCTTCACATTTTATTGTGTTACAAACATTTTGTAACACAAAAAATGGATTTTTTTAGATGAATGAAAAATAAAATAGTAATATTCCTTGATTAGATAAGCATTCAACCCCCTGAGTAAATACATGTTAGAAACACCTTTGCCAGCGATTACAGCTGTGAGTCTTCTTGGGGAAGTCTCTAAGAGCTTTGAAAACCTGGATTCTGCATATTCTTTTCAAGGTGAGGACGGAGTGACGCAGCGGTCTAAGGTCCCTGCATCGCAGTGCTAGAGGCATCACTGCAGACCCGGGTTCGATCCTGGGCTGTATCCCAACCGGACGTGATCGGAAGTACCATAGGGTGGCGCACAATTGGCCCAGCGTCATCCGGGTTTGGGGAGGGTGTGGCTGGGGTAGGCCCTCATTGTAAATAAGAATTTGTTCTTAACTGACTTTCCTAATTAAATAAAGGTTCAATAAAATATAATATTAAAAAAAAGGTGTTGGGGATCATGGATATACAGACATTTTCAAGTCTTGCCATAGATTTTCAATCAGATTTAAGTCAAAACTGTAACTAGGCCACTCAGGAACATTCACTGTCTTCTGGGTAAGCAACTCCAGTGTAGATTTGGCTTTGTGTTGTAGGTTATTGTCCTGCTGAAAGGTGAATTTCTCTCTCAGTGTCAGGTGTAAAGTAGACGGAAGCTTTTTTTGTCTTTGCTTAGCTACATCCCCTTTCTTTTCATCCTGAAAAACTCCCCAGTCTTTGCCGATGTCAAGCATACCGATACCATGATGCAGCCACCACCCTGCTGTAAAATAAGGAGGCAGTTACTCAGTGATGTGTTGTGTTGGATTTGTGTAAGTATGTGTATTGGCGCCGACAGAGGGTTGCTGTGCTTCTAGCTCTTAGGAAACGTTGCAGTATTTTTTTTGTATGTATTATTTCTTATATTATTACCCAGAATTGTTTATTATTTTAAATTATTTTTTACAAGCATTTTGCTACAGCCGCAATAACATCTGCTAAACACTGTACAGAATATGACCAATAAAATGTTCTTTGAATATTTATGTTTGTTGGATTGTCTATGTACTACAAGCAAATGTTAGTTTGTGTGTGTACAAACCTGTGTGTCACCACATACTACATACAGTCGGAGCAGACAGGAAACAGTGAAATGTAAGCACCAGTTCTCTCAGGCATAAACATCAGATATCCTGTGAAATGTCAATGATGTTTAATTTAGCATACTGATTTGCTCTCTTCTGTCATTAAATCCTATGTGAGGCTTAAAGCCGAATTGTGTCTGCAGTGGCCGTACAGCATTTACTTGCGATGCGGCCTCCACAGAAGTCAGAGCATTCATACTTATTGTGCTTCGCAGAGCAGAACAGAGCTGCTGTGAAGGAAGTTGTCAAGGAAGTGAGTTTGTGCTTATACAGGACCTCCCACCTCCACCTACCGTCAACCAATCATGTCATTGTGGAGCTCTACGGAGCCCTCCGCATTGTTGCAAAATTTGGGAGTTGATTTGGCCTCCGCAAGCCTCCGGAGGCGCCGCAATTGCATCCCACCCTCTGTATGAACTTCCGGACTCCAATGCTGGATCAAGCATAAATGAGCTTCAAAGTTCAACCATACTGTAGTGTAAAGTGCCATTACACAACCACAGATGTACCCACTTGCTTCTTATGCAGTTAACCATGGAGTGTTTCCCCTACACTATTATGTTGGGCCACCCGCCTAGCCGTCACCCACTTCCAGTTAACCTCTATTGGCCACCGGGAAACGCCAGAGGAACAGATACCCTGAGGCAGAATGTTCAGTCACGAACACACACTTAATAGCACTTGTGTAACAGCTGTATAGTTTCTCCAGCCTCGAGGCAACAAATACAGAACAGAAGCCATAGAAGTCGCTGTAAAAGAGCTGTTCTCCAGTGGGAAATGAGAAGATTCACAGCAAAGGAGTTTCGGAATCAACACACACTTATGCTCTAAAAGGTGGTATACAATCCACTGCAATGTGATATAATGCAGAACTAATGGGTCGCTTCAGAGGCGAAAATAAGTTGTTTTGTTCCGTGAAAGTGTGTGTGTGTGTGTGTGTCAAGTAGGTCAGGTGTGTTAAGTGCACTGTTAGATGGTAATTGCTGTTGCTCATAATTTAGTACCTCTTTTACTCAGTTTGACAGTATCTTGCTGTGATGATGACATTGAATACTCTGTGGGCACTTGTCTTTTGTAGTGGAGGAGAGGGAATCAAAAATGAATTTGCATCGAGTGCATTCGGAAAGTATTCAGACCCCTTTTCCCTAATTTAGTTACAGCCTTCTCCTAAAATGTATTAAATAAAAAATATTCCTCATTAATCTACACACAATATCCCATAATGACAAAGCAAAAACAGGTTTTTAGAAATGTTAGCCAATGTGTTAAAAATAAAAAACAGAAATCAATGTGCTTCAGACACTTTTTCTGAAACTCAAAATTGAACAGGTGCATCCTGTTTCCATTGATCTTCTTTGAGATGTTTCTACAACTTGGTTGGAGTCCACCTGTGGTAAATTCAATTGATTGAACTTGATTTGGAAAGAAACACACCTGTCTATATAAGGTCCCACAGTTGACAGTGTATGTCAGAGCAAAAACCAAGCCGTAAGGTCGAAGGAATTGTCTGTAGCGCTCCGAGACAGGACTGTGTCAAGGCACAGATCTGGGGAAGGGTACCAAAACATTTCTGCAGCATTGAAGGTCCCCAAAAACACAGTGGCCTCCATCATTCTTAAATGGAAGAAGATTGGAACCACCAAGACTCTTCTTAGAGCTGGCCGCCCGTCCAAACTGAGCAATCGGGGTAGAAGGGCCTTGGTCAGGGAGGCGACCAAGAATCCGATGGCCACTCTGACAGAGCTCCAGAGTTCATCTGTGGGGATGGAAGAACATTCCAGAAGGACAACCCTCTCTGCAGCACTCCACCAATCAGGCCTTTGTGGTAGAGTGGCCAGACGGAAGCCACTCCTCAGTAAAAGGCACATGACAGCCCGCTTGGAGTTTAGCAAAAGGCACCTAAAGACTCTCAGACCATGAGAAAGAAGATTCTCTGGTCTGATGAAACCAAGATTGAACTCTTTTCCTGAATGCCAAGCGTCACATCTGGAGGAAACTAGGCACCGCTCATCACCTGGCCAATACCATCCCTAGGGTGAAGCATGGCGGTGGCAGCATCATGCTGTGGGGATGTTTTTCAATGGCACGGAGGGAAAGATAAACAGAGCAAAGATCCTTGAATACCTCATACTGGGGTGAAGTTTCACCTTCCAACAGACAACGACCCTAAGCACACAGCAAAGACAACGCAGGAATGGTTTCGGGACAAGTCTCTAAATGTCTTTAAGTGGCCCAGCCAGAGCCTGGACTTGAACCCGATCAAACATCTCTGGAGTGACCTGAAAATAGCTGTGAAGTGACGCTCCCCATCCAACATGACAGAGGTTGAGAGGATCTGCAGAGAAGAATTGGAGAAACTCCCCAAATACAGGTGTGCCAAGCTTGTAACGTCATTCCCAAGAAGACTCTAGGCTGTAATCACTGCCAACGATGCCTCAACAAAGTACTGAGTAAAGGGTCTGAATCCTTATTTAAATGTAATATTGCATAGGGTATTGTGTGTAGATTGATGAGGGGGGGGGGAATTATTTAATCAATTTTAGAATAAGGTTGTAAAGTAACAATGGTCTATAAATGGTCTATAAATCACAGTAAGTTAGGGGTAAACACCCCATTTGGTCTATGAATCACAGTAAGTTAGGGGTAAACACCCCATTTGGTCTATGAATCACAGTAAGTTAGGGGTAAACACCCCATTTGGTCTATGAATCACAGTAAGTTAGGGGTAAACACCCCATTTGGTCTATGAATCACAGTAAGTTAGGGGTAAACACCCCATTTGGTCTATGAATCACAGTAAGTTAGGGGTAAACACCCCATTTGGTCTATGAATCACAGTAAGTTAGGGGTAAACACCCCATTTGGTCTATGAATCACAGTAAGTTAGGGGTAAACACCCCATTTGGTCTATGAATCACAGTAAGTTAGGGGTAAACACCACATTTGGTCTATGAATCACAGTACGTTAGGGGTAAACACCCCATTTGGTCTATGAATCACAGTAAGTTAGGGGTAAACACCCCATTTGGTCTATGAATCACAGTAAGTTAGGGGTAAACACCCCATTTGGTCTATGAATCACAGTAAGTTAGGGGTAAACACCCCATTTGGTCTATAAATCACAGTAAGTTAGGGGTAAACACCCCATTTGGTCTATAAATCACAGTAAGTTAGGGGTAAACCTTTTAGGTCCTATTGATTTCCTTTTCTTTTGGCCTTTAAACACTGCACTACTTTGATGACACAAATTAGGTCCAGGAAAGATACTTGTGTAGTGTAAAGAGACAGATCTAGATGCAAATCTCTCTTTAACTACCTCCGGAGTGGTACAGTGTAAAGACAATGGCTCTCCCAGACCACATGTCCCTGCAACAATTACCTTAATACCAGTAGACAGCATTTTTGCTCTGTTAGCCAAATTGAACATTAAATGCTTTTCAAGTATCCACACATTTGTCAATCATTGCATTAATCAAGTGTGTGGAATATGGTATGTGGAATATGGAATATGGTTTAGATGAGAAGCTTTTATTAGTTATTATTAGTCTATTCACTATAGTATTTATGGTGGGGGAAAGTGGGGTATATTGAGCCCTTTTTTACATTCATCACCAGTACGTCAAGGGAAATAAAGTATTCTTTCTAACAAAGATATTTACATATATTTAAGGATGTTGTCTATCTCTGGAAAAAATAACAGTTTTAAAAACATAACTTGGGACAAATGACCTCGGGTTTGGGGTAAGTTGAGCGTAGGGACAGGGTAAGGTGAGCCTTGGGGTAAGTGGGTGATGGTATCCTGTGACAATGGGTGACGGTGCCTCAAGGTCAAAGTTTAATTCATGTAATGGGGGTGTGGTATATTGTATATCTTAAATGTATGCCTACATTCAGATATAGATCTCTATGTTCAGTATTACTCACATGCTGACTACACTGGCCACGCGCATGCGTTCACGTGAGCCACTGCACGCATGTTGATTTTGTCCATCCACACCAGACGCGACCATGACAGGCAGGTTAAAATATCAAAACTAACTGTGAACCAACTACATTAATTTGGGAGCAAGGTCGAAACACACATGAAACATTCATGGACATTTAGCTATCTTGCTGTTGCTAGCTAATTTGACCTGGGATATTAACATTGGGTTGTTATTTTACCTGAAATGCATATGGTCCTTTTTTTTATTTTGACCTGGAATCATACAAAATTGTGGGTTTCTCTCCTCCGACCATTAACACTTGAAAAGCTGGGCATCGAGTAATGCCGTTCTGAACCAATGCATTCTAGTAGTCTAATAAATACATATGCTATTGCAAAAATAATCCTTTTGTTGTGTTTTTGAAGATCTTAGGTAACATTAGAATACGAAAAAAAAGCATTTTCATTTGTTTATGTTACTGTAGGCTTTTCATTGTAAAAATGAAAAACCACAAAACACCACAATTCAAGTGTCATACACCATCACAAAGAAATGTATTATTATTTTAAAGCAGGTCTTAAGAAATACATTGTATTTCAATAGAACTACAATGTTATTATGTTACTAGTCTGTGCTTGGTAGCCTTTGCAATGCGTACTCACACAACATGGCCAGTCTGGTTTGGGTGTTACCCTTCTATTTCTTGACCAGTTGTCTGGGACAGGGATGTTGTTTCACTGAGAGAATCACTTGAGAAAAATTTGAACATGCTCTATGGCTCTATGGGGGTGGTCTTGAAGGGCCACAGTCATTAATTGTAATTAATTAAGATAATTAAATATCTTAGACACAACGACCCGAGGTCAGAGGGCACAGTGTCTGCATTCCATCATGCCATTTGTGCGCCCTAGGTGATATTGTCAGTGTGACTCTGTTGAGCTGTAGACATGTTTACAGTCTGTACATCTAAGCACCTCATTTCCCACCAGATAAGTGTGTCCCTTTTTTAAAAGAAATCCAATAACTTAATTATACCCTCCTACCACCCACCCAAGCAAATGAAACTGAATGAGGAAATCAATGCAATTTCTGAAGATAGTTTTTCTCCTCTTCCCCAACTTTATGACTACTGTGAATGTCATCATCTTTTCCCCTGGCTAGTAATGAGCACGTAGTCAAAAGAAACAACTAAATATTGCCATAAATACAGGTAGGCTTACTATTTACAGTAACAAGTGTCCAACACGATTGTCATGACAAATCAAATCAAATCAAGTTTATTTTATATAGCCCTTCGTACATCAGCTAATATATCGAAGTGCTGTACAGAAACCCAGCCTAAAACCCCAAACAGCAAGCAATGCAGGTGTAGAAGCACGGTGGCTAGGAAAAACTCCCTAGAAAGGCCAAAACCTAGGAAGAAACCTAGAGAGGAACCAGGCTATGAGGGGTGGCCAGTCCTCTTCTGGCTGTGCCGGGTGGAGATTATAACAGAACATGGCCAAGATGTTCAAAATGTTCATAAGTGACAAGCATGGTCAAATAATAATCAGGAATAAATGTCAGTTGGCTTTTCATAGCCGATCATTAAGAGTTGAAAGCAGCAGGTCTGGGACAGGTAGGGGTTCCATAACCGCAGGCAGAACAGTTGAAACTGGAACAGCAGCAAGGCCAGGTGGACTGGGGACAGCAAGGAGTCATCATGCCCGGTAGTCCTGACGTATGGTCCTAGGGCTCAGGTTCTCCGAGAGAGAGAAAGAAAGAGAGAAGGAGAGAATTAGAGAGAGCATACTTAAATTCACACAGGACACTGGATAAGACAGGAGAAGTACTCCAGATATAACCAACTGACCCTAGCCCCCCGACACATAAACTACTGCAGCATAAATACTGGAGGCTGAAACGATGATACCCCCGGACAGGGCCAAACAGGAAGGATATAACCCCACCCACTTTGCCAAAGCACAGCCCCCGCACCACTAGAGGGATATCTTCAAACACCAACTTACAATCCTGAGACAAGGCCGAGTATAGCCCACAAAGATCTCCACCACAGCACAAACCAAGGGGGGGGCCAACCCAGACAGGAAGATCACGTCAGTAACTCAACCCACTCAAGTGACGCACCCCTCCTAGGGACGGCATGAAAGAGCACCAGTAAGCCAGTGACTCAGCCCCTGTAATAGGGTTAGAGGCAGAGAATCCCAGTGGAGAGAGGGGACAACAATGCCATGGAGTATTTTACCTTGTTTTCGGCCACAGCTGTATCACATCTTTCAGTTTCACTTTCCCTATCATGCAACAGACACACTTGAGCTTTAAATGTTCACGGCACAATCACTTCTTAATTTCCCCAAAAAGTACGAGTTACTTTTTGCAGTATACTTACACACTCTCATTTTGTATTTTAACCAATAGGAGTAACCATAGAAAACTAACCATGAACAAGACTGGTAAGAGGTTCAACCTACAGGACCTGAATCAGTGCAGACTGCCCTAAGACAAAGAGAGCAGGCTGATGTCAATTTGACTTAGATTATAAATATTTGATTACAGACTTCTGCTTTCTTGCACTTTACCTCAGCTGAGGAAAGTAACCCATTTGTCTCCTCTTTTCAAAACGGTTGCTACTGTTCAATTCCCCTTCAAAGATTCAAAGGTACATAATACTTTACAAATTCCCTGAAAGAGGTTTGGAGTCACATGAAAGCTTAATCTTGGCATCCATTTCATCCTGCCCATTTGATGATACATCTTTTGCACTCTCATGTGCTTGATTCCAAACATATCCCGATCAAACGCGATTTTGACAAAACTCTTCCCTCTCTAATGCCCTGGCTTCTTGATTTGAAAGCAGACTGAAAGTCAGGGGAGGAGTCGCCTTCTTTTGGGGGCTGGAAATGGAGGCTAAGAGCACAGCACTTTTTGGAAAGGACACATTTTTCGTTCAGGGTTTTCTTCAAAGTCTTAAATGGCTCTGTTATCTTCCGCCAAACATCTTCCCAAGGTTGCCATTAGTATCAAAGGCCCGCTTTGACATTCTCCTTTGAAAGTGATGGCGAAGCAGGAGCGAAATAGTTTATAATAGTGAAGAGCATAGGAGCTGTAGTGATGTTTAGAGGTTCTGCCACATGCCAATATCTTAGAGGGGATAGTCCTGGTCAGCCTGCCTTATACTGGATATTAACAGTCTACATTCGGTGGATTGGACAGAATGATAGGGCTTTTAAGGCTTTGGAATGGATACCCTTGCATTGACATGTTTTCTAGGTCTTGTATAGGCACTCAGTAAAGTAAGACGGTCAGTTGTGGAAATGGATCGTCTGCAGTGGACATCTCTGATCTAGCCCCAACATCTTGGACAGAGTGCAGTCGTAAAAACAATGAACCCAGATAAGAGCGGAAAATAACTTGTGCCGGTAGTTTGAGGATATTTATTAGGGGACAGACGCTTAGTGTCGTGCCAGTGTCCTGCCAAATTCCTTAGGGCTACTTCCTCATTGCCAAAAAATGGGTGATCTGACCCGGCTATGCAAATACCCTGCCTGATGTGCATATATTGTTAATTGGAAATGTATAAATTAGCTATGCAGAGGAAAACCCCAATCAACTCCCATCTTCCTTCTCAGCTGTCATAGTTGGCTGCTGTAGTTCAAATAGACACATGTCAAATATACACATGTCAAATAAACACATGTCAAATTGACACATGTCAAATAGACACGTGTGTGGCAGCGAAAGTGTCTAGGCCAGCGTGTAATTGCACATTTGTTAGTTTAAAGCCTTTTTAAAATATTACATTTCTTAATGAGGGAAAACAGAACGTCATTAGCATAGCCCATGTGAATGGAATGATTTATCAGAACTTAACCGTGTCACTCAGCCATGGCATATGGGCTGCTCTGTAATTGGACCCCTCTCTCAATGATTAGACCAAATTTGTATGTCCATTATTAGTAGATCATAATAAACTCCTAGTTCCTCAGTCAAATCATCCAAAGGACACATTCTCCATTCTGACCCAGAGAAGGAAAACTGAAACATCTATTTCATGCAACATTTTGTTGCCTTGCGTGTACTAGCTACCAGTAAATCCTGACCAGATATTTTGAAAGTGAATGACTGTGGCAATGAGTGAACTTCACATCATCTTAAAAGTTGCTCCACAACCCAGGGACAATGCTCAGTGATGAGCAGTGATGTGTTATCTTCATTACATTGTTTCAGGACAACTTTGTCATTTTGCATTAGATAGAGAGGCCAGTTGAGGTGTAGGCCCCCGCTTTGTGCTCAATAGTTTTCCATTTCTCACAACAAATGTTTTTTAATTATAGTCTGTGTGCTTACTCACAGTGGCTGCTCTGCTCACTCATAATGACTCTAACCTCAACAGATAATCAACCTTAATCAGGAAAAATGAAGACATTTCTTTGAGTAAAAGCTGAACACTGCCTTAAGGACCATCCACAACAAGGACAATAATTATAACGATAGCTAGAACACTACAAAAATAAAAGTTGTTCTATTCAAGTGAACAGCAGCGTCCACACTACGTGGAGAATGATAACGGTAGTTATTGTTGGGATCACTTTCAGAGCAACGTTTTCCCTTTCCCCCCAACAATACAACGTCAACAACCAATCAAAAACTAGTTCGATTGAAGTGTTCTAGGTTCTAGGTACGCGAGGAAAAGCCTCTCGGAGGGGAGAGGAGGGAAGTTTTCCTAAATAACTGGGCATGTGAGAATAATGGCAGCCATATTAATTATAGGACGACTTGGGAGACTGATGATCCATGACAGAGAGAACATCTCAGTGTCTGAAGAAGCCCATATTTTCCTTTGGCATCTGTTAACGCTGATACATCCTGGCAAAATACAGCATATGAGAGTCCTGTTAATACCTTTCTGGACCTTGTAAACTGTCGAGAATAGACCCATAACTTATCAGAATGGTTGCATAATCAGGTCTAGGCTGTATACAGTTATTTCGACATGAAACATGCATTCAAAACAGGACGTTTGAGCTTTTATTCAAATTAGCCTACATTTTACAGCCTAAACAATAGTTTGCAGACCAGGGACAGGGTAAGGCAAGTTTGCAAACACTTAGGTTGGAGTCATTAAAACCCGTTTTTCAACCCCTCCACATATTTCTTGTTAACAAACTAGAGTTTTGGCAAGTTGGTTCGGAAATCTACTTTGTGCATGACACAGATAATTTCTCCAACAATTGTTTACAGACAGATTATTTCACTTATAATTCACTGTATCACAATTCCAGTGGGTCAGAAGTTTACATACACTAAGTTGACTGTGCATTTAAACAGCTTGGAAAATTACAGAAAATGATGTCATGGCTTTAGAAGTTTCTGATGGGCTAATTGACATCATTTGAGTCAATTGGAGGTGTACCTGTGGATATATTTCAAGGCCTACCTTCAAACTGTAACGGCTGTCTAATGCTTCCTCCTCGGATGAGGAGGAGGAGGAGTAAGGGTCGGACCAAAACGCAGCGTTGTATGCAGACATAATGGAATTTATTAAAGAAAGACGAAACACGAAAACTCTTACACAAACTACAAAACAACAAACGACGTAGACAGACCTGAACTTGAGAACTTACATATAGACACGACGAACACACG
Organism: Salvelinus namaycush; assembly: GCF_016432855.1. Classification (NCBI taxonomy): domain Eukaryota; kingdom Metazoa; phylum Chordata; class Actinopteri; order Salmoniformes; family Salmonidae; genus Salvelinus; species Salvelinus namaycush. The sequence goes on from NC_052314.1 coordinate 10,301,228, forward strand.
AACAGGAAAGACTAGCCAAACGAACAAACGAAACAGTCCCGTGTGGTGCAACAGACACAGACACAGGAACAATCACCCACAAACAAACAGTGAGAACAGCCTACCTTAATATGGTTCTCAATCAGAGGAAACGTCAAACACCTGCCTCTAATTGAGAACCATATCAGGCAACACATTTAACCCAACATAGAAACACATAACATAGAATGCCCACCCCAACTCACGCCCTGACCAACTAAACACATACAAAAACAAGGAAAACAGGTCAGGAACGTGACACAAACTCAGTGCCTCTTTGCTTGACATCTTGGGGAAATCTAAAGAAATCAGCCAAGACCTCTGAAAAAAATGTGTAGACCTCCACAAGTTTGGTTCATTCTTGGGAGTAATTTCCAAATGCCTTCAGGTACCACAGTCATCTGTACAAAACAATATTACGCAAGTATAAACACTATGGGACCACGCAGCCATCATACCGCTCAGGAAGGAGACGCGTTCTGTCTCCTAGAGATTAACGTACTTTGGTGCGAAAAGTGCAAATCAATCACAGAACAACAGCAAAGGACCTTGTGAAGATGCTGGAGGAAACAGATACAAAAGTATCTATATCCACAGTAGAACTAGTCCTATATCGACATAACCTGAAAAGCCGCTCATCAAGGAAGAAGCCACTGCTCCTTAACCGCCATAAAAATGCCAGACTACGGTTTGCAAAGATTATACTTTTTGGAGAAATGTCCTCTGGTCTGATGAAACAAAAATAGAACTGTTTGGTCATAATGACCATCGTTGTGTTTGGAGGAAAAAGGGGAGGCTTGCAAGCGAAGAACACCATCCCAACCATGAATCACGGGGGTGGGAGCATCATGTTGTGGAGGTGCTTTGCTGCAGGAGGGACTGGTGCACTTCACAAAATAGATGGCATCATGAGGGAGGAAAATGATGTGGATATATTGAAGCAACATCTCAAGACATCAGTCAGGAAGTTAAGGCTTGGTCGCAAATGGGTCTTCCAAATGGACAAGCATACTTCCAGTACTTCCAAAGGTACTGGAGTGGCCATCACAAAGCCCTGACCTCAATCCCATAGAAAATGTGTGGGCAGAACTGAAAAAGCATGTGCGAGCAAGGAGGTCTACAAACTTGACTCAGTTACACCAGCTCTGTCAGGTGGAATGGGCCAAAATTCACCCAACTTATTGTGGGAAGCTTGTGGAAGGCTACCCGAAACATTTGACCCAAGTTAAACAATTTAAAGGCAATGCTACCAAGTATTAATTGAGTGTATGTAAACTTGTGACCCACTGGGAATGTGATGAAAGAAATAAAAGCTGAAATAAATCATTCACTCTACTATTTATTCTGACATTTCACATTCTTAAAATAAAGTGGTGATCCTACCTGACCTAAAACAGGGCATTTTTACTCGGATTAAATGTCAGGAATTGTGAAAAACTGAGTTTAAATGTATTTGGCTAAGGTGTATGTAAACTTCCAACTTCAATTGTACATTGAAATATTATTGCCAGTTGTCACTATGACATTGAACACACCCTGAAGCACTGAATGGTCTATATTACCACCTTATTAATATCCCTACAGTGTGCAGTAGTATGCTTTGATCAGTTGATTGACAGATGTAGGCTACTGTAGAACAATACATGATAAACTTTCCTCTAGCGTGGATGCTCGCTGACGTTTTATAGTTATGTATAATTGATCATTATAGCTCTCGTTATAGTTAGTGTTAGTGTGCCTTGGTGTGGATAGCCATTTAGCCTGTTTGGTAGGCTGCTGTCTCACCGATTGATTTGCCACAGACTGAGCATGGCTGCAACCCTTTGACTCCACCTTCTGCCAGGTTTAGGTGCTATCTCACTCAGCTTCACTGTTTTATCAATTCAAGTTTCTTCCCAACCTGGCTAGTTGGTCAATTATATCCAAGATATACCTATATACCTACAGTAGGTGGGAATGCAGTTGGTTTCATTTCTAGTAATGAGAAGTACATGACTAGAATTCTATACTTTTGAGTTGAGATTAGTGCATACTAATGACGGCTAGGCATATTTCGTACAATTTTGTCTGCTTACTTTGTCTGTGTATTCTATAACAAAGAGAAATCTTGCAGGACAAGGCCAGACTTAGAAGCATATCATTATTATTGCCGCGTTGACAGATTTCTGACGTTAGCAATAAACAATGGGGAGGATAACGATAAGCTATTCATGTAATGTTCAGGCTTGTCAGACCAGACGTGTCGTATATGCCTTGACGTTGGAGTTGTTGGTCTTTTCCTCGATTAATCTCATCACACAAGACTATCTCTGTAATTAGTTTGTCATTTATCTAATTTTCTAATCTATTTGAAACATAGTGATGCCCCCCTGTGCATGAGAGAAAATGGGAAACAGAAACTAGTCAGTCATGTTGAGAGGGAATTAAATGTGTCCTTGTAAGTGATGTTTAATTGAAACGCCAGAACCCGTGATTAAGTTGTCTGTGTATTGCCGCACATTATTCAATATGATAAAGGGATTTCATCTCCCGTGTACTATCGGCTAGCCTCGTTAGCAAACACACAGAGGCAAATACACCCTGTGAGGTTTTCTCTTCGTCTAGTGAACTGTGTCCTAGAATAAAGCTTACGTTTTGCTGGTGCTGTACGATGGAGATTCTGTTTTATGAAGTTCGTTTTGCTGGTGCTGTACGATGGGGATTCTGTTTTATGAAGTTCGTTTTGCTGGTGCTGTACGATGGGGAGTCTGTTTTATGAAGTTCGTTTTTTTCTGGTGCTGTACGATGGGGATTCTGTTTTATGAAGTTCGTTTTGCTGGTGCTGTACGATGGGGATTCTGTTTTATGAAGTTCGTTTTGCTGGTGCTGTACGATGGGAATTCTGTTTTATGAAGTTCGTTTTGCTGGTGCTGTACGATGGGGATTCTGTTTTATGAAGTTTGTTTTGCTGGTGCTGTACGATGGGGATTCTGTTTTATGAAGTTCCAAGTTATTTACCCCTCTTGTGTAATGCGAAATCATCTTTCATAGTTTTTTTTAATGTGAGACCCATTCTTTAGAGCAGCAGTGTGATATATTATGTAGACTTTTTCATTTTCCAGTGTAATTTGCAGATGTCTCGAATTGCTCATACTTGTAGATTAGTACTAATGATTCAGGTGTTCTGGAGTAATTCCCTCAAGGCAAACTAATGATTAGCAAACGTGGACAGTGCAAGTTCAGTATGTGCATACTGATTCATATAGAACTAAGTTTCCTACAAAACAAAGTTTCCCACATAATTAAGTTATAGCACATCAAACCAGTTATGGAAACTATGGACTTTGTCCAAACCTTATTTGTCTGATACAGAATGTTTAGTAAACTGAACAACTGCCCCACACCTTGCTGTCAGGTAGTCGTGATCAAATGTACATTTGAATATTTCTTCACATCTGACATGTCACATAGTTTTCTTATGACAAGGAAATACTGGCCCTTACCTACAATCGTGACTACTGAGCAGCAACATCTTTCAATTTGAGTATGAACTGTGCAAGTCATGCTCCAATCATGCTGGGTCTACAGACAAGTAATCAGTCTTTCCTGCTGGGCCAAATGCCTCCCTTTCAGACAGATCTGTCACACAAAGAGCTGCTATCAAATTTCATTGAATTTCATTTACAAGGGCCTATTAATGCAAAGATGTCAAGATCCTTGAATGAGGGCTTGCTCGACCAGATAGTTCACCACACACTTTCTTTAAACTTCTTTTCTCTGTTTGTGGCCAGAGGAATCTGAAGAAAAGTTTGAGAAACATAACAATGGCTGTTTTTTCACTATTCTAGTCACTAGTAGACACCTGAAACATAATGCTCTGCAGTGGGTCATGTACATTACATAACTGCTGCTTGTAGGGAATGTGAATTGAAATCAATGTAATCAAAAGGTGAATTATTTTTGTTTGCAGTGGTTCCGACGTCCTCTTAATTACAAGCATACGTACAGTAGGATACAAAAGGTTATTTGAAATGCTAGTGCTGTCTGCATGTGCCTAAAGTGAAAATGGTTGACAGTTATATTGTGAGATGTATGTATTGTGACATGTTATATTCAACTGTGAGATGTAATCATTCATACAAGGACTGTGTGAAAAAGTCAGGGATATTCATATTGAATAGATCACGAACGTGGGAGTCTTAAGTATCGACTGCCTTATTCTTCAATTCACACCTACTCAGTACAACTGCCGAATACTGGAGAATTTGACAGTCAACAACAGAACTGTCTATTGAACAGTGGCATTTATCTTGCTGTTTTTCTCCTCTTGTCCAGGACTGGAGAAGGTAGGTCGTGACTCAACCTACGAACAGGAGGGGAAGGTACAGTTTGTGATGGATGCTGTATATGCCATGGCCCACGCCCTACACCGAATGCACCGAGAGCTCTGCTCAGGGTACCCAGGCCTGTGTCCACGGATGGCCAACATTGACGGCAAGGAGCTACTGACCTTCATCAGGGCGGTAAACTTCAATGGTAAGGACCCTTTTCAACACATCATCATCATCACTGTCATCATCTTCGTCATCATCATGTGGCATACACTTTTCCAACTTGCATTCTTCCTCAATACATTACCATATGATTATTATGGAACCTTCCCCTACATTTCCATTATTGTCTCACTCCTTTGTTTCTGTTTCATTGTCGTTATACCCTCTACAGACACTTCATTCATTACTGCAATTCCTCCTCCTCAAGCACCTGATCATTTATTCATCTCTCAGCCTTGACCTCTTCCTTTCTCCAATACTGTGTTTTGGTTAATCATGTCACATGACCTTACTTTTTCATCAAATTATCCAGCACCATCCTCAGACAATTGCTTTAAATGTTTGTCTAATTCTCATTTCTGGAAAAGGCTTACTAAAATAAAGCGTAAGATCCAGGTCATGTGACATGATTAACCAAAACACTAATACAATGCCCTCTCCTAATAAAATGCCCTCTCCTCTTCTTTATTTAACTAGGCAAGTCAGTTAAGAACAAGTTCTTACTTACAATGACGGCCTAGGAACAGTGGGTTAACTGCCTTGTTCAGGGGTAGAACGACAGATTTTTCCCTTGTCAGCTCGGGGATTCGATCTAGCAACCTAGATCGAGGCTACCTGCCGCCCCTCTTCACTCTCCTCCTCTGCTCTTCTCTCTTCACTCTCGGCAGGTAGCCTAGTGGTTAGAGCATTGAACTAGTAATTGAAAAGTTGTAAGATCAAATTCCCGAGCTGATAAGGTACAAATCTGTCGTTCTGCCCCTGAACAAGGCAGTTAACCCACTGTTCCTAGGCTGTCATTGAAAATAAGAATTTGTTCTTAACTGACTTGCCTAGTTAAAAAAAAATAACTCTGCTCTTCTCTCTTCACTCTCATCTGCTCTTCTCTCTCCGCGCTCCTTCTCTTTTCCTGACTCGTCCAGTTTCTCCTCTCATCTTGTTCTACCTATTTTCACAGTCTTGGTCATCTGTCAAGATGGGTCTTCTTTGAGGGTAGCCATAGATAGATCTCTGTCAGCTAGACTAGAGATTCACAGTCTCTGTGTTCAATTCTTATCATGGGTATTGTCTCGGGTTCAATAAAACAAATTGGTATTCATACAGTATCACAATAATTGTTGGCTTATACATGCAGTAAAGAGGTCAATCGAACTCGACCAAAAGAATGGAAATGCCATGGAATATGCGTGGGGGAAAGATCCCAAATCTCCTAATTTCCCCGTCAAAATTAGCCTACAATTAGGATATTGTTTATTTGTATATTTCACACTATGTTGAGGTAAAAATCGGAGTATAATGCTTATAGGGATGTCAACCCCAATATATGTTTATGTCATCATCATCAATCAACTGCATTACAGCTAAAAACAGCTTTGACTACCACCACTGATTTCTGTATGCTAGCTATGCTACCAGCTCATACGAATGGGAGTTAGCATTTAGCAGTTACTTCTTCTAAACCTGAAAAAGGACAACTTCTAAATGTTCTACATTGAAAACAGACAAATTTATCAAAATCTGACTTTAGTAACCACATTGTGGGCCTCTTACAATACATCAATCATGGCTGATTTGACGAATATCCATTTTGTTAGAACAGATTTTTTGAATGTGCGCCAATCCGGCATCCTTCTTCGATCCCACACGATCTGTTTCAGTCTGTAATTCATGGTTTGATTATTATTTGTCACTTCCATGGCTTGGATTAGCGCTTCAGAGAGTGAATCCATGATTAATAAGCTCCACGGCTGTCAAAAACAACTTTTAGGAACACTTCAAGAACCAATAGTCTGACTCTTCACTCTAACAAACTCCAATGAAAAAATAATGGGGAGTCTTTTGCCTTTAAACGGATAAGAAAAAGCTCAGGACTTCTGATTCAGCTCTGCCGTCTTCATCAATGGGATGAATAACATCAGGCATTTATCACCACCAGCACAACCACACATCACCATATATTTTACACATATAGAGCTTAAAGCTGTAGAATCTAACTCTGAGGTTCTTAATGGTTTCTAAGCTAAGATTATGTTTCATACTTCATTTCATTACTTAGAACTACATAGCTAATTCACCATAAAGTAACTATTTGTCAGATAGGATTCTCTTCCTATTGTGTTTTTATCACATGTGCTAGACTGATAATTCACAGATACAACTCAGAACATACAGTCATTTATATGTCCCTCTCTCTCTTCAGCTCAGAACAAACAGTCATTTTATGTCCCTGTCTCTCTTCAGTTCAGAACATACAGTCATTTTATGTCCCTGTCTCTCTTCAGCTCAGAACATACAGCCATTTATATGTCCCTCTCTCTCTTCAACTCAGAACATACAGTCATTTTATGTCCCTGTCTCTCTTCAGTTCAGAACATACAGTCATTTATATGTCCCTCTCTCTCTTCAGTTCAGAACATACAGTCATTTATATGTCCCTCTCTCTCTTCAGCTCAGAACATACAGTCATTTTATGTCCCTGTCTCTCTTCAGTTCAGAACATACAGTCATTTATATGTCCCTCTCTCTCTTCAGCTCAGAACATACAGTCATTTATATGTCCCTGTCTCTCTTCAGTTCAGAACATACAGTCATTTATATGTCCCTGTCTCTCTTCAGCTCAGAACATACAGTCATTTATATGTCCCTGTCTCTCTTCAGTTCAGAACATACAGTCATTTATATGTCCCTCTCTCTCGACAGTTCAGAACATAGTCATTTATATGTCCCTCTCTCTCTTCAGCTCAGAACATACAGTCATTTTATGTCCCTGTCTCTCTTCAGCTCAGAACATACAGTCATTTTATGTCCCTGTCTCTCTTCAGCTCAGAACATACAGTCATTTTATGTCCCTGTCTCTCTTCAGCTCAGAACATACAGTCGTGTTATGTCCCTCTCTCGGAACACGTGCAGGGCCGAAGACAGCTCACGTTCAGAGTTGTGAGATAACAATGTGATTAATTTAACATTGGCCCAGTACTTTTGTAATTCTATACCAGAGTACCTCTTGAATGGGTGTGATAAAAGGCTACAGTAGATAAAGCCGGTACATCTTCATCTCTCGCCTGTTACTTCAGCATACATTTACAAGGTTGTCATCCTTTTCAAAGCGTGTGGCGAGATGGACTTGCTTAGATAGAGGGAGAAAGAAATAACACTTCACATATCTCCCCATGCTCTGACTCCGTTGAGGTTAAGGTTTTCAAATGGATTTCTTTATGCTCGTGGTGCTGAATGAGTCAGTTAATCACTCTATGTAGACTATTCAACCTTGGCCAACCGTCTGTATTGTAGGCAGAAAGACTTCACAGGCCCTGTAAACACTCATACAGAGGCAGAAAGACTTCACAGACCCTGTAGACACACATACAAAGGCAGAAAGACTTCACAAGCCCTGTGTACACACATACAGAGGCAGAAAGACTTCACAGGCCCTGTAAACACACATACAGAGGCAGAAAGACTTCACAGGCCCTGTGTACACACATACAAAGGCAGAAAGACTTCACAGGCTGTGTGTACACACATACAAAGGCAGAAAGACTTCACAGGCCCTGTAGACACACATACAGAGGCAGAAAGACTTCACAGGCCCTGTACACACACATACAGAGGCAGAAAGACTTAACTGTTTTTTCAAGAATGTGGTCTGTCCCTTCAGCACAAAGGCCCATGCTTTCAGCACAAAGGCCCTACCTAAGTTTGGTAATATTTCCCAGTCCTTAAACTAAGACCATACTGTGCTGTATCATGTTAGAAAAACAAGTGAACATGAAAAGTAATTCGTACAACAGAAGGTGTTGACTCCTACATCTTTTTCATTTGGCTGTCCATATGGAAACAGCGTGAGTAACTCGTAAAAAGCACTCTTCACTCCTCTCATCTTTCCACTCATGTGTAGCTATTTTGCATGCTTTTCCTTGATCTGCCTCAAAATTTCAATACCTCAGTCGGGTAAGTTTTCATATATCCACAAGCGTCTCTCCTCCCAGCTCCCTACCTGAGATGGAGAGGCAGGTCTGAATAATTATTCTATCTTCTTCTCCGGCAATGGGCTAGGGAGAAATATGGAGCAGGGGAATAGGCATTCTCACTGGCTTTTCACGGCAAGCATGCAGAACTAGTAAAGCTTCAGTTGATTTTTTAACAATCTTCAGACCTTGAAGGGATTCATATCTCTGCCAAACTTGATGAATGTGGAACTGCACTGTGTTATTTTGGGAGAAAAAACATTGAATTAGCAATGAATATGACTGCGGGACAGAAATTGCAAGCCTGTATTCAGTCAAACCCACATCAGTGCTGTGTTGGATGATGAAACACTATATTGTGTGTGCCTTGATCATTGAATTAAATTAAAAGTAACGACAACAAAAAGAGGAAAAAGTTATGCATGCATTTGCAATTCTAAGTGTAGGATGAATGTTATGCACAAGAATCTTTTCAAGAAATAATGCAGATTGATAGGTTAAAGACAAGATGATTGAGTGTACAGGAGTCCCTTACCTTATGAAATACACAAAGTATTCCAACACACATGCATGTGTGAGTCTGTTCCTGCCTGTGTATAAAATGCTTGATTGAGACTGTAGGAGTGCCTTAGCGTATGAACACACACACATCCTCACATATGAGCATCAATAGAGTTTTTTTTCTCCACACTGGTTTTTGGGAGCAAAGTGTAGGGGTTACCCGTAAACAGAGTTTGAAATGTACCGAATCAGACGTCCAAGCTTTGAGCAGCGCTTCGACAGTGAATGTGACTATAGCCAGAGGCTAATTGCTAACCCAACCGCGTTCCCATTCGCCTGAGTGGCTTCATACATACGCTTATTTTTAGATTAGTGTCAGGAGGCTAATAGAGAATGAGCATAAACAGGACTATTTGCCTCTAATGCTAACATTTACTCTGATAAAACCATCAGAATATAAAGGCTTTTGTGTCTTGTTTAGAACACGATTACTAGAGCATAGAAAAATAGAATAGTCATCAGGGTGATTTCGTCCATTAGTTTGGACATGGACTTTTAACTAAACAGTGATAAGGGTCCAGTTTCAGTTTTGGGGCTTTCTGCTGTGTCACATTATTTGTTCCTTCCTTTTGATATTTGAATGAACGAACGAACAAACAAACAATTAAATGAATTCACTGACAGGTTGCAAACCATATGTAGCTCGTTGCAGAATTTCCTCTCCCACCCCTGAGCCAGAATCCTGCATTGGGTCCGATACTGTATATATTAGAAACTGACCCGTAAAGGACTCTACCCTGAGCACTCTGAGATGCCAAGAAACAATCAATAGTGGGAGATGAATTGTAATAAGCTAGGAAATCTCTCACTGCTGTTTTTCAGGTCTAATGTCTGCTGTCTGTCAGTGTCCTAAAGAATGCCACTTCAGTCAGGGTTCTATTCAATAGCAATCATTGAATTAATAGAACATAAAACAATGACTACTCTTACCTCACATGCTGACAGCAGGGCTGCCATTAGACACTTGAACCATGACCCTGTTGGCACATTAAGGGGGAAATTGTAGCAGAGATATATATTGGCATTCTCATGACTTATTTGCACTGCCAATAGAGGAAATGAAATATGTGTGGACATTGGCCTCCATTGGAGGTAAATGAAATGTGGACGTGTCTCCGGAGTCAGAGAGTTCTACATGACCTATTGTACAATAACACTCCTCCATCTTTTTTATTGACATCCAAAACAACCAATCAAAAATATTGTTTTAATACGGTGCTATCCGGAAGAGTTTTGTAAAAGGGAAAGTCTATCTGCCGTAGCCTCGAGACTGCACAAATCAGATTGACATGAATTTGGCAGGTGTTGTCACAATAACCCATTTATGAAGCATAACACAGTATATAATTCACAAGCAATTACTGCAACTTTTTTTTTTACAGATCCTCGAGCCCACCTACAGTTCAATGTCATCTGTCAATGCATTCCTTTCACAAAAGCTCTCCTTCCTGTTGCTTCTAGCCTAAGGCATAAAGTAAAGCGTTTGGCCTTCTGGATTGAGATTCCTTGAGGCAGAAAGGAGCATTGGTGATAAGCTGCTGAATTCAAGGTCCATACCAAGGTTGATCTTGGACGTAAAACCCTTGTATGTGGCCTGTAATTAATGAAATGCCAGTAGATCTACTTTGAGATGAATGAAACGCCAGTAGATCTACTTTGAGATGAATGAAACGCCTGTAGATCTACTTTGAGATGAATGAAACGCCTGTAGATCTACTTTGAGATGAATGAAACGCCAGTAGATCTACTTTGAGAATAATGAAACGCCAGTAGATCTACTTTGAGATGAATGAAACATCAGTAGATCTACTTTGAGAATAATGAAATTCCTGTATATCTACTTAAAGATGAATGCGATGGCTTTTTTTTGTTTTTACAGTAACTCACTGAAAGAGAGGTGCGCTCATTTGCATCCATACCAAATGCAAAGACACTGTACATTGATACCAAAAAATGTAACATTACCAATAAACAAACAATTTGTCAGCATTAGAGCAATGTGCGGATTCTTCACTCTTTTGTCATCCATATCATCCACTTTCATCCCCTATCGTCCACTGTCATCCACTGTCATCCACTGTCATTTACAGTCATCCACTATCATCCACTATCATCTACTGTCATCCACTATCATCCATATCATCCACTGTCATCCACTGTCATCCACTATCATCCACAATCATCCATATCATTCTCATGCCACTGCTTGGAACACAGTTTTGTGTTTTGGAGGGGCTTTTTGCATATGTCAAGGGTCAGCCTGTCACAATGGATCGTTAAGGGCTTGTAAGTAAGCATTTCACGGTAAGGATTACACCTGTTGAATTCGACGCATGTGACAAATAAGATTTGATTTGAGAGCATCCCATGTGAGAGCACTAATCTGGCCCCATTGTCACGTTCCTGACCTGTTTTCCGTTGTCATGTATTTGTTTTAGTTGGTCAGGGCGTGAGTTGGGTGGGTTGGTCTAGGTTTGATTTTCTATGTTGGGATTTTGTGTTCGGCCTGGTATGATTCTCAATCAGAGACAGCTGTGAATCGTTGTCCCTGATTGAGAATCATACTAAGGCAGCCAGGGTTTCACTTGTGTTTTGTGGGTGTTTGTTCCTGTGTCAGTGTTTGGGCCACACAGGACTGTTTCAGGTTAGTCACGTTTGTTGGTTGTTGTATTTTGTAGTGTTTGTTGTTTTTCCATTAAATAATGAACACTTACCAATCCGCATCTTGGTCCGATCCATGCTCCTCCTCGTCTGAGGAGGAGAACGACTACGACAGCCGTTACACCCATGAAAACCTTTCAAGTGTCTGACATTCTGTTGAAAGCTGTCATTCTGCCGTGTCTCTGTTGTCACCATGTAACTGGGGCTGATTTCCAATCTTATCATTCATCAAGACTGATTTGGTACCAGAGCCCCGCACCATCATCATTATCGAGAAATATTCGGGGAATATTTTTTACTTCATATCAACATGATTTTGCTGGGGGGCTCTGGATCCCGAGGATGGTATGGTGATTCATCGCTGTGCAGATGCGATTTGCCATGCATTTATTCATGTTGAAGAAGGTAGGACTTGGATATAATCAAAACCTGCGCCCACTCAGTAATCATAAATTACTGAGGGTGTCTGCTCTTTCATTACAATATGCCGTTGCTCTGGATTCAGTTTCTAAAGGAATCTACTTTGTAGGCTGCGTGGGTAATTGGAAGCTTGAGAGTGGGTCAACCCGTGATTATGTCTGGGATTGGTTCAATCAACGCATCGCCCAACCATCTAATCATCTATGTAAAGAGCAACAGAGTCGCCGTATAAAAAAATGTAGTCACGTTTGTTACAATCAAAGGGCTGATTGGAGTGCAGAACGGTTAAGAATGAGCATTAATGTTGTTGTTTTTGACCGAGTCAGAGCAGAGGTATTGTCAGACTGGCCCGTCATCGTTTAAGTCTAGGTGGGTTCATTCTGTAGCATCACTTGAACCTATATGACAAAAGTTTAGATGAACTACAGATATGACAGTATATCATGTCAGATGCATTGATACGCAAAGCAAGCTAATTGTTGCTGGCTTATCAGTCAACTAAATGTCTACTCTAAGTAGATGAATAAGTATACAGTGCCTTCAGAATGCATTCACACCCATTGACTTTTTCCACATTTTGTTGTGTTACTGCCTGAATTTAAAATGGATTCAATTTAGATTTTGTGTCACTTACCTACACACAATACCCCATAATGTCAAAGTGGAATTATGTTTAAAGACATTTTTACAAATTAATAAAAAATGAAAAGCTGAAATGTCTTGAGTCAATAAGTATTCAACCCTTTTGTTATAGCGATCCTAAATAAGTTCAGGATTTGTTTTTGCAAGTCACATAATAAATTGCATGGACTCACTCTGTGTGCAATAATATTGTATAACATGATTTTTGAATGACTACCTCATCTCTGTACCCCACACATACAATTATTTTTAAGGTCCTCAGCCGAGCAGTGAATTTCAAACACAGATTCATCCACAATGACCAGGGAGGTGATAAGAAAAAACTGAAGATGGATCAACAACATTGTAGTTACTCCACAATACTAACCTAAAGGACAGAGTGAAAATAAGGAAGCCAGTAGAGAATACAAATATTCCAAACATGCATCCTGTTTCAATAAGGCACTAAAGTAAAATTGCAAAATAAATGTGTCAAAGAAATGAACTTTATGTCTAATACAAAGCGTTATGTTTGGGGCAAATCCAGCAAAACATATCACTAAGTACCACTCTTGGGGTGGCAGGTAGCTTAGTGGTTAGAGTGTTGGGCCAGTAACCAGAAGGTTTCTGTATCGAATCCCTGAGCTGGCAAGGTAAAAATCTGTTGTTCTTCCCCTGAGCAAGGCAGTGTTCCCTGAGAGCCAAAGATGTGGATGTCGATTAAGGCAGCCCCCCGCATCTCTCTGATTCAGAGGGGTTGGGATAAATGCAGAAGACACATTTCAGTTGAATACATTCAGTTGGACAACTGACTAGGTATCTCCCTTTCATATTTTCAGGCATGGTGGTGGCTGCATCATGTTATGGGTATGCTTTTCATCACGTGGAGTTTTTTTGAATAAAAAGAAACAGAATAGAGCTAAGCACAGGCAAAATCTTAGAGGAAAACCTGGTTCAGTCTCCTTTTTAACAGACACTGGTAGACAAATTCACCTTTCCGTTATTAGAGGCTTCTAAGGGGAGGACAGCTAATAGTAATGGCTGGAACAGAGCGAATGGAATGGCATCAAACCATGTGATTTATGTATTTGATACCATTCTACCTATTCCTCTCCAGCCATGACCACGAGCCCATCCTCTCCAATAAGGTGCGACCAACCTCCTGTGCTTTCGGCAAGACAAAAACCTAAAACAGTTTGCTTACAATGTTCCTGAGTGGCTTAGTTACAATTTTGAATTAAATCTGCTTGAAAATCTGTAGCAAGACTTGAAAATTACTGTCTAGTAATGATCAAAACCAACTGGACAGAGCTTGAAGAATTTTTTAAAGAATAATGTGCAAATATTGTACAATCCAGGCATGCAAAGCTCATAGAGACTTGCCCAGAAAGACGCACAGCTCTAATCTCTGCCAACAATGATTCTAACATGTATTGACGCGGGGTTGAATACTTATCTAATCAAGCTATATGAGTGTTTCATTTTTCATAAATGTTTTACATATGTCAGAAAATATTTTCCAAAATGTTAGAATTCTTCTTCCATTTTGACATTACTTTGAGTATTTTGTGTAGATCGTCGACAAAAAATTACAATTAAATCAATTTTTAATCCTACCTTGTAACATAAACAATTTTGGGAAAAGTCAAGGAGTGTGAATACTTTCTGAAGGCACTGTATGTCTATGAAATTGTACTGTGAGTATTTCTGTAACATACAGTATCACCGTGGATTCTTGGTTATTGCAAATGTTTGTATGCTGCCAATTCCTCATGCATTTTCTAACCTTCATTAGTCATTAAAATACAAATGAAAATGTACAAATCTCATCTTGTGATCTTTATCATAACGTTTATTTTATTTTAAATGATGTGCCAACTTGAAAGGGCACGAAAATACGGGGGGATATCTTCAGACTGGAGGATTTCCTCCTGTGCCTAATTAAGACTTGTGTGTATTGCAGTGAGATGCAGATAGATGTGCTGTGTATGTCCAAACAATCAGACCTATTCTTCCTGTTTCATTTGCAGCTCTCTGCCAAGCCGCCGCACAAAGGCAAGAGGGTGATATGTGGGAAATTGTGTCAATGGATTAATTTATCACTGACAGACACAGGAAGCATAATGTGGTTGTGGGTGGTGTTTTGGAGAGTCAGATCTCTTATCTGATACTTCAGGCCCAATCCTCTCAACTTCTCTGCAGAAAATGTAATAATACATGGTTCTCTTGAGATGTATATTTTTAATAATGCTCTCCACTTCCTTCCCGACTGTGTTGGATTTTGCGAGTTTTAAGGACACGAGGTGGTACATGAGCAGTGTTACTGTAGGCAGGTCATCTGGGAGACAAGATAGCTACCTGAAAGGAATTTGGAACTTTGGCAGTGTAGATTGTAGTCAGTAGTGACGGCTAAACCATTTTTCTTGGTTGTATCTGTGACAGGTACACTGAAAAACAATCTCAAGAGAGCCTTGACTATAACAATGGCAATGCATTCTCCATCTTTTTTGAAGCAGAGGATTTAGCATCTTGTAAACACTCAAGCTATGTTATGTTGTGATAACACAAACAGCCAAGTTCATTGTTTCAGTCATATTTTCTCTAAATGTATGTACATTTTTCAGTAATGTTAAAAGGCCCAATGCAGCCAATTTTATATAAATATCAAATAATTCCTTGGTAACAATTAAGTACCTTACTGTAATAGTTTCCCATTAATATTGACATTTTTTTTTGCAAAAACAATATTTCTCAAGCAGAATTTTGCAAGGACTGTCTGGTAGTGGTCTGAGTGGGGAGGGGAAAACTTAAAACTAGCTGTTATTGGCAGAGAGATTTGGAACTCTCTTTGTTATTGGTCTATTAACCAATTTACCGCCTGGTGATGTCATCAGACAAGCCGAAACTACCGCCCATGCAAAACTGCTGAATAGAAGGTCCTGTGTATATTGTATTTTCAACCAGCATCTATCAGGAAATAACACTGATCACATTTCTTCACACTTTATCGGTGTTAGTTTCATCACCTATTGTACAATATGATACAAAAAACAGGAAAAACTGAATTTTGACTGCAGTGAGCTTCCTGTTTTACAGGAAGTGCTGGGACTCCTGTCACATTTAATGAGAATGGCGATGCTCCAGGACGCTACGACATCTTTCAGTACCAGATCAACAACAGATCAACAGCAGAGTACAAGGTCATCGGCCACTGGACCGACCAGCTATACCTAAATGTAAGGATGATTGCCGTTACTCCACTTTCCTTCAATGTTACGTCACTGCTTTGTCTCTGCCAAATGTTATTGTATCCAAGTCTTAAGAATGTTGTTAAAAATAACATTTACTTCCATGGGGACACATTTTCTCCAATATCTGTAAAAAAAACTGTCATATACAATTCATTTAACTAATTTGCCAAAATTGAAAGAGAGAGATTTGACTTAATTTAATGAGGATGATGATGATGATGATGATGATGATGATGATGACAACAATGATGATGTTGATAAATTAAGTCAATGTTATTGAGTCATCTTCTTTTAGTTCTTGCCCATTTTTAAGATCAATGTCATATTCTGCCCCCCTCAGATGGATGCCATGCAGTGGACCAGTGGAGACCCCTCTGTGCCCGCCTCTGTGTGCAGCCTGCCCTGCAAGATGGGAGAGAGAAAGAAGGTGGTGAAGGGAGTACCATGTTGCTGGCACTGCGAGCGCTGTGAGGGCTACCACTTCCAGGCCTGTGAGTTCATGTGTGAGCTGTGCCCGTATGAGCAACGCCCTGACCAGAACCGCACCGGGTGCCAACCTATCCCCATCATCAAGCTGGAGTGGCACTCTCCCTGGGCAGTGTTGCCAGTCTTTATCTCTGTCCTGGGCATTCTGGCTACCACCTTCGTCATTGTCACCTTTGTTCGTTACCACGACACGCCCATTGTCCGAGCATCAGGCCGAGAGATGAGCTATGTTTTGCTCACAGGTATCTTCCTGTGCTATGCTATCACCTTCCCCATGATCGCAGCCCCTGACGTTGCCGTTTGCTCCTTTAGGCGCATTTTCCTGGGCCTGGGGATGTGCTTCAGCTACGCTGCTTTGCTTACCAAAACCAACCGCATCCACCGCATCTTCGAGCAGGGCAAGAAGGCTGTGACTGCACCGCGGTTCATCTCCCCGGCCTCCCAGCTGGTCATCACCTTCAGCCTGATCTCAGTTCAGTTAATGGGCGTGTTTGTGTGGTTCGCTGCCGACCCGCCGCACACGGTAGTGGACTATGGTGAGCAGCGCACGCAGGACCCTGAGAACGCCCGCGGGGTGCTCAAGTGTGACATCTCAGACCTCTCACTCATCTGCTCGCTTGGATACAGTATCCTGTTGATGGTCACATGTACTGTTTATGCCATCAAGACCAGGGGAGTGCCAGAGACCTTCAACGAGGCCAAGCCTATTGGATTTACTATGTACACTACCTGCATTATTTGGTTAGCATTTATACCCATCTTCTTTGGGACGGCACAGTCGGCAGAAAGGGTGAGTCTGTTTTGATCGTGTTTGTATTTAATACACCTACATTGGGGATATTCAAATATTACCCTACGATGTCCGGAGCCTGCTGGTTTTCTGTTCTACCTGATAATGAATTGCACACACTTGGTGTCCCAGGTCTAAATCAGTCCAAAGATTAGAGGGGAAGGATGAGAAAAGCAGTGGAACTGGCTTCAAGGTCCAGATTTGAATTTGAGGGGTCTACAGTGTAATTGTGAGTAATCTATTGTGTGGAATTGGCTAATATGCTGTGAATCTCAGAGGCTCTTTGGTGATAAGAGTTGGTAGAAAATGGAAAGAGTCTGTGGTCTGTGTCGTGTTCTCACTTAAGGTCAGTAATTATTTTGACCCCTAGAGTTTACTAGCCACTCAATTTAATTAACTACCCTCACTTCCATTCTCTGCACTGACTGTTGGTCATGTAATGACATGTGGAATTAAATTGCTAATGATATGGTTGTTCTGGACTATTTTTACAATTAGAACGTTGCATATGATTTGCGGGGAAGTGCGACGGCTATCAGTCACACTTGGGAAGAATGGTATCTGTAAATAAGCTGAGGAACGTCTCCCTCAATCTTCATATTGCCTATTTTGTCATTCCATAGATGAGTTGGTTGTTTAGCAACAAGACTGACGTATGCACAACTAGGGGGCAAAACAGACAGGGTTGGCTTAGATAGTTGACATGTAAACTATATTTTGTCTCCAATGTTTATTGAAAACATAAATACATTTGCATAATGAGCACTTGTTGTCTCTCAAGTACATCGTTACAGTTGTTGGTAAACTACTTCGAATTTTTGTCATATTAGCATATTAGCACGTGACATCAGCCAAAACACCTCAAAACAAGACATGGTATCAAGAACAAGATAAAACTAGCTGAAACGGGCCACCTATGATTCTCCACATGGCAGCAGCTTGTCATTGTTGCCAGCTGTCTGGCCATCCAGAATCAAACAACACACGGACTTCTGCCCCATTGAAGCGTGCTCATCGTTTTCGTGACGTTGTCAGCTAACCCATCTATAGGATTAGGCCTACAATGCACATTGTCAGTCAGTGTTATGCCACACATCACGACCTAGCAAATCCCATGGCAATACTTTCAATTGGTCCAAATTCTACAGCAAACTGGACAATTTCATATGATTTCAAAGGTTACCGTAGATAGGCTGCTAGATGGATGATTTCAAAGGTTACCGTAGATAGGCTGCTAGATGGATGATTTCAAAGGCTACCATAGATAGGTTGCTGGATATAGGTTGCTAGATGGATGACTTCAAAGAGGGATTTTTCCATTGAAGTTTTTTACTGAAAGCTGCGTCAGTCTTTTAAATTGAGTAGCTGAGTGAAGAAAGACTTTGTTTTCTTCCCCACTATTTTTGGGCCAGATCTCATTAGTACAGTTTTCTTGTGAGTTCAGGAAACTCTTGTGAGTTTCTTGTGAAGTTCTGTCACATCGTTACAGTTTTTTGGATGTCTTGAAACAATGGTTGGTCTGCAACAATTAAGGCGTTACTAATGATCAACACAGAAACCATGACAGTAATGTAGCATATTTGGTTGTTTTTATATATCCTCCAATGCATTCAGTGTAGACCTCTTTATGGATCCACATTAAAACAGTGGAACACTTGGAACATTTCACCCAGGCTTTGAGTAGCAGCAGATGTAGCCAGGCCTTTCAAAGCTGAATATTGGCTTACTTAGGTCACAAATATTGCAAACTATAGTTGCATTATAGAAGGTCTTAACTAGCCAAGCCATACACAGTCCTAATAAATTAATGTAATGCTGTTCCAATTTCATGTAAGAAAACAAATGGTTTAGAATCATTACTATTCATTGTTAAGCTTATTATAGTCTACCCCATGGGAGCAGCTTACTGTGGACCAAATAAATAATAAAAACGAGTTATTATTTTTGAAGTCTCTTAAGTGTACCCATAACTGTTTTCCCAGATGGTGATTATACCTCATTATTTTGTATCTTTATTAGTCGAGCATGTTGCAGTCTGTAGGGAGCGAGGTACAGTAGTAGACCAAAGTCCCTATGGTGCCTGTGATATTCTGTTGTCTTCCGAAAATCCCACATGAGTTTAAGAGTATTGAGATATTGATCAGATATGCTCACTTTCGTCAGGGAGAGAAGGACCCTATTGACCATCATGTCACACAACCAATTTAAGTAATTGGACATGACACTGTTAGTGACAAGGTTTTGAGCACTGCCTGAAATTGTAGAATTGCAGGTGACTCTTGGTCATCAGTTTCTCAATGTGGCTTTCTGGGCAAAGTGGTAAGAAGAGGGGAGTTGCTGGCAATGCAGGTGAGAGCCATATTTATTCTTTAATAAGATAATAAAGATTGCATTCTCTATCTAATAAAGTATTAGTTCAAGGACAGCTCGTCTTCTAAACCTTTAATGGTTGAAACATGATTTGGGCTCTGTAAAACGTTCTGCTAGTATAATACAGAATGGTTGAAACATGATTTGGGCTTGGTAAAATGTTCTGCTTTTATAATACAGAATGGTTGAACTAGTAGTGTTGTGAATCACAGACTCAGATTTGCAAAGAACCTTATTCCACAAGTAACATATGTAGTCTATCAAATGACCTTATATCACAAGTAACATATGAATGTAGTCTATCAAAGGACCTTATAACACAAGTAACATATTAATGTATTCTATCAAATTGAGCTAGTAATATATACGTAAAAAAATATACAAGCTACAGGGAATTGTGTCTACCCTGTTATTTACAGAGACTGGGTTGTTTACAGAGACTGGGTTGTTTACAGAGACTGGGTTGTTTACAGAGACTGGGTTGTTTACAGAGACTGGGTTGTTTACAGAGACTGGGTTGTTTACAGAGACTGGGTTGTTTACAGAGACTGGGTTGTTTACAGCGGCTGGGTTGTTTACAGCGGCTGGGTTGTTTACAGAGACTGGGTTGTTTACAGAGACTGGGTTGTTTACAGAGACTGGGTTGTTTACAGCGGCTGGATTGTTTACAGCGGCTGGGTTGTTTACAGAGACTGGGTTGTTTACAGCGGCTGGGTTGTTTACAGAGACTGGGTTGTTTACAGAGACTGGGTTGTTTACAGCGGCTGGGTTGTTTACAGAGACTGGGTTGTTTACAGCGGCTGGGTTGTTTACAGCGACTGGGTTGTTTACAGAGACTGGGTTGTTTACAGAGACTGGGTTATTTACAGAGACTGGGTTGTTTACAGAGACTGGGTTGTTTACAGCGGCTGGGTTGTTTACAGCGGCTGGGTTGTTTACAGAGACTGGGTTGTTTACAGAGACTGGGTTGTTTACAGCGACTGGGTTGTTTACAGAGGCTGGGTTGTTTACAGAGACTGGGTTGTTTACAGAGGCTGGGTTGTTTACAGAGACTGGGTTGTTTACAGAGACTGGGTTGTTTACAGAGACTGGGTTGTTTACAGCGGCTGGGTTGTTTACAGAGACTGGGTTGTTTACAGCGGCTGGGTTGTTTACAGAGATTGGGTTGTTTACAGCGGCTGGGTTGTTTACAGAGACTGGGTTGTTTACAGCGGCTGGGTTGTTTACAGAGACTGGGTTGTTTACAGCGGCTGGGTTGTTTACAGCGACTGGGTTGTTTACAGAGACTGGGTTGTTGACAGAGATTGGGTTGTTTACAGCGGCTGGGTTGTTTACAGAGACTGGGTTGTTTACAGCGGCTGGGTTGTTTACAGAGACTGGGTTGTTTACAGTGGCTGGGTTATTTACAGAGGCTGTGAGAAACATTACCAACACCTTGATCTTTTATTATTCTTTTTTGTATTATTTGATATGTAATATGTTGTGTCTGCTTAGCGCTGAAGTAAGAAACACAGCCGTGGCTAAAGGTATTGACTTTTCTGTCACCCCTTCTTTAGGAATAGATGCACCAATCCCACTTCTACTGTACCTAGTGTAAACATATGCTAATAGAATGAATGATACAGTGCATAAACCTACAGGATCATAAAATCTGTTAAGCGGAACGACACAGGGGAACCCAAGAGCAGACTCAGATGAGGAAACAGTGATGAATGAACCAAAATATGTATTGTTGCACAGAGAGATATGGAGTGCAGATCCGGGGTAGCTCGGATGAGTTGCAGAAAAACTAGATGTGGAGACTGAGGTTGGAGTTAGCTGAGTAGAACAGGGTTAACAGGTCCTGAGGGGAATCCAAGGTAGTGGTGGTGAGTAAAATCCAGAGCAAGGTAGTTGGGTGGTGAGATGTGGAACAGGAGACAGATGCCAGAGACAGAGCAGTAACTGCAATGAGAGGATAAACGGTGTCAGGCAGGGAAACAGGCACAGCAGAGTAACAGGATCTTGAGTAATATTACATGTCTAGAGTCATGAACTGACTGAGCAGAGATTACAATCCAGCAGGGTGGAAGTGGTATTTGTTGAGGTCTTGACTATGGAACAAGTTGCAGCTGGTAGGGATCTGCTCTGACTCCAGCACACCTGTCTCCAACCACACAATCACACAGAGAGCGAGAGGGAAAGAGAGAGAGTGTACATGGGGAGTAACTGGAGAACAAGAAGACACCGGATGAACACCAGAGGGCGTAGCGGGAGCAGGTGTGACAAAATCAGTGGATGACTGGAATTCTGTTGTGTCAAGAATAATTCACAATTCAACTTCAAGTTTCCATCTTGCACGTCCTCACTGTAGCACTGAACATGATGTATAAAACTCACCACCTATTAATAGATTGATGGTTGATGATTTTGCCTCAAGACAGAAAAGCTCTCCAGGTCTTAACCTCTCTTGGGCACGTGAGACGGTAGCGTCCCACCTCTTCAACAGCCAGTGAAACTGCTGGGCGCCAAATTCAAATACAGAAATACTCATTATAAAAATTCAGAAAACAAAACATATTTTACATAGGTTTAAAGATTAACTGCTTGTGAATCCAACCACGGTGTCAGATTTAAAAAATGCTTTACGGCGAAAGCATACCTTACGATTATTTGAGAACATAGCCCACTAGACAAATCATTACAAACAGTAGCCAGCCAGGTAGAACAGTTACACAATTTAGAAATAGAGATAAAATGAATCCCTTACCTTTGATGATCTTCATATGGTTGCACTCAGCAGACATTAATTTACTCAATAAATGTTCATTTTGTTCGATAAAGTCTCTTTATACCCAAAAACCTCTGTTTTGTTCGCGCGTTTTCTTCAGTAATCCACAGGCTCAAACGCAGTCAAAACAGGAAGACAAAAAAATCCAAATTGTATCCGTAAAGTTCATAGAAACATGTCAAACGATGTTTATATTCAAACCTCAGGTTGTTTTTAGCCTAAATAATCAATAATATTTCAACCGAACAATAACGTCGTCAATTTAAAAGGTAAACAAGAAACGCACTCTCTCGGTCTGGCGCAGGAAAAAGCTCTGTGACCCGGCAGGGTCCACTCATTCAGACTACTCTTACTTCTTAATTTTTCAGAATACAAGCCTGAAACAATTTCTGAAGACTGTTGACATCTAGTGGAAGGCATAGAAACTGCAATTTGAGTCCTAAGTCAATGGATACTGTATTGGCATTCAATAGAAAACTACAAAACCACAAAAAAAACTACTTCCTGAATGGATTTTTCTCAGGTTTTCGCCTGCCAAATCAGTTCTGTTATACTCACAGACACTATTTTAACAGTTTTGGAAACTTTAGAGTGTTTTCTATCCAAATCTACCAGTTAAAGGCATATCATATATTCTGGGCCCGAGATGCAGGCAGTTTAATTTGGGCATGCATTTCATCCAAAATTCAGAATGCTGCCCCCTACCCTAGAGAAGTTAAACAGTGTAGAATACTACCTTATTAATCTTTAGAGAATTAACGAGCCTCACTGGCCATTGAAAAATCACCTCTACAGAAATCACTTTTTTAGAGGACTGCAAAACACCACATATCAAACTCTATATTTGTGGAATTGGGAAAAGGGGGGAACAAAGCATAATAGCCTATTCATATTTCAGAAAATTAATGCCGCTTAAGTTGCACTGTCCTAAGAGTTGCACTGTCTAGGGTTCCCGAGTGGGGCAGTGGTCTAAGTCACTACATCTCAATGCAAGAGGCGTCACTACAGACCCTGGTTCAAATCCAGACTGAATCACATCTGGCTGTGAGTAGGAGTCCCATAAGGCGGCGCACAATTGGCCCAATGTCGTCTGGGTTTGGCCGGGGTAGACAGTCATTGTAAATAAGAATTTGTTCTTAACTGACTTGCCTAGTTAAATAAAAAGAGACACCCTATTGTTCTCCAGCAGTCCTATTCCAATTGTGAATTACTGACACACATGGTTAAATGTCCATAGAGAATACCGGTATGATTGGTGTCCCTGAAAAAATATATAAAATAATGCTTATATAGCACACGACCATGATTAACAGTCTTTCTCATTGATCAGATCAAGCTGGATAAATGCCCCAGCTCTTGTCATTTTAGAAACAGATGCTTGTCACTACAACTCTCATCACAAGGTAATACCCTTGTGTTGGGCGAGTGCACATTCCATGGCTGAGATTGCCCACCTTCTACTAGTTGTCATGGTTGCACCCACTAATGTTTTTATGGTTGCACCCTATTGGTTGTTTATCCCTCAGATTAAAAAACCCTGAAATGACTGGTAAAGCATTCTGGATTATAGATGTGCCCTCGGTGACGGGACAAGTTTCTGTGAAATAGGTCAACTAGAGGGCTAGTAAATATGTTTTTGTGGATACGGGATGTCGCCTTCAGCGACGGGAGACCAATCCAATGTACAGGTCTCCCGGAGTGAAGAGGCTACAGAAAACATTGTTGTTTGAGCTTATGCTGTCGCTTCAATGTCAATATTCACATGTTGTAAGGGGTGCATTGCATTTATCGTGTGTATGACTAAGCCTAATATATGTCCATAAACCATTTCATAAGCATGATCCTTCAGACGGTTATTCGCAGTTACTTTGTTTCCTCATCCGAATTTACATAACATCCTGACTTGGGTTCCTATCATAAGTAAGTTGTTATAAATGTCACCAGTGTGCAGAGATTACATTTCTAAAAGCCTGTTTAGGTTCATGGCAGACATGGTCTAATTAGGTTATCCACTCCCCATAAATCCATTAGCCTACTCGTCTTCGGCTTTCATAGTTTCATGCAGTAGCCTACTAGACTTCATCTCCATGCACTGTATGATTCAGTATAGGATTGTCCTCTGTTATTGGATCTGTAGTCTGAGGCAGCTTGAGGTACAAGAACACCACCTGGACAGGATGCTGGTCTGTCACAAGGGCTTAACCCCAATCCGTCTGAGCGCCAGGCAGAGAGACATCGAGTTTATGGTATGAATTTACATTATGCTGGGAAACTCTTCAAAGCCCTATAAAGTATAGCAATGCCAAAATATGATTAGTTAATCAAAAGCTGTCATGTTTGGTATTAGTATGCCTTGCATTTTGTCCTGGAACCTGTGAGAAAGAGCACATTTGCTGAAAGTAAAGTTTCACCCCATCTTCTCAGTGAAAACTGATATGTTCTCTGTCATGTGACCCAGGGCAACCTCTCGTTTCAGGGAATATAAAACTGGAGCTTAAGTGATAGCTATGGATGGAGGCAACAGCCACGTTTTTTCTTATCGACTTTCTTTCGACAAGTTCAAGGCGTATGAGAACGGGATATGCAGTGGACCAAAGCTAATCGCCACTTTCAGAGACTTTAGAAAAAGCTAGAAAAATAAGTTGATAGGAGTGAAAAGAGCAAAACAGCTGATATATTTGTGATAGCTTACACATATCATATCACATCACAGACCTGCTTGGCAGAATACTGAAAGTCGGTCAAGCTTTCTATAGAAAAGGTCAGATATGCTCTAAGAAAACACACCTGCTACAAAACACAAAACATAAAACAGAGCATAAAACAGAGAACTATTTAAACAGACTATCTGCTTTTTCATCATCCCCAAACGAAACTAAGGGTGTAATCATAATGATACATAAGAAACTCAAAATCCCCATCCTTGGTAAAGGCGAAGACCAAGAAGGCAGAATCACTTTCCTTAAATGTATCCATAATGGAAAGAAAATGGCCTTTATTAATGTGCCTGCTCCAAATTCATATGATCTTATTTTTGTAGATTCTCTGAACAGCATATTGTTAGAATTAACTGAATTCCAACTGGTTATTGGGACAGACATGAATGCCATTCTGGGGACAAATCTAATAAGACCAACTACAATCTACAGGCAACCAAGGTTCTCCAACATATACTCTCTGATTACAACCTCATTGATGCCTGGTAAGCTCATATCCCTAAAGCAAAAGAGTACACTTTCTATTCAAACCAGCACAAAACATTCTCCAGAATCGATTTTGTACTCTTATCTACTCCTTTATTTTATTTAATCAAGAAAATAGAAATTCAGCATATGAACCTATCTGATCATCATGCTTATTACTGCCAGCTACATACTCTATATCAGAATCTCCTTAAAGAGCCATGGCGCTTTAATATTTCCTTACAAAAAATCATACTTTCTGTGAACAATTTGAAACTGAATTGAATTCATTCATAATGATTAACAACATTTTGACTGGAGCCAAATATGCCCTACCTAATGCCTCTCAAGACCACGATGGAGGGCTCCAT
Source organism: Salvelinus namaycush (assembly GCF_016432855.1). NCBI lineage: Eukaryota > Metazoa > Chordata > Actinopteri > Salmoniformes > Salmonidae > Salvelinus > Salvelinus namaycush. Next base: position 10,327,226 of record NC_052314.1, read on the forward strand.
CCTAATAGTTTCCCATTTTAAATATTTGGGAATAGATAGATTTCCTTCCTTAAATAAAACCATTGCTAGAAATGTTAACAGAACACTCAAATCAATTCAATCCGACCTCAGTAGATGCACTAATATCCCAGTTGCTGAACAATTAATCAAATTGACTACTACATTGACCCCCCCTCCATTTGTTTTGTATACTGCTGCTACTCGCTGTTTATTATCTATGCATAGTCACTTCACCCCTTCCTACATGTACAAATGACCTCTAACCTGTACCCCCGCACACTGACTCGGTACCGGTACCTCCTGTGTATAGCCGCGTTATTGTTATGTTGTTATGTTACTTTTTACTTTAGTTTATTTGGTAAATATTTTCTTAACTCTTCTTGAACTGCACTGTTGGTTAATAAGGGCTTTTAAGTAAGCATTTCACGGTAAGGTCTACACTTGTTGTATTCGGCGCATGTGACAAATAAAGTTTGATTTGATTTGAAGATTTGGCATGGGTTCCCAGATCCTCAAAAGGTTCTACAGCTGCACCATCGAGAGCATCCTGACCGGTTGCATTACCGCCTGGTATGGCAACTGCTCGGCATCTGACCGTAAGGCGCTACAGAGGGTAATGCGTACAGCCCAGTACATCACTGGAGCCAAGCTTCCTGCCATCCAGGACCTACAGTATATAATAGGCAGTGTCAGAGGAAAGCCCTTAAAATTGTCAGAGACTCCAGTTACCCAAGTCATAGATTGCTTTCTCTGCTACCGCACGGCAAGTGGTACCGGAGCGCCAAGTCTAGGACCAAAAGGCTCCTTAACAGCTTCTACCCCCAAGCCATAAGACTGCTGAACAATTAATCAAATGGCCACCGGAATATTTACATTGACCCCCCCTCCATTTGTTTTGTACACTGCTGCTATTCGCTGTTTATTATCTATGCATAGTCACTTCACCCCTACATACATGTACAAATGACCTCAACTAACTTGTACCCCTGCACAATGACTTGGTACCGCTACCCCCTGTATATAGCCTAGTTATTGTTATGCTATTGTGTTACTTTTTTATTTTTTTTATGTTTTATTTAATTGATTTGGTAAATATTTTCTTTACTCTTCTTGAACTGCACTGTTGGTTAAGGGTTTGTAAGTAAGCATTTCACGGTAAGGTCTACACTTGTTGTATTCGGCGCATGTGACAAATTTGATTTGATTTGAAGGACTATCCGAACCAAACGTTGAAATATATTTCCAGGCGCTAGCAATACCTTGCGATCAGGAGGGCAGCCTTTTGCATCCCTCCCAATGGTACAAATGTGGAACCCATACACCTGCCGATATCATGGACAGTAACGGTTTGAGAACATTTCAAGATTTGAAAGGCACATACACATTAAATTATCTGGGCTCCATAAAGGCCTGATCTCTATAATATATAAACTTTTGATAAGCTCATTCTGAGTTATCCATTAAAAAAGTATGGTCCACAGGTCTAAGTGAATTTGAACAACCCTTTAACTGGAACAGAATATGATTACAGACTTTATTTAACACCAAAGAAAGGTTTTACGATGAAATTGCTCCCAACTGTTCACTGTGTCCCCTAAATCAGGCAGGCACATTCCTTCATATGATGTGGGAGTACCCTGCAGTTAAATGCTTCTGGGGAAAAGTTACTAAATTAATTTTGAAGTGCATGAATGTAAATATTCAATGTGTTGCATCAGGTATGTTACTTAATGATTGCTCCTTGTATCTCACATCTGAGACGGATCCTTGAATCTCAATCCAAGACGATTACTACTGGCAGGCAACACCGCCGCACAAACTATGTTGGCTCTTAGATGGCAATCACCCCACTCTCTCCCAATTCACCAATGGATAATACAAGTTATAACATTCAAATTATCTCCAGTGAGAATGAATGGCGCTAATCAAGGAACAATTGAGGTTTGGACAAATACTGTACTTGACTCTGTAAAGAATAATTTCAGCTAAACCCCAACATACACAAATAACCAATCTATAAAGCCCAACACATACATACAAACAAAAAAATACAAAACATTGGTCACAAAAAAGAAAAGTCAGATATGGTAATTCATGGAGTGAAGTAAAGATGGTTTAATGTAGTAATGGTTTGAAAAACTGGATTTAAAAAAGACCGACTGTAGACTACACACAAAAATATTATAGGAAAATGTACAATTGCTGTGTAGAAAGTTAACATGATGAACAGGAATGACATTTACTTCCATGAGTGGCCAAAAATAACTATATGAAAGCCACACCTGTAATAGGCCACGCCATCTGAAAAATAACCTATGGATTACATAAAAAAAGACCCAACTGCTGGTGAAAAAAACAACTGATGGTTAAATTAACCCATGTTTAAGTCATCCCATCAACCCAACTTGTTTGGTTATTCACACAACACAACTGTCTGGGTCAAAACAACCCAGTGTGTGTTCTGTCCACTATTTAACCAGCACTGGGTTACCAAATAACCCAAATTGGGTAGTTTTTAGCCCATCATTTTTTTGAGTGTATGATAGACTGTGATACAACATCATAATGTTGTTGTTTTTCATAGCAGAAGACTGACGTCCAGTTTAATGACATTATGACAAAAATAAATATCCTCATACCTATGTTCAGTATACCCATACCTACCAGTACCTTCAGTTAGACTCCTCCCCATTTCCCCCCACTGCCATTACAAACAGTGTGCTTATGACCATGATGTGCTTGTGACGTGGGTAGTAGTCATTCTCTTCTCTCTCTGCCATGGCCACATCGCCAGGCACTCTCTCTGCCATTGCCACATAGCCAGGCTCTCTCTCTGCCATGGCCACATCGCCAGTCTCTGGTGGTAAATGTCACTGAGCTTCATGCCCCAGATTCCTAGCTGACCTAAAAGCGAGGGTGATCGTTCCTCAGCTCTTGCCTTTTGAAGCCCACCCCATTAGTCTTATTATAGATCTAAAGAGGCTGTTGAACTGGTTCAAACTAGGACTTGCCACCAGCCCCGACTGGTGACTCACTGGAAAACACTCTGTAGCCAAAAGATTCAGTTAAGATAACCTTAGGGAATGATAAGGGGTTTGAGCCACAGATGGTGCTTAACTTACCGGCACCTCAATGTTTCTACTGCTTGAGTACCTGCTCCTCTTTATAGAGTATTAGCTCAAAAGTATTGTATCAAAACTATTGCACCTTAAATTTAAACAGTACCGGCACCCAAATGAGTACTGGCAGCTGGCTACAGGTAATATTATCACCTTTATAAGTGGTTAAGAAATGGCTTCATGTTTGTGCTCCAGTATGGTTAACCTTGAAATCTACGGCCAACATTGAGTAATATAAGCTTTTTTGTCACTATATAAAAAATTCCTAGATGTTTGTCTAAAGGCCCTCTAAATGGCTTTATGCTTAGATGTCTACTAGACATTTTCCTAATAATAGCTTGATGTGTGATGGAATGGCTTCCTCTGTGGAGATGTTTAGACTCAAGGGAGCTGTGCCATCTGCCAGTTCCTTTTCATTCTCTACCACACTCTAACTGTACAGATATGGCTGAGCAAACGCCCTCTGAGAATTCTCACTGTCGGTTTACCGCTCAATGAGAGGGCCATTAGTTGTGTTGACGTTTCTAAAGCCTGTTGCTATGACGACTCAGGTGGTCTCTTAGCAGGATTGTTTGGTGCAGGCGTGTTCACGTCAGCGGTTCTTGACAGGCACTGTGGTACTGTGACATTGGAAAGAAGTCAAGGAAACTGTTTCCGCTTAGCAGGTGGGAGAAGACTGGATGTGTGTGCATGAGGTCGGGGTACTTCACCTGGGTTGTCGGTGGTTAGATGAGTTTGTTTTAAGTGGTTATAAGAAACCTGAATAGTGTAATAGTGTACCGTGAGTTGAACGTTCCATGTGCATAACAAGTGAACAGCAACTTGGTTGTATACGGTTGGTTTGAGTTTGATCCCAGTACGTTCAATAGACCTCACTATTAAACTGACAATAAGTCTTCTGAGGAAAGAGCACCTGCCGAAATACAAATCAGATCACAACAAATGTCATCACATGCGCCGAATACAACGGGGGTGGATCTTATCGTGAAATGCTTACTTACAAGCCCTTAACTAACAATGCAGTTTGAAGAAAACAGAGTTAAGAAAATACTTTCTAAATAAACTATGGTAAAAAAGTAACATAGTAAAATAACAATAATGAGGCTATATACAGGGGGTACCGGTACGAGTCAATGTGCGGGGGTGCAAGTTAGTCGAGGTAATTTGTACATGTAGGTAGGGGTAAAGTGACTATGCATAGATAATAAACAACGAGTAACAGCAGTATAAAGACAAAGGGGTCAATGCAAATAGTCCAAGTGGCCATTTGATAAATTGTTCAAGAGTCTAATAGCTTTGGGGTAGAAGCTGTTAAGGAGCCTTTTGGACCTAGACTTGGCCCTCCGAATCATTTCAGTCTTCTAAGGGGGAAAAGGTGTTGTCGTGCCTTCTTCACGGCTTTCTTGGTGTGTTTGGACCATGATAGTTTGTTGGTGATGTGGACACCAAGGATCTTGAAACTCTTGACCCGCTCCACTACAGCCACGTCGATGTAAATGGGGACGTGTTCGGCCCTCCTTTTCCTGTCGTCCACAATCATCTCTTTTGTCTTGCTCACGTTGAGGGAGAGGTTGTTGTTCTGGCACCACACTACCACATCTCTGACGTCCTCCCTATAGGCTGTCTCATCACTGTCGGTGATCAGGCCTACCACCTTTGTGCCGTCAACAAACTTAATAATGGTGTTGGAGTCATGCTTGGCCACGCAGTCGTGGGTGAACAGGGAGTTCAGGAGCACGCACCCCTGAAGGGCCCCCGTGTTGAGGATCAGTGTGACAGATGTGTTGTTGCCCACCGTTACCACCTGGGGGTGGCCCGTCAGGAAGTTTAGGATCCATTTGCAGAGGGAGATGTTTAGTCCCAGGGTCCTTAGCTTAGTGATTAGCTTTGTGGGAACTATGGTGTTGAACGCTGAGCTGTAGTCAATGAACAGTATTCATAATGAGGCTATATACAGGGGGTACCGGTACCGAGTCAATGTGCGGGGGTACAGGTTAGTCGAGGTAATTTGTACATGTAAGTAGGGGTAAAGTGCATGCACTCTGTGTCATGCCAAATCAAATCTAAAATGTGATGCAATATGATTGGATTGATAGAAGATGCTGTGTCAGGGATCACAAAGGTTCCCCTCCAAGGACTCTCTTTGAAGCACCTCAGACTCATTGACTGATCTCTCTCTCTCCCCCCCCCCCATGTGTCTCTCGTCAGATGTACATCCAGACAGCCACGCTGACCGTCTCCCTCAGCCTGAGCGCCTCCGTCTCCCTGGGACTGCTCTACATGCCCAAGGTCTACATCATCATCTTCCACCCAGAGCAGAACGTACCCAAGCGCAAGCGCAGCTTCAAGGCCATTGTCACTGTCGCCACCATGACCAGCAAGCTGTCCCAGCTAACCTCAGAGCGACCCAACGGAGAGGTGAAGACCGAACTCTGCGAGGGCATGGACACCAGCAGTGAGTATAAAGATGTGATCTGATCCCCTTCTTAACATATTATGCCAGGAGTTGCCAAACGTTGTCACTCAGGCCTGCCTTCCAGCATTGGTGAACATCCCGCGCCTCTCCTGTCTCTTTCTATGGGCACAAGCACTTTTCATGACACAAACAGTTCACACCCCTCTTGTTGGTGTCGCCCCACAGTTTGTGAACCACTGTATTATACAACCACCCCCATTTATTTTTTTTACCAATAATTGTATTTTTGTGTAGCCTATGTTAATTTCAAACACAGGCTTGGCAAGAGGCTTTGGAATTTCTACATACAGTAAAATCAAGCGCAGTTCCTCAGCTACAGCTGCAGTATCTGAGATATCTTGTTGAAATCAGCTTGTAGAAAATGTTTTGTATTTTCTCATCTACGATAGTTAAAAAGACACCTGAGAACTGATTAGGCAAAACTGTTCATCACTCGGATTTAGACATCAAAGGCCTTTCTGAGCCCGTCTGCAGACGTTTCATACAGGCAAGCAAGAATCCGGTTGTTTACTTATCACGATTGTGCTGACTGAACAGTTTGATCTCTAAAACTTTGTTGCTTTTTTCCTATGTATGGACAATTTCTCCAATTAATACATGAATACATCTGGAAAATTCAACTTCATTGTGAGTGATTTAATAATCTCACATAGCCAACTGTATTAGTTTAGGTCGCCGGTAGAAAGCCATGGTAGCCTCAACATTCCCATCAAGACTGTTCGGTTATGGGGTAATGCATTGAGGGAAGGAATGCAAGCAATACAATTAGTACAGAGGGAATCACTACCCTCTAGGAAACTAACATCTCCATTCTTTGTCTTTACAGTGCCATCATCCAAAACAACGTATGTCAGCTACACCAACCATGCCATTTGAAGAGAGAAGTTCTGAATAGAGGATTACTGAAGAATTCCACATGCAGACTTGGATGTGTCAGATTCACAGGGCCTTCAAACAAGCATGAGACATTGATATTGATCAGAGTCAAAATGATGTCTGAGAGGGTGGCAGCCAAAATAAATATGTCTGCTCTTTCATGTTCACAGACAGAGCTAATGGGCCTGTTAGAAGCAGACAAAAAAATATATATGGTCAGTAAACAAACCATCCAAGAGACTTAACGAAAAGAGGATGGTGAACAGAAGAGGAAAACGAAACCTCATTTAAAAGATCATTTAAAAATACATTGTTGGGATCAACCTTGTTAGTTGTTATTCTAATTGTACGTATTTTGTGGTTGTGAAGATTTCAAATTCTTGTCTCATGTCGTCTGACCTGCATTACAAGATGAGTCTGTCTGTATCGGCTAACTAAATCGTAGCCTTGAGTTGTAAAATCTGTTAATGACATGGTTTAAGCATGCACATTTTTATACAAATACTTTATTTATAATAAAGGAATGTTTTGGAAATGTTTAGCATTGTTGGATGTGTATATGAGGTAAAAAATACTGAACAAAACTATAAACGCAACATGCAACAATTTCAAAGATTTTAGTTCATATAAGGAAATCAGTCAATTTAAACCCTAATCTATGGATTTCACTTAACTGGAAATACAGATATGCATGTGTTGGTTACAGACACCTTAAAAAAGGAGGGGCGTGGATCAGAAACCCTGTCAGTATCTGGTGTGACCACCATTTGCCTCATACAGCGCCACACATCTCCTTTGCATAGAGCTGTTGATTGTGACCTGTGGAATGTCCCACTCCTCTTCAATGGCTGTGCGAAGTTGCTGGATATTTCCAGGAACTGGAACACGCTGTTGTCGATCCAGAGCATCCCAAACATGCTCAATGGGTGATATGTCTGGTGAGTATGCAGGCCATGGAAGAACTGGGACATTTTCAGCTTCCAGGAGTTGTGTACAGATCCTTGCGACATAGGGCCGTGCATTATCATGCTGAAACATGAGGTGATGGAGGCGGATGAATGGCACGACAATGGGCCTCAGCATCTCGCCACGTTATCTCTGTGCATTCAAATTGCCATCGATAAAATGCAATTGTGTTCATTGTCCATAGCTTATGCCTACCCATGCCTTAACCCCACCGCCACCATGGGGCACTCTGTTCACAGCGTTGACATCAGCAAACCACTCGCCCATACAAAGCCATACACGTGGTCTGCGGTTGTGAGGCCGGCTGGACATACTGCCAAATTCTTTAAAACAATGTTGGAGGTGGCTTATGGTAGAGAAATTATCAATACATTCTCTGGCAACAGCTCTGGTGGACATTCCTGCAGTCGGCATGCCAATTGCACACTCCCTCAAAACTTGAGACATCTGTGGCATTGTGTTGTGTGACAAAACATTTTAGAGTGGCCTTTTATTGTCCTCAGCACAAGGTACGCCTGTGTAATGATCATGCTATCTAATCAGCTTTTTGATATGCCATACCTGTCAGGTGGGTGGATTATCTTGGCAAAGGAGAAATGCTCACTAACAGGGATGTAAACCAATTTGTGCACAACATTTGAGAGGAGTAAGCTTTTTGTGCCAATGGAATATTTCTGGGATATTTTATTTCAGCTGATGAAATATGGGACCAACACTTTACATGTTGCATTTATATTTTTGTTCAGTGTAGAAGGGTAAGGTAGCGGGTATCATTTATGTACAGTAGTTTGCCTCAGTTTAGATGGAAGTGATATTCAATGCATCAACAAGTCCTAACATTTATATGGTTGCCTTGACACATCAAAAATATATCAGGATGGCAAGTAGGCAAGATTATATAAAGAAGGTACGAAGTCTCAAAGCCAACTATGAAAAATATCTAGAGCAGCCAAAAACGCCATGGTCTCAAAGGAAGTTTCTCCTGAGACAATCTTTATACAGTCTTGGCAAAATGATATCATGAGTTACCTGTGAGCATTATGTAATTCAACTAGAAGGAACATGCAAATAATGAAGTACAGTTTGCAAATATTTGTTCAGTGTTTTACTGACTGTGCAAGGTCACCAAGACTTGACAAGTTTGTTTTAGTTGGGGGGGTGTACTAATTTGAAAGATAATCCCTACATTTACATGACGCTCTGAGCTTTTGTGTGCAAGTGCAGCAGCTTTTTCTTAGTAATGTGGCAGATATTAAAAATATGTCCGCAGGGTGCACAAAGCAAAGACATGTTTAGCACTCTACTCATTTGTGCTATCTTGAACAGGGTAACAACATAATGCAACAATAACGATAAGAGAGGAAATCCGAAACAGAAAGGTAGAGAATGTTGCAATGCTGTAGTAATTGCAATTGAATCGAGGGACCACTATAATGCTACAATGATGGTTTGGGTCTTGAAGAGACTTTCCAACCAAGTCACTTAATTGGATGAGTAATCATTTGAATGAATGCAATTCTGACACACCTAACAGAACGTACTACGACAAAACAAAAAAACTCCCTGCACAGTACCGTATCTGCTTTGCTACAGAATGAGAAAACCAGTCAAGGGAATCAATATAGCTGTTGGAACAGGCAAAGCAAGATCAATACAAGCTGCAAGTGAAAACTCCTCAACCATGAAATTATATTTCAGCATTTTCTCCTGAAGAAATGAGGGCAGGTAGAGTTTGAGTGATGAACCTGTGAGCATTCAATGCATATTTCCCTGGTTGATGATATCATTTCACTAGATAAAGCTGGGAGAACTTGAGAGCTTCTCTTCAGGTAATGATGCGAAACATAAATCCTCAGTATGTTTATCGTGCACCCACAATGTTAGTATTTGCTGCTAACTGCTCTCTCTACTTTTGTTTCATATTACTAAATGTTGATAAATGTTGATGTTTATTGACAGAGTGGTACCAGGAAATAGATTTCAATATCACATTAACTAAACATGTCAACTTCTGTCCCACTTTCTTCCTTCAAAGAGTTTTCATAGTGGCAGCGATGGGATATCTCACACTATAAAGTCTACAGGGTATGATGGTGCTTGTCCTTGGACACACTGTTCCTAAGCTCAAAGGTTGCAATATTTTTTTTTATACATTTCAGATTTATTTGAGTTTTGGCCGACTAACGACAGCCAAGCAGTCCCCAGTGTCATCACGGCTTGTAAAAATAGTTTGGGCATATTGATCTTCCCCACACAGGGAGACTTAAATGTGTGGCAGCAACTCCACCTATAGAGTACCCCAACTCCACCTATAGACTACCCCAACTTCATCTACTGACTACCCCAACTCCACCTATAGACCACCCCAACTCCATCTACAGACTACCCCAACTCCACCTATAGACTCCGCCTATTGGTCTTACCTGTGTTGTTCTTTTATACCAATGACAAAAAATAATAAGGAGTTTTAGGATAGGGGGCCACATTACACTGCTGTATTTGGATTCATCCCCTTGTCTCTTTCTTTACCTTCAGTGAGCTCTTTGGAAGAAGACTGAGGTTCCTGCACCATAAGCTTAATTGGTTATTTGACAGACATACTGGAGGTTCCCTGCTACTAAGCACTTCCTCCATGCTCCTGTATGGGTGGCGACTCAGTCAATTATCCACTGAGCGCTTACAATACTCTAATGACCCTCGGTGTGTCACTCTTGGGAGTAGGGAGATCTGAGTGAATAGAGATCAATTAAACATGCAGTGTGCTTTGTCAGTTGAAACTCTTTTAAGCCTTTCCCAAAAATTGGCATTTCCTTCCTGAAATATTTAATAAATTGTATCTATTTTATAACATAAAACCAACCTCATTTGAGTTGAGAAACCAAAAGAAGATCTTGGTAAGGTGACATCTCGTGAGTCCAGTGTTGTAGGATCATCTCGTGAGTCCAGTGTTGTAGGACGATCTTGTGAGTCCAGTGTTGTAGGACGATCTCGTGAGTCTAGAGTTGTAGGACGATCTCGTGAGTCTAGTGTTGTAGGACGATCTTGTGAGTCCAGTGTTGTAGGATCATTTTGTGAGTCCAGTGGTGTAGGCCGATCTCGTGAGTCCAGTGTTGTAGGACGATCTTGTGAGTCCAGTGTTGTAGGACGATCTCATGAGTCTAGAGTTGTAGGACGATCTCGTGAGTCTAGTGTTGTAGGACGATCTCGTGAGTCTAGTGTTGTAGGACGATCTCGTGAGTCTAGTGTTGTAGGACGATCTCGTGAGTCTAGTGTTGTAGGACGATCTCGTGAGTCTAGTGTTGTAGGACGATCTCGTGAGTCTAGTGTTGTAGGACGATCTCGTGAATCTAGTGTTGTAGGACGATCTCATGAGTCTAGTGTTGTAGGACGATCTCGTGAATCTAGTGTTGTAGTACGATCTCGTGAGTCCAGTGTTGTAGGACGATCTCTATCAAGTTCTCTACCGTCAACTTAATTATTTTGGCATTTCCTTCCTGAAATATTTAATAAATTGTATCTATTTTATAACATAAAACCAACCTCATTTGAGTTGAGAAACCAAAAGAAGATCTTGGTAAGGTGACATCTCGTGAGTCCAGTGTTGTAGGATCATCTCGTGAGTCCAGTGTTGTAGGACGATCTTGTGAGTCCAGTGTTGTAGGACGATCTCGTGAGTCTAGAGTTGTAGGACGATCTCGTGAGTCTAGTGTTGTAGGACGATCTCGTGAGTCTAGTGTTGTAGGACGATCTCGTGAGTCTAGTGTTGTAGGACGATCTCGTGAGTCTAGTGTTGTAGGACGATCTCGTGAATCTAGTGTTGTAGGACGATCTCGTGAGTCCAGTGTTGTAGGACGATCTCTATCAAGTTCTCTACCGTCAACTTAATTATAAAAAAATATTCAAACCACAAATGGCTTTCATCCAGTAAAACCATCCCTCTCAACTGTTTATATCATTCTTATGGATCAACGTATTTCTGAATCTTATAAGACAAACTCCAGTCCATTCTATGCTGTCATTAGAAACAGCCGTGGAAGTTTATTTCTGACCTTCTGGCGATATTCTGAGTTATCGATTTATGGCGGACTCTGGCCACAGTCCTGTGGAGCACAGCTCTTTCATGTCTGAGCCCGGACGGAGAGGGGAGGCTGGGGAAGTGCCGAAGCCTCTCTTTGATTTGCCAAGGGATCAATTGGCTGAGTAGCAATCAGGCCTGGTAAATCCCAGATGGCCTCTTTGCTGCACTGTGACTGATAGTGTGGTGCTTGCTTGGTTGGCTATCTTGTGTCTTATAACTAACACCAAACATCTCCCTCTATTCCTGGTACCTTCAGACATTTACTTTTTTATCCTGAACATGTGAATGCAAAGAGGTTTTCTGGACGGGTTTGAATTGCATTGATGGGTTGAAATTGGAGCTAAATGCGGTTAAACCTCAGGATTGCTCAAAAGCAAAATGCTATGATGCATTGGGCTAATTCACAATGACATGGACTATGACTTATTGCAGCCTCTGCAGGTCTTGCACGGTCTCCTAACTGGGAAGAAATATTCAGTGTATTCACTAGTTGATGCCATAAGGACCTAACCAAATTGCTTAAGTCATGATGGAAGCATCAGCCACATTCACTGCAACAAAGGATGATCTATTCCTGGACATGTGTTATGTAGTCATTCATATTTCTCTTTAATCACATTTCAAATCGGAACCCAAAATGCTACTGAATTTAATTCAGTCAATCAATCAATCAAATGTATTCATAAAGCCCTTTTTACATCAGCCGATGTCACACAGTGCTATACAGAAACCCAGCCTAAAACCCCAAACAGCAAGCAATGCAGATGTAGAAGCACGGTGGCTAGGAAAAACTCCCTAGAAAGGCAGGAACCTAGGAAGAAACCTAGAGAGGAACCAAGCTCTGAGTGGTGGCCAGTCCTCTTCTGGGTGTGCCGGGTGGAGATTATAACAGTACATGGCCAAGATGTTCAAACTTTCATAGATGACCAGCACGGTCAAATAATAATAATCACAGTGGTTGTAGAGGGTGCAACAGGTCAGCACCTCATGAATCCGTTTTTTTAAGCAGAGAATGGAAGCTCAGTTTGCATTGAAGTGTCAAATTCTCACAAGTACGCCAAAATTAAGGATGATTTTGCTGAAATTAGAAAAAGGACACTTTTGCCTGGAAGTGACAGCTTGCTTATTTATTTTCTACCAGGGGTTGTCACTACCAGTTCACCAGCTTCTGTCACTTTTGTTGGCACATTATACTTGACATTTTCAAAGAGTTAAAGCCACAATCTGCCATTTCAACAGCCTGACCCTGCCACTTGTTTGGTAATCTGAAGGATGGGCCTGGGGGAAATGAAACAGCTCTCAAATTCATACAGAGCTATGGATTTCAAGGATTGACAGTGTATAATCATTTTAAACATGTGTGTGACAAGCCCAATAGGGCAATCGGTTCTGTATTTGGGTTAAGGATGAGTGAAACAAATCTGATGGGACCAACAACTCCCTCCAGCTTTCATAAAATGAGCAGGTTCTTTAATTTTCTATGAATCATAGGGTCTCAATTAGTCACTCTCTGCTAAGGGTTAGGAATACTGATAAGTCATAGATGGTACAGCACTCCCTTAATCTCAATGACCATGACTGATACAGTAGCAGTTCAATTCCCCCACAGACCATGTCTGCCCTAAGACTAAGGCTGTAGTAGGAACACTCAGATGTGCAGATCCATATCTCTAGCAGAGCAGACCAGGGTCGCGCTCCCTCCTAGGAGGGCGCAACGTTCTGTACGTTGCAGGTTGGAATGTTGGGTAGCAAACTTTCACATGATATTAGAAGCATGTCTGATCTACATTATTTATTTCTATCTGGACATTCTGTCATGTTGAATAACACTGAAAGCAGCCCAGTATGTTGGGTGGATCCAGGGATAAACTCATAAATGAGAGGAGTACTAACGTGTTGATCTCTCTTCTCAGCATCTACCGCATGTCTCACACACAACTTGCTGTGACCACTGACTGCTGACCAACCGCAGGAGAAGCTTGATTTATCACACACACACTATACTCCCTCCCGCTCTTCCTCCCGAGGTAACTCTATAATTATCTTGTTAATTCCCCAGCGGAATTCTGGTGAAGACAACGGTCGCTGGATGGCCTGTGCCTGTGTAACCCTCTCACCAGGCTCGAATTTGACTCACGATATTAACTTACGTAGAATATCTCAACAACATGGGATGTTAGGTGAGAAGGACATCTCCAATAAGAATCCCTATTGTAAACTATCTAAGGTGATGACAAATAGGGTGTTAACTTCGGATGGAATGATTATAGATTTCTGTTATTGTATAAGGATATGCTTTCCCATGTATTAAATTAAATTGAAACAGTAAATGACTCCAAGGCAACATACATAAGGTTCAATATGTGTATTATTACATTTTCAAAGCAACACATCAAAATAAATAAAAATATTAAACTCCAATGAGTCGTGCACAACCCATGACCAAATTATTTCAAGTTTGCTTAACACGTTGGCGCGCGTTAGAGCTAAAAAAAAAAAAATGAAGACACACAAAAAGTCCCGAAGCACCCCACCGTTGTAGTTACTCACTACTCGTGGATATTCCCTCAACGAAGTATGGCAGTTCTCTGCAGGTTTCCTCACAAGATCCACAGCATGCACAGCTATCAATGCAGACAGTACTCTTTAGCAGTAACCAATGTCCCATGGGAACATGAACTCGTTAATCTTTCCCAAGCAATTCTCATTCGGTTTCACACGATGCTAGGCTAACCTCAAGGCTGTCCAATACCTACATGATGAGACAGTAGCTTCAGTCTTTATTAAGTCTTTCTTAACAAAATTATAACAACTCTCTTATAAAATACAATCGGTATTTCCCTTCAAAACTCGGTAGGTATGGGTTTTGTTCTATTTTTATCGTCTTCTTTTATAATTTTTCTTCACCAAAGGTCATAATGTAACGTCCATCCTTTTCTCAACGTCTCTCCCCCATCTCTTTTATTCTCAGGCCTCCTGTTAACCAGGTCAACTCTCCCATTGGCCACAGCTTAACATGCGACCTTATTGGTCAAAACTTAAACGTAAAAGTAAACCAACCTATTTACTTATACATTACCAATTAATTATAACAAATTAACAAAATACTTGGTTCTAACAAGGGTATTAGACCTGAATTATCCACGGTGTGTCGTCATTGTATCCAAGATGGCGTAGCAGTCAGACGTGTGTTTGTCTTGTCCCGTCTTGTCCCGCGTAAATAGTCCTCGTATTTTTCGTATACATTTCGTATATATTTTAATTTCACTTTCCATCTAGGAACTGAATATACATTCCTGCAACCCGCCTCACCCAATGTGGTACGGATCTGCTATTTTTTTATACTTTAGAACCGTAACCCCAATCAGAAGCTAGCCAGATAACTAGCTACTAGCTAGTAGTCAGTTAGCCACTGCTGCGGTCTTCACCCTTAACTCGGACACCAGCCAGCTTCAGCTCGGGCCAATACCGGCCAGTCTGCAGGCGAGATATCAACCCAGAGCATATAGGACTGCTTTTTCTCTACCACATCACCGGATTCCTGACGCAAGCTCTGGACAATTACACCGGATCATCGCAGCTAGCTAGCTGCAACCGAGTGGCTACTACTGGCTAACACCTCTGTCCCGAAGCAAGCACCAGTTAGCCTTGAGCTAGCCTCGAGCTAGGCCCATCTGCCGGCTAGCCGAAGAGGTCTACCAGCGAATTCTTGGGCTACAATACCTCTTTTGCCAATTGGACTGGACCCTTTATTGCCGACACGGAGCCCCGCCGATCCATCACGACTGGTCTGCCAACGTAATTGTCCGAGGTGGTTTCAACAGGCTTTTCCGTTGCGATGTTTCCGAAGACCCATCTGCTAATCATTAGCTGTCTTATCGGCTGCTATCTGAATAAGTATATCGGACAATTTTTTTTTCTTGGGTCACTATATCTATTTTGCCAATTGGATCGATCCCCTCTACCACACGGAACCCCACTAATCTACCGACGGAAACGCACGAGGTGACTAAAAATAGACCTCCATCCTATGTTATCTTGCTACCGATAGCCAGCTACCCGGCCAGCTGTCTGGATCGCCGTGACCCCAACCAACCTCTACTCACTGGACCCTTATGATCAATCGATTAAGCATGCCTCTCCTTAATGTAAATATGCCTTGTCCATTGCTGTTCTGGTTAGTGTTTATTGGCTTATTTCACTGTAGAGCCTCTAGCCCTGTTCACTATACCATATCCAACCCTTCAGTTCCACCACCCACATATGCGATGACATCACCTGGTTTCAATGATGTTTCTAGAGACAATATCTCTCTCATCATCACTCAATACCTAGGTTTACCTCCACTGTATTCACATCCTACCATACCTTTGTCTGTACATTATTCCTTGAAGCTATTTTATCGCCCCCAGAAACTTCCTTTTACTCTCTGTTCTAGACGTTCTAGACGACCAATTCTCATAGCTTTTAGCCGTACCCTTATCCTACTCCTCCTCTGTTCCTCTGGTGATGTAGAGGTGAATCCAGGCCCTGCAGTACCTAGCTCCACTCCTATTCCCCAGGCGCTCTCTTTTGATGACTTCTGTAACCGTAATAGCCTTGGTTTCATGCATGTTAACATTAGAAGCCTCCTCCCTAAGTTTGTTTTGTTCACTGCTTTAGCACACTCTGCCAACCCAGATGTTTTAGCCGTGTCTGAATCCTGGCTTAGGAAGACCACCAAAAATTCTGACATTTTCATCCCTAACTACAAGATTTTCAGACAAGATAGAACGGCCAAAGGGGGCGGTGTTGCAATCTACTGCAAAGATTGCCTGCAGAGTTCTGTTTTACTATCCAGGTCTGTTCCCAAACAATTTGAACTTCTACTTTTAAAAATCCACCTCTCTAAAAACAAGTCTCTCACCGTTGCCGCCTGCTATAGACCACCCTCTGCCCCCAGCTGTGCTCTGGACACCATATGTGAACTGATTGCCCCCCATCTTTCTTCAGAGCTCGTGCTGCTAGGCGACCTAAATTGGAACATGCTTAACACCCCAGCCATCCTACAATCTAAGCTTGATGCCCTCAATCTCACACAAATTATCAATGAACCTACCAGGTACCACCCCAATTCCGTAAACACGGGTACCCTCATAGATATCATCCTAACCAACTTGCCCTCCAAATACACCTCTGCTGTTTTCAACCAAGATCTCAGCGATCACTGCCTCATTGCCTGCATCCGTAATGGGTCAGCGGTCAAACGACCTCCACTCATCACTGTCAAACGCTCCCTGAAACACTTCAGCGAGCAGGCCTTTCTAATCGACCTGGCCGAGGTATCCTGGAAGGATATTGATCTCATCCCGTCAGTAGAGGATGCCTGGATATTTTTTTTAAATGCCTTCCTCACCATCTTGAATAAGCATGCCCCATTCAAGAAATTTAGAACCAGGAACAGATATAGCCCTTGGTTCTCTCCTGACCTGACTGCCCTTAACCAACAGAAAAACATCCTATGGCGTTCTGCATTAGCATCGAACAGCCCCCGTGATATGCAACTTTTCAGGGAAGCTAGAAACCAATATACACAGGCAGTTAGAAAAGCCAAGGCTAGCTTTTTCAAGCAGAAATTTGCTTCCTGCAACACAAACTCAAAAAAGTTCTGGGACACTGTAAAGTCCATGGAGAATAAGAACACCTCCACCCAGCTTCCAACTGCACTGAAGATAGGAAACACTGTCACCACCGACAAATCCACTATAATTGAGAATTTCAATAAGCATTTTTCTACGGCTGGCCATGCTTTCCACCTGGCTACCCCTACCCCGGTCAACAGCACTGCCCTCCCCTCTGCTACTCGCCCACGCCTTCCCCATTTCTCTTTCTCCCAAATACAGTCAGCTGATGTTCTGAAAGAGCTGCAAAATCTGGACCCTTACAAATCAGCCGGGCTAGATAATCTGGACCCTTTCTTTCTAAAACTATCTGCTGAAATTGTTGCCACCCCTATTACCAGCCTTTTCAACCTCTCTTTCGTGTCGTCTGAGATTCCCAAAGATTGGAAAGCAGCTGCGGTTATCCCCCTCTTCAAAGGGGGGGACACTCTTGACCCAAACAGCTACAGACCTATATCTATCCTACCCTGCCTTTCTAAGGTCTTCGAAAGCCAAGTCAACAAACAGATTACCGACCATTTCGAATCCCACCATACCTTCTCCGCTATGCAATCTGGTTTCAGAGTTGGTTATGGGTGCACCTCAGCCACGCTCAAGGTAATAAACGATATCTTAACCGCCATCGATAGGAAACAGTACTGTGCAGCCATATTCATTGACCTGGCCAAGGCTTTTGACTCTGTCAATCACCACATCCTCATCGGCAGACTCGACAGCCTTGGTTTCTCTAATGATTGCCTCGCCTGGTTCACCAACTACTTCTCTGATCGAGTTCAGTGTGTCAAATCGGAGGGTCTGTTGTCCGGACCTCTGGCAGTCTCTATGGGGGTGCCACAGGGTTCAATTCTTGGACCGACTCTCTTCTCTGTATACATCAATGATGTCGCTCTTGCTGCTGGTGAGTCTCTGATCCACCTCTACGCAGACGACACTATTCTGTATACTTCTGGCCCTTCTTTTGACACTGTGTTAACAACCCTCCAGGCGAGCTTCAATGCCATACAACTCTCCTTCCGTGGCCTCCAATTGCTCTTAAATACAAGTAAAACTAAATGCATGCTCTTCAACCGATCGCTGCCTGCACCTGCCCGCCTGTCCAACATCACTACTCTGGACGGCTCTGACTTAGAATATGTGGACAACTACAAATACCTAGGTGTCTGGTTAGACTGTAAACTCTCCTTCCAGACTCACATCAAACATCTCCAATCCAAAGTTAAATCTAGAATTGGCTTCCTTTTCCGCAACAAAGCATCCTTCACTCATGCTGCCAAACATACCCTTGTAAAACTGACCATCCTACCAATCCTCGACTTCGGTGATGTCATTTACAAAATAGCCTCCAAAACACTACTCAATAAATTGGATGCAGTCTATCACAGTGCCATCCGTTTTGTCACCAAAGCCCCATATACTACCCACCACTGCGACCTGTACACTCTCGTTGGCTGGCCCTCGCTTCATACTCGTCGCCAAACCCACTGGCTCCAGGTCATCTACAAAACCCTGCTAGGTAAAGTCCCCCCTTATCTCAGCTCGCTGGTCACCATAGCAGCACCTACCTGTAGCACGCGCTCCAGCAGGTATATCTCTCTGGTCACCCCCAAAACCAATTCTTCCTTTGGCCGCCTCTCATTCCAGTTCTCTGCTGCCAATGACTGGAACGAACTACAAAAATCTCTGAAACTGGAAACACTTATCTCCCTCACTAGCTTTAAGCACCAGCTGTCAGAGCAGCTCATAGATTACTGCACCTGTACATAGCCCATCTATAATTTAGCCCAAACAACTACCTCTTTACCTACTGTATTTATTTATTTTGCTCCTTTGCACCCCTTTATTTCTATCTCTACTTTGCACCTTCTTCCACTGCAAACCAACCATTCCAGTGTTTTTTTACTTGCTATATTGTATTTACTTCGCCACCATGGCCTTTTTTTATATTTTATTTATATATATATTTTATTTGCCTTCACCTCCCTTATCTCACCTCACTTGCTCACATTGTATATAGACTTATTTTTCACTGTATTATTGACTGTATGTTTGTTTTACTCCATGTGTAACTATGTGTTGTTGTATGTGTCGAACTGCTTTGCTTTATCTTGGCCAGGTCGCAATTGTAAATGAGAACGTGTTCTCAATTTGCCTACCTGGTTAAATAAAGGTGAAATAAAAAAATAAATAAAAAAATGCGTTAAAAATCTAGTTTTTCTGTAAATTTTTCCACCATTTGGCTATTGAAAAAGTCACCATCCCCTCCCTCTTATTAATGGCTCATCAATGACAGTGTGCTTTTCCCCAAGATTACAGCATCACTTATAGCAAGCAGCCAATCGCAAATCTACTTTTTTAATAAAACATCACTAGCTACCAAGGCCTGTTTGAGAGAACATCACTAGCCACCAAGCCTGCTTGAGAGAAATGGCACATTGTGTACATACTTCTTTTGTGAGTGACTCTTGCAATGTAGGCACATATTCACAGATTTTGTGTATGTAGTTCGATGTGACATCTCCACGTGGTGTAAACTACAGTACTGACATTTACCAAATGAATGAAACAAAAAAATAAGTATTTAGGTCAGCACAGCAAGAGGTTGTTCACAATGCAGCATGTGAACCTTATCCAAAGTAATCATACACAACTGAGTGCGTTTTGCAAAGATTCATTGGAATAACTCAACTATGTAACATACCATCCATAGACTAATTCCGATCCCGACCAACACTTCACACGTCTCTGTTCTTGTCTAATAACACCACATCATGTGCGCTTGCCTGCAATCCTAAAAGAAAACCCCCATGTCAGTGACAGATTGCAGTCACTAATCACATTGAGGAGTGGTGATTAGACACCTCCTTGTTTGAAAAAGTAACATGTCAATTCAAATATTAAGGATTAAACCAAGTCTCACAATACAATACAGACAAAATAATCCCTGGAAGTACATTTTCCTGTTTTTAAATTCTTATGAGTGCCCACTTTCCAGAGATTGTTTGATTCAATGTCAGACAATGGCATTGTTTTATTGCCTAGATTAGACTACGACCTCAGAGGCTGACCTGTAGGAGACATTTCTATCTGTCGATCATGCAGAGTTTGGTGTTTATTGATTAAGATAACATTAGCCATAATGCTCTTGGGGAATTTTGATTTACAACACCAGCCATATCCTTATTAATTTAGTCTCAGAATGTTGTAAGTTCCCTCCTGAAGAGTCTTAAAAGATTCTGCATGTGAAAGAAGGTAGGCTGGGAGCAGCACAGGGTCAGTCAGAGAGCAGCGTCCCTGGAGCAGGGTTGGGGTTAAGTGCCTTGCTCAATGCCGGGTGGTTAATCATGAAAGCATTGTCTTTGTTGTGATTATTCAGACAGAGAAACATTCTTTGGCATGAGCAAGGATAGTCACACAATCCCACAACAACTATCCTTTAGTGTGGCTGCTGGTCAGGCCATCGATGGGGGAGAAAAGATGAGTGAGTTGTTGACCTTTTGCATGTTGTACACCAAGCTTTAGATGATCCCCAGAGCACAGAGGTGTCCATATTACACCTCTTAAACTGGCTCAACATAATGTTGACATTAAGGAGTGAAATAAATCCCCAAATAAATGTAGCCTTCCATCCTCCAAAAGTGAGAAATCCCTTCGTTTGACTGACCAGAAGGATAAACCAGAATGTGCACTCTAACATGCACTCTAACGTGCATTCTAATGCCTAATGTTTCGGGTGGTTTCAGACAGATACATACTCAAGACACAAATGTTTTTGTCAAAGCAATTTTCTAGGCTGCCAGTTTGCCAACTTCTTAATAAGCAAGTGCGAAAAATAAACTAACCCTGAACTTTGAACTGAATCAAGTATGTCTGGTTATACAGCTACTGTATTTGTGTAAATCCTTCGAAATTGGGGCGAATATTTTCTATGTCAAACAATGTATTTTGAAATTAACATTTTCTTCTGAGAAAAGAATAGAAACAGGAAAGTACACCAAGCCATCATGGAGAGACGATTACTAGGCCAAATTCTTCAATGGCTTTGACAGCATAGTTGTGTCAATGTTGTAACACATTAGAGGCATTTGCCAATCCCAAATCAATCCCTAGCCCTCTATGCACTTGTCGAAATCTAGCATAGACAAAAGAGACGGGAATATTTGTCTGCCATATCCCATTAGGTACTTTGTTGATTCAGATCGAATTTTCAGATCAGATTCTTTGTCCTCAATATGTCATGTTAAATGATGTGCATACTTATAGAGAAACATATAGTTTTCAGTGATTAGTCATCAGGGTTCCAGTGTGGCTTAGCTGGCAGAGCACAGTGCTTGCAACGCCAGGGTTGCGGATTTGATTCCCACAGGGGACTAGTACGAAAATGTATGCACTCTGGATAAGAGGGTCTGCATAATGACTCAAACATAAATGTATTCTCCTGTCATTTAAGATGTTCTCTTTGGACTTTCTGAATGCTGAGATAAAGTGGTGAGGTGGATTTTCTGTCTTCAGAAATCAAATCAAAGGTCTTATCCTCATATGGGCGTAGGAAAGATACAGGCCTACAGCATTGAGCACTTTATCTGATGAGCATTTATTTAGTCTATATCGCTATCTTTAGTTTGACATAATTGTCACAACTTCCGCCGAAGTTGGTCCCTCTCCTGGTTCGGGCGGCGTTCGGCGGTTGAAGTCACCGACTTTCTAGCCATCGCTGATCCTCTTTTCATTTTCCATTGGTTTTGTCTTGTCTTTTATCACACCTGGTTCCAATCCCATCAATTACATGTTGTGTATTTAACCCTCTGTTCCCTCTCATGTCCTTGTCTGATTGTTTGTTTGTAAGCTTTGTGCAAGTTATGTTCTGTTGTGCAACGGGTTTTGTACCCACTTGTATTATTTTGCATATTTTGGTTTTCTGAGTTTTTGAGCACTTATTAAACTGCTCCGTTTTATACCAAGTTCGATCTCCTGCGCCTGACTTCCCTGCCACCAGCACGCACCCCCTTACAATAATACACGATCGTAAAGCACATTCTAGTTTTAAATGAGCCTGGAGGTTAGAGAGGTGGACCAGTAACCAGACAGTTGCTGGTTCAAATCCCAGGTCTGACAGGAAATAAGGGGGTATCTGGTATCTAAGAGATTTAAAAAAATTACCATCTGGTATCTTGCCCTCGCCATCCTCACCACCATACTGGCTTCCACAGGGGAGCAAAACCCAGGACCTCCATACAGTGTCACCTTCATTAGATGCTCTGCAGTCTGGGGCTGTTTCATGAGCGACCAAAGTGTTCATATTTGCTATAATTACTTCACAACCGAGACAGGCCCCCAACCATGAGAGAAATACTCTACCCTGCAATAACATCCTCCATTAGTTTCACTCTGTCTACTTTCCAGCTGGATTGGGATGAGGGTCAATATCTCATGATTGTAGCAGAAGAGTCCAAACTGGAACTGGTACAGCTCCCGGATTGGTTTGCTTACAAACAATATTGTGGACACCTGCATATCCCTCAACGATGTATGTGAGAGGTACCAAATCACTTAGACTACAAAGAGGTGGGCAATATCAATATCAATGAGCGTGTGATATAATATTTGAAATTCTATATTCAACATTTCCTAACCTTTTCTTAGTGTCCAGTGCTTTGTCCAATTTCAGCACTGTGATGCTGTCCTCAAATGCTGCCTAGTCTCTACAGGGTTCAAACCATTTCAGCACTGTGATGCTGTCCTCAAATGCTGCCTAGTCTCTACAGGGTTCAAACCATTTCAGCACTGTGATGCTGTCCTCAAATGCTGCCTAGTCTCTACAGGGTTCAAACCATTTCAGCACTGTGATGCTGTCCTCAAATGCTGCCTAGTCTCTACAGGGTTCAAACCATTTCAGCACTGTGATGCTGTCCTCAAATGCTGCCTAGTCTCTACAGGGTTCAAACCATTTCAGCACTGTGATGCTGTCCTCAAATGCTGCCTAGTCTCTACAGGGTTCAAACCATTTCAGCCCTGTGGTGCTGTCCTCAAATGCTGCCTAGTCTCTACAGGGTTCAAACCATTTCAGCCCTGTGGTGCTGTCCTCCAATGCTGCCTAGTCTCTACAGGGTTCAAACCATTTCAGAACAGTGGCGCTGTCCACCAATGCATAGTCAGTTTACTAAAGGGACTTTAATTCCCTCAACTACTCAGCCAAACTTGCTTTTCGTACATTTGAAATAATACGTTCACTTAAATTATCCCATTGCAGAAAGCATTATGAATAACATGTACCCCTATGTTTCATCCCTATCCATCAACTTTTTGTATTTCCTGCATAGTCATCAGAAGATGATTTGTTTAGGGGGGCCTCTGCACCAGACAGACAAAGCAGTGTGTTGCTACTGGTTGGACGGCTAAAGACAGGGACAAGGGAAAACCTGGGAGGCGCGGGCTGCACGTGTCTGTTATTAAAACAAGCAAGGCGCATTTGCCACAACAAACGCTCCCATCTGTTGTTTGCAGTGGTGTAAAGGACTTTAGTAAAAAATCTTTAAAGTACTACTTAAGTCGTTTTTTGAGGTATCTGTACTTTACTCTACTATTTATATTTTTGACAACATTTACTTTTACTACATTCCTAAAGAAAATGATGTACTTTTTACCCCATACATTTTCGCTGACACCCAAAAGTACTCTTTACATTTTGAATGCTTAGCAGGACAGGAAAATGGTCCAATTACCACACTTATCAAGAGAACATCCCTGGTCATCCCTACTGCCTCTGATCTGGCGGACTCACTAAACACAAATGCTTTGTTTGTAAATTATTGTCTAAGTGTTGGGAGTATGCTGCTGACTATCCGTAAAATGGAAGGAAAAAAACAAGACAATCGTGCTGTCTGGTTTGCTTAAATATAAGGATTTTGAAATGAATCATAAATTTACTTTTGATACTTTAGCAGGGGTGGAAATAGTACTGTAAAATCCATTCAAGTAGAAGTACTGTTACTTTAATGAAATTGTAATCAAGTAGAAGTAAAAGTACTGGTGTATAAAACTACTCAAGTAAAAGTAAAAAGTACCACATTTAAAAAGTACTCAGAGTAAAAGTTACTAAGTTACTTCTAAAATAATTTGCTATTTCAATTTTAATGGTTATTTTTATTCTCCTTTTACAAGAATGTGAAAAGGGTGTGGCAAACGTTCCATAAAACACCAGAAAATAACCAACAAGATAAGATCCAGCACAGCTGATTTAATATAAAATCTTCAACTTCCCATACACAAATGTTCAAAGGAATGTTCAAAAGGCATTTTTTTTGTGGAACTACCTATCGAACACTTAACTCACTTCACTTCTCTCTGAATTTGCCATTCAGTTTCAGTATGAGATGATTTTCTAAGTTAATGTCACAGATCCCTCCGGAACTTTCATTGCGCACACCTGCCCCCTATTCCCATTGATTGGTATTTGTATATATGTGCCCTTTGATTTCCTTGGTCTTGTCGATTATTGTTCCCATGTCCGTTGGTGGTGTGAGTACCTGTGCGTTGATGCAGCTGTTATGCTGCGTGCTATATATATTATGTATTACGGGTATCGTCCCGTGTCGGTCAACGAAGTTAACCCTCGCTCTTTTTTTGGGGTACAGCCCAGTGTTTTTGTGTACGTGTTTGTTTTGGGTGTATTAAAAACCCCCATCGTGTATTCCTCCGCCTGTCTCCAAAATCCTTTATACCAGCGTGACAGTTAATTGACTCTATCCTGGCTCGCTTTGCAGTGAAGAGTAGTCTAGCACAGATAAAAAGATGCTCACAGGCGGCAGAAGCAGGCAGGCCTGTGTTGAGTTTGAGTGACAACTTCTATATGTGGCGGCAGGCAGCCTAGTAGTTAGAGCATTGGACTTGTAAACAAAAGGTTGCGAGATCAAATCCCCGAGCTGACAAAGAAAAAACCTGTTGTTCTGCCCCTGATTAAGTCAGTTAACCCACTTCCAAAGCCGTCATTGAAAAGAAAAATGTGTTCTTAAATGACTTGCCTAGTTAAATAAAGGTACGTAAACAAATGAAGTAAATCCATTTTGTCCGATGGACTAGCAAGATACCCATCCAGCTCCCATGTACCTTCTGACCGTTTCCATTGTACCTTCTAATCCTCTTCATCAGATGAATGCGGCCTTAGATGCTCAGTCTCGTCCTGTGTGATTGTGTCACGATAATTCTTCAGGGACGCCATACCTGTACATTGGAAACAACACAACATTCACATATTCAGTGTTTCAGCAAACTCTATATGTGGCTGGCAACACAATCATATTATTGGCATTGCAATGGCTCTAACACAGACGTCAACACTTGTTATTCTCATATACTGAGATTGATTTGAGTTGTTCAAATACATTCAGACCTAACAAATTTTCTAATGTTGAGGTGAGTCCATGTCTGGCTGTACCCAAACATAGTTATATGCAAAGGTCCAGCACCTGTAATGGAACTTAAATAATGAAAAAAAGAAAAACATAACAAAAAACAATTAAAGAAAAGACTCAAAGACCAAAATATATCATCATATGGACAATGAGGTTAAAAACTTTTGGAGTAAATAAATCATACTGGCTGTGATGACATCAGCTTTGTCAGTCCAAGACATCTTGAACTTTGGCAGAAGGATTACAGCAGCAATAAGCTGTGGCTCCTCCATAATTTCTCCAAAGCACTTTTGGAGACCGTTCTGAATGGCTTCGATAAGTGGTAGGCACATTTGGAAAGATGCTTCCAGCCTTTGAAGTTTCGTTTTTAGTAGGAAGATCCCTGGCAGCAGCCACCCCATATGCGTGTTGGTCTCAGACTGTAGAATGTTCAAAGCTGAGACCATAGGCTTCATCACTTTGCAGTACTCATTCAAGAAGGACATTTCTGCCTGGCTCAGCCTGAAAGAAAAGGTAAATGTAATATCTCTTAGAATTCTAACATTTCATGGACAATAAATATTACTGTAATAGGAAAGCATTACATTGATTCAAAGAATTGCTACTCACATTTTCACTTCTAATTCTTCACACACATTTCTTATGGCATCCTCCCCATTCTCTTGTATGATACGTGTGATCCTCTCCACAGTCAGGTAAGTTGAGTTCCAACGTGTTTGATTTGGACGGATCAACTGCAGTTTGCAGGTTGACTGCCCTGTTTTATTCCACATGGCTTGGCATTTGGCAAAAGACCACCTGGACAACCTTTTGTAGCTATCACTATTTGTTTCTGCCAACGCAGAATCTGTTGCAATGAGGTTCAGCAGGTGACATGTACACCGTTGATGCTGAGGAAGTTGATATTCTAGGCCACTATCATTTTCCAAGATGGAATAGGTGTCTTGGTATTCAACCTGCTCTGCTGGCTCTTCAGCTTCTGAGTCTCGGTCTGCTGACTCGACTGCCTGGCTCTGCTCACCAAAAACATTGAATGCTTTGATGAAGTTTGATCCACTGTCTGTTGTGGTTCTTATCACTTTCCCCCTGATCCTGTATGCATAATGGATGTCATCGAGGGCACCTGCAAGCACATCAAATTTGTGGGAACCTCTCAATCTCTTGCAAGCGAGTGTAGCAGAACGTCTCACCAGAGTTTCTTCATCTATCCAGTGACATGTGACCCCGAAGTAACTCCTTTGATGAGCTGTCCAACAATCAGTAGTGGTGGCAACATAATTTACCCTGCCAAGGTGTGCCATAACTGTCTTCTTCATGTGATTGGCAGCTTCATGTATTCTTGAACTAACAGTAGGTTTGGAGATTACTTTGCATTGAGGATGCAGGGTGGTTACCAACTCTTTAAAAGCTGGTTGTACGACCACAGAGAATGGCTGTTGGCCCTCACAGATCAAATTAATGACAAGCTTGTCAACGGTTGCCTGTGAGACGGCTCCTCCCACTGCCATCACTTCAGACATCTTTGCTTGCTTGCAAGTTGAAGAGGTGTTTGATAGTTCCTTGGTTCATTTGTTTGTGGTTGCAGAGGTGAGCATATTGTAGTTTGTCTTCTTTAATGGATGTTTCCTCTGTGGACAAAATTATTGCATCAATCTGGGCAAAATGTATATAGCCTGTCCAGTTTGGTTTTATACAAATTAACTTAAATCAGCACATAAAGTGCAATCTGTAAGTATTTGGGCAATGACAAGATTTTTGTTTTGGCTCTCGGACCAGCACATTGGATTTTAAAAGATACAATGACAATGGGGTTAAAGTGCAGACTGTTAGCTATAAGATGTTTTTAATCATATCAAATGAACCATTTAGAGATTACAGCATGTTTTGAATAATGCCACTGTCCAAATACATACGGATGTTGGAATATTGTTCTTTCTTTTCCCCAGTTATAAGAACTACAGTTTAACCAAACATGATTTTTGGCTATTATTCGAAACTCAGTGATCCAACCAGATATAGCTAGGTAATAAGCATGCAAAAAAAGATAATGCACATACCAAAAAATCCCAGGTCTCAAAATTATTTATTTATTTTATCTTCACAAGTTCATTCATTTCACTTTTAGCTATTCACAACAACTTACATTGTTTCCAAGATGGCGTAGCAGTTCAGATGTCTTTGTCTTTGTCTTGTTGTGTCCTGTGTATATATCTTTTTTCCCCCTTCATATATATTTCTTTAGATTTTTAACCTCAGTTTCAACATACTCTCCTGCATCCCACCTCACCGAATGTGGTATGGATCTGCTATTAAACCCGCCGATTCCACCATGACTGGTATACCGACGTAATCCGCCCGAGTGGTTTCAACAGGCTCCTCCGTCACGACGTCCCCTGAAGGCCCATCCGCTAGCCTGCTAGCCGCGGCCCGCTAGCTGTCTAGAGAATATCGGACTGTTAGCTGAAGAGGACAATCAGCCAATTTCTTGGGCTACAATACCTATTTTGCCAATTGGCCTGGACCCTTTTACTGCCTACACGGAGCCCTGCCAATCCAACAAGACTTATTCCGTCGCGACATCCCCCCTAAGGCCCTTCTGCTAGCCTGCTAGCCCCGGCCCGCTAATTGTCTGAATCGCCGTGTCTCCAGCTCGCCTAGCCTCCCACTGGTCCCTATGATCACTCGGCTATGCATGCCTCTCCCTAATGTCAATATGTCTGGTCCATTGCTGTTTTGGTTAGTGATTATTGTCTTATTTCACTGTAGAGACTCCAGCCCTGCTCAATATGCCTTAGCTAGCCCTTTTGTTTCACCTCCCACACATGCGGTGACCTCACCTGGTCTAAACCTCTCTCATCGTCACTCAATGCCTAGGTTTATCTCCACTGTATTCACATCCTACCATACCCTTGTCTGTACATTATGCCTTTAATCTATTCTTCCGCACCCAGAAACCTCTTCCTTTAACTCTCTGTTCCGAACGCACTAGTCAACCAGTTCTCATAGCCTTTAGCCGTACCCTTATCCTACTCCTCCTCTGTTCCTCTGGTGATGTAGAGGTTAATCCAGGCCCTGCAGTGCCTAGCTCCCCTCCCATTCCCCAGGCGCTCTCATCCTGCCTGTTTGGCCCTGTCCGGGGGTATCATCGGATGGGGCCACAGTGTCTCCTGACCCCTCCTGTCTCAGCCTCCAGTATTTATGCTGCAGTAGTTTATGTGTCGGCTAGGGTCTGTTATATCTGGAGTACTTCTCCTGTCTTATCCGGTGTCCTGTGTGAATTTAAGTATGCTCTTTCTAATTCTCTCTTTCTCTCTTTCTTTCTTTCTCTCTCTCGGAGGACCTGAACCCTAGGACCAAGCCTCAGGACTACCTGGCATGATGACTCCTTGCTGTCCCCAGTCCACCTGGCCGTGCTGCTGCTCCAGTTTCAACTGTTCTGCCTGCGGCTATGGAACCCTGACCTGTTCACCGGACGTGCTACCTGTCCCAGACTTGCTGTTTTCAACTCTCTAGAGACAGCAGGAGCGGTAGAGATACTCTTAATGATCGGCTATGAAAAGCCAACTGACATTTACTCCTGAGGTGCTAACTTGTTGCACCCTCTACAACTACTGTGATTATTATTATTTGACCATGCTGGTCATTTATGAACATTTGAACATCTTGGCCATGTTCTGTTATAATCTCCACCCGGCACAGCCAGAAGAGGACTGGCCACCCCTCATAGCCTGGTTCTTCTCTAGGTTTTTTTCCTAGGTCCCAGCCTTTCTAGGGAGTTTTTCCTAGCCACCGTGCTTCTACACCTGCATTGCTTGCTGTTTGGGGTTTTAGGCTGGGTTTCTGTACAGCACTTTGAGATATCAGCTGATGTAAGAAGGGCTATATAAATAAATGTAATTTGATTTGATTTGTTGACTTCTGTCACCGTAAAAGCCGTGGTTTCATGCATGTTAACATTAGAAGCCTCCTCCCTAAGTTTGTTTTACTCACTGCTTTAGCATACTCTGCCAACAAGGATGTCCTAGCCGTGTCTGAATCCTGGCTTAGGAAGGCCATCAAAAATGCTGAAATTTCCATCCCTAACTATAACATTTTCCGACAAGATAAAACTGCCAAAGGGGGTGGAGTTGCAATCTACTGCAGAGACAGCCTGCAGAGTTCTGTCATACTATCCAGGTCTGTGCCCAAACAATTCGAGCTTCTACTTCTAAAAATCTACCTTTCCAGAAACAAGTCTCTCACCGTTGCCGCTTGTTATAGACCACCTTCTGCCCCAAGCTGTGCCCTCAACACCATATGTGAATTGATTGCCCCCCATCTGTCTTTAGAGTTCGTACTGTTAGGTGACCTAAACTGGGACATGCTTAACACACCGGCCATCCAACAATCTAAGCTAGATGTCCTCAATCTCACACAAATTATTAATGAACCCACCAGGTACAACCCCAAATCTGTAAACACGGGCATCCTGACCAACCTGCCCTCTAAATACACCTCTGCTGTCTTCAACCAGGATCTCAGCGATCACTGCCTCATTGCCTGCGTCCGTAATGGGTCTGTGGTCAAACGACCACACCTCATCACTGTCAAACGCTCCATAAAACACTTCAGCAAGCAAGCCTTTCTAATCAGCCTGGCCCGGGTATCCTGGAAGGATATTGACCTCATTCCGTCAGTAGAGGATGCCTGTGTAACGTTGTTCCTCCTCCTCTTCGTATGAAGTAGTGATTGAACCAAGGCGCAGCGGGTTGTGATGACGTAATTTTAATAAAACAAGACGGGAAAAACACGAAACGAAACCACTTGAAATAATTAACAAAATAACAAAACAAATGTAGACAAACCTGAACTATACGAACTTACATATAACACTAAGAACGCACGAACAGGGAAAATAGACTACACAAAAGGAACGATGTACAAACAAACCGAACAGTCCCGTATGGTGCGACAAACACTGAAACAGGAGACAACCACCCACAAAGAACACTGTGAAACAACCTACCTAAATATGACTCTCAATTAGAGGAAACGCCAAACACCTGCCTCTAATTGAGAGCCATACCAGGCAACCCTTAAACCAACATAGAAACAGAAAACATAGAATGCCCACCCAAACTCACATCCTGACCAACTAACACATACAACAAACTAACAGAAATAGGTCAGGAACGTGACAGCCTGGTTATTCTTTAATCTGGCTGCAAGCCCGAGGCCGCCCACAATATGACAACAGCCACTTCAAGTGCAGGGCGCGAAATTCAAAATATATTTTTTAGAAATATTTAACTTTCACACATTAACAAGTCCAATACAGCAAATGATAGGTACACATCTTGTGAATCCAGCCAACATGTCCGATTTTTAAAATGTTTTACAGCGAAAACAGCACGTATATTTATGTTAGCTCACCACCAAATACAAAAAAGGACAGACATTTTTCACAGCACAGGTAGCATGCACAAAGCCAACCTAACTAACCAAGAACCAACCAAACTAACCAAGAAACAACTTCATCAGATGACAGTCTTATAACATGTTATTCAATAAATCTATGTTTTGTTCGAAAAATGTGCATATTTCAGGTATAAATCATAGTTTACATTGCAGCTACAATCAGAAATTGCACCGAAAGCAGACAGAATAATTACAGACACCAACGCCAAATACCTAAATACTCATCATAAAACATTTCTGAAAAATACATAGTGTACAGCAAATGAAAGACAGGCATCTTGTGATTCCAGCCAATATTTCCGATTTATTAAGTGTTTTACAGCGAAAACACAATATAGCGTTATATTAGCTTACCACAATAGCCAAAAACACAAGCCATTTCCCAGCAGTAAAAGTTAGCGATCGTAACAAACCAGTAAAAGATATATAATTTTTGACTAACCTTGATATTCTTCATCAGATGACAGTCCTATAACATCAGGTTATACATACACTTATGTTTTGTTCGAAAATGTGCATATTTAGAGCTGAAATCAATGGTTATACATTGTGCTAACTTAGCTACTTTTTCCCACAACGTCCGGATTTTTTTCTGACACACATATTCTGACCAAATAGCTATTCATAAACATAACTAAAAAATACATGTTGTTTAGGAAATGATAGATCCACTAGTTCTTAATGCAATCGCCGTGTTAGAATTCTAAAAATAACTTAATTTCGTCATACAGCTTCGGTATAGCTAGAGAGTACCCAAAAGCTGGGCGCCGACGACTAGTTCACATGTACGACAGATATATGAAATAGCATCATAAAATGTTTCCTACTTTTGCTGATCTTCCATCAGAATGTTGTACAAGGTGTCCTTTGTCAAGAACAATCGTTGTTTGGATTTAGAACGGCCTCTTTCCCTCTCGATTTAGCAAGCACACTAGCCAAGTGGCACGAATCTCTCCATGTCAACAAACGGAAGAGAACGGAACACGGCAAAACTCCCGAAAAAATTTCAATAATCTGATTAAACTATATTGAAAAAACATACTTTACGATGATATGGTCACATGTATCAAATAAAATCAAAGCCGGAGATAGTAGTCGCCTATAACGACAGCTTTTCAAAAGGCAAATCCAGGTCCCTCTTCGCGCCTTCCTGAAAACAGGAAATGGGGGACACGTCATTCAAAGAGCTGTAATTCGAGTCCAGATCAAGTTACACACTCCATTTCTTCTCTCACTCCTTGTCGACATCTAGTGGAAGACGTATGAAGTGCATCTAAACTAATAAATAACAAGGACTTTAATAGGCAGCCCCTAGAACAGAGCCTCAATTTCAGACTTTCCACTTCCTGTCAGGAAGTTTGCTGCAAAATGAGTTCTGTTTTACTCACAGATATAATTCAAACGGTTTTAGAAACTAGAGAGTGTTTTCTATCCAATAGTAATAATAATATGCATACTGTACGAGCAAGAATTGAGTACGAGGCCGTTTGAAATGGGCACCTTTTATCTGGCTACTCAATACTGCCCCTGCAGCACAAACAGGTTAAAAGTGTCTTCCTCGCCATCTTAAATAAGCATGCCCCATTCAAGAACGTTTAGAACCAGGAACAGATATAGCCCTTGGTTCACTCCAGAACTGACTGCCCTTAACCAGCACAAAAACATCATGTGGTGTACTGCATGAGCATCGAATAGCCCCCGCGATATGCAACATTCCAGGGAAGTTAGGAACCAATATACACAGGCAGTTAGGAAAGCAAAGGCTAGCTTTTTCAAACAGAAATTTGCATCCTGTAGCACAAACTCAAAAAACTTCTGGGACACTGTAAAGTCCATGGATAATAAGAGCTCCTTCTCCCAGCTGCCCACCGCACTGAGGCTGGGAAACACTGGCACACCAATAAATCCACAATAATTGAGAATTTCAATAAGCATTTTTCTACGACAGGCCAAGCTTTCCACCTGGCTACCCTTACCCCGGTCAACAGCCCTGCACCCCCCACAGCAACTTGCCCAAACCTCCCCCATTTCTAGTTCACCTAAATCCAGATAGCCAATGTTCTGAAAGAGTTGCAAAATCTGGACCGTTACAAATCAGCTGGGCTAGACAATCTGGACCCTCTCTTTCTAAAATTATCCGCTGCAATTGTTGCAAACCCTATTACTAGCCTGTTCAGCCTCTCTTTCGTATCGTCTGAGATCCCCAAAGATTCGAAAGCTGTCGCGGTCATCCCCCTCTTCAAAGGGGGAGACACTCTAGACCCAAACTGCTACAGACCTACATCTATCCTACCCTGCCTTTCTTAGGTCTTCAAAAGCCAACAGTCTACTCAGCAAATTGGATGCAGTCTATCACAGTGCCATCCGTTTTGTCACCAAAGCCCCATATACAACCTGTATGCTCTTGTTGGCTGGCCCTCGCTTCATATTCGTCGCCAAACCCACTGGTCACAATATCAGCACCCACCCATAGCACAGCCCCAGCAGGTATATCTCACTGGTCACCACCAAAGCCAATTCCTCCTTTGGCCGCCTTTCCTTCCAGTTCTCTGCTGCCAATGACTGGAACAAATTGCTAAAATCACTGAAGCTGGAGACTCATGTCTCCCTCACTAACTTTAAGCATCAGCTGTCAGAGCAGCTCACAGATCATTGCACCTGTACATAGCCCATCTGTAAATAGCCCATCCAACTACCTCATCCCTATATTGTTTTTTATTTTTTTGCTCCTTTGCACCTCAGTATCTCTACTTGCACATTCATCTTCTGCACATCTATCACTCCAGTGTTTAATTGCTGAATTGTAATTACTTCGCCACTACGGCATATTTATTGCCTTACCTCCTTAATCTTACTTCATTTGCACACACTGTATATAGATTTTTTTCTATTGTGTTATTGACTGTAAGTTTGTTTATTCCATGTGTAACCCTATGTTGTTGTTTGTGTCACACTGCTTTGCTTTATCTTGGCCAGGTCACAGTTGTAAATGAGAACTTGTTCTCAACTGGCCTACCTGGTTAAATAAAGGAGAAATAAAATAAAATAAAAACATTATGGGGATGGCTAGCTACTAGCCACCATAATGTCAATGCGGTAGTAGCCCGCACTACAGCTTGTAGTTCCTTCAGCTGTGTAAAGATGTTTGTCAGGGTTAGCTTCTAACTAGCTAGCAACAGAATGAGCTAGCTAACGTTAGCATTATGCTACAGATTGAATGCACCTGGCTAGTAGCAACACTTTGTTAGCTACATTATATAGCCTACACAACAAACGCCATTCATGGCGACAAAATATATTTCTAACTTTACTTTTTGTACCATTAACTTACATGTTTCCTCAAGTCTGACAGAGTTTTTGTAGGCAGCCACCTCCACCATCTTTGGTAAGCAGAGTTTACATTTCCTAATTACACTGTCTCCTCTTCTCTGCTTGAAGCTGAAGTGTTCTTTTAGATGCGGCCAGGGACTTCCTTCCTCATGGTCTTCAGAAGATGCGGCCACTGTCTGTGTGTGTCTGTATTGTCTCCTGAACCTGCTCAATCTCGTTAGGTTCCATTTATTTTTCAATTTGATTAGGAAACCTTTTTTTCATGGCGTGTAGCTACATTTTTCTTACTGTTACAAAATCCTGCTACTGATCATCATTTTGTTTACATACACAGCTGTGATTGGGCGTTTTGGCGCGATGCGTGAAATTGAATTGTATTGGTCCATCTGGTCATGTAACTTGTCACTGACAAACAAGTGCGCAATTTTTATGTGCTTGCCATGATGATGTGTATCATTTTTCTAGAATCTAGATTGTACTCTGTAATTATGGTTTTGAAAATGTACTTAAGTACTTTACTTCATTCAAAAAGTACTTAAGTAAAAGTACAGCCTTTGAATAATACTCAAAAAAGTACAAGTACACAGAAAAGCTACTCAATTACAGGAACATGAGTAGTTGTAATTCGTTACTTACACCCCTGTACTTAAGTATATTTAAGACCAAATACTTTTAGACTTTTAGTCAAGTAGTATATTACTGGGTGACTTTTACTTTTACTCAAGTATGACAATTGGCTACTTTTTCCACAACTGGAATTGACAGAAGACCCCATGGAGGTGGCCATGTGCTGACTGACCAGCAGGAGTGGTGTACATGATGAGGGCCAGGAATGACATACGGCTGTCCGAAATAAAGCAGGCCATTGAGGAGAACAATAACACTTGTCATCCATCAGCCTACCAACAATCGCCCGCCTTTTGAAGAAGCACAAGGTTTCTATGAAACACCTTTACCTGATGCCTTTTGAGAGAAACAACGACGGGCCGAGTATGTTCAGGTACAGCACTCTATAATGTATTACCTTTACTATTAATGCACATGCTACTTCACAATATCATATTGGAACTATACAGTAAAAATAACTAACCAAATATATTTTAAGAGGGTGATGGTGCTTGACGCTGCTGTGAACCATCACAAGTGTATCTTTGTTGATGAAGCGGGCTTCAACCTTGATAAAACTCAGTGCCGTAGGCGGAAACAAGTTCCAGGATATCGTGGGGGAAACATCTCCATGTTCGCAGCTATCTCTGAAGATGGTGTGGTAGGACGTAGGCCATTACTTGAATGCTGCAATGCTGCACACCTCATTGCTCAATGAAATTGAGCAGGCTATTCAAGGTGAAGGGGTTACCTACACAATATATACAAAAGTATGTGGACACCCCTCCAAATATTTCAGCTACAACTGTTGCTGACAGGTGCATAAAATCGAGCACACAGCAATGCAATCTCTATAGACAAATATTGGCAGTAGAATGGCCCATACTGAAGAGCTCAGTGACTTTCAAAATAGCACCGTCATAGGATGCCACCTTTTCAACAGGTCAGTTCGCCCTGCTAGATCTGCCCCGGTCAACTGTAAGTTCTGTTATTGTGAAGTGGAAACATCCAGGCGCAACAACTGCTCAGCCCCAACAACTGCTCAGCCCCGAAGTGGTAGGCCACATAAGTTCACAGATCGGGACTGCTAAATGATGAAGAGCGCAGTGCGCAAAAGTCATCTGTCCTCGGTTGCAACACTCACTACCAAGTTCCAAACTGCCTCTGGAATCAACGTCAGCACAATAACTGTTCATCGGGAGCTTCATGAAATGGGTTTCCGTGGCCGAGCAGCCGCATACAAGACTAAGTTCGCCGACATTGGACTCTGGAGCAGTAGAAACACATTCTCTGGAGTGATGAATCCCGCTTCACCATCTGGAAGTCCGACGGACTAATCTGGGTTTGGCGGATGCCAGGAGAACGCTACTAATCGAATGCGTAGTGCCAACTGTAAAGTTTGGTCGAGGAGGAATAATTGTCTGGGGCTGTTTTTCATGGTTCGGGCTAGACCCCATAGTTCCAGTGAAGGGAAATCTTAACTCTACAGCATACACTAACATTCTAGATGATTCTGTGCTTTCAACTTTGTGGCAACAGTTTGGGGAAGGCCCTTTCCTGTTTCAGCATGATAATGCATCATGTACAAAGCGAGGTCCATACAGAAAAGGATTGTCAAGATCGGTGTAGAAGAACTTGACTGGCCTGCACAGAGCCCTGACCTCAATCCCATCGAACACATTTGGCATGAATTGGAACGTCAACTGCGAGCCAGGCCTTATCGCCCAATATCAGTGTCCAACCTCACTAATGATCTTGTGGCTGAATGGAAGAAAGTTCCCTCAGCAATGTTCCATCGTGTAGTGGAAAGCCTTCCCAGAAGAGTGGAGGCTGTTATAGCAGCAAAGGGGGGGACCAACTTCATATTAATGCCTATGATTTTGGAATGAGATGTTCGACGAGCAGGTGTCCACATACTTTTGGTCATGTAGTGTATGTCATTGTGTTGGATAATGTTAGGTTACACTATGCAGAGTTGATTCAGGCATGGTTTCAGACCCATCACCGATTCGTGAGCCTATACCTGCCCCCAGACTCTTTACTCAACTCTATTATGGATTTTCTTTCAGGATGGAGGTGGAAGGTGTACCATCGTCATCCCCATGATCGTGCCACCCTCCTGGCCATGGATGAGGCATGTGACGACATCAATGCAGACCAATGTCAAGCTTGGATTCGCCATGCCTAAAGGTTTTTCCAGCGGTGCATGAACAATGAGGACATTCACTGTGATGTGAATGAGAATTTATGGCCAAATGCTCGAGGTTTGATGCAAATGAATGCGTGCTAAACGTTATGTTTTATTTTCATTCATTTCATTTCTTACATTTGATTAAACAGTACACCTAAGATGCAATATTTTAGCATGAATGATTGCAGAGGATGCCTTCATTGATCACACCATTGATTACACATTGGATAGATGTTATGGAAATTATAGATTTTCTTTACATTTTGTTGGGTAATGTAAGCGTATTGCCTAATGTGAAAACTGTGTAATCTACTGTAATTTACAGTACTGTAGCATATCACTTTCACCACTTCTAAGGGTGATTTGAAACACGCATCTTGCATTGTTTGCTATTGGATTAACTATTAGTTAAAACAACTAAATTGAAAATATATCATTATGTTGTGTTTTTTTTATTAAACCAATGTTCTCATTACATTTCACAATAAATATATATTTTGAATTAATGGTTGTGTGGTGAGAGATGTTTACAATTCAAATTAATACAATGACAGGTTTTGAATAAAAGACTGGCTGCGTTACAAGTGCCACCAGTTTGAAGTTTTGAACTAAGAGTTGTTAAAATGTACCACATACTTGTGAAAATAGTACCAAAGAGATAAAAAAAACTGTACTATCCTTGGGGGGGACCAGAAGTCCTCACAAGGACAGTAAAACATGGAAAATTCGGATAAGTGGGGACATTTCGCTTGTCCCCACAAGGAAAAATCCTATTTTAGGGTTAGGGATAAGGAAATTAGGATTTTGAATGGGAATCTATTGTTTGGTCCCCACAAGGATAGTAAAGTGTGTGTGTGTGTGTGTGTGTGTGTGTGTGTGTGTGTGTGTGTGTGTGTGTGTGTGTGTGTGTGTGTGTGTGTGTGTGTGTGTGTGTGTGTGTGTGTGTGTGTGTGTGTGTGTGTGTGTGTGACTATGAGAGAGGGAAAGGTACTCAATGATATATTTTAATTTGTTTAACACTTTTTTTGTTGGTTACTACATGATTCCATGTGTATTATTACATAGTTTTGATGTCTTCAATATTATTCTACAATGTAGAAAATAGTACAAATAAAGAAAAACCCTTGAATGAGTAGATGTGTCCAAACTTTTGACTGGTACTGTACCTTACGCAGAGTCACGGATGACGGGACTCCTCTATGATCACACCCCAATGGGCTGCTAATGGCAGCTATTGAGAGCCCCGGAATTGTGTCTCGGGGGTTAAATGCTTGCATATTGTTGCAACCCTACTGGAATAATTGCCAGCTGCTGATTGACTCACTAGAATAATAGCCCAAGGCAGCCCAATCACTCAGGCTCATATTATTTATGAAAGTGGCACTTGAATGTCAATAGCAATAAATGGTACAGTCATGAAAGGGAATTCACAGATACAGGATGAATGCAATAGTCATGGGCCTCTTCTCTGACACAGAATTAAACTAACAGAACATTAGTATATCAATAGAACATTACTTTTTCTGTATAATGTACTTAATTCTGACATTGTCGCGGTAACCTGGAATGAAGAGTCAAAAGTGCTGAATCAAATGTACCATGGCAATGACTTTACTATGCCGCTGCTACAGAGGACAACTGATTATGAGGTCATTTTTGGTGGGGATCTTTTTAAAGTTTCCGGCCACAGGACCAAATACTGAAAATGTTGAATGTACAGTACGTTAGTCCTCTACCATATAACCATAGGCTATAATGCCAGTTATGAAGTAAACAAACACAGGATTCCCATGAGACCATTGACAATTCCCTAGGATCGCAAAGAACAATCCCTGCACCTCCCTAGAAACAATGATGCATGAATAGCATCAGTAATGATATCAAATGAGTAATACACTATCCCAGCAGCGGCTACATTTAAGCTGCAGTCATGGTTATGCATGATTTACTGTAAAGGCATTGAGTCTGTTATTTTACATGATACGGGGACGCTGGGAAGCAAGATGAGTGAGAGAATCTCCATACACCCAAAGCTAAGGAATGTGAATGCATGCATACATTGAGCATCAAGCGGTGAACATTCCCTTTGGGAATTCTGCTGATTGTAGGACAATTAGATGAAGTCTTATTTTGGATTCCCAATGAAGGCATGCTGCTGAGGTAACAGAAATGTCTGTCTTTTTCTAAAAAATTGTTGTTGAATATACCCAGACATCAGATGTATATAGAATCAAAACTAGATTATGACCAATAAAAATGTTGGTCATTACAACATTCTATTTATTTTCAAATTAATTTTGAATCAACGTTGACTGGCTGTGTTCTTCAGACTTCATATTGTCCTACAGTCAAGCTCTTCTTCAAATGTTACCCTTGTTGTTTACCAAGCACTATAGAGAACAAATAATAATGAGAAGAGACCATCATACATACAGTATTTCAGTACAATTTTATCAAATTAAATGTTCCTGGCTAAATCATTTCTTACAATAATGCTGGGACAGCTGGTTTACTGATAGGTAAGTACAAGGTAGTGAGAAATAGCTAAACTTGCTATGATTCACTAACATAATTGGGTGCTTAATAGCCTGCTGTTGCTGTGGAAACATATTTTCTGAACCTGTGTGAGTAGCCTACTGTAACTACTTCCTGTCTGGCTGCCCCTCGAGTCACACAAGAAGCCTGGAACAGTTGGGAGTGAAGAAATAGGAAAGAAAGCAGGGAGCAAAAGAGTGATTAGATTGTATAGACTATATTGGTACAGTACTTTCACCTGAGAGACAGAAAAACTTCAAATCAATTATTGACGGTGAGGTGCACAGGAACAAAGCATGCCAAAGGAACTGTTGTTAATGAATGACCCAAAAAATGATATTCTTAATCTAGCCTAAAATTCTTCCAAATTGAATGCAGGTTGAGAGAATTTCATTCAGGTGGGGAATTTTGGTAATTGGGCAAGCTCTGGATAATTTTCACCATATAAAAATGGTGGCAATCATGCATGTTGAGTTACAGAGCTTCAGGATTGAACAGCATGAATTATTCAAACTCTGAGTAGAAAATGTGTATATATCACTTCCATTAAAATATTGTATTCACTGTAAAATATTAGCTATGCTATCTTTGAATGTTTAACATATTATGTTTCTGGAAATTCCCCATGGCTTCAGCAAAATGCTGCTCCCATTTTGAATGAATGTCATAAAATGTAGATTCATATTTTAGCGCTGTCTCATTGTAATGCTAGACAATTGTAAACTAAGCAAAATGGGAGAGTTTGATATATTGTACAACATACTGAATCTGTATAGTGTATGTGATGACATATTCAGTTGTCTTCATGCTATTATCACAATAAAACATCCTATCATTGATGCTTTTACACAGGTACAGTGTCCTGGGATAACGGATTATTACAAGATCATGGTTGTTAATTCATAACTGACTTTCTTAATTATTCTCAGTTGAAAGAATACCAGTCTGACAAATATGTTCATACTTTTTAATAAAGAGAGTTGTTTCAGGTGAATATGCCTCATCTTTCCATGAGCCGTTTCCTCAAACTTAACAAATGCATCTCATCAAAGGTCTATGAGACGGAGAAGAGCAGTTCTGTCAGACAGTGGATTTTAATTAAAGGCTAAACAAATATCACTGCTGCTGCTGCTGTAAATGGGCCAATGATGGCAGTGATGGAGATGCTAAAACAAGTCCCGTCTGTTGCCTTGAATATGCAATTACTTGGGGCAGACAAGCAAGGCAAGTTGGATGTTGTTTGCAAATTAACAGCAATTTGGGAATCCCTATTTTGTGAATAAAACGTTTGTTTTAAAGTTCAATGTCCAGCTATCTTTTTTAAGATATTGCATAACTGGAAGTTAGCCACAATAACGCCCTGCACCGTGTGCAAAAATCTATTAGGTACTTCACATAGTTCTAGATCGCAATATAATTTCAGCAGATGTCCAATACAAAACTGTGGTGAGCATTCAGGCTACTACTGCTGCTACACACACAGAAAGTACTGTCCACAGGGGCACAATTAGGACCTATAAACCTCAGTCAGAGGCTAGAACCTTTGCTCCAGCCCCAAGCTGGGACACTCGTGGGATGTAGACAGATGTAACCAGTCTGGATAGTCAAACAGTCCCTTAAAATGATCATTGCCTTCTTATTATTGATCCTGTTCTATCTGTATCCTCGACTGAATTACATCTGGTAATGTGGAGAGCATTTCATCTGGAGGCAGCTGCCTGGAGGTTTTGGTTGAGTCTGCCCAGGGCTCAGAGCTAATGACCCTCCACAGCCCTCATGTTGACACGATGAGGGGCCCAGTGACCAGGCAGTGTGCTTACGGTCATGGACGCTGACAGCAGGGACCTTTAGAGTCTGCTGCTTTCAAGACTAACATCACTGCTGAGTGTCTAAATGTTTTTAGTTTAATAAGATGTGCGAAAAGTGGTCAAGAAGGTTAAAAAGACAATGTATGTAAGAACTTCCCTTTGAACAAAATGTTCTAATGTACATATGGAAATAAAACGTTGATAATAATAATAGTAACGTCCAGCAGAAGCAGAGTTTGAGAGGCCATTATTACACAATTCATATCAGCCTTTTCTGACCAGTCCCCTAGACATGCAAGCTTGGTTACTGTCGTTGAAAATACACATTTTTGTTTCGAGAAAATATCCTTATCTGCTTCACACCTGTCTAGGAGAATCATATGAATACGTAAACAATACATTCTGTTTGAAGTTTCTCTGAGTTTTTCAACCTGATGGGAAAGTCCCCATTCTTTAGATCCCTTTCCTGGTATTTCTCAAGAATCAGCAGTCAAACGTCAGCACCAAGGGATAGATTATTGTTCAAATTGCATATCAGAGTATGTGTACGCTCAGTATTCTAGAGGCTTCTTCCTAACACCCGGGCACACATGATTATAAACTCTGGATAAGCTGGGGGACAGGGACTGACAACATACACACACATTCCACTGCTGATTGTATTTTTTCCCCACAGTTTGCTGTATATTTTAAACATAAAGCTGGTGGAGAGGAAACTGAATGCAGCATCAACCCTGAGAGGACCGTAGAGACAGCAGCCTGAGATGCACAGCTGTAGCCTCCACAGACAGTGCTATAGATATACAAGTATTATCTAGTGTCAAACAGAATCATAATGATTTGAGAGATGTCACATTTTTATGAGAGATAAAGTCGTCTGGTATCTACACACAGTGCACAGGTTGGCCAATAATATCACACACACACACACACCCACAGCTACAGAACATTTGCATTACAAAACCCTTTTTCCCAAGGGCAAAAGAACGATTTCAATTCCCAACCTGTAACAAAACACAACCTGTCATTTCCTCTAGCGTACCTGGCAGGAGACAAGAGAAGGAAATCTATAAAATGCTGTAGCTAATACATGGATCACTCACTTGAACGGGGGGTGGAGTGCAATCCCCTGGCCTTCACCCCTTGCATGCCCCCTGTGTCTCCCCAAAAGGGTGGGGTCAGGGGACTTGTTTCTTGACACTTCTTTTCACTGTCACAAACTACTCACTGTCACACTGCACAGATGGCTGTCTAACAGTTGCACATCACACGTGGAGTGAACGGGTGGAATTCTGAGGGGGAGGCAGGGGAAGGGCAGTGGAGGGGGAGAGGGTTGGGGTAAAGGGCGAAGTGATGAATGGGTTTGGGACCCAGGGAAGACGTACAGCACTATTGCCTCTTCTTAGTAGTTTACGGCCAGCATCCTCTTCCTCATATTTCTCCAGCCGTCTGGTCCTGGACCTGGTCGGTTAATGTGAATCACCTTTACTTTACTCATCAGAGAAGAGATTTTCCCTTATCAATCAGGAAGATTTGCATTGTCCTCTATTCATAAATAATTTAACTTGACCAACCACCAATATCCTATTCTTCCTGATTGTCATAATGCTGATCACATCTCTGTCTATACTGTGTTAAGATACATGCCGTTGAATGTATTGTAATCAAAAACAAATGTTCATGAAATAGGAAGCCATGTTTCTGGACTAAAGTTTGTCCCAAATGGGTTATATTTGAAGTTTTCAGTAACTTGAAAAAATGCATATGGACCACACTGG
The DNA here is from genome assembly GCF_016432855.1 of Salvelinus namaycush. NCBI lineage: Eukaryota > Metazoa > Chordata > Actinopteri > Salmoniformes > Salmonidae > Salvelinus > Salvelinus namaycush. The sequence continues at coordinate 10,370,514 of NC_052314.1, forward strand.
TCACTTTTTATATGTATATTTGTAATCCTCTAATCTCTCCTCTATCTACTCTATTTTGGAAATAAGGTATTTGGGAGCGTCACTCATTTTTCTGAAACACTGTATTCTATTTATCATGGTTTGTCACCAGGAGTGGCTAATGAGAACAGTGATGATGAGGAGGAGGAGGGCCACCTGTACTCTCCCAACCCCAAACAGTCCTCCTCAGAGAGTGACTATGATGACATTGCTAACTACCTGGACTCAAACCCAGAGCAAGGCAACTGAATGAGCTGGATAGAGATGAGTTTTATATCTCCAGTTTTCTGTTCATGTAAAAGAGTAGCTAGCTAATTACAATTATTTATTTTTCTATTATTTTTATACGTATATAACATTTTTAGATTTCTTGAAAACAACAACAGTACAATGCACAGATAGTGGGTACGCTTGCCCCCACCCGCCCGAGACGCTGGCAAGGCAAGGCCCCGCCAAATTTTCCAAGGGTGGGGAAAACCAAGCCCCGCCAGACGCCCGGGCGGGCATGGAAGCAAGCGCACCCATAACTACCAGGACCAGCACACCGCTCACAGCATGAAACCAAACCACAAAACATAAATAGCGAAACGCAAAACAGACAATAATCCCACCCTCACCCCTGATTGGAGGACCTCTAACATTTATACTGTACATTTGTGTATATAATTATTCCAACACTCATCAATTCCACCCTTCAGACAGCCACACTGGCACGGCTTAAAGATCAAAAGATATCTTTACAAAAAAGTAATCACAAACTTGAATCTACATTTAGTTGAGTTCATTCTACAAGTCATACACACTATATGGAATTAATAGCAACATCCTGCATTAATAAATCGTTAGAATCCTCTCCTAGTACTCGGAGGTTATTGATTGTGTCGTTTTTGAAGTTGTTGGCCCCAATTAATTTTATTTTGAGCAAATCTTTCAGAATCAATATGACTGTTTGTATTCTCTGTCATCTTGAATGGGTTTTTGTTCTTTAGTGACAGCATTGAAATTGCTTTTAATTAACCGCATCGTAATTTTTCATCAGACTTCTAAATCACATTATTATTTTCATTATATGATTGTTCATATTGTCATTGATCATGAAAATTATTCTGTCATTGATATTTCTCACACTATCAATTCCAATTAACTGGTAGCGTCAACAGTTAAGACATTAAACATTGTTCCAGGGGAAAATGGTTTCCAGCTAATTTAGACATCAGTAAAGTGGCCCCTATATACTGAATTGAAAATGTGTCTGAATTTGAATGACTGTAGAAGTGTACACCATGTGTGACCAACCCTCCTCCTGGAGCGCACTTGAGTACAGTATGCAGACCTTTGCTTCAGCCTGTGGCAGGTAGCCTCAAGGTTAGAGCATTGGGCCAGTAACCGAAAGGTTGCTGTTTTGAATCCCAAAGCTGACAAGGTGAAAAATCTGTCACTGTGCTCTTGAGCAATGCACTTAACCCCAATTGCTCCAGGGGCGCTGGACAATGGTGACCCTGGCAGTGACCCCACTCCCTGTGGGTGTCTCAGAGGGAGTTGGGATATGCAACAAACACATTTCCATTGTGTAACAGGACAAATATAAGCACCCACCCAAAATTATTTTTACACCTGATTCAACTAATGCTGATTTGATTAGCAAATCAGATGTGTGAGATTAAGGCTTGAACTAAATCCTAAAGAGGAGTACTCTCCAGGAAGAGGGCACCAGGAGGAGGGTTAGTCACCAGGAAGAGGGTTGGTCTCCAAGAGGAGGGTTGGTCACCCTGGGTAGTGTTCAGTAGGGAGAAAACATTGTGAAATGTTGTCTAATAAATACAGACACAGATTTCAGTTGGAGAACCCTGCTATAGTTTGTATATGGTAGGCAAAACAGGCCCTGTCAGAATAACACATGGCACAGGGCTGTAATGTTGGGTGTGCCCCGGTCTTATTCATAGGCGGCCCCAGTGTTCTGTGGGATAACACAACATCAGTCAGGTACTGCAGGGGACAGCCCTGTCCCAGGCTCCACTCTCCTCCTGGCGGGAAGTCGTTTCTCAAGGCGATGATGGAAGACGTCCGGAGGCTGGGCAGGAGGAGTAAATCACTGTGCCTCCCCTTCCGTAGCCTGGAGGTGCTGGCAACGGCCGTAGGATTTATGACCATCTTTGTTTCATTTTTGTAGGGAGGCGACTCGCACTCTGTCACCCTCCTCTTGTTATTGTGGTTATTATTAATGGATGGAGGTTCCCAGGTACTGTACTCCTGTGTGCCATCGGGCCTGATATCTCTCTGCCGCCTCGGATTTGACCATTGTCTAGTGTGGTTTTATGTCTACATAACTACCCTGTCAAATATAATAAAAGATGCAGTGACTTAACCATTTTTCACACGGTCTTGAAAAGTGCAAAGGATATGCCATATCTGCTGCAAAAGGAAATCAGACTGCTGACCTGAACTGGGCAATAAAATATCCAGCCACATCCCCTCAACCATACTGAATAATTGAACATTGTCCACAGAGGATGGTGTGAAAATGAGGTTCACTGCCATGTTCAATAACAAAAGCAATGTCATTGTACTGCTCCTTGGTAGGTCTTTGTAAATGATCTCAGACAATAATGTTTCATAATATTGTGTTCATGCTACACATTGTTTTGTGTGATATCTAAGTGTACCAGTAGCCAATTCTTTCTCAAGACTGCACCATTGTCAGAATGTAATACTTAAAGATCATGAACAGTCAAAATCATGTTTTTCATGAAATTGGATAATATTTGGATGAAACCAGATGAATGTATGATGACCAAAGTATGCCAAATGACTGTTGCTTCTACATTGATAAAGTTTGATCATAAAGTTACTGGTCCCCTCCACCATGTTAAACACTTGGATTCATTGTTAAGAGGACAAGGTCACATCACCTTAACTCTCATTTTAATACACCAATGGTAACATGATATTCTCTTACCTAATTGAAATAAGTACTGCCTTGTAACCAACATCTGAGAAAGTGAGTTTGCGGAGGGGCGTTGTTTAAATAGCTAGATACTGTAGCTACTCCACTGGTGCCGAAATTAACTGTAGGGTGTCAGTAAATATAATTAAAAGTTTAAACTATTCATCTATGGCAAAGAGATGTATATGTTTCCCCCTTCATCTGTGTCTAGTTAGCTAGTTACTGGCAGGCTAGGTCTCCAGCCAGCATGGAATGAAAGTGGGGGAAGGGTCGTTCAAACTCTGATGCAGTTGTCATGTCAACACATACGTTAGTGCTGCTGTGAACCCCATCACAAGAGATATGACAATCATTGATGCAATTTCAATGTTTTATTAGTTACTTTGTGTATCACTAATCACTGCATCCAAGTTTCTTGACATATGCGTTTCAAAGAGCTGTCAGTCTAGGCGAGCTTATAAATATAAGCTACCGCCCACTCAGCCTGTCTTTTCAAACTTCCTGGTAGTTAGCTATGAGAAGAAAAGTAATTTTTCTCAAATAGCATTTCTATCCCCCCATAAATATTGTGAGGGTATATATTTTTGCCACTCAAATGGCTATTTTACATGGGACCCAGAATGACTGTTCGGGACCTTTAGCGGGACTCAAGTCCTCCTTTTTCAATTGGGTGAAATTGAAACCTTTCACTTGCCATTTGATTTGAGAGGTACTTGTATGTGTTGTATCTATTATGCCCCTCACTGACCATCATGGTCAATGACAGACATAAACAAAGGCAGAAACACAATACACTTCCTTGTGATGTCTCTCTTGACACTATTTACTGCAAATTGCCATGGCCCCATGACAACTGGAAAACTCATTAGAGCTGAGTAATGAGCATCCTACTAATACAGAGGGGGAGAGAGATAAAGCACTGAATAAAGAATTATGGTTTCTATCACAGACTTTGTGATTGTTAGGCATTTTTCAATTTAATTAAAGTCACAAATCTGGTTGTAAAACTCAGAAGCTTTACATCCATAATATAATAATAATTGTTCCTCAAATGCAGTGTATGATATATAATTTTGTAGCTCTGTGTCTCTGTTTAAATCCAATGTAAAAGGCACCATTTCAAATATTACAAAAGACAGAATCAAGGCAGTCGGTCACATATGGATGATATCAGGGAAAAATGGATGCTGAAGGCTGGCATACTGTTGGTAAGCATACATGTTAGATTTGTTTAATAAGATAGAATTGCATTACATTGTTGCACCTGTTTTTGGATGATTTAGAAGATGCAATGACAGGCAGTATTCAGAAAGTCTGTCTTGGTCAGGGGTGATGAATTCATTTGCAATCAGATGTTTTCCCCTTTTTTATTGGTGCTGCAGGGCAGATAGAGTTCAAAGAGTGACATTATTTTGAATCTTCACATGGAGTGGTGGAGAAATGCCTACACACTATCCAAGCTTAATGGAGGTTTCGACTGCAAAGTCACTACTTCTCTTACAGTATGTCACTTCCAATGGCCAGAGACTCCTCAGGCTGGCAGGTTACACTTCAGCAGCTGAGCTCTCCCAGTGCCTGTTAGTCCCACACAGACTAGCCTACTCTAGTCCGGGGCCTTAGCATCAAAAAGTGATGAAAACTGATACACGTTGGATACAAGCTTGAAATGTGGCAGAAATGCTCTTTGGGACGTATTAATTGATATTAGAAGGGGTGCCCAAAAATTGGGGCGTGGCACCCCTATTATTATTTTATTATTATTAAACCGCCAATACTGAATCAGATTTTGGAAAGGTGATATTACTGTTGACTTTTTGTTGCCATATATAATAAAAAAATCTAGTGAATTTGTGAGTCCGGGACCAGTCTTCAACAATATGCCTTTAAATTTCATAAGAAACCTGCCTAAAGTGGTAGAAATGGCCTGGAAACACCAGAAGTCTACCTGTAAACCACTCAAATTGTGTTGAACTACTACATGAATCACCTCAACAAATGCCTTTAAAAGGTTAAAAAATGCCATGTTATCAGGTTAAAAAATTCCCAACACATCCTAGGAGTTACATTATGTAGCTCATTTATTGAGAACATGGGTAATTTACTCTGAATATGACCTTAAACAGGAGATGGTCATTCGAACATAGGCTTTTACATTAGACTACAATTTATGCAATATCACCTTGATATACTGTTACACAGTGGATACAAGCGTCAAAGTTGGTAGAAATGCTCTTTGGGACGTAATAATTGATTTTAGAAGGGGTGCCCAATAATTGGGGCACGGCTCCCCTGTTTTTAATTTTTTTTTATTCATCCGCCAATACTGAATCAGATTTTGGAAAGGTGATATTACTGTTGATTTTTTGTTGCCATATATAATACAAATTCTGTGTATTTGTGGGTAATGGACCAGTCTTGTGTGTAGTGGACCAGACCACAATATGCCATTATATTTCATAAATAACCTTCCTACAGTGACAGAAATTGCCTAGAAACACCAGAAATCTACCTGTAAACCACTTTCATTTTTAATCAGGGATCACCTTAAAAACATCATGTTATCAAGCTTAAACATCACCAACACACCATAGGAGATACATTATATAGCTAATTTATTGAGACCATGGGTAACAACAGTCAACATATAATATTAATTCTAAACTCAGCAAAAAAAGAAACGTCCTCTCACGTCCAACTGCATTTATTTTCAGCAAACTTATATCATGTGTAAATATTTGTATGAACATAACAAGATTCAACAACTGAACAAGACATGTGATTAACAGAAATGGAATAATGTGTCCCTGAACAAAGGGGGGGGGTCAAAATCAAAGTATCAGTCAGTATCTGGTGTGGCCACCAGCTGCATTAAGTACTGCAGTGCATCTCCTTGTCACGCCCTGACCATAGAGAGCTTTTTATTCTCTATGTTGGTTAGGTCGGGGTGTGACTAGGGTGGGTCATCTAGGTGATTATATATCTATGTTGGCCTGGTATGGTTCCCAATCAGAGGCAGCTGTTTATCGTTGTCTCTGATTGGGGATCATATTTAGGCAGCCATTTCCCCATTGTGCTTTGTGGGATCTTGTCTAGGTATAGTTGCCTGCGAGCATTACATTGAGCTTCACGTTTCGTTTTGCGCTTTATTGTTTTTTTCTTTGAGTTTTCTCTTCCAAATAAAGAGGATGCAAACATACCACGCTGCATCTTGGTCCAATCATTATGACGATCGTGACAGAAGATCCCACCACAAACGGACCAAGCAGCGTGGCCAGGAGGAGCAGACATCCTGGACATGGGAGGATATCTTGGACGGGAAGGGATCCTGGACGTGGGAGGAGATCCTGGCAGGAAAGGATCGCCTTCCATGGGAGCAGACGGAGGCAGCGAGGGAGGAACAACGACGACACCGGGGTTCACGGCCACAGCGGAAGCCCAAGAGGCAGCCTAAAAAATAATTGGGGGGGCACACGGTGGTTGGCGGAGCCAGGTTTTGAACCAGAGCCAACTCCCCGTACTCACCGTGGGGAGCGTGTGACCGGTCAGGCACCATGTTTTACGGTAATAGGCACTGTGTCTCCAGTGCGCATTCACAGCCCAGTGCGTCCTGTGCCAGCTCTCCGCACTTGCCGTGCGAAGGTGGTCATTTGTCCAGGATGCGTTGTGCCAGCTCTACGCTCCAGGCCTCCAGTGCGCCTCCACAGTTCAGTACGTCTTGTGCCTCCTCCCCGCACTCGCCCTGAGGTGCGTGTCACCAGCCCGGTGCCACCTGTACCGGTCCCACGCATCAGGCCTCCAGTGCGCCTCCACAGTCCAGTACGTCTTTTGCCTCCTCCCCGCACTCGCCCTGAGGAGCGTGTCACCAGCCCGGTGCCACCAGTACCGGCCCCACGCATCAGGCCTTCAGTGCGCCTCCACAGTCCAGTACGTCCTGTGCCTCCTCCTCGCACTCGCCCTGAGGTGCGTGTCACCAGCCCGGTGCCACCTATACTGGCCCCACGCATCAGGCCTACAGTGCGCCTCCCCAGTCCAGTACGTCCTGTGCCTGCTCCTCGCGTTCGCCCTGAGGTGCGTGTCACCAGCCCGGTACCACCAGTGCCGGCCCACGTACCAGGCATCTGGCGACAGTTCCCAGTCCAGAGCTTCCGGCGACAGTTCCCAGTCCAGGGCTTCCGGCGACAGTTCCCAGTCCAGAGCTTCCGGCGACGTTTCACAGTCCGGAACCTCCAGCGACGGTCCACAGTCCGGAACCTCCAACGACGGTCCACAGTCCGGAACCTCCAACGACGGTCCACAGTCCGGAACCTCAAACGACGGTCCACAGTCCGAAACCTCCTGAGAGGGTCCACAGTCCAGAACCTCCTGGGACGGTCCACGGTCCGGAACCTCCTGAGACGGTCCACAGTCCGGAACCTCCTGAGACGGTCCACGGTCCGGAACCTCCTGAGACGGTCCACGGTCGGGAACCACCAGCGACGGTCGGCAGTCCAGAGCCTCTAGCGACGGTCTGCGGTCCAGAGCCTCCAGCGACAGCCTGCGGTCCAGAGCCTCCAGTGGGGGTTCCCAGTTCAGAGCCTCCTGCGAGGGTTCCCAGTCAGGAGCCTCCGGCGACGATCTACGGTCCGGAGTCCCCGGCGACAATCTACGGTCCGGAGTCCCCGGCCACGACCTACGGTCCGGGGTCCCCGGCGATGACCCATGGTCCGGTTCCTCCGGCGACGATCCATGGTCCGGAACCTCAAACGACGGTCCACAGTCCGAAACCTCCTGAGAGGGTCCACAGTCCAGAACCTCCTGGGACGGTCCACGGTCCGGAACCTCCTGAGACGGTCCACAGTCCGGAACCTCCTGAGACGGTCCACGGTCCGGAACCTCCTGAGACGGTCCACGGTCCGGAACCACCAGCGACGGTCGGCAGTCCAGAGCCTCTAGCGACGGTCTGCGGTCCAGAGCCTCCAGCGACAGCCTGCGGTCCAGAGCCTCCAGTGGGGGTTCCCAGTTCAGAGCCTCCTGCGAGGGTTCCCAGTCAAGAGCCTCCGGCGACGACCTACGGTCCGGGGTCCCCGGCGATGACCCACGGTCCGGTTCCTCCGGCGACGATCCATGGTCCGGAGCCTCCGGCGACGATCCACGGTCCGGTGCCTCCGGCGACGATCCACGGTCCGGTGCCTCCGGCGACGATCCACGTCCGGTTCCTCCGGCGATGATCCACGGTCCGGAGCCTCCGGCAACGATACGCTGTCCGGTTCCCCCGGCGACGAACCATGGTCCGGTTCCTCCGGCGACGAGCCACGGTCCGGTTCCTCGGGCAACGATCCACAATCCGGAGCTTCCGGCGACGATCCCCGCACCAGAGCCGCTATTGAAGATGATGTAACCGCGAGCGGAGTGAGTACTTGGCCCCGCACCGGAGCCGCCCCCGACGGTAGATGCCCACCCGGACCCTCCCCTATTGAGTCAGGTTTTGCGGTCAGAGTCCGCACCTTTGGGGGGGGGGGGGGGGTACTGTCACGCCCTGACCATAAATAAAGAGCTTTTTATTCTCTATGTTGGTTAGGTCGGGGTGTGACTAGGGTGGGTCATCTAGGTGATTATATCTATGTTGGCCTGGTATGGTTCCCAATCAGAGGCAGCTGTTTATCGTTGTCTCTAATTGGGGATCATATTTAGGCCGCCATTTCCCCATTGTGCTTTGTGGGATCTTGTCTAGGTATAGTTCCCTGCGAGCACTACATTGAGCTTCACGTTTCGTTTTGCGCTTTATTGTTTTTTTCTTTGAGTTTTCTCTTCCAAATAAAGAGGATGGAAACATACCACACTGCATCTTGGTCCACTCATTATAACGAACGTGACACTCCTCCTCATGGACTGCACCAGATTTGCCAGTTATTGCTGTGAGATGTTACCCCACTCTTCCACCAAGGTACCTGCAAGTTCCCGGACATTTCTTGGGGGAATGGCCCTAGCCCTCACCCTCTGATCCAACAGGTCCCAGACGTGCTCAAAGGGATTGAGATCCGGGCTCTTCGCTGGCCATGGCAGAACACTGACATTACTGTCTTGCAGGAAATCCCGCACAGTACGAGCAGTATGGCTGGTGGCATTGTCATGCTGGAAGGTCATGTCAGGATGAGCCTGCAGGAAGGGTACCACATGAGGGAGGAGGATGTCCTCCCTGTAACGCGACTCGTCAGTGAAGAGCACTTTTTGCCAGTCCTGTCTGGTCCAGCGACGGTGGGTTTGTGCCCATAGGCGATGTTGTTGCCGGTGATGTCTGGTGAGGACCTGCCTTACAACAGGCCTACAAGCCCTCAGTCCAGCCTCTCTCAGCCTATTGCGGACAGTCTGAGCACTGATGGAGGGATTGTGCATTCCTGGTTTAACTCGGGCAGTTGTTGTTGCCATCCTGTACCTGTACTGTGCAGGTGTGATGTTCGGATGTAGAGGTCAGCCCGGTACCACCAGTTCCGGCACCACGCACCAGGCCTACAGTGCGCCTCAGCAGTACAGAGCGTCCGGCGACAGTACCCAATCCAGAGCGTCCGGCGACAGTACCCAGTCCAGAGCGTCCGGCGACAGTTCACAGACCGGAACCTCCTACGACGGGCCACAGTCCGGAACCTCCAACGACAGGCCACAGTCCGGAACCTCCAACGACAGGCCACAGTCCGGAACCTCCAACGACGGGCCACACTCCGGAACCTCCAACGACGGGCCACAGTCCGGTACCTCCAACGACGGGCCACATTCCGGAACCTCCGGCGACGATCCCCAGTCCGGAGCCTCCGGCGACGATCCACAGCCCGGGGTCTCCGGCGACGGTCCCCAGCCCGGGGTCTCCGGCGACGGTCCCTAGCCCGGGGTCTCCGGCGACGGTCCCCAGCCCGGGGTCTCTGGCGACGGTCCCCAGCCCGGGGTCTCCGGCGACGGTCCCCAGCCCGGGGTCTCTGGCGACGGTCCCCAGCCCGGGGTCTCCGGCGACGGTCCCCAGCCCGGGGCCTCTGGCGATGAGCCACGGTTCAGCTCAACAAAGGCGGAGGGACCAGGGTAAAGATGGGGGGCGGCGTCCAGAACCAGAGCCGCCACCGAGGGTAGATGCCCACCCGGACCCTCCCCTATAAGTTCAGGTTTGCGGACCTTTTGGGGGGGGGGGGGGGGGGGTACTGTCACGCCCTGACTTTAGTTATATATGTTTTCTGTATTATTTTGGTCAGGTCAGGGTGTGACGAGTGTAGGTATTTGTGTTTTTGTCTTGTCTAGGGTTTTTGTTGGGTTATTGTCTATGTGTAGTTGCATGTCAGCACTCGTTTGATTAGCTTCACGTTCGTTTTGTTATTTTGTTATTTTGTTTAGTTTTCTTCGTTAAGATTTGAATGTATTCAAATCACGCTGCGCCTTGGTCTCCTCGTTACGACGAACGTGACAGCTGGCATATGTGTACCAGGGCCCTACGTTTTTCTTTTCTTCACTAATCAGAATTTAAGGAATACATTTGATGGGTTGGAACCAAAATTATTTTCCAATAATAATTATTTTCCAATTCTGAACAGAACCATTATTATGTTCTACTGACCAGCAAAATAAAGTTCTGAACCAGTTAGAACCAATTAAAAGTTATGGTTTATATCATTCCTTTCTGTTCCTTTTTAAACCTCTGAAATCTACTTTTGTTTTTACATTTAGTTAGACATTAAATAACTTCACCAATCAATGTGGACAGAGTAGCTTGCTATTGAGCGGGTAAACGATTTAATCTGTATAGGAAAGTCATTAAGAGCTAATTGTATTTTGCCAGGACATAATGGTTTAATCATAATGAAAGACAAACACACGCTGTGCTGCCAGTAACAGTTTAGGGCATGAGACGCAACTGAAATTTTGTAGGTGAGGAGAGAGCAAGAGAGGATGGAGGAAGCTTGCCTTGAAGCACTGTTATGACATGCATTATATGAATTATGCCCACATAAATATACCTACAGAGGAGCAGCTTTTATGGAGGAACTTTGAATGTCTTTGAACTTCCGAGTTGGTTTAACATTGGACCAGAGCAAAAGTTAGCCAGCTAGCTAGCTAGCTTGTTTGCTAACAAGCTTGTGTGTGCAAAGCAGCACTTCAATTAAAAACACATCTTACCTTTTTGTATTTAATAAATCCAATGTGAAATGTGATAACTCTAGTATCCTTAACTAGTATGGAAAAAGTTGATCCATTCTTTTAAACATGTCTCCCTGATTTTTGAATCATGCTTGTAACGTTGTCAGTAGGCTACAGTAACCTATGCTTTAGAGGGGAGGAGCAGGTAGCCTACACACACACATGCTGGCAGGCAGACAGACACTGGAATAAGTTTCTGAGTGACATAGTAAATGCTTTGCATAGGTGCTTTGTTTTTCCTGGAACATAAAATAATGTTATTAACTAGTTCCCATGCTTTTAAAATAACGGTTATGATTCTGGAATAGTATAGATCACTTGAGTTTCCGGTTTGGGTTCTGTTCCTCAAATAATTTCATAATTTTCTAGTTTTCTGTTCTGTTCCCTGAACCGGTTACAACCGCTAATTATTACTTGTTTTCATGTTTTTGTTTTTATTTCACTTAATAACTGTTTTAAATATGACTTTGGATCCGTTACCATCTCCATTGGTGGCCATTTTGAATTCCACTTTCTGGATGATTTTGAAATGAGCATCCCTTCTAGGATGTTTTCATACCACCTGAGTAATGTTTATACCACATTGCATGCTTTTACTTGTTGCATGATTGCATTTTGATTACTGTTACAGTGCTATTTGTGTTGTTAATTGAATGCGTCATGAACTTTCTTGATCATTTGTAATTATTTTTTACTAATTTGCTTTACATTTGAATTATTTATGTACTTGTTTGACCTTTAACTGCATTGTTAGGAGCTAGTAACATAAGTATTGTGCTGCACCCGCTATAACATCTGCTAAACTGTGTACGCGATGGTCAAATACCAGCTGTTATGGCAGCGATTTTGAATTTTCGCGATAACTCGCTTCCTGGTTAAGTTTGAAATGTGCATCCCTTCTGGGATGTTTTCATATCACCTGCGGAATGTTTGTACCAAATGTCATGCTTGTAATATTTTTTTCTTCGGTAAAGCCCAGTAGGCTCAATTCATTATCTTTGGTATTATCCAACTCATTATCTATTGGGACATTTTTTGCATAAATTTGCCCCCAAATGTTTTTTACATCCCCACCATTAAACATGTAGCCTACAGGCTACTGAAGCCTTACTTACTCTTACTGACAGTTGTGGCTTCTTCACGTGATGTATTGTTATCTCTACCTTATTGCCCTTTGTGCTGTTGTCTGTGCCCAACAATGTTTGTACCATGTTTTGTGCTGCTACAATGTTGTGCACTGCCATGTTAAATAAAGGTTTTAAAAAATATATATATACAGGGGGTACCGGACCATGATACGTTGGTGATGTGGACACAAAGGAACTTGAAACTCTCGACCCGCTCCACTTCAGCCCCGTCAATGTTAATGGGGGCCTTTTCGGCCCTCCTTTTCCTATAGTCCACGATCAGCTCCTTTGTCTTGCTCACATTGTGGAAGAGGTTGTTGTCTCTGACCTCCTCCCTATAGGCTGTTTCATCATTGTCAGTGATCAGGCCTACCACTGTTGTGTCGTCAGCAAACTTAATGAGGGTGTTGGAGTCATGCTTGGCCACGCAATCGTGGGTGAACAGGGAGTTCAGGAGGGGACTAGGGACCCCAGTGTTGAGGATCAGCATGGCAGATGTGTTGTTGCCTACCCTTACCACCTGGGGCGGTGACTGAGGTGGTATACTCCTCTATGCCATTGGATGAATCCCGGAACATAGTCCAGTCTGTGCTAGCAAACAGCCCTGTAGCATAACATCTGCGTCATCTGACCACTTCCGTATTGAGTGAGTCACTGGTACTTCCTGCTTTAGTTTTTGCTTGTAAACAGGAATCAGGAAGATAGAATTATGGTCAGATTTTCCACATGGAGGGTGAGGGAGAGCTTTGTATGCGTCTCTGTGTGTTGAGTAAAGGTGGTCTAGAGTTTTTTTTCCCTCCGGTTGCACATGTGACATGCTGGTAGAAATTAGGTAAAATGGATTTAAGTTTGCCTGCATTAAGGTCCCCGGCCACTAGGTGGTGCCTTATACAGCTCGTTGAGTGCGGTCTTAGTGCCAGCATCGGTTTGTGGTGGTAAATCGATGGCTACAAAAAATATAGATGAAAACTCTCTTGGTAGATGGTGTGGTCTACAGCTTATCATAAGGTATTCTACCTCAGGCAAGCAATACCTGAGACGTATTTAATATTAGACATCGTGCACCAGCAGTTATTGAGGGCAGCTATGTCTTACCAGACGTAGCTGCCCTTTCCTGCCGATGCACGGAGAAGCCAGCCAACTCTATATTATCCGTGTCGTCGTTTAGCCACATCTCTGTGAAACATTACAGTTTTTAATGTCCCGTTGGTAGGATAGTCTTAATCATAGATCATCCAGTTTGTTTTCCAAAGATTGCACGTTGGCCAATAATACAGAGGGTAGTGGTGGTTTACCTACTCGTCTGCGAATTCTTACAAGGCACCCTGCCCTCCTCCTTTTTCTCTGTCTTTTCTTCACGCAATTGGCGGGGATTTGGGCCTTGTCGCGACAAAGCAGTATATCCTTCGCGTCGGACTCATTAAAGAAAAAATCTTGGTCCAGTTCGAGGTGAGTAATCACTGTTCTGATGTCCAGAAGCTCTTTTCGGTCATACGAGACGGTAGCAGTAACATTATGTACAAAATGAGTTACAAACAATGCGGAAAAAATAGCACAGTTGGTTAGGAGCCCGTAAAACGTCAGCCATCCCCTCCAGGGCCATTATACCTGCTACGCTTTCAGAACTTTGCACCCTTCTGAAAGTGCCCATGTTCCTCCTTGGTGGAGGTACTGATGGCTTTTATTTGTATTTATTTTATTCAACCTTTATTTTACTAGGCAAGTCAGTTAAGAACAAATTCTTATTTATAATGACGGCCTACCAAAAGGCAAAAGGCCACCAGCTGGGACGGGGGCTGGGATTAAAAATTAAAAATAAATATAGGACAAAACACACATCACGATAACAGAGACAACACAACACTACATAAAGAGAGACCTAAGACAACAACGTAGCGAGGCAGCAACACATGACAACACAGCATGTTAGCAACACAACATAACAACATGGTAGCAACACAACATGGTAGTAGCACTAAACATGGTACAAACATTATTGGGCACAACCAACAGCATAAAGGGCAAGAAGGTAGAGACAATAATACATCACACGAAGCAGCCACAACTGTCAGTAAGAGTGTACATGATTGAGTCTTTGAATGAAGAGACTGAGATAAAACTGTCCAGTTTGAGTGTTTGTTGCAGCTCGTTCCAGTCGCTAGCTGCAGCAAACTGAAAAGAGGAGCGGCCCTGGGATGTGTGTGCTTTGGGGACCTTTAACAGAATATGACTGGCAGAATGGGTGTTGTATGTGGAGGATGAGGGCCGCAGTAGATATCTCAGATAGGGGGAGTGAGGCCTAAGAGGGTTTTATAAATAAGCATCAACCAGTCAGTCTTGCGACGGGTATACCAAGTTGACCAGTTTACAGAGGAGTATACAGTGCAGTGATGTGTCCTATAAGGAGCATTGGTGGCAAATCTGATGGCTGAATGGTAAAGAACATCTAGCTGCTCGAGAGCACCCTTACCTGCCGATCTATACATTACGTCTCCGTAATCTAGCATGGGTAGGATGGTCGTCTGAATCAGGGTTACTTTGGCAGCTGGGGTGAAAGAGGAGCGATTACGATAGAGGAAACCAAGTCTAGATTTAACTTTAGCCTGCAGCTTGATATGTGCTGAGAAAAGGACAGTGTACTATCTAGCCATACTCCCAAGTACTTGTATGAGGTGACTACCTCAAGCTCTAAACCTTCAGAGGTAGTAATCACACCTGTGGGGAGAGGGGCATTCGTCTTACTAAACCACATGACCTTTGTTTTGGAGGTGTTCAGAACAAGATTATGGGCAGAGAAAGCTTGTTGGACACTAAGAAAGCTTTGTTGTAGAGCATTTTACACAAAATCCGGCGAGGGGCCAGTTATGTATAAGACTGTATCATCTGCATATAAATGGATGAGAGAGCATCCTACTGCCTGAGCTGTTATTGATGTAAATTGAGAAGAGCGTGGGGCCTAGGTTCGAGCCTTAGGGTACTCCCTTGGTGACAGGCAGTGGCTGAGACAGCAGATTTTCTGACTTTATACACTGCACTCTTTGAGAGAGGTAGTTAGCAAACCAGGCCAAAGACCCCTCAGAGACATCAATATTCCTTAGCCAGCTCACAAGAATGGAATGGTCTCCCATATCTAAAGCTTTGGCCAAGTCAATAAAAATAGCAGCACAATTTTGCTTAGAATCATGGGCAATGGTGACATCATTGAGGACCTTTAAGGTTGCAGTGACACATCCATAACCTGAGCAGAAACCAGATTGCCTACCTGAGAGAATACTATAGACATCAAGAAAGCCAGTCTGTTGATTATTGACAAGTTTTTCCAACACTTTTGATAAACAGGGCAAAATAGAAATTGAACAGATAGGATCAGCTTGATCTCCCCCTTTAAATAAAGGTCGAAACGTGGCTGCCTTCCAAGCAATGGGAATCTCCCCAGAAAGGAGAGACAGGTTAAAAAGTTTGGAGCTTGGCGATGATAGGGGCAACAACCTTAAAGAAGAAAGGGACTAAACCATCTGACCCAGATGTTTTTTTGGGGTCAAGTTTAAAGAGCTCCTTTAGCACCTCGGACTCAGTGACTGCCTGCAGGGAGAAACTTTGTAGCTGGGTGTAACCGATGTGAAATGGCTAGCTAGTTAGCGGTGGTGCACGCTAATAGCCTTTCAATCGGTGACGTCACTTGCTCTGAGACCTTGAAGTAGTGGTTCCCCTTGCTCTGCAAGGGCCGCGGCTTTTGTGGAGCGATGGGTAACGATGCTTCGTGGGTGACTGTTGTTGATGTGTGCAGAGGGTCCCTGGTTCGCGCCCGGGTCGGGGCGAGGGGACGCCATAAAGTTAAACTGTTACATTGATGCTGTTGACCCGGATCACTGGTTGCTGCGGAAAAGGAGGAGGTCGAAAGGGGGGTGAATGTAACCGATGTGAAATGGCTAGCTAGTTAGCGGTGGTGCGCGCTAATAGCCTTTCAATCGGTGACGTCACTTGCTCTGAGACCTTGAAGTAGTGGTTCCTCTTGCTCTGCAAGGGCCGCGGCTTTTGTGGAGCGATGGGTAACGATGCTTCGTTGGTGACTGTTGTTGATGTGTGCAGAGGCGCCCGGGTCGAGGGGACGGACTAAAGTTATACTGTTACATGGGCAGGGGAAAAAGAAGGAGAAGCATCGGAGATAGTCGCATTAGAAGGGGTGGGAGATGAGGAAATGTTGGACAGGCAAGGAGGCATGGCTGAGTCAAATAGGAATCGTGACTTAATGAAGTGGTGATTAAAGAGCTCAGCCATGTGCTTCTTGTCAGTAACAACCACACCATCAACATTAAGGGACATGGGAAGCTGTGAGGTGGGTTTATTCTCCAGGTCTTTAACCGGTTTCCAGAACTTCTTGGGGTTAGACCCACAGAGAGAGAACTGGGCCTTAAAGTAACTCTTCGGCCTTCCGGATAGCCTGAGTGCATTTATTTATAATTTGTCTGAATGAGAGCCAGTCAGCCTGAGTATGCATGTGCCGAGCCTTTTGCCAAATGCAATTCTTGAGGTGTAGTAACTCCGCAAGATCACGGTCGAACCAGGGGCTGAACCTGTTTGTAATTCTCATTTTCTTTATGGGGGCGTGTTTGTTAACAATACCACTAAAAATATAAAAAAAGAAGGTCCAAGTGTCTTCGACAGAGGGGATCAAGCTGATTCTATACCATTTTACAGAGGACAGTTCATGAAGGAAGGCTTGCTCATTGAAGTTTTTTAGCAAGCGTCTATGACAAATCAGGACAGGTCGTTTCACTGAGCAGCCATTACGAACACCGGCTGTAAAACAGTGATCACTAAGGTCATTACAGAAAACACCAAACTGATACTATCAGGATTATTTGTGAGGATAACATTGAGGAGAGTAGCTTTTTCTCGGTGTTTGGAGTCATACCTTGTAGGATTGGTAATAATCGGAGAAAGATTTTGGGAGTCCCATTGCTTTAGAACTTGGTCATGTGGTTTAAGCATGTCCCAGTTTAGGTCACCTAGCTGGACAAATTCAGGCTTACATTTTACACATTTTAGTCATTTAGCAGATGCTCTTATCCAGAGCGACTTACAGTAGAGTGCATACATTTTATTACATTTTACATACTGAGACAAGGATATCCCTACCGGCCAAATCCTCCCTAACCCGGACGACGCTATGCCAATTGTGCGTCGCCCCACAGACCTCCCGGTTGCGGCCGGCTGCGACAGAGCCTGGGCGCGAACCCAGAGACTCTGGTGGCGCAGCTAGCACTGCGATGCAGTGCCCTAGACCACTGCGCCACCCGGGAGGCTTAGTGTAAGGGGCCTGGAGAGAGTTTAGGGCAGGTAGGGTACAAGCTGGTGCTGATGGAGGACGATAGCACCCAGCAACAGTCAACAAAGAGTTATTTGAAAGTTTAATGCTTAAAACCAGCAAATCAAATTCTTTGGAGACAGACTTGGTGGAGACAACCGAGCACTGAAGGTGATCCTTGGTAAAGATTGCCAGTCCACCACCTTTAGAGGATCTGTCTTGCCGAAAAAGGTTATAACCAGAAAGGTTAACATCAGTATTCAAAACACTCTTCCTTAACCACGTCTCAGTAATGACCAACACGTCTGGATTGGAGCTGTGTACCCACACTCTCAATTGATCCATTTTAGGTAATACGCTTCTAGTGTTAATGTGCAGAAAAGTATAGCCTCGTTATTGTCATGTAATTTTATTTTTCTATTTTTTTAACTTTAGTTTATTTTGTATATATTTTCTTAACTCTATTTCTTGAACTGCATTGTTGGTTAAGGGCTTACAGTAAGCATTTCATGGTAAGGTCTACACCTGTTGTATTCGGCGTAAGTGAGAAATACAATTGTATTTGAGATAGAAATTACTTGAAACCCTGCATAAGATTCTCTGGAAGCATGTCTGACTGTTTGCACGCAAGCAAAGAGCATCTATATTCAGTTATTTTTTTATTGAACCTTTATTTAAAAGGCAAATCAGTTAAGAACAAATTCTTATTTACAATGACGGCCTACCCCGGCCAAACCCTAACGACGCTGGGCCAATTGTGTGCCGCCCTATGGGACTCCCAATCACGTCCGGTTGTGATACAGCCTGGAATCGAACCAGGGTCTGTTGTGATGCCTCTAGCACTGAGATACACTCGGGAGCCCCCCTCTGAGCTCAATTCAATGGGCTTTATTGGCATGGGAAACATATGTTTACATTGTCAAAGAAATTGAAATAGATCATAAACAAATGTGAAATAAACAATTAGAAATGAACAGTAAACATTACACAAAACTTTCAAAATATATAGTATACTGACTTCGCCTTCCCTCTGACTCAGGTGATCGCGGCCCTCCATATGCCGTACGCATGCGCAAAAGATGACGTCGATATCTGTCATACTGGTAGTTGGTTAATCAATAGTTGAAAACAAGAGGGAAATTCAAGGAATCAGTCCGTGCTGCATGTAAACTCAAAGTAAGTTGACAAACTTTGACTTTCATTTAGTCATTGCCTCATCATAATTTATATTGGTGTCCTCGTCTGTCACGTATGAGGAAAAATGGACTTGCTTTAGATCCTTGCAAGACTTGTCTTTTTGTCTACTGCTAGCTATCGTGCATGCTAGCTGTGAAGAAGCTGGCTATCTCACCGACCAACGTTAGCTAGTGAACAGTCAGCAACATTTCGTATGGTCAGAATATGGATACCTTTCTAGCTACTTAATATGTAAATTAGGAAATTTAGCTATTCAGATTGAGGCATAATGTCGCGTGATATCTACTAGCAATTGTTTTAGCAAGTTATTATACCTAGCCATTTTAGCCAAGTAGCTCTGGACCATCGCGCAACAACAGCAAGTTTTCTTTGTTTCCCCCCCGATTTTGTTTAGTGACTATCTTCAGTATACTTTCGTAACCTCAACAAAGTAAAAATGTTGTTAAAGTGCTGAAAGTGTTGTGTGCGCAGGATGTAATTTCAAAAAAAAAAAATGCATTTTAGCTCTCCACGCGCATGCGTTGCATCTGAGCTGGGTGTGCATCCGACGCATGCGCGTGGACCAGAATGCTAGAGCTAGCAAGTAAGCGGGGAACTGAAGCCAGCAAGCCTTGCTACTGTCTTTAGCTAGCGAACTAGTTTGACAGTTCATTTATGAACGTGTTAACGAGACCGAATTTAAGTTAGCTAGCTAGTCCAAAACATTTCAACTTAATGGTTTTATTGTCACATGCACAAGTACAGTGAAACGCTCAACCCAACAGTGCAGTAATCAATATCTAAATAGTATAACTAATATTTAATAAAGAAAACACAAGAAAATAGAGGAAGCTTTATACAGGGTCAGTGCCAATACCAAATTTACAATGAGCAGGGATACTGGTGTAGTTTGAGGTAGATGTACATATAACACGTCGTCCGTGTTAGGGTTTTGTCGGGGTAGGTCGTCATTGTAAATAAGAATTTGTTCTTAACTGACTTGCCTAGTTGAATAAAGTTTTTTACATTTTTTATCTAATGGGCCAAGATGACTTTCTGTTTAAATGTAATGGAATAAGTTCCCAGTGAACTTACAAATTCACTGAAGCAGCTAAATTACTATGTAGCGCTACACTTTGGGCCCCAAAGCAGGCATAATGACCATTTAAGGGAACTGTAATTCCACTGTGTAATTGGTCCCCATTGGGTGGCTGTATGGTGGTACAGAGACAAACGAGTAATGATTAAGAATATTAAATAGCAGACTAGTTCTAGTGATCAAGACGGCACGTAGACAAAATAATTTAATCAAGTTAAAAATTGTTGAGAGCTATTGTTAATCATAAATCACTGTAATTATACGGTCCTAACAGCTGCGGTTTTTCATCTTGAATTCTAAGTTACTTTTTTCACCTTTTAGTTTTTCTTTGTAAATATATTGCTTAAAAGGGTAAGTCAAGATCAAACCCTGTAGATCTGTGGTGACCGGCCCTGTTCCTGGAGACCTACAGAGTGTGCAGGTTTTTGTTCCTGGCCAGCACGAACACAAACTCTTAATTAATTATCACCTTGGTTAGGCTACTAGCATCAGCTGTTGTAGTGCTAGGCTGGGACAAAAGCTTGCTACTAGTATCAAGGCTGGAGGGACTGTACAGGGCAAGTTTACGGCAAGAAGGTTGAATAGCTTAATGTTTGAAATTGAGCAAATGTGATTTTGAAGAAGATTTAGAGATACTGGGCCCAGAGTAGAGATGACACAGAAAGGGACAACAAATACCAAAGACCTATAGGGAGGTAACCGACGCGGCCTTTGTTTTGCCCCCTCTATTAGGGATGGGTATGGAATATGTTTTTCCAGGTGAGACTGAGTGCAACAGAAATAGAGCATGATAATGATAGAATGCATTTTATAGGTCTTAACACGCTTTTACATTGTAATTCACTGCATCCACCATCAGAACATAGACTAACTTTTAATTCTCCTTAACCCATACACTCAAAGCTTGCTAATTTCTTGAAGTGTTTTGAAGCACAGGGTAGATGGTTGTGCTGGAAATGATTACAAATGTCCCACTTGAATGGCGCAGGTCTTGCTGACTATGTTGACATCAGCCTCCTCTGGCGTTATGGTACGTCACTGAAATCGGTGCAGCACACTGTGATTACGCCGATACTACTAAAAAGAAAGCCTATTTGATAGGTCTTTCTCCTAAAGGTAGGCCTACCCTATAGCAGCAGGGGTTTTCAAACCTCTCCTCGGGCTTCACCAGACATTCCATGTATTTGAACTATTTTACTGCTAGTAGGGCTGTGGCGATCATTGAATTTTGGATGACGGTTATTGGTCAGCCAAATGATCTCGGTCACCGTAATAACTATTCGAATAGCACCACAAATAATAATATCTATATTTTAAGACTCACATTTTCTCCTCTCCGCTCCTGAACACATGAGCTGCTGCTGCAGGGAAGGGTGTTTTGCATAGGCAACCGAAGACTCGTTTGCTACAACATCTTGCTTGTTTCAGCAATGTGCAACAAAGTTTCTTCATGTTGTAGAGTCCATGGTACAGTAGAAACGGACTCAACCGCATTAATGCCCGGCCATCCCGTCTTCAGTCAGCTGTTCTTTCCACAGAATTTTTTTTATTTTCATGATGTCTTCATCCATAACTGTTGGTTACATGGTTATACAGTAATTCATGGATCACATTAATGTTCAGAAAACTGCATTTTCAAAACTCAGACCATAAATAAATCTGTGTTTTCAAACCATTTTACCTGCTTTTCTTTTGAAAGTCAAGTCAAGTTTTTTCTTCACTAGTGATCAGGGGCTTGCAACTATAGTTTTCCTTCACAGAAAATACATTAGTGCAACACATTTGTCAGAAAATAGCTTTGTTTTCATCATTTGAGAACAGAGGTGCCACGATATTTGGTAAGTAGCCACACAAGTAATTGACAAAGGTCTTTTTTGCAAACATGATGCACGGCCATCATATTTCTAATGTTTATCATAGAAAGAATGTAGCCAGCTATGTTCCCTAATGTTTTTCTTGAAGTTAATCTTGCATTTTACCCGATAAAAGTAGGCTACACCGAGAAAAGTACCAGAGAAAAGTAGCTACACATCAGTCCGAGCGCTGTCTGCTGATGAATGCCTAGTTCGTGAATTTTCTTCCAAGTAGAGAAGTGCAACTGAAGCACAAAATTAGTCTGATGCCAAGCAGAAATTACAACAACAAGCATTTTAGGTCTGCGTTTACAAAATGCAGAAAGACATTTCTTATGCTTTTTTATCAGGGGACCCCTGGTAATTGTGCCAGCCCTAACTGCTAAGCAGACCTTATTTAACTTGTCAACTAATTATCAAGCTCTTCAGGTGAATCTGGTGAGCTAGTCTGGGGGTATCCAAGGAGAGGTTTGAAAACCACTTCCCTATATTATGAGGTGAAGGTGTCTGTGGGGCTTATCATGTTCATTTAGTAATAAACAGGGTTTAAATTAGGCATAGCCAAAGTAGCCCAAGTAAATTTTTGCTAAAGTGTTGCAAGGCTACATTTTAAATCATAGGCTTATTAGAACATGAATAACTTCTATCACCAAGGGCCTTTAAGGTAGTGCCATATTTGTTAAAGGTAGGGCATTACATGTTTAAATTAGCTCTGTAATTTTAACTAATTTCTTTAAAAATCCCTGTTTACTTTAATCTGCTCTATCATTTAGGCTAATAGATTTGTTTTGCTAAATTGCCCGGTGCCATTATTTTAGGATCTCGCCTTTCGGCGGCAGCTAGAATCAAAGCATACATCTTTGAGAGTAATGGTTCAGGTACAGGAGAATGTAATGAATTATCACTGTGTGAAGGGCCCCGTATGGAATTAATAAGCCTCTTGTATTTTCCTGTCTCTTTCTTTGTAAAAAAACAAACAAATGCTTCCTTTTGTTTAAATCTCCCTGCGTCACTGGGCAATTAATTAACCACGTGAATTCTACCCTACGATGCGCACCAGAGGCAGTAATTTCATGCTGGAGTGCCCAGTGTAATAGTGTGAGAATATTTATAAGCCTCAATGCCAGTGAGGTTAGCCTGTGAAAGTTTGTCCAGTGCTCCTCCCTTTTTTAGGTAAAAACTGCATGCTATGGATCAAAAAGTGCTGTGCAAGACCCTGGTATTATCTGCCAGGGCATAGGTGTGCATTCATTCACTTGAACTCAAATAGTGAACACACGGTTTCAGGACACGGGCAGTAAGCCGTGGTTGACCCTCCCTATCCCCACAGTGATCAGCCGACCCAAACCTTACCATCATGGCTCCGGGTTCTGGTCTTTGGCCAGTATTGGGCCCAGCTGAGATACTGTATGTGGGTGAAAGCGAGGGCCCCTAACAGAGACTATGTAGGAAATATTTACTTGAGTCTAATTGGATTAATGCCAGTGACATCTATAGTTTCAGAGCCTTACCTAATAGGAAGGAACATTAACTTGTTTTCAAAGCAGAGAGGTCTTTTCTCCACTTCCTTGAAGTCTATGTAAGTCACATGAAGAAAAGTGGAAGTCCTGGCAGGTGGAATCTGCAATGAACATCGACGAGAAGAACCTTGTGGTTAAGTTCTGGACGGGAAGGCTGACTGATGAAGATGTTGAGTGCTTCATTGAGAGATACTACACCATTCTACAGCCAGCTTTAAAGCCTGTAGATAAGTATGGTTTCTGGTACAGAGTGAGGAAGTACAGGGTGAAGTTGAAGAGGGGAAGGACAGGAGAGCTGTTAGAGGTGCTGAACGCAATCACTTTGGGCCCCTACAGTGGTAGGATTTTCTACCCCGGACAGGTCCTGCTTCACCTGCGGCCGTGCTGACCATCAAGAATGCACATACATTACAGTGCTAGTGCTATGAATCCCTTGGACACAAGGCCAGAGAATGCAAGAACTCCAGCAATGCACCCTATGTGATGAAAATGGCCACTCCTCCTTCGACCAGCCAAGAGAAGACAGGCAGCTTCTAGCGAAGAGCTAGCAGAAGAGGAATGCCAGCAGCAGAAGCTTGAAGGCGAGCAACCCGAGAGGCAAACCAGTCAGTCAACAAGCAAAAAGCAGAGTGAGTGACAGCGAGGAGGAGGAGACGATTTTGAAGGTGCTTTTGATAGTGACTATACCAGCGACTCTATCCTTCCTGAGAGTGAGGTCAACATAGGTGAATGGTCCTCCAACGAGGGGACCCAGAAGGAACCGGAGACAACGAGGACAACGAGAGTTCCCCCACCCCTCCCGAGAAGACCAGAAGACTGCACAACCTGTTAAGCGATGTCACAGCTCCCCATCTACAGGCAATGCAAAAAGATGAGATGCCTAGTCCTACATAGTAAGCCATCCTAAATATGAAGGAGAAAATATATGGGGGAAAATGTTGATATTTTTGGGCACAAGAACTCCGCCTGGAAGATCTAATAGACGTTGACAAAAAAAAAATGGTATAAAGAAGGACCAGTAGGTGGATTTTAATAGGTAAGATGGTGACTGGTTAAGAATGAGGGGGTAAATGAAGGGATATTGTTGATATTCCTTGCAATCATTCTCATATTCTCTTTAGTATTATGGAATGTGCTGTATTGATAATAATTTCCTCTTATACAGTGCCTTCGGAAAGTATTTAGATCCCTTGACATTTCCCACATTTTGTTATGATACAGCCTTATTCTAAAACTGATTAAAAAAAGACATCCTCAATCTACACACAATACACCATAAAAACAAAGCAAAAGCAGGTTTAAAGAAATGTTTGCTATTTTATTAAAAATAAAAACTGAAATATCACATTTACATAAGTGTTCAGAACCTTTACTTAGTACTTTATTGAAGTACCTTTGGCAGCGAATACAGCAGTGAGTCTTCCTGGGTATGCTGCTAAAAGCGTGGCAATTTTGTATTTGGGGAGTTTCTCCCATTCTTCTCTGCAGATCCTTTCAAGCTCTGTCAAGATGTTCGATCGGGTTCAAGTCCGGGCTCAGCTGGGCCGCTCAAGGACATTCAGAGACTTGTCCCGAATCTTGTTTCTCATGGTCTAAGAGTCTAGGTGCCTTTTGGCAAACTCCAGTCGGGCTGTCATGTGCCTTTTACTGAGGAGTGGCTTCCGTCTGGCCACTCTACCATAAAGGCCTTATTGGTGGAGTGCTGCAGAGATGTTTGTCCTTCTGAAAGGTTCTCCAATCTCCACAGAGGAGCTCTGTCAGAGTGACCATCAGGTTCTTGGTCACCTCCCCGACCAAGGCTCTTCTCCCCAATTGCTCAGTTTGGCTGGGCGGCCAGCTCTAGGAAGAGTCTTTGTGGTTCCAAACTTCTTCCATTTAAGAATGATGTAGGCCACTGTGTTCTTGGGGACCTTCAATGCTGCAGAAATGTTGTGGTACCCTTCCCCAGATCTGTGCCTCGACACAATCCTGTCTCGGAGCTCTACGGACAATTCCTTCAACCTCATGGCTTGGTTTTTGCTCTGACATGCACTGTCAACTGTGGGACCTTTTATATAGACAGGTGTGTGCCTTTCCAAATCATGTCCAATCAATTGAATTCACCACAGGTGGACTCCAATCAAGTTGTAGAAACATCTTAAGGATGATCAATGGAAACAGAATGCACCTGAGCTCAATTTAGTCTCATTGCAAAGGGTCTGGATACTTATATGAATAAGGTATTTCTGTTTTTTACCTGTAATAAATTAGCAAATTTTTCTAAAAGCCTGTTTTTGCTTTATCTTTATGGAGTATTGTGTGTAGATTCCCAGAAAAAAAAAATATTAAATCAATTTTAAAATAAGGCTGGAACGTAACAAAGTGGAAAAAGTCAAGGGGTCTGAATTCTTTCCGAATGCACTGTTAAAACTAGAGAAATATATATAGGAGGAAAATACGTACTTAGACTATTAAATATGGAATAAAGATGATGATGATGATGATAATAATAATAATAATAACAAGAGGATGCAAAACTGCTCTCTGTAATTCATGAAAGAGAAAATAAACAGATGTTTTTTAAAGATGGTCTTGTGTTTTCTGTCTGCTACCAATTCTTCCCTTGTGTCCATTGAAAGAATTGACCCAGAAGCAAATACCGGGGCCTTAACGGCAAGTGTTTGTGCTAAGATGGTCGCCTAAGTCACAACAGGTGCACAGAAGAGGAATAAGCTCCATTTGAAGGAAGAAGAGCAGCGATACAAATTGGAGTCTGCTTTGAAACCTCAACAGAAGACTACAGATAAGGAGAGAAAGATGGAGAAGACGACATTCTGGAAGAACCCTGTCCCATCACACTTCTTACATAAACAGCATAACAGCTGCAGCATCTCTGTCGGAGCCATAATTCCCCATGCACTGTAGAGATACAGGAACACAAAGCTTCCCTTGGCAGTGGGTATCGTTAGATTTGGACAAGCCCTTTTGAAGACCTATTTCGGTAGCCCCATTCTGTAAGCCTTTATCAAAACCAGATTATGGAAATGTGGAGCAAGCGAAGGGTCCTCCGTTCATCCGCAACAGTTTGTTTGACA
This sequence comes from Salvelinus namaycush, assembly GCF_016432855.1. Classification (NCBI taxonomy): domain Eukaryota; kingdom Metazoa; phylum Chordata; class Actinopteri; order Salmoniformes; family Salmonidae; genus Salvelinus; species Salvelinus namaycush. The sequence continues at coordinate 10,396,787 of NC_052314.1, forward strand.
TGCAGCGACGCTTTGTCAGCATTGCCCTGGAGGCATCACTGAATACAGACGTCGCTCTTTGTTCAACATGTTTTTTTGTTCTCTATGCTTTTCCTCAATCCCACATTTACACTCTGCAGCAGCAAGACATTTGGTACGGCATATTATTTACATGTTCATCGTGTCGTGAATCGCTCACTGGCAAGATTTGTGGAATCAAGACGATTTGCAAAGGCCTTGGTGGATGAAAGAATTGAAACAAACTAAATCAACTGACTATTCAGCACAAATGTCGAAATATTTGGATGGTTAATTCGGTTGAATTAACAAAACTATCAGTGCTTTCATACTGATATCACATTACCAGTCACACTGAAAGGTGTGTAGCCTTGGCCTAATCCGTAAAATCCCAGTTCAAAGGTGTCAGTGCGACACCTCACATCCAATCCTTAAACAAAGATGACAATTTTGTGGTTTATCTTTTTTTAGCATTTGATAAAGAAATAAGTACCTTGACCTAGATTTTTTTTAGGACATTTTAAAGTTTACACCAATTTATTGTGAAATTTGTCAAGTTTTTATTTTCTCTTTTGTTTGGCATTTCTGGGAGTTGTGCCCCTCTCAAGCACAGCCTGATGGGAGTTTCTCTGTGAGGCCTGTCACCTTCAAATGCCACACTCACCTAGCTGGGGATTTAAGTCAGGCAGCAAAGAGACTCATGCCACTTGGAATTTCAGCTCCTTCTGTGTTTACGGACCCAGTAGAATGGCACCTGTAGAGTGAAAATAGAAAGGAGAATATGGACCGTCAACACTTGTTTTCAAATTAGATAGCTGGCTAGACTAATTTACCAATCTAAAAAAAAAAGTGACTGTGACTGACATAATGAAAGAAACTGCTGATTCACAACCACATTTCAAAATTGCACCTTGTGTATTCTAACTCTGGACAGTAAGCTTTTTTGTTTGTTTTTGGAAATGTATTAGCAGGCCTACAAAGGGGGGCCCTTTGAATTAAAGCCATGGCATCTCCTACAGTATCCTCTACTATGACACTCCCTCTACGGATGTTGACTGAGTTAGAATCCCTTCCTACGCTGTCGTGCAGAATTAGCAGTGAAAGGACCGACTCATCATTGCCACCTCAGTCTGTCCCCAGCCCGATTTCCTCGAGGGCGTGAGGAGAGACAACCAAAGAACAAGGGTCTGAGGCAGTGTCTCTGGCTGGACAGACTGCTAGCCATCCCCCTCTCCAGTCACCTGCAGAGAGTCTGACTCAGGAACAGTGACGCCGAGTTTTAAATTGGGTCTGTGAGAGAGTGGCCTTGGCTCCGCCGGCGCATAACTAGGCTCTCGCATGCACTCACACTCCCACTGGCAAACTGTTCCCCAGCTGATAAAAGAGCAATGGAAAACACCTGCTGTACCATTTTATCTTCTATGGGGTTTTTACTCAGCCAAAGGATACATTTTCATACACCTGCAAGAGCATAAAACTGAATAATCTGGCGTTTTTATATTCAAGAAATGAACCTTTTGTTACAGGCTAATGTTAGTGCAATTGGGGTTTGAACAGTAAGGCTTGGAGATTGCTATGATCTATCATTAAGAGGAGACTTGAGTATCATAAAGTCAAATTATGATCATTATTGTCTAAATAAAATTGTGATTAAAAAGAATTATACCAGTTTCATTTAAGGACCAACAAATTGACAGCTGTGCCATACAGATGGCAAAATAATTGGGAAGAGATTTTTGATGTACCGATTCCATGGAACATGGTTTATGAACTGACACACCAAACAACGCAGGATTCAAAATTTAGTGTTTTATTTATTATACTAAAAAGGTAGGGGTGGTATACAGAATATAACCCTGTCCAAGCACCTATCAAGAGCTACCATAAGCGCAATGAGGATACTGACTCTCATGAGGACCGCCACAGGAAAGGAAGACCCAGAGTTCATTAGAGTTACCAGCCTCAGAGTGCAGCCCAAATAAATGCTTCAGAGTTTTAAAAAAATCTATATATTTTTTTTTCACCTTTATTTAACCAGGTAGGCCAGTTGAGAACAAGTTCTCATTTACAACTATGACCTGGCCAAGATGAAGCAAAGCAGTGCGACAAAGACAACACAGAGTTACACATGGGATAAACAAACAGAGTCAATAACACAATAGAAAAATCTGTATACAGTGTGTGCAAATGAAGTAAGGAGGTAAGGCAATAAATAGGCAAATAGTGGCGAAGTAATTACAATTTAGCAATTTACACTGGAGTGATAGATGTGCAAGTAAAAATACTGGTGTGCAAAGAGCAGAAAAACAAATATGGGGATGAGGTAGGTAGTTGGTTGGATGGGCTATTTACAGATGGGCTGTGTACAGCTGCAGCGATCGGTAAGCTGCTCTGATAGCTGATGCTTAATGTTAGTGAGGGAGATAAGTCTCCAACTTCAGTGATATTTTTATTTTTTTTGCAATTTGTTCCAGTTCTCTGGCAGCAGAGAACTGGACGGAAAGGCGGCCAAAGAGGTGTTGGCTTTGGGGATGACCAGTGAAATATACCTGCTGGAGCGCGTGCTACGGGTGGGTGTTGCTATGGTGATCAATGAGCTGCGATAAGGCAGGGCTTTACCTAGCAAAGACTTAGATGACCTGGAGCCAGTGGGTTTGGCGACGAGTATGTAGTGAGGACCAGCCAACGAGAGCATACAGGTTGCAGTGGTGGGTTGTATATGGGGCTTTGGTGACAAAACGGATGGCACTGTGATAGACTGCATCCAATTTGCTGAGTAGAGTGTTGGAGGCTATTTTGTAAATGACATCGCCGAAGTCAAGGATCGGTAGGATAGTCAGTTTTATGAGGATATGTTTGGCAGCATAAGTGAAGGAGGCTTTGTTGCGAAATAGGAAGCCAATTCTAGATTTAACTTTCGATTGGAGATGCTTAATGTGAGTCTGGGAGGAGAGTTTACAGTCTAGCCAGACACCTAGGTATTTGTAGTTGTCCACATATTGTATGTCAGAACCGTCCAGAGTAGTGATGCTAGTCGGTCGGGTGCGGGCAGCGATCGGTTGAAGAGCATGCATTTCGTTTTACTAGCCTTTAAGAGCAGTTGGAGGCCATGGAAGGAGTGTTGTATGGCATTGAAGCTCGTTTGGAGGTTTGTTAACACAGTGTCCAAAGAAGGGCAAGATGTATACAGAATGGTGTCGTCTGCGTAGAGGTTGATCAGAGAATCACCCGCAGCAAAGAGCGACATCATTGATATATGCAGAGAAAAGAGTCGGCCCTAGAATTGAACCCTGTCTGAGAAGTAGTTAGGGAACCAGGCGAGGCAGTCATTGGAGGAACCAAGGCTGTTGAGTCTGTCAATCACCTTATTCTTATAGGCAGAGTCGATAGCCTTGGCCAGGTCAATGAAGACAGCTGCACAGCACTGTCTTTTATCGATGGCGGTTATGATATCGTTTAGGACCTTAAGCGTGGCTGAGGTGCACCCGTGACCAGCTCGGAAACCAGATTGCATAGCGGAGAAGGTACGGTGGGATTTGAAATGGTCAGTAACAGTTTGGGTCATGAGGGTCCTCCCGCTTTGAAGAGGGGGATGAACGCGGCCGCTTTCCAATCTTTAGGAATCTCAGACGATACGAAACAGGGTAAACAGACTAGTAATAGGTGTTGCAACAATGACGGCGGATAAATTTAGGAAGAGAGGGTCCAGATTGTCTAGTCCAGCTGATTTGTAGAGATCCAGATTTTGCAGCTCTTTCAGAACATCAGCTGTCTGGACTTGGGTGAAGGAGATGCAGGGGGGGGCTTGGGCCAGTTGCTGCGGGGGGTGCAGAGCTGTTGGCCGGGATTGGGTTAGCCAGGTGGAAAGCATGGCCAGCCGTAGAAAAAATGCTTATTGAAATGATTGTGGATTTATCAGTGGTGACAGTGTTTCCTTGTCTCAGTGCAGTGGGCAGCTGGGAGGAGGTACTCTTATTCCCCATAGACTTTACAGTGTCCCAAAACTTTTTGGAATTAGTGCTGCAGGATGCAAATTTCTGTTTGAAAAAGCTAGCCTTTGCTTTCGTAACTGACTGTGTGTATTGGTTCCTGGTATTGGTTCCCTGAAAAGTTGCATATCGCGGGGACAATTCGAAGCTAGTGCAGTGCGCCACATGGTGTTTTTGTGCTGGTCAAGTCTGGAGTGAACCAAGGGCTATATCTGTTCTTAGTTCTGCATTTTTTTTTAAATTGGGCATGCTTATTTAAGATGGTGAGGAGAGCACTTTTAAAGAACAACCAGGCATTCTCTACTGATGGGATGAGGTCGATATCCTTCCAGGATACCAGGGCCAGGTCGATTAGAAAGGCCTGCTCGCAGAAGTGATTCGGGGAGCTCTTGACAGTGATGAGGGGTGGTTGTTTGACTGCAGACCCATTACAGACGCAGGCAATGAGGCAGTGATCGCTGAGATCCTTGTTGAAAATAGCATTGGTGTATTTAGAGGGCAGGTTGGTAAGGATGATATCTATGAGGGTGCCCATGTTTACGGATTTGGGGCTGTACCTGGTAGGTTCCATGATAATTTGTGTGAGATTGAGGGCATCTAGTTTAGAATGTAGGACGGCCGGGGTGTTAAGCATATCCCAATTTAGGTCACTTAGCAGTATGAACTCTGACGATAGATGGGGGGTAATCAGTTCACATATGGTGTCCAGGGCACAGCTGGGAGTTGAGGGGGGTCTATAACAAGCGGCAACAGTGAGGGACTTACTTCTGGGGAGATGGATCTTTAAAAGTAGAAGCTCGACCTGTTTGGGCATAGACCTGGATAGTATGACAGAACTCTGCAGTTCAAGTAACACGCAGGAGACTGTGTGAATCAGGCCTTCATGGTCGAATTGCTGCAAAGAAACCACTACTAAAGGACACCAATAAGAAGAAGAGACTTGCTTGGGCCTTAGAGACACGAGCAATGGACATCAGACCAGTGGAAATCTGTCCTTTGGTCTGATGAGTCCAAATTTGAGATTTTGGTTCCAACCGCTGTGTCTTTGTGAGACGAAGAATAGGTGAACGGATGACCTCTGCATGTGTGGTTCCCACCGTGAAGCATGGAGGATGTGGTGTGGGGGTGCTTTGCTGGTGATGCTGTCAGTGATTTATTTAGAATTCAAGGCGCACTTAACCAGTATGGCTACCACAACATTCTGCAGCCATACACCATCACATCTGGTTTGCACTATCATTTGTTTTTCAACAGGACAATGACCCAACACACCTCCAGGCTGTGTAAGGGCTATTTGACCTAGAAGGAGAGTGATTGAGTGCTGCATCAGATGACCTGGCCGCCACAATCACCCAACGTCAACCCAATTGAGATGTTTTAGAATGAGTTGGACCACAGCGTGAAGGAAAACCAGCCAACAAGTGCTCAGCATATGTGGGAACTCGAAGACTGTTGGAAAAGCATTCCAGGTGACGCTGGTTGAGAGAATGCCAAGAGGGTGCAAAGCTGTCATCAAGGCAACGGGTGGCTACTTTGAAGAATCTCAAATATAAATATATTTTGATTTAGCACTTTTTTGGTTACTATATGATTCCATATGTGTTATTTCATAGTTTTGATGTCTTCACTATTATTCTACAATGTATACTTTTTTTTTTTATGATTGAGTAGGTATGTCCAAACTTTTGACTGGTACTGTATGTGTGTGTATATATATATATATATATATATATATATATATATATATATATATATATATATATATATATATACACAGTGGGGAGAACAAGTATTTGATACACTGCCGATTTTGCAGGTTTTCCTACTTACAAAGCATGTAGAGGTCTGTAATTTTCCATTGTATGATTTTTAAGTAATTCATTTGCATTTTATTGCATGACGTAAGTATTTGATCACCTACCAACCAGTAAGAATTCCGGCTCTCACTGACCTGTTAGTTTTTCTTTAAGAAGCCCTCCTGTTCTCCACTCGTTACCTGTATAAAATACACCTGTCCACACACTCAATCAAACAGACTCCAACCTCTCCACAATGGCCAAGACCAGAGAGCTGTGTAAGGACATCAGGGAAAAAATTGTAGACCTGCACAAGGCTGGGATGGGCAACAGGACAATAGGCAAGCAGCTTGGTGAGAAGGCAACAACTGTTGGCGCAATTATTAGAAAATGGAAGAAGTTCAAGATGACGGTCAATCACCCTCGGTCTGGGGCTCCATGCAAGATCTCACCTCGTGGGGCATCAATGATCATGAGGAAGGTGAGGGATCAGCCCAGAACTACACGGCAGGACCTGGTCAATGACCTGAAGAGAGCTGGGACCACAGTCTCAAAGAAAACCATTAGTAACACACTACGCCGTCATGGATTAAAATCCTGCAGCGCACGCAAGGTCCCCCTGCTCAAGCCAGCGCATGTCCAGGCCCGTCTGAAGTTTGCCAATGACTATCTGGATGATCCAGAGGAGGAATGGGAGAAGGTCATGTGGTCTGATGAGACCAAAATAGAGCTTTTTGGTCTAAACTCCACTCGCTGTGTTTGGAGGAAGAAGAAGGATGAGTACAACCCCAAGAACACCATCCCAACCGTGAAGCATGGAGGTGGAAACATCCTTCTTTGGGGATGCTTTTCTGCAAAGGGGACAGGACGACTGCACCGTATTGAGGGGAGGATGGATGGGGCAATGTATCGTGAGATCTTGGCCAACAACCTCCTTCCCTATGTAAGAGCATTGAAGATGGGTCGTGGCTGGGTCTTCCAGCATGACAACGACCCGAAACACACAGCCAGGGCAAGTAAGGAGTGGCTCCATAAGAAGCATCTCAAGGTCCTGGTGTGGCCTAGCCAGTCTCCAGACCTGAACCCAATAGAAAATCTTTGGAGGGAGCTGAAAGTCCGTATTGCCCAGCGACAGCCCCGAAACCTGAAGGATCTGGAGAAGGTCTGTATGGAGGAGTGGGCCAAAATCCCTGCTGCAGTGTGTGCAAACCTGGTCAAGAACTACAGGAAACGTATGATCTCTGTAATTGCAAACAAAGGTTTCTGTACCAAATATTAAGTTCTGCTTTTCTGATGTATGTCATGCAATAAAATGCAAATGAATTACTTAAAAATCATACAATGTGATTTTCTGGATTTTTGTTTTAGATTCCGTTTCTCACAGTTGAAGTGTACCTATGATAAAAATTACAGACCTCTACATGCTTTGTAAGTAGGAAAACCTGCAAAATCGGCAGTGTATCAAATACTTGTTCTCCCCACTGTATATGGGGGATTCAAAAATGATCCAGACAGTTACATTGATAGAAGCCACAATCTATTTGCAATATTAAAGATTATCCACCCTCTAAAAATATATATATATATATTGAGGCCCTTGATAAATGACAGAGGCTGTTAGCATGTTTACGTGTTACTAATATAGCCTAACTATTAGCCAATGATAATTGACACCTGGGAACTTATCCACTCTCAATATTCAGGTCTTGCTTGGGAGTGTTCAGTTCAGGAGAGCATTATGTAATGTATTGTAGTTTGTCTAATTTGGTCCTCAATATCACTGTTGGTCAACCACTACAGAACACTGGAATGTACTAACCTACAAACCCATAGTAGCCAGTATTTCTCCCTCATTCTCCAGCGTTATTCAGCCATTTAAACCTCTCCATTAATCATTTGTTTGGCTGAACTTGAATTAGCCTCTTTACTTAACGAGCGCCTTGTGGTTTGAAGGAGCCAGGCAGGGCTGGGGGTTGGCGACTGAGGAACGGGTGAGGCAGCTGTCTCTCCACCGCGGGGCCTAGGCCAGAGCGTCTGCCATCTCACTGGGTACAGGCTGGCACCAAGCTCCAGGGCTGTGGGTGGTATTTACAGCTGGTGCGCCTCTACCCCTCCTCAACCCCACTGTGTCGCTGCCACTGTTCTGAGGGTAAGATGCACACGGAGAGAGCCAGGAGCCAGACTATCCTCTTTTAGTTTTACATGGAGCTGAGAGAGAATGACAGAGACTGCTCTAGAGAGTTGTGACTGAGGGATTATAGATGAAATGGAGATGTTCTTGGTTAAGTCGGAACGTTTTTTCAAAAGTAAACAATTGACAGTTCTAAGTACAATGAGCCTCCCAGCGGGCTCACACGTTGTGCCTGTGGCTCCTCCCCCCTAGTCGAAATTGGAAGGAAAATCTTTCATTCTGACTGACTAAATGGTTAACTGACTGGCTGCCTCCAAGGCTGTTCTTCCTTATCTGCCATTGGTGGCCACACAATGTAGCACTGTAGGAGTCGGATGCACCAGTCAAATCCCCCCCAAAGCAAACAAGTACTCACACTGACAGGTAACAACCTAGTACCTGCTGGGAATGCATCTAAAACACCTCTCCTGTGTCCCTCGCTAAGGCTTTTGTGATATGCCAGCAGCATACCACCCTGCTTCCCACTGCTGGCTTGCCTCTGAAGCTAAGCAGGGTTTGTCCTGGTTGGTCCCTTGATGGGGGAGACCAGATGAAGGGGTGTTGAGGGCCAGTAGGAGGCACTCTTTCCTCTGGTCTAAAATAAAAATATCCAAATGCCCCAGGGCAGTGATGTCCTGACTCTTTAGTCACTAAATATCCCATTGCACTTATCGTAAGAGTAGGGGTGTTAACCCCGGCGTCCTGGCTAAATTCCCAATCTGGCCCTCGCCTAATTATCCCCAGCTTCCAATTGGCTCATTTGTCTATCCTGTAACTGTTCCCCAGGTTGTTACTGTAAATGAGAATGTGTTCTCAGTCAACTGCCTGGGGAAAATAAACATACACCCTTTTGCTTGTTGATGCGTCAGTTGTATTTTGAAGTTTAGTCATTTCATTGTAGGCCTATTTCTTTGAACAGATGTCTGTTATTTCTGTGCCAGTAGGCTACATAGTGTATAGCTAGCCCAGCGGTTAAGAGTGTTGGGCCAGTAACCGAGAGGTTGTTTGTTCACCTAGTTGGCTCAGGGATTCGAAGCATCACTCTGTGCCCTTGAGCAAGGCGCTTAACCCTAATAGCTCCTGTAAGTAGCTCTGGATAAGAGCATCTGCTAATTGACTAAAATGTAAATGTATGTTTTTCATCAGGTATTCTTGAAGTAATGCCTGTCCTTGTGGTCAAGGACGGGCCCGGTCCCGGCACCCAGGTTCCCGCTCAACTCCAGAGGATCCCCATTCCACTCCTCAGCCCTACCTCAGACTGCACTGGCAAGACTGTGAAGGTGTGTCTCGGTCAGGTCAAACCCTTCCGCTACGCTTCGTTTCTTATATCTCCATAAATCCCCCTCTTCTCCCTTTCTTACATTCTCGCTCCTGTCCTCCACTGCCTGCTTTTCTTTTTCACTCTCATTCTCTGTCTATTTATCCATGTTCCTCTCTCCACAGTTTATTTTGTGTTGATGTGTTTTTTTTTTACCTTATCTTTCTTTCAAGTACACTATTGGCAGATGATTGTAAAGCAGACAAAGCAATTAACAACAAATTCACTCCCCGTCCTCCATTTTCCGTCTAAGGGAGTTATGTGTTAATTGGCTTGTGGACTTGACCGATTTGACACTCATCAATTTTTATATGTTTTACCATTCATCTAAAGTTTTGTTTTTCTGCTATTCTCCCAGGGGAGAGTAGTTCACAAAGGGCCATTGGTATCCATGGGAGAAGACAACTATGTCCTGAAGACTGTGATTCAAGGTATTGTATATGAGAAAACATTTAGGCCCAGAAGGATGTAGGCCTATACAATGAAGGAGTGACTGCCCAATCATGCATTGGTGGAATTTCCTTGGAGGGCATGTAGCTGGCTGTGTTAGATCTCAGCTGGCTCGATTGTCTCACTCCCACTGTAAGCCGTTCAGCTGGAATGGATCTTAATAGGATTGTCGAAAAAGGCCATTTCTTCTTTGTTGTGTCGTCCATGCTACATTTATCCCTCTGCATTATGATTAACATTCATACAGCAGCACTGCTTATTCAGAGAGAGTTATCTCGCTTGTTAATACAGTACTTCAAACCCATTTGAAATATGCCTTGTTTCCTTGTCTTGTGTAATAATTGTATTACCACAGCAATTGTCAGTCGTGACAGACTGATCAGTGCTATTTTTTTATAATGTTTTTCACTTTGTTCTTCTGCTGACATTTACACAACCCAGAGCGGTTGGAATTATAGGGAAGTGCTAATTGTCTTAGTAGTGTACAGAGCATTTCAGAGATGCTGATTGCAATGTCCTTTTAGAGCAACTTTTTCACTCAGGCCCCCCTTCCAGCACCGGGGAACATCCCTCGCATGCCACGTCTATTTCTATGGGCACAGGCACTGTTCATGACACAAACTGTTCACACCCCGCTTGTTGGTGGAGAGAATATGTTGCACGTTTAAAGCTTATTTCCTGCAATTCTATACATTTTGCCATGTCCAATGTGTGTTCATGTGATATTTGAGTGACCCAAACATTACTACAAAATCTATGGGCTGAAAAACATTAGCTGACATGGGCTAGTTGATCTGGACATTTCTGACAAGTTATAGCTCTCTAAGATATGCTATGACTGACAGGAAAACGGATTACACTCTATCCAATTTTGAACTTGCACCTTGTGCAGAGAGGAGTTGGGTGACATTTTAATTGAACTGTAGCCCTAATAAGAGAATACCCTTATAAAGCCGTACAGGCTCTGAGGTATTTTCTGTATATGTCTTGCATCTGTCAAATTTGCTGCGTGTGTACACTATCTTCTGCTTAAGAGTTGTCTCTGCCTCTGTCAGAAGAAGACTCCCAACAGAACATGTCCCCGGAACACTCATCCATCAATATCATCCTGTTTGGTGCGCTGGCGAAGGACTACTCCGAATCCGTCAGTCAAGGGGTAGGTCTCCGACCATTCCCTATAGGATCTCAAACACGGTGTAGTAATGGCTCTGATTTGTACTTACTGAGGAAGTGGGCACAAAATTCTTAATTGGAATGTAATGGACGTTAATGGTGTAGGTGGCTGTTTTATCTGACAGAATATAATGCTGCATTTTGTAATTCACTTGTAACTGAATGCATATCCTCAGTTCCATATTGTAACTGCATGCTTATCCTCAGTTCCATATTGTAACTGCATGCTTATCCTCAGTTCCATATTGTAACTGAATGCATATCCTCAGTTCCATATTGTAGCTGCATGCTTATCCTCAGTTCCATATTGTAACTGCATGCTTATCCTCAGTTCCATATTGTAGCTGCATGCTTATCCTCAGTTCCATATTGTAGCTGCATGCTATCCTCAGTTCCATATTGTAACTGCATGCTTATCCTCAGTTCCATATTGTAACTGCATGCTTATCCTCAGTTCCATATTGTAACTGCATGCTTATCCTCAGTTCCATATTGTAACTGCATGCTTATCCTCAGTTCCATATTGTAACTGCATGCTTATCCTCAGTTCCATATTGTAACTGCATGCTTATCCTCAGTTCCATATTGTAACTGCATGCTTATCCTCAGTTCCATATTGTAACTGCATGCTTATCCTCAGTTCCATATTGTAGCTGCATGCTTATCCTCAGTTCCATATTGTAGCTGCATGCTTATCCTCAGTTCCATATTGTAGCTGCATGCTTATCCTCAGTTCCATATTGTAGCTGCATGCTTATCCTCAGTTCCATATTGTAACTGCATGCTTATCCTCAGTTCCATATTGTAACTGCATGCATATCCTCAGTTCCATATTGTAACTGCATGCATATCCTCAGTTCCATATTGTAACTGCATGCTTATCCTCAGTTCCGTATTGTAACTGCATGCTTATCCTCAGTTCCGTATTGTAACTGCATGCTTATCCTCAGTTCCGTATTGTAACTGCATGCTTATCCTCAGTTCCGTATTGTAACTGCATGCTTATCCTCAGTTCCGTATTGTAGCTGCATGCTTATCCTCAGTTCCGTATTGTAGCTGCATGCTTATCCTCAGTTCCGTATTGTAGCTGCATGCTTATCCTCAGTTCCGTATTGTAGCTGCATGCTTATCCTCAGTTCCGTATTGTAGCTGCATGCTTATCCTCAGTTCCGTATTGTAGCTGCATGCTTATCCTCAGTTCCGTATTGTAGCTGCATGCTTATCCTCAGTTCCGTATTGTAGCTGCATGCTTATCCTCAGTTCCGTATTGTAGCTGCATGCTTATCCTCAGTTCCGTATTGTAGCTGCATGCTTATCCTCAGTTCCGTATTGTAGCTGCATGCTTATCCTCAGTTCCGTATTGTAGCTGCATGCTTATCCTCAGTTCCGTATTGTAGCTGCATGCTTATCCTCAGTTCCGTATTGTAGCTGCATGCTTATCCTCAGTTCCGTATTGTAGCTGCATGCTTATCCTCAGTTCCGTATTGTAGCTGCATGCTTATCCTCAGTTCCGTATTGTAGCTGCATGCTTATCCTCAGTTCCGTATTGTAGCTGCATGCTTATCCTCAGTTCCGTATTGTAGCTGCATGCTTATCCTCAGTTCCGTATTGTAGCTGCATGCTTATCCTCAGTTCCGTATTGTAGCTGCATGCTTATCCTCAGTTCCGTATTGTAGCTGCATGCTTATCCTCAGTTCCGTATTGTAGCTGCATGCTTATCCTCAGTTCCGTATTGTAGCTGCATGCTTATCCTCAGTTCCGTATTGTAGCTGCATGCTTATCCTCAGTTCCGTATTGTAGCTGCATGCTTATCCTCAGTTCCGTATTGTAGCTGCATGCTTATCCTCAGTTCCGTATTGTAGCTGCATGCTTATCCTCAGTTCCGTATTGTAGCTGCATGCTTATCCTCAGTTCCGTATTGTAGCTGCATGCTTATCCTCAGTTCCGTATTGTAGCTGCATGCTTATCCTCAGTTCCGTATTGTAGCTGCATGCTTATCCTCAGTTCCGTATTGTAGCTGCATGCTTATCCTCAGTTCCGTATTGTAGCTGCATGCTTATCCTCAGTTCCGTATTGCTTTGAGGAGTGGTATAATCTTCAAAAGAGATGATTGGAGCGTTAGCTGCTGATCAGAGCTCTAGTCATTGTGAGCAAAATTGCAACACTCCCAATGAGAGAGAGTGTCTTCCTTGTGGAGCGAGTTCTTACACAATTATCGTCTACATTGAAGTAGATTAAGTCAACAGTTTGATCTTAGGGATGCTATTCAGAGTCTGAGGATCAGACAGACTCTTGTTAAGTGCAAACACATAGGGATGTTAGTCATTTTGGTTGTTTACGTCCTCTAGTCTGTAATAGTGTTGACGTCCTACATGCTCTCTCTGTAACAGTGTTGACATGCTCTTTAACGGTGGTGACTGATCAGCAACTATTTTTATTAACCTTGATAAAATGACACTCAAACCCAATGATAGGATTCAGGCATCCATGTCATTTAAGACCAATGCACAGACAAAGTTGAATGAGCTGAGTGATGCACCAGTGTTAGACAGGCTGACCTATTGTCTCAGAACACCCCTGAGAGGAGAAGAATCATCACATTCTGAGCAGACGTAGCGGGAAAAGGGATTGGCTATCATGGCTGTAGAGTACTCTGTCAAACAATGGTTTGTTTAATCCACTGTAACATGATTACTTTGTATCTCTCCCTTCCCTTTGTCTGCTGTATGAGTTATGTCAGAGAACACTGTTAAACCATTTGGAGGACAGTCACACACTGCTCCCCAAGCAAAATACAACTGGCTTATCTCTATTTTGAGTGTAGCATATTACTCACAAGCCTGTATTTCTTACCACAACATCTGCTATATTAAACGGTCTGTGCTATACTTGGGACTTCCCTACCCCATTCAATTTTAAATGGTTGGTTAAGGTTAGGGTAAGAGTTAGGTTAGGGACATCCCAAGTATCCCAGATACCAATGACTTATACTAAACCCATTTTACATCGTTTATAATATTTTTTTTACATTTGGGGGGGCAGTGTTATCTCACCTCTCACCACACCACATAACTCTCTCTGTCTCTGTTGCATGCGTTTGTTCCCTCAGGACATGCTGCTGGTGACTGGCTTCACTGTGGGCAATTCTCCCACAGCTCAAAAAGACAAGCTCCATGCCTGTAACCTGCAGCTAGCTGGAGATGATGCCTGGATGTATGTGAGTACATATTCAGGGAAGGGTTCCTATGTTGGTTGTTAATTAAAGGGAGGGTTTAATAAAATATGACCCTTAGTTTTCTGAAATGTTTTTCTCTGTGTCCTAGGTGTGGCCATCTACTGTAAGCCCGAGAGCATCTGTACCCCGCAAAAGAACCTCTCCAGCCAGCACTGAGGTCAGTCTGTGAACTCATTAGCTCAAAGACCTTGGTTTTATGGAGGCTGTCAGATGCCGTATTGTGCCTGTCTGAAAAATCTCATGTCATCAGATGTTCATCCCAATGTGAACTTGGGTGTGTCATGTTTTGCAGGATCTTTTTGGTACTGAATACATGTAAAATAGCTGGCCTATGGCCCTTCCACTTAAATCACTCTTACTGATCCCAAAACAATTTTACTCTGTCCAATCGATTCATTTAGGGACTGACCATATCCAGTCTCTACAACTGACTGTTGTTCTCTCTGAAGTCATTTACAAATAGACATTCTCTCTTTACTTAAATTGTTGTCCGATCCTGAATGGTAATGCAGTAGTGTTTGTCTTCAGGTCACTAAGGCAGTGAAGGTGGTTAAGTACACCTACGTCCCACTGAGCGACCTGAAGCCTGGGGTAGTGGTGAATGTCTACGCTGTAGTCACCTTCTTCAAGCAGCCATTCCGGACCAAGGGGACAGGTAAGTCAACCTGCCCTGCAAATGCACTAACATGGTATAGACAAATATGCTGATATTCCACCAGGCCAATGTCGAGCTCAGTTTAAGGTGTTGGCTCTGTGCTAAGATACTCTACAGGCAGAAAAGGACACACTTCCTACTCAGCAAAGCACTTTGAAGTCCATATTCAACCAACAGGCTGGTTGCTATGACTACTGGACCCCCTGACCTGCTGCTGCGAGATAATAAGGGGTTTGTGTCTAGGTGGTGTCATCCAGGGTAGGTTGGGTGGGGGTTACTGTACTGTGATCTCATTAAACAAGCATTTGTAGAGGCGTAGGGTTTGGCGGGCAGGGGAGGTGAGGTGGAGGCTGGCAATGGGAAAAAGAGGACCTCTCTCTGCACCCTCTCACTAAGCACCCAACATCACAGGGTACATATGAGTCCTTGCGGTGTTGCTTAGCCCTTCAACTCGCGACCTTTGACTTGGAAGTGCTGCGACTGCCTTTTTAACTGGTCTGCCCTTGCCGGGAGTCAGGCAGTGTGGCGAGGTTTGTTCACACAGAAAAAAAAAAACCTTGCTGTAGAAAGCGCAGAGGGGCTCGCAGAGTGGTTGTCCGAGGTAAGGGAACCTCGCTCTTTTGCTGTTATACGAACATACTCTGTCCTATCCTGTCCTCATAGCACCTATTCTCTGACTCCTTTCTTGTTCTCCTCCTCTCCTTCTCCTCTTTTCTTCTCCTTCTCTCCCCCTCTCATATCCATCTAATATTCTTAATCTCTAGCTTCTCCAACTCTTTTATCACCAATGGTTTTATTATGGTTGTCCAATAATCTCCAAAACAGAACAACCGGATACTCAACATTTACAGTGTCTGCTCTTTATTGCTACTATTCCAAACCAATGACTTTTTTAAATTGTACAATACAAACACATTGTAAAAATTACAAGGTAAATTACAGCACCCTGTATTAAACCACAGTCACTGAGTCCTCGTGCGGTTAATCTCTGCCTTAACACACCCTAAGCATTGATCGAGCATTAGATCTTGTCATGCAAGCTGACATAAAGTGGTGAAAAATCAATCCTCATCCTACTCAACCAACCCTGTAGATATCTGACTTGATTTTGATGTACTGTACAATGTGCTGGGCCATCTCGTCCAATTGAATCAGAGGTCCCTCCATTGTGTCTGGAGGGAAAACTCTGCATGAAAGATCCATTTTGAATGCAAGTGCCTGTGATGCAAATGACAAAAAAAGCAATTATAAACAGGGTGGTTCGAGCCCTGAATGCTGACTGGCTGACAGCCGTGGTATACAGTGGCTTGCGAAAGTATTCACCCCCCCCATGGCATTTTTCCTATTTTATTTCCTTACAACCTGGAATTAAAATTGATTTTTGGGGGGTTTGTATCATTTGATTTAAACAACAGACCTACCACTTTGAAGATGTAAAATATGTTTTATTGTGAAACAAACAAGAAATAAGATTAAAAAAACAGAACTTGAGCATGCATAACTATTCACCCCCCCCCCCCCCAAATCAATACTTTGTAGAGACACCTTTTGCAGCAATTACAGCTGCAAGTCTCTTGGGGTATGTCTCTATAAGCATGGCACATCTAGCCACTGGGAGTTTTGCCCATTTAAAGTAAAAACTGCTCCAGCTCCTTCAAGTTGGATGGGTTCCGCTGGTGTACAGCAATCTTTAAGTCATACCACAGATTCTCAATTGGATTGAGGTCTGGGCTTTGACTAGGCCATTCCAAGACATTTAAATGTTTTCCCTTAAACCACTTGAGTGTTGCTTTAGCAGTATGCTTAGGGTCATTGTCCTGCTGGAAGGTGAACCTCCGTCCCAGTCTCAAATCTCTGGAAGACTGAAACAGGTTTCCCTCAAGAATTTCCCTGTATTTAGCGCCATCCATCATTCCTTCAATGCTGACCAGTTTCCCAGTCCCTGCCAATGGAAAAACATCCCCACAGCATGATGCTGCCACCACCATGCTTCACTGTTCTCCGGGTGATGAGAGGTGTTGGATTTGCGCCAGACATAGCATTTTCCTTGATGGCCAAAAACAAAAAAAACAAAAAAAATTTTTTTTTTTTTATCCCATTTTCTCCCCAATTTTCGTGGTATCCAATCGCTAGTAATTACAAAGCCATGCGTCCTCCGAAGCACAACCCAACCAAGCCGCACTGCTTCTTAACACAGCGCGCCTCCAACCCGGAAGCCAGCCGCACCAATGTGTCGGAGGAAACACTGTGTACCTGGCCCCCTTGGTTAGCGCGCACTGCGCCCGGCCCCCCACAGGAGTCGCTGGAGCGCGATGAGACAAGGATATCCCTACCGGCCAAACCCTCCCTAACCCGGACGACGCTATGCCAATTGTGCGTCGCCCCACGGACCTCCCGGTCGCGGCCGGCTGCGACAGAGCCTGGGCGCGAACCCAGAGACTCTGGTGGCGCAGCTAGCACTGCGATGCAGTGCCCTAGACCACTGCGCCACCCGGGAGGCCCAAAAAAAAAAAACATTTTAGTCTAATCTGACCCGAGTACCTTCTTCCATATGTTTGGGGAGTCTCCCACATGCCTTTTGGCAAACACGCTTTTTTTTTTCTTTAAGCAATGGCTTTTTTCTGGACACTTCCGTTAAGCCCAGCTCTGTGGAGTGTACGGCTTAAAGTGGTCCTATGGACAGATACTCCCATCTCTGCTGTGGAGCTTTTCAGCTCCTTCAGGGTTATCTTTGTTTTCTTTGTTGCCTCTCTGATTAATGCCCTTCTTGCCTGGTCCGTGAGTTTTGGTGGGCAGCCCTCTCTTGGCAGGTTTGTTGTGGTGCCATATTCTTTCCATTTTTTAGTAATGGATTTAATGGTGTGCCGTGTGAGGTTCAAAGTTTCTGATATTTTTTTTAGAACCCAACCCTGATCTGTACTTCTACACAACTTTGTCCCTGACCTGTTTGGAGAGCTCCTTGATCTTCATAGTGCCGATTGCTTGGTGGTGCCCCTTGCTTAGTGGTGTTGCAGACTCTGGGGCCTTTCAGAACAGGTGTATATATACTGAGATCATGTGACGGATCATGTGACACTTATATTAGACACAGGTTGACTTTTTTAAAACAAATTATGTGACTTCTGAAGGCAATTGCTTGCACCAGATCTTATTTAGGGACTTCATAGCAAAGGGGATGAATTCATATGCACGCACCACTTTTCTGTTTATTTATTTTTTAGAATTTTTTGAAACAAGTAATTTTTTTCAGTTCACTTCACCAATTTGGACTATTTTGTGTATGTCCATTACATGAAATCCAAATAAAAATCTATTTAAATTACAGGTTGTAATGAAACAAAATAGGAAAAACACCAAGGGGGTGAATACTTTTTCAAGGCACTGTACCACAAGTATGACAAACATTTCTTTTTACTGCTCTAATTACGTTGGTAACCAGTTTATAATAGCAATAAGGCACCTCTGGGGTTTGTGGTATATGGTCAATATACCATGGCTAAGGGCTCCGCGTTGCGTCGTGCATAAGAACAGCCCTTACCCGTGGTATATTGGCCATATACCACACTTCTTCGGGCCTTATAGCTTAAGTATAGTTAACTGATCTTAAGATGGTAAAATGGGGCCTGAGCAAAGCATGTGTTAATGCTTTGCAAAGCTGTAATCTGTGTGTGATCCAACTTGTAACATTTACCATTTTAATGTGGAAGTACCTTACAAAATTATTATTCTTGTGTGGTCAGGGCTTTGCTCTGCTTATTTTCACAAGGCGTTTACATGGCAAGCACAACAGACTTCAAATGCTTCGAGAAGCACAACGTTTACGAGCCAAGACATTTATGCCTTGTTTTTGACCTGAGGGGACAGTCGGTTAGTAGTAATCTCTGAACCCCTCTTGTCTCGGGAAGTACCGTAATGAAAGAAAGAGCTCAGTAATATATAATACAGTAATATGTCCATGGCTTTCCAAATCACATTTTCTTGTGCGTCTCGAAAAGCCTGCAAACAGTGTACCTTGGTGTCCTTTTTGTTTGTGTGAGCCTCATACAAAGAGTTCCCCCTTAAGCCAAACTGGATTGAGTAATGAATAAATAAATAAATAAAACAGCAGTGTTAGTAGTACAGCGTTAACTGACCATGTATTGTCATGCTACTGAATCCTAGTGGCAGCAGAAGGGAGATATTAAGAGAATCCATCAGTTGAGACACTGGTGGGGTGGCAGATGGATGAGCCCCTTACCTAGCCTGGTTGACGCCACCCACTTGACTACACAGCGAAGAGAACACAGAGTTCGATGTTAGCCAGATGATCCCTTACCACCCCTCAGCCTAGGAATCTAATGTTATTATATACAGTTTATTAGGTACACCCATCTAGTACAGGGTTGGACCCCCCTTTGCCACCAGAACAGCCTGAATTGTTTGGGGCATGGATTCTACAAGTCGGACATGTTCCACATGGATATTGGTCCATGCTGACGCGATGGCATCATGCAGTTGCTGCAGATTGGACGGCGATGCACCACCGCCACCAGCCTGTACCGTTGACACCAGGCAGGATGGACTCATGCTGCTTACGCCAAATCCTGACTCTGCCATCAGTATGACGCAAGAGGAACCGTGATTCGTCAGACCAGGTGATGTTTTTCCACTCCTCAATTGTCCAGTGTTGGTGATCGGGTGCCCACTGGAGCCGCTGCTTCTTGTTTTTTGCTGATAGGATAGGAACCCTCTGTGGTCGTCTGCTACAGTAGCCCATCCATGACAAGGACCAACGAGATGTGCGTTCCGAGATGCCGTTCTGCACACCACTGTTGTACTGCTGTTATTTGTCAGTTTGTGGGCTGCCTGTTAGCTTACACGATTCT
The DNA here is from genome assembly GCF_016432855.1 of Salvelinus namaycush. Lineage (NCBI taxonomy): Eukaryota > Metazoa > Chordata > Actinopteri > Salmoniformes > Salmonidae > Salvelinus > Salvelinus namaycush. The sequence goes on from NC_052314.1 coordinate 10,416,435, forward strand.
TGACATTCTCCTTCGACCTCTCATCAACGAGCTGTTTTCACCCACAGGACTGCCGCTGACTGGATATTTTTTGTTTGTCGTACCATTCTCGGTAAACCCTAGACACTGTCATGTGTGAAAAGCCCAGAAGGGTGGCCGTTTCTGAGATACTGGATCCAGCGCACCTGGCACCAACGATCATACCACGCTCAAAGTCGCTTAGGTCACTCGTTTTACCTATTCTAACGTTCAATCTAACAGTAACTGAATGCCTCGATGCCTGTCTGCCTGCTTTATATAGCAAGTCATGGGCACGTGACTCACTGTCTGTAGGAGCGATCCATTTTCGTGAACTGGGGTGTGTACCTAATAATAAAACCATCCGGTGAGTGTATTTCTTACATTGTGTACTGTTGTGTGCTGCTTTTCAGTAAACCGCATTCCAGCTCTACAATCAAATTGTCTTTGTGGGTGGACCTCTATTGCAGCATTCAATGGCCCTTGTACCCACAGACTAATTTAAATGAGCCAAATCACTTCCAATAGAGCAGTGTTTCTCAGCGTTCTAATCTTCGAGTACCCCCAAAAGTACACATTGTTGTAGACCCAAATTAACACACTTGATTCAAGTAGTCAAGGGTTTGATGACTAGCTTAATCAGGTGTGCTTGTCTGGGCTCTAAAATAAATGTGTACCGTTGAGGGTATTCAAGGACCAGAGTTGAGAAACACTGCATTAGATGGGCTTTTGTTGGGAGCATAAGAAGATTGAGAACCTTGCCTTTTGAAAGCTGCGGTCAAAGTATGTTTAAAGCAAGCAACCATTTTGGGCTGTCTCAAATCACATTGCAATGAGATGTGCATACTAGGGCCCGTCTCAGTATTCAGCAGGCCATATCTGGAATCTGATCTGACAGTGGTCCCGATTTCTATCCCCCATAGATTACTGCTCCACACTGAAGATTACAGACCAATCAAATAAAAAAGTGGGCTGTACCATCTTTTGTGACAAGCTCGAGGAACACCCTAAAATCTTCAAAATGGGAGACGTCATACGCCTACACAGAGTCAAGGTAAATGTGTGATCAGCAGGTAGCCTATCAGTTAAGAGCTTTGGGCCAGCAACCGGAAGGTCGCTGGTTCGAATCCCTGAGCTGACTAGGTGAACAATTTGTCAATGTACCCTTGAACAAGGCACTTAAGCCTAATTGCTCCTGTAAGTTGCTCTGGATAAGACCGTCTGCTAAAGGACTAAAATGTAAATGAGTGATGCTGAGAATCAGATTTTTCACTTTTTTAAATGTATGCCAAACAAGAACCAATGATTGCAAAGTTAAACAAACCATAAGGACTAGTTTATGTTGTACTTTTACCCCTTTTTTGTGATATCCAATTGGTAGTTAGTCTTGTCCCATCGCTGCAACTCCCCTACAGCCTCGGGAGAGTCGAAGGTTGAGAGCCATGCGTCATCTGAAACATGACTCTGCCAAGCCGCACTGCTTGCTTAACCCAGAAGACAGCCACATCAATGTGTCGGGAGGAAACACCAGCCCATCTGGCGACCATAGTCAGCTTGCAGGCGCCCGGCCCGCCAGAAAGGAGTCGCTAGAGCACGATGGGACCAGGAAATCCCGGCCGGGCAAACCCTCCCCTAACCCGGAAGACGCTGGGCCAATTGTGCGCCGCCTCATGGGTCTCTCGGTCACAGCCAGCTGTTACACAGCCTGGGATCGAACCCAGGTCTATAGTGACGACTCATGCACTGCACTGTGCCTTACACCATGCCCAAACTGGACGCGCGCGCAAATTGATTTTGTCCCCCCACACCAAACACAATCACGACACGCAGGTTGAAATATCAAAACAAACTCGGAACCAATTTTATTATTTTGGGGACAGGTCGAAAAGCATTAAATATTCACGGCAATTTAGCTAGCTAGCTTGTAGTTGCTAGCTAATTTGTCCTATTTAGCTAGATTGCTGTTGCTAGCAAATTTGTCCTGGGATATAAACGTTGAGTTGTTATTTTACCTGAAATGCACAAGGTCCTATACTCCAACAATTAATTAATCCACACATAAAACGGTTAAACGAATCGTTTCTAGTCATCTCTCCTCCTTCCAGGCTTTTTCTTTTTTGGACTTTATATGGCGATTGGCATCTAACTTTTATAATAAGGTGTATCACCACAACTGACCGACCGACCTCAGTTCATCTTTCAATCACCCACGTGGGTATAACCAATGAGGAGATGGCACGTGGGTATATGCTTCTATAAACCAATGAGATGGGAGAGGCAGGACTTGCAAGGCATTCAGTGTCACAAATAGAACTGACTTCTATTCTATTTTAGAGCATGGCAACGCAGACGCTTGTTGGTGCACGCGAGCGAGCAGTGTGGGTATGTGTAAATTGTGTGGTCTGAATGTTAGACCCCTGCGCCACTCGGGAGGCCACAAGGACTACTTTAACTAAACAGTTTACAAAAACACGTTTACTTGAAGAGCAGTGCAGATGCCACGTTTTGTAACAGAATAACGGTTTGTGCAGTTGGTGGTAACAGAATGACGGCAAACTTTGCATCTGTAAAATTTTCAGTGGAAATTATGAAAGGTCATCCTTGTGCGTAGAGTTGGATGGTTTGTTTAACTTTGCAATCATTGGTTTTTGTTTGACATTATTTTAAAGTGAAAAATCTTAGTCTCAGCATCACTCTTACTGTGGACTTGCCCAAGATTGATTCTGACCTTATTGTAATTTGAAATGAACTGATATTTAGAATGTGAGCCTTGCTGAAATGTTTGAGATTATCCAGTCACAAAGCTCAAATCTCTTTCTCTCTCAGACCCAGCTTTTTAATGGAGCCATTAGCCTTTTGACCAGCCATGGTTTCTCCGTGGTCACCTTTGATGGAATGGTAGGCAGTCCCGTGGTCCCTCGTACCTCCAGCGGGTCCTTCAAATTTGGGGAGGAAGACTGCCAGGTCGTGGAGGCCCTGCGCACGTGGGCGGCCAACCAGTCCCTGGTTCCTGCCGAGCCCTGTGTACCCCTGTCGGCAGTACAGCCCAAGACTTACTTTGACCTGACCTGCCAACTGCTGGCTACAGCCCCTGTGGACAGCAGCTGCACCCTGTTGAAGGTAAGAACCATGAAGAACCTTTTTCCACTTCTTTAGCGACTTTCTGGACCTGTCAGTATGTTTGATTGTATTGAATCAGGTAGCTAGGAAACTCTGGAAATCCAGTGGAAAACGTGATATTTTGGTCATCGGATGGCTACCTTGGTGTACAGTGAATAAAAGGTTTGACATTTAGCAAAAGCATAATGATGAGAAAAACGTTTTCTGATTTAGGCTAGTGTATGTCTTTAAGCATCCCTCTTAACAGTTTGTGGCAAAGGCGGGGAAGACGTTTTCTTTTCTACTTATATCTGCGAGCACTTCATCTCCCTGCTTATACAGTTTGAAATATATATGAGGACGTAAAAAGACATGGGCTTAGTGCAATGATGCGGTTGTGAGTGTTGACACTTTATGCCAAAGAACATGCTCATTATGAGGTAGGAACCGTGTCAACCCTCAGGGAATTTGTCCTCATTGGGATGCCACTTCACTCAGTTTAATAATAGTCATGTATGTTTACATAAGATCCTTATTGTGGGTAATGACGCAGTGATAAACCACAGAACTGGAGGCCCATGACCCTCCTGTGTTGGGATGACAACGTGACATTTGCGGTAAAGATTACTAGTGCCTGGGGGGCCATCTTGTAATGCCCTCCTTTTTATTTGTTCTCACTTTGTAGCGCATTTTTTCCATTCTTGAATTTTTTACACGTAGACCTTTTGTATGGCAGTTGACAACTTGAGTCGTTGACTTGTTTTGTAGTTGTTGTGTTGTCTTCCTCTTCAGTTTTTGGCTCTCCGTCTTGTTCACTCTTTCTCTCTCCCTCTGTGTAAGTTAAAAATGATCAACCTTTTTCTTTCTCCAGGTTTGGGACGGATCAAAGTGCCCTCACCCCCTGCTGGATGTATTTGTGGAGCCCAACACTCTTGAAGGAAGTCCCACGTTGTCCAAGGACATGGCAAACCTCACAGCCAACGTCTTGGTCTACGACAACCATGTAGAGGTCGCCCGGCAGTTTAAGGTGAGAGGTCACAGACTGTTGCTCAGCAATGTGGGACGGATAACCACATCAGGTACTTTGTGCTCTATCGTCAATCCAATGGTTTGACTTTGAAGTACAGGCCTACCAGTCCGTGATGGTAGGCTACATGGCTGTGTGATTACACAGAGATCGGGAGGGAAGGTAAAAAAATAATAAAGCATTAGTGCCCTGTCACTACATCAACACCTGAAGGTTTTGCCACGGGCTGTTTCTGCTGCGTCGTGCCCTAATTCAACGACGCAGTTTCTCTCTCTCTCGTCTTCTAATAGTTCACTGTGTTCTCCTTCAAAACACAAACTCTTGAGTTCTTTGCTTTTTGCAGCGCCTCAGGCAAATCTGTTTTACTTTCTTCCCCCTCATTTCCCCTGCTGACAATAATAGCGATGAATATTTAAAATGCTACAATATGCATCGCTTTCTCACACGTTCCATTTCTTACTCTCTCCTTCTCCACCCTTCCTGAATGTATAATTCCGTCTTTCTGCTTGACAGAAGCAGCAAAGCTTTGATCCTCTGCCTTAGCGATCATCCTTATCAGTGGAGATAGGCGCTATTAGCATATGGTTGCATGATTGCATAATTTGTTAACCCACTCTGACAAGATTCCTCTTGTCACCAGGGTGGCCTGTCCACACCCACTCAACCTCTCGTCTGTAGGACTCATTGGGGTCATCTGTAGGACTCATTGGGGTCATCTGTAGGACTCATTGGGGTCATCTGTAGGACTCATCGGGGTCATCTCCATCAACAACCCCTAGCCTAGACCAATGCATTGAGTAATATGTTGTGTTATGTGTAGCTACAGTCAATGCTCTCTTGATTAAGAAGAAGCGGTTTCACATTGTGCTATTTTATTAAGGATGATAAGACAAAACCCTTCTGTCACAAAGGAAAACAATATTCTGCTTTTACCAAACTCTGCAAACTACCCATTTGTAGAATACAGGTCGACCTACATTTTTGTACAAGTATGTACAGTATCACAAGCTTAAAAGTCAATGATAACTCCCATCTAACATGAATTTGTATCATGGAGTTGGTTTACATAGATTTTGGTGTCGGAGTCCCTGTTATAATGTCTTACCTCAACATTAGGTTTGCCTGCTGGCCTCTCAGATCACTCTTTCTCCCTCCCTCGCATCTCTCTCTTCCTCAGTCTGGAGATTGTCATCATTTTCCTCTTTACCCTCTTTCTCTTCATTCATTTCAACTCTGTCACTATCATCAGTATCTATCCGTTCTTCATCACTCTCAGGTCTCATCCGTCTCCCGATCAAGCTGGAGGTCAGCTTTCTTTTCTTAATTCCCGTCTTTCTCGTTCTCCTTTTTGGTTGATTTGCTCACTCCTGTCATGTGCTCTGTCTGCATTCCTTCACAATTTTTTTCCTCTGCTCAATTGTTTTCCATTTTGTTTTGTTTTGCACCATCATGATTACTGTGTATTTCCTCACTGCAGTCCGTCTGACCGTTCTTCACCACTGTTCAGCTCTTTCTCCTCGTCCTCGGATGGGGTTTTCACCTAGTGCTTATGGTGTTCCATTGTATGAGTCGTTAAATGGCACTTTCAATTAACAGTTCTTCTGTTACAATAATACTTCACTAAATCATATTTTGCATTATTCTCACTGTGTGCTTATTGTGCATGTATTATTTTGATTTACACTTTTTGGTCATTTAGCGAAGCTCTTATTCAGGGTGACTTACAGGAGCAATTAGGGTTAAGTGCCTTGCTCAATGGCACATTGACAATTTTTTTTTTCACTCTGGGATTCGAACCAGCGACCTTTCGGTTACTGCACCAACGCTCTTAACTGCTAGGCTACCTGCTTCTGTGATACAGAACAGGGATTATGTATCTGTTATGTATTGTGGTGAACCACTCGTCACTGCTGTCCACTGGCCTAACTGTCCCTCATCATGGATAAACATTACCGTGTGACAGCAGAGAGAGGACCTATGCTACACACACAAGAATTTAGCTGCACCTGCTAAAACATCTGCTAAACTGTGTATGCAACCAATAAACTTTCATTTGATACACACATGCACAAACAAATCCTATGTGGATACATGAATAAAAAGTTCCACAACTTTGAATTTCAGTCTTTTGGTTGTAACTGGGAGAAGAAAAGGTCAAAACAAAATTGTTATCCTCCACACTTATTTTTTTTATACTGTAAGACTATTGATTTTGTCTTCACACATTCTCCAGTTATTTCAGACTTACTCTGATTAGGTGGAATACAGTATTTAATATCATAGCCTCTTAAACGAAAGAGGATTTATTTGATAGGAGTCATTTAATGCTTATCAATCAATTCACCCTCCTAAATAAAGCTTTTTCAGGGCAGATGAGTGTGAATAGAAATATTTCCCCATTTATCAATCTCCTCTGGCGAATCGTCAGTAATAGTGTGTGAAATTGGCAGAGCCGGCTTTTGAGAAGACGGCTAGTTAGAGAAGAAAGGAGGTTATTAGGATAACAGAAAATGAGAGAGAGTGGGGGAATTGGGAGGGGAGGAGAAGGAAAAGTGCCCAATCGATCCGCCTCCGTCATGGTTTCCCTGTGGTCACCCTCACAGCATGGTGTCTCTGACACACACACACACACACACACACACACACACACACACACACACACACACACACACACACACACACACACTCGCCACTGCTAAAACAGCAGGGTGCTTTCAGTTGCGGTCTGTATACCACATTCTGTTCTCCACACACTCAAACAGATATATGACTACACAGTGAGACAACATGGGACCTGTAGCTTTCAATGGCGCTGTTAACACACACTCTTATTGACCCCTACGCATTCATCATAGAGCACACAACTGATATGTCATCACTCTACTTCTTATGCATTGTAGACCATATGCACGGGGGTATCTGGTTTCATATACGTGTCAACCACTTTTCAACATTTACTGTACATTGAGTTATGCATGCAGGGGACTGGCAGATCTTTTGTGCTTTGTCTGAAGTGCAGGACAGATTGGATCCCCAGCTTCACTAATTTGCTGGTAAGGGTCCAATGACATTGACCACAAAGTCATGATACTGTGGGATCATGCAAATCCAGCTGTATCTTTCTACGTCTTTAGACCAGAAGGGGAAAATGCCGTGTCAGACCCAAAAATGACATGGTATTATCCGGCATGGTCTGTTACACTCTCTCTTCTCTTTCTCTCTCTCTTTTTCTCTCCCTCTTACTGCACTTGTCCCATCCCTTTGCATCTGTTTCCTCTTTTCTAACATTCCCTTTGTCCCTTTCCATCTATCCCTCTGTCATTTCTTAAGTTTTCTCCCGAATCTCCCTTCATTTAACTTTATCGAGGCTGTATCACAACCGGCCGTGATTGGGAATCCCATAGGGCTGCGCACAATTGGCCCAGCGTCGTCCGGGTTTGGCCAAAGTAGGCCGTCATTGTAAATAAGAATTTGTTCCTAACTGACTTGCCAAGTTAAAGAAAAAAATGTAAAAAGAAAAAAATCTATGTTTGTCATCTCATGTCCCTTTCTCTCTTTCTCAGCACAAACTCTCACACAGATGTTAACCCAAACAGTGTACTAATGCTCAGCTCTGGATCTCCCAATTTCCCTTTCTGCTGAAACCGCAACTGTCTTGGTACAATTCCTCCACATCCAAACCGAGATATACAGTTGAAGTCGGAAGTTTACATACACTTAGGTTGGAGTCATTAAAACTTGTTTTTCAACCACTCCACAAATTTCTTGCTAACAAACTATAGTTTTGGCAAGTCGGTTAGGACATCTACTTTGTGCATGACACAAGTCATTTTTCCAACAATTGTTTACAGACAGATTATTTCACTTATAATTCACTGTATCACAATTCCAGTGTGTCAGAAGTTTACATTAAGTTGACTGTGCCTTTAAACAGCTTGGGAAATTCCAGAAAATGATGTCATGGCTTTCGAAGCTTCTGAAAGGCTAATTGACATAATTTGAGTCAATTGGAGGTGTACCTGTGGATGTATTTCAAGGCCTACCTTCAAACTCAGTGCCTCTTTGCTTGACATCATGGGAAAATCAAAAGAAATCAGCCAAGACCTCAGAAAAAAAATTGTAGACCTTCACAAGTCTGGTTCATCAAGGTACCACGTTCATCTGTACAAACAATAATACGTAAGAATAAACACCATGGGACCACGCAGCCGTCATACCGCTCAGGAAGGAGACGCGTTCTGTCTCCTAGAGATTAACTTACTTTGGTGCGAAAAGTGCAAATCAATCCAGGAACAACAGCAAAGGACTATGTGAAGATGCTGAAGGAAACGGGTACAAAAGTATCTATATCCACAGTAAAACAAGTCCTATATCGACATAACCTGAAAGGCCGCTCAGCAAGAAGGAAGCCACTGCTCCAAAACCGCCATAAAAAAAGCCAGACTACAGTTTGCAACTGCACATGGGGACAAATATCATACTTTTTTGAGAAATGTCCTCTGGTCTGATGGGGGAAAAAATAGAACTGTTTAGGCATAATGACCATCGTTATGTTTGGAGGGAAAAGGGGGAGGCTTGCAAGCCGAATAACACCATCCCAACCGTGAAGCACAGGTGGCAGCATCACAATGAACCTTCCAGGTACAACCCCAAATCCGTAAACACAGGCACCCTCATAGATATCATCCTAACCAACTTGCCCTCCAAATACACATCTGCTGTCTTCAACCAAGATCTCAGCGATCACTGCCTCATTGCCTGCATCCGTAATGGGTCTGCGGTCAAACAACCATCCCTTATCAGTGTCAAACGCTCCCTAAAACACTTCAGCGAGCAGGCCTTTCTAATCGACCTGGCCCGGGTATCCTGGAA